>NC_089823.1:207806603-208459103 GCF_035046505.1 Tiliqua scincoides | reverse complement strand
TAATCCTGCTCAGGACCCAAACAAACCCCACTGAAAGACAAGTATGTCCAGGGAGCCTCTGAAGACTGTTTTCAGAAATGATCACATAGACAGTTATGAACAAAATACGCACAGTAAGAAAGCCAAGTGGTGACAGACATGAAAAGATTTCCATTTTAAATTTAAAAGACAGCATTATAGGTCAACACAATTATGGTATCCAGTCAAAGTTTAATAATCCATCACTCTTTCAAAGCATTCCTGTGACTCCCTGCTAACTTTTCCTTTGAAGACAGCTCTTTCATGTTTCAAAGACAGGAAATGATACAATAGCAGAGGGATTCTGAAATACTTTGTGGAATAAGATATCTTGACTCTTTAAATGGATTTGTTTGTTTGATTGTTACATTTGTGTTTAGGAATTAATATGTGAAGTAATGGTGAGACAGAGGCCATGTACTATTTTAATGAAACAGCTCTTCTAGGGAGTAGAGTAGAGAGACCTTTATTGGCATTAATTCATGTTCCAACAAATGAGTCATAGTGAGTCAACAAAAAAAGACATAGTGGAAATGGAAAAGGTGCAAAAGAGAGCGACTAAGTTGATTACGGGGCTGGGGCACCTTCCTTATGAGGAAAGGCTAAGGCGTTTGGGCCTCTTCAGCCTAGAAAAGAGACGCTTGAGGGGGGACATGATTGAGACATACAAAATTATGCAGGGAATGGACAGAGTGGATAGGGAGATGCTCTTTACACTCTCACATAATACCAGAACCAGGGGACATCCACTAAAATTGAGTGTTGGGCGGGTTAGGACAGACAAAAGAAAATATTTCTTTACTCAGCGTGTGGTTGGTCTGTGGAACTCCTTGCCACAGGATGTGGTGCTGGCATCTAGCCTAGACGCCTTTAAAAGGGGATTGGACAAGTTTCTGGAGGAAAAATCCATTATGGGGTACAAGCCATGATGTGTATGCGCAACCTCCTGATTTTAGAAATGGGTTATGTCAGAATGCCAGATGCAAGGGAGGGCACCAGGATGAGGTCTCTTGTTATCTGGTGTGCTCCCTGGGGCATTTGGTGGGCCGCTGTGAGATACAGGAAGCTGGACTAGATGGGCCTATGGCCTGATCCAGTGGGGCTGTTCTTATGAGTCATTAAAGTAAAATAAGATGTAAAATAATAGGAAAAACAGCTCTTCTAAAGTGTTCTGAATAGGGACTTTAGAATAGTTTCCTGGTTCACATGCAGCAGCAAATGTACTTTGCAACATGTGCAATGGTTTGCTATAGTTATTGTTTGCTATAGTTATAGTTATGTGAAAAGGCTTATTTGCAAACACATGGTTCTCAAGTTCAAGAGCAGCCTGAGCCGCATTTTATTTGAGTCTGGGTTTTGTAGCTGAAGACACTTCAAATAAAAGCTATAATTTATATAAAAGCTATAATTATATAATTTATAATATATAAAAGCTATAATTTCTGAACTATTCCTGTAGTTAGCTATTCTTAGGCCAAATGTCATTCTTCATTCAAATGTGTTAATTTAACCTCCTCTGGGTAATGCAGCTGTCAAGAGTTTAAATACATAGTCTTGTAACATGTAGTTTGGTCATGTGAAATATTTTTAGTTACATTATATCCAACACTTGTCCAAGGAGTTCAAGTATATTGTACAATCTCTCTCCCCCTCCCCCTCCTCTTTTATGCTTACAACCATTCTCTTAGGTAGATTAAGCTGAGAGAGTGACTCAGGCTGCAATCCTAACCACACTTTCCTGAGAGTAAACTCCATTGAACAAAATAGGACTTACTTCTGAGTAGACCTGGTTAGGATTGTGCCCTCAGGCAGGTTCATGACTGAGTGGTCCTACTGGCTCATATCCAACACAGCAGCCACTATACCACACTGGCTCTGTTATTATTTATCCTCAGAACAACCTGGTAAGGTAGGACAGGGTGTCTGGGTGTGACTGGATTATGCAGTATGTTCAATGGTAAGTGAGGACTTGAGGCCACAGAGGCATTTATATCACACTGGCTCTCAACAGCAAAATGCTGACATATGAAAGCAAAATTACAGATCAGTATTCAAAATCCTTTCTGTAGTTTCAGTGGATACTGAGCTAGAGCACTGATAACAATACAGTTATTATTGCTATGGTTATTATTTATGATGTCATCCAAGTCTTGGGCACTTTTTAAAAGCATTTCATTAAAATGTGAGGTTAAAACAGCTTTTAAAGCTGTTTTTGGGAAAGGGGATTACATTGTTGCCTCCAATGAGCAAACTCCAGCCAAAGTTAAAATACTGTTACATTCTCTTGTCCCACTTCTCAGAGTGATGAGAAGCTCCAGAAGCATAGCATTTCCTGGATTAATCCTTCTTTTAGAGAAGATACCACAGGACAGTTCTGTCGTCTTTGTCGTTTTTTTTAAATTTACAGATATACAGGTTTGAGCATTGGATGGAATAAGAACCACACTCCTATTTCAAGCAACATCTGCTTTTAAGCTGCAACAGCTAACTGCCAGCTCTTCCTCTTGGCTTCCATTCCCATCTCTCCCAGATCAAATCCTAGCTTTCTCTCTTTCTCTGTCTTCCTCAGAATCTCCATCTGATGCTGTCCCTTTGTCTTACAAACAAAGGGAGGGAGGAATCACATTCAGTCTTAGCTTGCCCTGCTCTCAGGTATAACCCTCTTTTGTCCATTCTAGGCAACTGGCTAAGCATTGGTTCAGGGGCTGTCTCCAATGCCATGCTCGTTCTCAACATCAAATCCCAAACTCACAAGAGCACTTTTGCACCATTGCATTCAATGGGAGATGGATGGGAATTGAAAGTGCTTGATGTTGACTGGCTTGAGTCCAGTACATTTTATTGATTTTTACTTTGGAATTGTGCCATTGTGTTTTTGTGTGGTTTTTATTTATAAGTGGTTTTATTATGTTACCTCAAAAATAGGAATGTGGGGAATAAATATATAAATAGCTAAGCATGCCTATTTGATGGCTTGCAACACTGTTGGAAGAATGAAAAAAAAGAAACCAATCCTCCATTACGTTAAAGTAATCATAGTTACAAAAGGTGGTGGTTTTTGCTCTAAAATGACTTCCTCCTCTTAAGTTCCACTGTGACCTAATTATTGTCAAGTAGGTCATTTGGTGGTATTGAGAACTGCATCACAAAAGAGCAAGGTTGACTAAGAAATGGTAATAATTCAAAAGGGGGGGAACCCTTCATATTTCTATTGTTGTTGATGTCTGAATACTGTTAGCTTCCAACAGGTTTTTTCCTCTTTAAGAAATTAAGGGCACAATTGTTCTGCCAAATATCTTAACTCCCTTCTAATACCCACTTTTTGGCTAATTAACACCCCCCTTTTCCAAGAAGCACAGCTGTGGTGTGCAAAGGAATAAACACAGAACTTCTTATCTATAGCAATTAACAAGAATTTATTGCTACAAACACTTACACTCCCTGCAAGTCCTCTTGTCCAGAGGCTTTCCCTCCCCAAAACTCCACTTAACTTAGTGGGTAGAGGTCTGAAGCCTTCAGTCAAAGTCCAATCCAGTCTCCAAAGCACAGTCCAGTCTTCCCAGTCCAATCTTCTGCAGTAGAGTTCCTTCTCTCCAGCAGTGTCTCCTCCAGCAGGGTCCTGGCAGTCCTCTCTTCGGTGTCCTCCAGCAGAGTTCTGGCAGTCCCCTTCTCCCAGTGTGGGTCTGTCTGGATTTCCCTCTGGGTCAGTGTCCAGCTTCTGGCTCTGGGTCAGGGTCCTCCCTCTGGTCAGCATCCTGCTCCTCGCACTGGGTCCAGCTTCCAGCTGGGTCAGGGTCCTGGGTCAGGATAGCTCTGTCTCCTTCCAAAGCGGCCTTTTATCCTTGGATGTCTCATGATCCAAATGCAGCTCAGCTGTGAGCTACCTCATTAGCTCCAAATTAGGCTCAGGTGAGCCATCCCTTCAGTCCAAGTCCATTCAAAGTCCCATCAAGGTCAAATGAAGCTCAGGTGTCCATCCAGGTCTCCATTGGCCTTGATTGACTACAGCTGTGGAGCCAGCCCTGCCCTTCCCAGAGCTGTCAAACAGCTGTCAAAACAGGGAATCGCTGTCAACACCACATCATCCACCTGATGATCTTCTGATCTTCCATTACAACAATCCTAACCCCTTATATGTCAGTGCTTTCCAGCACTGGCATAGCAGTGCCAATGGGACGTGTGCTGCATCCTGCAGTTGGGTGTCACTCATGGAGGACTCCTCAAAGTAAGGGAATGTTTGTTTCCTTACCTCAGAGCTGCATTGACCTTATGTCAGTGCTGCATCACAAAACTGACATAAGGAATTAGGATTGTGCCCTTAGGCTGCAATCCTAACCACACTTTCCTGAGAGTAAGCCCCATTGAACAAAATAGGACTTACTTCTGAGTAGACCTGGTTAGGATTGTGCCCTAAGACTGGCACAATCTTTGTAGCAAATCAACAGCTTAATTTTGCATTTCAGGTGCACTTAAGTAATATTCAAGTGCTGCAATGAGGAGTGATTTGGACATCAACACACACACACAGAGCATTCGATTATATGGTGGTGAGGTGGATGACTGAGCACATGTAATTGTGTGACTGGGCCAGCAGTCAGTGAGGTAATATCCTTCACACTAACCTGCTCATTGCCTTGGAGACAGACAGAAATCCTATGCAGACTTTCTTGAAAGAAAGCTCCATAGAATAACATTGGACTAACTTCTGAATAAACTTGCATAGAAGTGCTCTGCAAGTCAAGTCCATTCTCAGTGTTTTGCCACACTCTAGGAAACAAAATGCACTGCGTGACAGGAGCAGACTTGATTCTCATTGGTCTTCTCACAAGGACTAGGGAACAAGTTTGGCCATGAAAATATTACTGCTAGGCAACCTTGGGTGGTTCTCTGGGTTAACACGTTTGTTCATTGGCACTCTTGTTCTTCATTTACTAGTTCAGGCACTGACAGAAGAGAGGGGGAAGGACTGATGCTATACAGGAGGAGAGAGAAGCCCAGCATGAGCATCAATAGCACAGGGGCTTAGTCTAATGTAGCATATACTCCAACTGTCCTTATTGCCTGACATCTGTCCCTGCTTTAAAAAAAATTTTTTTTAAGTCTTTTTTGGTAAGTATTGGCTCTCTAGAAGTAAATCTCTAAATTGATATTTAGAGATTGATGTTTCTTCACCTAGTGCACACCTAGATTTTTAAAAATATAATGTAAGCTGTAACAGTCTATTTTAGGTTCATTTGGCACAGAAGAGCCTGTAGTAATGTTACTGAGATTCAGACAGCAATTGTTGATGAGGAAATGTATAACAAGTATGTGAAACAGTGTCCCTATTTTTATCTGTGAAATCTGAAAGCATAAATGAGGAGGGGTAACAGAATAACTCTGAGGTAGCATATCATATGCATGGCTGTGGTGATGATGTGTGTCCTGGGCTGGGAGATTTTCCAGATAAATGGGGGGGACAGGGGCATGCTATTTTAATAGCTTACCTAGGTCCTTGGTGGGCTTTGCTTCTAAGTAAACATGTAGAGGATTTTATTATTAAAGACTGAGAGCCCAATCCTAACTAACTTTACAGCACCAATGTAGCCATGCCAACGGGGCATGCGCTGTACCGTGCAGTGGGTGGGCAGTCATGGAAGCCTACTCAAGATAAGGGAATGTTCTCTTACCTTGGGGCTGCATTGCAGCTTCATTGCATTGCACTGCATTGTGCCTGAAATGCACAATGCACATTCCATTGTGCCTGAAAGTTGGTTAGCATTGGGCTATTAATGGTAGGTGCAGCATGTGACCCAAGGAAATCCTAATTCACAGCTCAGGCTCTTGGCCCTACACTGCAGTGACTCTTTCATTCATCATTTATTGAGACCAGATTTCTGAAACCTAGGAGCCCTGGGGCTCCCTGAGACTCCTTCAAGGGCTCCATGAGCACAACATAAATGGCCACTGTCTCCTCCACACTGTCCCATTCTGCTCACAGCCAGCAATCTGAGGCTTCCTGAGATGCCACACAGGCAAGGTTCCCCAAGAGGAGTGAAAGAACTCCAGAGGCCAAAAATTCTGATAACCACTGTTTTAGACATTTAAATTAGCATCTTCACATCTGTCTCAGTTATCCATGAATCTCTTGAATACATAACATGATGCCCACTTCTGATATTACATTTCCCTACCTGAGTTTTTCAGAACAGTTTTATATGGAGGTTTTTGAAAACAGTGTAGTTTATTTTACTCAAAAGTAAGCCCATTTTGTTCAGTAAGACTTGGCCTGTATGCCAGTCTTATAAAAAAAACAACACACCCCTAGTTATAAAATCATTACATTTGCGCTTTTTCTGGCCAGAGTTAATATCGTAATGAGTGAGGCTTTAGTTCAGATTTTGGTGGCTTTCCCTCTGGTTTTGCACATATTTTAGGCCTAAATGTCTCAATGCATAAGATCCCATAATATAACAAACAATACAGAGGTATAATATAAACTTATGTGTTTATTTTCCAGTTCTCAAACATACAAAAAACATTTTAATATTAGTATTTTCGTTATTTTGCTTATAAAGAACATTACTTTGTCACCAAAAGGCATACATGCATATATACTTTGTTCATCTAAGAAACAGGTAAAAATAGAGTACTATGATGTTCATACTAAACACCTCACAAAACAGACAGGATGTATATTGCATCCTATGGGGCACACATTGTATATAATACAATTTAAAAACATTTCAATTAATCACAAAATGTGAACCTACATAAGCAAACAAAGCAACTTCCGTGCGATGCTTCATTCAACCAAATAACGTGATGCAATATGAATCACTTTTGGGGGTTCCAGAGAATCCAGGGATTAGCAGTCAGCAAGCACACAACAGTGTACAGGGAAACAATTCCAACCTAGTTTAGGTTTTTTTGGTCTAGCTATGCCTCTAGCTCCATTTCAGAAACTGTGTTACTGTGACATCTTCTTCAGCTTTTCACTGTAAAAACGAGGAGAAAACAAACTGATAAGCTCCTGCATTACAAATAAGAGGAGAAACGCTATCCCCACCACTGAATGAGGGCTGAATGTGCTGCCCATTCCTCCTGGAGAATTGAGGAATGAAATGCAATGTTTCCAAAATGTGCACAGAGATCCAAAGAAGCAGGTCTGGCCAGGTATGTGAAGGAGAGGTCAGTGGTAGACTAGAGTGTCCCAGCAAACCGGTCCCTGCCTAAGGGCCCAATCCTATCCAACTTTCCAGCTCCAATGCAGCCCTGAGTTAAGGGAACAAATGTGACCTTGAGGAGGCCTCCGTGACTGCCCCACCACCGGATGCAGCACATGGCCCATTAGCACAGCTGCATCAGTGGCATCACTAGAGTTTGTGTCACCTGGTGCAGGAGGCCAGAGCCTCACCCCTCTGATGAACCTCCTCCCATGCAGTGGGCAGGGCAATGCCCTGGGTGGTGCACGTGGTGATGTACTATCATCCTGCCCTGCTGGTTTTGGGGCTATAATGTTTGATAGAATAGAGATATTTCAATGCAGTTTGTTTCATTGAATTCAGCATGAAATTATGCATCAATTGATATATAATATGATGGTATTTATTTGAAAATACCAAGATTTTAAAAATGTTGGTGAGTAGTGGTGTCACCCCCCTTTGTGCATCATCCAGTGTGGCCCACACCCCCCTAGCGACACCACTGGACTGCACTAGCACTGGAAATTTGAATAGAATTTGGCCCTTAGTCTGCCTCATGAACAGGCCAACCCTCCCTTATGGGCAGCTCCTATACTCTGTTAAGCACCCAGCCTTCTGTAGTTAATGCTCAGGCATTTTCCACTTTTTCAAATAAATCAATGCATGCCTACCTCAGCCAGTGGAGGTGTCTCTTCACCCAGCGATCTTTAGGATTTGCACAAGCTTTCAATCCACGCTTCGTGTGAAAACTGGAAAGGTGAGGGAAAGGGGGGAATTATAATTACTAGATTCTAAGAGAGGAAGTATAATCAAACTCTTACAGAGCTATAGGCAAAAGAACCAAGAGGGAGGGTCATATTTTTTCACTATGCTTAGAAGACAATCATGTAATGCCCAATAATAGCAATATCAGTGTAGCTGGGGTTTCCCAGGTGAAAAAGCTGACTGAGGTATTGCACTTGCCCCATACAATGCCTTTGCTATGACACTTGGGCCTCAATCATATGCACCCTTACTGAGAGTAAGGTGGCAATCCCATTCACACTTACCTGGGAGCAAGCCCCATTGACTGTAATTGGACTTACTTCTGAGCAGACATGCATCGGATTGCTAGCTTGGGGGACTGGAGATGATAAAGGCAGCTTCATTTTGAAGCTGAGCTGGATGTCTATGTTCCTGAAAGCCCTCCCTATGAAGCTGTCTTCTACAGAGTCAGAGCAGTGATCATCCAGCTTGTCTCTACTGTCTTATCTATGCAGACTGGCAACAGCTCTCCAGGGTTTCAAGCAATGTCTTTCCAAGCCCTATCTAGGGAGTGAACAAGGGAGTTTCAACATGCCAGCATATGGTCTCCCTCTGAGCACTCCCCAGGGAAAGAATTTCATTGGTGCAGGGGAAGACACTGCTTTGTAAAAAAAAAAAAAAAGTTAACAGTGGCTGACTACTCTAGCCTTTTGCAGTGTCATTAAGGGCATAACATGATTTTTAAGGGCCCCCCCAAAGCCCACCATATTGTTCATGACTAGACATAGTTTTTCTCAATGAGTTAACTTACATGATAGCGTCAATGTCACAGACTTCACTGGAGCGCTGCTCTGTGAATCCCGTAATAGCCCATCGAGGCAGATGTTCCTTGTTGTAAGAGAGGCAGCAGTCTTGGTTACTTTGGGCTGGAGTTAGGAGAAAAAGACATCTTTAGGAACAAGCAACCCTTGATTTATACTCCTTGCTCTGCCTATATATGCATTTTGGACCAATTACCTAACACTTGGCAATGTTGCAAAGAATATTCTGAGCAGCTGGCTTTTAGATATTTCTTCAGCAGGAGCATTGCAGAAACCACACTTACCTTCACTAGTGCCTAAGAGTAGACACAGGCCCATGAGAAGAGCTATGGTGAAGGTCTTCTTGTCACTCATGTTGCTGTTGATGAGCACCTGAGCAAGTTGGCTGTTCTGATCTGGTTGATCTACCTGAGCCGAGCTCTTTATAACACCTGCTTGAGAATTGAGGGAATTCACCATGGGGTGTGTGTTCAGTCTTGCAATTGTGGGGTTTTCCCCACTAACCAGTCTCTGGTTTGACCTGCTTTACGAGAGCATCTAGGCACTGGTTAATCAATTGGAGAAGTATTTTTGTCTTGAGATTATAAACGGAAAGTTCAGCTAAGCCAAAGAGGAAATAGATAACATTCTGTGATGCCATTGCTCTCTGTGGAAACACCTGAGCTTGTGAGCAGGAGGAGCCATGGCAAGCACAGGAAATTCCCAAAGATGGGCAATGCAATGCTATGCACCTTTATTCAAAAGTAATTTTCAGTGTGTGCAATAGTTAACCCTAACAAATGAATTTAAGATTGCAGTCTAACGCTAGGATGCAAAACACCAGACATGCGCAAGGGTTTTTCCATTTCCTCTCCTGCCAGTCACTTCTCCCCCTGCACCCCCCACCAGAGCTGCACCCCATGTGGCATGAGGGGCTGCCTCTGGAAGCAAAATTGGGCCACACTTGCTAGCCCATGAATTTCCCCAAATTCCATCCAAAGTACTGTTCAACAGTATTGAGATATATGTGATTGGTATGATACACTCTCTTGCTAATCAAGATTAAAGGTTTGTATGAATTCTAAGAGCAAGTTCTAAGAAAAGACAGAGGTAAATGGTGTGGCATCTGGACCCCACTCCCTTGCTCTCTGCGTCGCTTTTGTCGCTGGATAAACTGGGACTGAACTAGAAAAAGTCGCTTCACTGCCACCACCCAAAGCTAGAAAATCCAGATGGAAACAGGACATGAAAGAGGTGAACAGAGAGCCCCCATATTCAGGGGGAATCTTATTACAACCAAGCTGCAATGGAATGTGAGTAGCCTGGTAAATGGGCCACTCACTCCCACCCAAGTGAATAGAGACCAGCAGAGAAAACACAAAAAGTGTGTAAAAATTCAAGAAGTTGATGAAAGCCTGAAAAAATCAAAATAATGGAGGTAAAAATAAAAGATTAAACAAAGTACAGATCAATCAGAGAATGGAGAAAACATGGGATGGCTGCAAAAGTTGGCAAAGTTGCTAAAAGGTGACCTAAAGATAAATCAAAAGCCCTGACACAGCAACTCAGGTATGATCCTTAACCTGCTTCTTTACACTATTCCAAGCTCCTGGTTCTTGCATTCACACCTGCAGCAAGCTGAGTGGGCAAGTCCCCCACAGCACCAGATACCTCTCATGGCGACCCCACAAAGGGTGTGTGGGCACCATCTCCACTTTATGTAGCCTGTGGGAGTTAATGCTACTTTACCTGTGAGACTGAGCCTCACCTGAGGGTCAACTGAGCCTAATTTTCTGAGAATCAGGTGGGTTTCATGGTCCAAGAAACTGGCACAGAGCCAGGTTCTTTGTTTCCTTTGGTCCTTTGTTGGTTGGACAGAAGATGATGCTCCAACACAGGATGCTGACTCATCACAGAAGTCTCAGGTGGAAAAGGGGGGATTTTAGGGATTTTCACTGTACAAGTTAATAACTTTACTCATGACTTTTTCCTTCCACTTCAGGCTACTGATTCCATTTTTAAGCCATTTCTGCCTAACGTTGCATATATGCAACAGGGACCAAATGTGTACAGAAATGGGTTTTAAGAAAGATTCAAATTATCAGTGTAACACTGGACAAATAATTTGGTCATGCATATCTGTCCTAATTTTACTTCCTCTGCATTGCTCTCTGTCCTGGTGAAACATTCCAAAGCCTGTGCAGTATCATAGCTTTATATGATAGTCACTATCACTAGCAAAATAAAGAATATGCTTACTTATAGAGATAAAACTGGATTATATTATAACAACGGTGCAGCCATCTGAAATGTCAGTTTTCTATGAATCCAGATTGCTGTTAAAACCAGTTAAGCAAACAGGAGAACAGATATTTGTCCTACTTGGAGATAGGTCTGACTTATCAGGTGGGCTATATTCAGAATTAAGGATCATTCTTGGTTCTAACTACGTGGGTTGCAAGACCATCCTCCCTGTAGCTTGCTGCTGGACTGTCAAGGTTCCATCTATATCATGTGGGGGAAATGTCTCTGGGTTCAGTGCTGCCCTATTCACTAAACTCAGGGAGAACAGAAGGCCTGGTCATGGAACATGGTGGCACTGGGGTCATGATTAGCTGGTGAACTCCCATTTCCCCTGTACCTAGGTATAGCATACCCAAGATTGTCAGGCCTGGTGAGAGTTTATGCCTGCTGCAAATGCATGTAAAAACCTCAATAATGTGCAGAATATAGAAGTGATGGGGGAGGGACTACTTTTTTCCCCATCAGCCTTCTTTTGAAAATCACTGCACCAAGCTGCTCTCCCCAATCAAGGCTCCAGTAGATTTTTGATCATTGTTACAAACATTGTCAGTTTGACCTAGGTACAGGGTGCATTCCATTCAGTGTAGGTACAGTTGGTGTATAGTGCACCTGGATGGATGATCTGCAAAAATAAATCTGGGGAATTTTGCATGGCAATGGGCACCTGGGTACAACCATTCTGTATCTAGGTGCAACATAACATGTGAACAGCACCATGAGAAGAAAGAAAACATCAGAGCCTCATTGCATGCATTTGTGTGTAACTTGTAGTTGTCCTGAAGAGGAATGGCTTTGATCCTTTAGTCTGGAAATAACATTTCATACTTGAAATACAGCAATGTCATACTCTTAATCTGCAAGGTTCTATACCTAACTTTGGCTGTAATCCTATACACACTTACTCGGGAGTAAATCCCACTGAACTCTAATTTACACACAAACATTCAGAATCAGAAGCTCCAGAGCTTCTTCAGAGATTCTACTTTGAACTAAGGAGAACATGAAAGCACTGGGTGTTCTGGTACAGTAAGTCTTAATAGAATATCTGAAGATACACTGGAGCAACAATTTTCAACTTTTTTCGTCTTTCAGCACACTGACAAGTCGCTAAAATTGTCAAGGCACGCCATCGGTTTTTTGACAGTGACAAGGCACACCACACTGCTGGCAGGGTGGCCCACATACCTCAATGGTCCTATTAATAATAAACCCTCCCCCAAACTACCGCAGCACACTTGCAGATCATTTGTGGCACACGAGTTTTCCACAAAACACTGGTTGAAAAATCACTGCTCTGAAGTTTCATGTTTTTACTAGTTGAAACTATTTCTGATAGATTTTATATTATCACATTATATATAAATATAGTTACTTTTATAAATAAAATAAATATAAATATGAGGGTTATCTATGGTTGCTTTCTTATATGCCTGATGTTGTGTTTTATGGCACAATCCTGTGAGTATTCGTTCAACAGAAAATCTCACTGAGTAAGTTTACTCTCAAGTAAGCGCATATAGAATTTCAGCCTTATTCTGTTTTTCATTGATATCCTCTTTATCTTGGTTAAATATTCCTATACTCTGGGATTGTCCTAGACTTGTCTAGCCTGCCTGCCTTGTACTGCTGGGAAATTCCACCACTCAAAACAATATTCTTTATGGGTGTACTGCGAACGTGGAAACTCCCCGTTGAAGTAAATGAAGGAACAATATCAACTTTGTTCCTGGTTAAAATACCTAATTGAATTGCAAGTATTTGTATCTTTCTGATTATTATAGGCAATAAAACAGTGGCAGCATGTTGGCAACCTTCAGTCTCGAAAGACTATGGTATCGCGCTCTGAATGGTGGTTCTGGAACAGCATCTAGTGTGGCTGAAAAGGCCGATTTGGGAGTGACAATCCCTTCCACACTGGGAGCAAGTGCAGTCTGTCCCTGGTCTGTCTCCCTGGCTATGGGCCTTCCTTCTTTGCCTCTTTGCCTCAGTCTGTTGGCCAAGTGTCTCTTCAAACCAGGAAAGGCCATGCTACACAGCCTGCCTCCAAGCAGGCCGCTCAGAGGCCAGGGTTTCCCACCTGTTGAGGTCCACTCCTAAGGCCTTCAGATCCCTCTTGCAGATATCCTTGTATCGCAGCTGTGGTCTACCTGTAGGGCGCTTTCCTTGCACAAGTTCTCCATAGAGGAGATCCTTTGGGATCCGGCCATCATCCATTCTCACGACATGACCGAGCCAACGCAGGCGTCTCCAGCTTAATTGTATCCAGCCTGTGACAGTTTGTATTTCTCTTGAAACATCTCCAAAATTAGAGTGTCAGACAAGTACTTATTCATGAAGATTGGTCCCTGGTCCTCTGACATATTCTGAATAGGGAATTACTATCATGTTCTTTGGCTTAATGGACATGGCTAACTATATTGCAGGGGTAAGCCTGCTAGGTACATAGCCTTGTGTCTTGGCTGAAAGCCAAATCTGTGAAATGGTCAAGGTGTCAAAGTGCCACAGACTGATGGCCCAATCCTAAGCACATCTACTCAGAAGTAAGTCCCATTAGAGTCAGTGGGGCTTACTCCCAGGGAAGTGTGGATAGGACTGTAGCCCGAGACACCACATTAGCCCTGTTCGAACAATACAGTATATCCACAGTGAGTGAGCATGTGTTGAAATAGGAGTAGGTTCAAAGCAGCATCTAACTGGTTGGACTGCACACATGCCCAATTAAATACACAGACAGCAGGGTTCCCAGTTGTAGGGAGAGAGCCCTACACTCTACAATTGCATTCGTACATACACCATGCAGACATTCATGCAGAATGTGCAATCATTCATTCTGCATATGTTGTGAGACCAGAGCAATAGCCCCCCCCCGCCCCCCCCTTCAAGCAATTGCAATGATACTTTATCCTGGTAGGAGAAGAGACACCTTGAAGAGAGACTTTGAGAGTATGCACCTGTTCCTAACACCTTCTATTTGCTCTTACTACACCTATCCTAATACACATCATAAGCTTCTCTCTCTTTCCAGTTTTCCAACTAACATTTGCTAAGGGTCCAGTTCAAAAATGTTAAGATCCCACTACAAACTGCTAAAAAATGTTACCCCGTTGTTTCCCCAAATCACACATGGAGAGTGTTTTGGAATCATGGAGGATCTGGCAAGGAGGTAGGCTGTTGTATCAGCAGTGGCCCCTTTAAGGGTTAAGGCCTGGGCATTCAGCAGAGGGTGTGCTGCACAGCTGCAGCCACTTGAATAGGGCCCTCAGGCATAAAAGCACCTGATGAAGGGCCACCTTGGTGTGGGTAGTAGAAGGAGGAAAGGAGACTGGGTTAATGGCCAAAGGATTATGAAAGTGCTGGTGGGTGAATGGACTTTAGAGCAGAAATTGCTGGAGATACTGAGATTGGTGTTTGGCTGCCATGCCTAAGACCTGTGGAGGACCAAGGTGTTGCTGTAGTGGTGGGAGGAGCTGCTGGCAGGAGAGCTGTCTGTGACAGATCAGGAGAGAGATCTTGGGGTGGTGGTGGACAGGTTGACCCAAATGTGCTGTGATGAAAAGTGTTGACCCAATGTGCGTGGCAGTGAAGAAGGCCAATTCTATGCTTGGGATCATTAGAAAAGGTATTGAGAACAAAACAGCTAATATTATAATGCCATTGTACAAATTGATAGTAAGGCCACACCTGGAGTATTGTGTCCAGTTCAGGTCACCACATCTCATAAAGGATATAGTGGAAATGGAAAAAGTGCAAAAAGAGAGTGACTAAGATGATTACTGGGCTGGGGCACCTTCCTTATGAGGAAAGGCTATAGCATTTGGGCCTCTTCAGTCTAGAAAAGAGATGCCTGAAGGGAGACATAACTGAAATGTATAAAATTATGCATGGGCAGGATAAAGTGGATAGAGAGATGCTCTTTACACTCTCACATAATACCAGAACCAGGGGACGTAGTAAAATTGAGTGTTGGGAGGGTTAGGACAGAGAAAAGAAAATATTTCTTTACTCAGCGTGTGGTTGGTCTGTGGAATTCCTTGCCACAGGATGTGGTGATGGCATCTGGCCTGGATGCCTTTAAAAGGGGATTGGACAAGTTTCTGGAGGAAAAATCCATTACAGGTTACAAGCCATGATGTGTATGCGCAACCTCCTGATTTTAGAAATGGGCTATGTCCGAATGCCGGATGCAAGGAAGGGCACCAGGATGAGGTCTCTTGTTATCTGGTGTGCTCCCTGGGGCATTTGGTGGGCCGCTGTGAAATACAGGAAGCTGGACTAGATGTGACTATGGCCTGATCCAGTGGGGCTGTTCTTATGTTCTTATGTACCTCTGGTTGTGTGAGAGAAAAACTTATCTCACTTTGCCATGCATACTTTTATAAATCTTAATCATGAATCTCATTTGCCATTTGATTGCCCCTTCACCTAGTTTGGAGAGTTCTTTTGGAGCACTCTGCTTTGGTTTTTACCATCCTGAATAGTTTAGTATCATCTGCTAATCTGCCCACCGCACTGCTGATCCCTAACTCTAGATCATAGACAGGTTTAAAAGCACTCATCCCAAGACAGCTTCTTGGGTACCCCAATTCTAACTTCCTCCACGTGAAAACTGTTAAATTTATTTCTGCTATCTGTTCTTTAACCAGTTAGCAGTTCAGAAGAGACCTGACCTCCACTGCTAAGTTTATTCAAGAGCCTTTGATTTTGGACTGTGTCAAAAGTTTTTTGAAAGTCCAAGTATCACAAGGAACTTCTCCATCCACATGCCTATTGACCTCCTCAGAGAGTCACTATAGAAGGGTATCTCTGAGTTTTTTTTGTGCAGAAACCATACTCAGTTTCCTTCAGCAAGGCTCATTCTTCTATATGCTTAATTAATTTTCTAGTATGTTTTCCACCAGTTTTTCCAGAACCCCATTTGGTTGCCCATTCACCCAGTTGGAAAGTTCTTTTGGAGCACTTCACAATCTGCTTTGGTTAAGCTGATTGACCTGGTCAGTTCGGGCATAGATGTCTGCCTTATGTCTTCTGTATTGAAGACAGAGACAAACAGTTGATTCAACTTCTCTGCAATTCTCATATCCTCTTTAACCTTTCCTTTTATTGCTGCATTATCTAATGGTCCAACCACTTCCCTGGCAGATTTCTTGCTTCTGGTGTATTTAAATACAGTAAGTAGTTGTTTGCCTTGAAGTTACATTCTGCTAAATACCTTCCTGCTATATGAAACCCTGATTGTTACAGCCTTTTGCGTAACACAGTGGTTCTCACACATGACCGGAAGTGACATCATCAAGCAGGAAAAATTTTAACAATCCTAGGCTGCAATCCTATCCACACTTACCCAGGAGTAAGTCCCATTTACTAACATTGTTAAAAGAATATACATAGTAGCTTGTTAAAAGTACTAGTCTGTAACATTTCCCCAAATGCAGTCACATGCTATAGTAGCATCAAGTCTAATATATTAAAAATAAAATATTGAAATGAATGGGGACCCACCTGAAATTGGCTTGTGACCCACCTAGTGGATCCTAACCCACAGTTTGAGAAACACTGGTGTAACACTTATGGTGCAGTCACTGACCAAATAACACACATCTGTGAAATAATGGTTCCCACAGACAACAAGGAAGTAACATTAAAGTGCAAGCCACAAACTACTTATACTGAAATACACAGATTCCAGTAGCGGTAAATGTGGTGAGCAACTTCCTCCTATATGTGTCAGACAACCCAACCCTATGCAGACATAATTTCCATTGACTTCAATTGGACCTACTCCAAGTAAGGGGGCATCGGATTGCAGTCTTCTAGCACAATCCTATGCATGTCTACTTAGAAGTAAGTCCTATTGTGTTTGGGTTTACTCCCAGCCTAAGGCTGCAATCCTATACAACCTTTCCTGGGAGTAAACCCCACTGAACACAATGGCACTTACTTTTGAACAGACATGCACAGGATTGTGCCTGTTACACTTAGTAAGGTGACATATGCACCTTTTCATTTGGAAGATCTTTAATTGGTAAACAAAGGCAGTATATTGATTTCTATGTTTATACCATCGGTGTTCTAGGCTGTGATCTGCTATTCTTTGAAGTACCAGTGTCAAACTGTCAGGAGTATTGGTTTAACAGCATTCTTTTAAAACCTTACTTGAATGCAACTTGCATTGAAATCAGTTATACTTACTTTCAAATAAATGTGTTTGGGATTAAAGTACTAGTCTGAAATTCTGTTGATGTATAAATAGGAAGCATTTCAGCTACTTGCCCTACACTACCACTTCATTCTGCTTTCATATGTGAAAGGTACCTTGGGACATTAAAGTGACTCTCAGCATCTTCAGAGTCTAGTTATGTACTGTTAGTGCTTTTAAAATATCACAGAAGTGTATCTAAATTCTAGTTTTGTTAAACATGCTGTGGAAGAAAATGGGTGCAGTGTATTCATGGCTAAGTGTTGTAAACTGTGAATTGAGTAACCCCCTTTTGAATGCTGCCTCTGTTATGAATTCATTGGTAGAGGTGTTTGAAAACTGAGTTATTTATCTTACTCACAAGTAAACCCATTGTGTTCAGTCAGACTTAGGGTGTAAGTAAATCTTTCTTACTCACCAGAAACAAGCACCTTTATTCATTGGGTCATCTTTGACAAATCACTGCCTCTCACCTTAACCCTGTATCTGCAGTGTAGGGGTAATAATGTTGGCCTGACTTCCAAGGCTGTTGTATGATTTAAGAGATAACAAATACATATTTTCATGTATTGATTTAATAGTGTTCTTTAAGTAATTTTTTCAAGATTTGGCCCTTGTAAGAGTGCAGCTGTTACTCAATTGTTGCAGGAATCAAGTTGATTTTTCTATAGCAGGGAAAACTCCAGGAACTCTACTTCACATTAGCACTTTTCTTGCACTGTGTGCGTTGTTGCTATATGGGTGTCACAGGCACTTCCTAGAGCAGTGATTTTCAAGCTTTTTCGTCTCATGGCACATTGACAAGGTACTAAAACAAGGCACAGCATCAATTTTTTTGACATGCTGTTGGTGGGGGGCTCACATCCCCCAATGGCCCTACTAATAAATGACCCTCCCCCAAACACCTATGTCACACCTGCAGGCCATTCATGGCACACCAGTGTGCCACGGCACAGTGGTTAAAAATGGCTATCCTAGAGAGTGATTCTGTCCCATCCCCCTATGTTTGTAACATTTTACATATTACACTGAAGAAAAAAATTAGGAGCTGAGTACAGGTTGTGCCTCGTTATCCACTGGGGTTCCGTTCTGGAACCTCTACTGGATTAAAAAAAAAAAAAGGAAACTATGGATACCAAGACAGTGGAAAAATAGCTTTAAAGACACACTTCCAGGTTTCTTACTCCTCTATTGTCACCCCTGAACACATTTGCATAGACACTATATGGCATTTAGCCACTAGATGGGGAGAATAATAGAATCTAACGGAATGAAATTAACAGTGCCAAGGTAGGAAATTGAATTTTGGTGTTTTTTCCTTGTTACAAGGTGCTTAAAGGTGGACGTCTGCATCAGTGGTAAGGCAAATCAGTGGATAACAAATCATTGCATTTTGATATCCCACCTATACAGTAATCTTAGGAACACAGGAATATCATGTTCCACTTAGCCTGGACATGTTTCTGTAGCCCTTTCAAACAAACAAAATAATGTTAAACACTAGTAAAGCTACTTTCTCCCTTCTGTCATTTCTAAAAAGATCATTGAAATGATCTTTTGTGCATGTTTCCAATTTTGTGGTAGTGATTTTCGTAAGTTATTTAGACCATGTTGGATGACCTTGAAATTCCAACTGTATAATAATAATAATAACAGGTATTTATATACCGCCTTTCTTGGTCTTTATTCAAGACTTTATTCAAGGCGGTTTTCATAGGCAGGCTTTATTAAATCCCTTATTAAATAGGGATTTTTACAATTTCAAAGAAGGTTCTTTCTTTCAAGAATGACTACATTCAAGGTGTTTCATTCCGATCTGGCTTCACATTCTGGCCTCCATCCTCCCACGCTCAGAGCAGATGGAATTACCTCAGACCAAAAGGAGGTAGTCGTTTCTACATACTCAAGGGAAAGCCTAAGTACACAGGAGTACATACATTTGCAGATTAAAAGAAAAAAGTAAAGACCACCATCTCCCCGACAAACCCACCTGTTACAAAATCAGCAAGCATGGAGGCCCCCACAAAATGAGTCACAGAATGCTGAAGAAATACAAGCTTAGAAAACCACATCAGAACAGGGGGGTGGGCGGCCAAAAGAATTGGCTTGCTTGAGCTAACTAGTTGTTATTTTGCTATTCATTTTAATTTTTGTTGCATTATTTGTCACTATTTATTGTTATTTGTAACAATATTAACATTTGGTTGCAGGCCCACTTGTTTTCAAAATTTCTAGTCCACCGTTCCATGCTGAACATGAAACAAGCACAAGACAGCTTTTTCTGATCAAAGCATAATAAAACACACAATAGCAAAATACACAAACAATAAAGCAGTTGCAACTATGTGAATGTTCTGTGACTGGGTTTCCCATGACATTTAGATGCAGAGCAGTAGGGGTGCTCTGTGATGCAACTGCTTTTAGCTTCAGAGTGAAAACTATACAGGCTCCCATTTGTCTGCATATACGATTCCCCTTCCATTCTAGCTTCCGCTTTGGGCTGGGGACAATTGCATTGGGAAATCAGCAAAGGCCCCCATATTCTCACCCACTGGTGTAGCAAGGGGCGGCATCGCCTGGGGCAGTGACGTCACAATGTCACGTGATGCTGTGACATCACATGATGCTGTGACATCACTTCTGGGTTTGGAGGAGGGTGGCAGCAGCTTCACAGTGTGGCTGCCACCCCCTGTCCCTTCTTCAGCAGCTTCCTGGCCAACCTTTGGTTTATGCCAAGCCGCTGCAGGCCCCCAAGCACAGTACTTGGAAGAGTCAGCCTGGAAGCTGCTGCTCAGTGGCACCCCCATTCCAGTGGCACCTAGGGCATGAGCCCTATTTGCCATACCTTAGATACACCACTGCTCCCACCCCAGACCAAACTGGGCCCCCTAGGTTTTGAAAAGAGGAAATCACAGAGGGAGTGCCAATCACGACACTGTTGCATAACATCTCGCTTGTCCCTGAAAGTCTTAGCTGCCAAGGGTAATTGAAGATATTTCAGACATGTGTGTGAGGTTGCTTAGCTTTATGACACTCAGGCTGCAATCCTAACCACACTTTCCTGAGAGTAAGCCTCACTGAACAAGATAGGACTTTTGAGTAGACCTGGTTAGGATTGTGCCTTCAAGTAGCCATTTTTTTTTAAAAAAAGCTATAGTTTTACTATAGCAAATAAATGTTTGCTATAAAGTTAAAGAAAATGAAATTTCAACGAGCTATTTTAAGCCTCTAAACAGTTTTGGGGTTAGGGTTTTTAAAATTATTTCCTGAATAATAAGGATCTGTTGATTTCTTAGCGGTATCATTTTAGATTAACCCACATGGCAATTAAGGGCAGTAATAAAGGGCACAGCATCACCGATAACACCCAGTTGAATGTACACACATCCGGTGTTTTGCTCTCTTGAGTGAATGGTTTGTGAAATTTCTTTGGCAGCATCACAAAGGAGTTGAAGCTGCAGCCCAAGTCAGTACGTAACAGCTAACCGAGATCCTTTCATTGGTCAAAGTTCAGCTTGTATAAACTGACTACGTTCCATTTCTCTATGCTCACACGAAAGGTGGGCAGGTAGCCACAGACTCCTGGTTTCCTGCTTTTGTAGAGTTTGTTCCTATTGTTGAATTTGCATTGAAATTGCACTTTTAACATTATACAAGTTTCTATGGCCACAAGGCTTGGGGGGCGGGGAACCCAGGAAAGGGACCAGGAAGAAAGGACAGAAAATAGGAAGCGAAAAATCCCTGGTGTAACTTCCCACTGTGTGGGCTACAAGGAAGAGTAGAAAGCTACTCACAGAATTTGAAGCCAGGTGAAAAACATTGTAAACATGTTGCTGTTTGATTTGCTGCTGGTGTAATCTGGAGCAAGGCCAACTTCCATGTGCCTGTCACGCCATGCTGAGAAGCATCAGCCTGAGGGCATAATGTGTGGGCTTAACTCTGTCATAAATCTTTCCTCAGAATTTACTCAGAATATTGAGGCTTAGGCCTCAGGCGACACCACCACCCAAATGGCACCCTTCCCACTGGCTTGTACCTTGCTGAAAACAGGTTTCCATCGAACTAACAAGTGCATTCGAACAATGTGAAAATACATACAGAACTGGACTGCATTTGTGATAACAGCTTTAGAATATGCGGTTGAAAATCTGTATACATTATAAACTGAGCAACTACCACTGCTTTAGAGTGAATGTGGAATTTCAAAACCCTCATGTGGAGCATTAAAAGAAGTACTTTTGTCCATTAAATGCTCACGGTCTTCCCTGATCATTAAACATGATTTTTCCTCTTAAGCTGCACCTCTGCACCTGAAAGTAAGCCCCATAGAATGAAGTTGTGCTTTCTTCTGAATGAGCATGCCTAGAATTACAGCCCAATCCAATCCCAGGCCTGCCCAGAAGGTGCAGCAGCTCTGGTGCTGCATCTGCTGCATGCTGTGGGCTTGCCAGGACCAGGCAGTGATGGAGAAGTAAGTAAAAAAAATTTTTTTTTGCTTACCTGTTCCACTGCTGCATTGTCTTCAATGGGTCTACTCAAATCTGCACCAGCTGTTTGACTCTCATAAATCCAAGTGGGTCCAAGGGGGCATGTTGAAACCAAGCTGATGGTCGAGGATATCAGCTCTGCTGCTGCCCTAGCCTCCCCTCAACACACCCCTGGCCTGTCTTGATCCCCACCCCACTTACCCATTGGCATGCATGCAAGGCTGCCAGCCATTTGGTGGCCCCAACTCATGTGCCGTTGCAGTGGCTGCCGCACCAGCAGCCCAAGCCTTGTTATGACAGAGTGTGAGTTCTGTCAGCACAAGGTCCAGATAGGACTGGGCCCAGCCAGTGTTATACTTGTGCTTACACTGATCCACGGTCAACAAGAGGATATTCATTCTTACTATATCTGAAGTTAGGCTTGTCGTGGGAGATAGGACAGCCATACTTCTACCCACTGCTTTGCCCAAGGGATATCTGCACTCAAGCAATAGAGAAGGGAACATGCATACCCTTCAAAGGACTAAAAATATTTTTTTTTAAAGCAAAATGCTCATAAAATGGCACTGCACTGCTGGAGAAAGAAAATAAAGTTGCCACCACTTTTTTAAATTTCTAAAAGGCAAAATAAATGAGGTATGGTGACCCTTGACCCTAGACTGTAAAGTCACTGGATGGCTAGCCCAGTATAAGCATAGCAACATAAGATAGTGGGGGGGAAAACTGCTTGGTGTTTAGAATCATTTTGCAAGTCTGAAGCACAGAGAATAGTAAAAGCTGTTTGACTTCATTTAAAGAGCAAAGTTGCTAGTCTGACCGAAAGAAGCTGGCTGAAGCCTTAGCCCAGGGAATTTACACTTTGTAGCTCAAGAGATAGCAGGTGCTAGGTAACTTCTGAAGAGGAATGAGGTCGCTCCTTAGCAAAGCAAGGGATAAAGACAAAAGTTAAAAAGCTTTCATACTTTATGCTTTTAGGGGAAAAGACATATGGAAACCAAGTGACCTTTGATACCAAACCAAAGTACGTACTCAAGGTAACTGGTCACAATAGTTATATAGAATTAAGACATAGAAGTCAACTTGCTTGATTTTAGTGAAATTGTTAAAAGAAGTTTAAAAATCTTTGCTTTGCAGAGGTTTGCAGAACACATAGAAAAGAGATAAGATAGGTCAATCAAACAAGGCCATCCTAATTAGGATGAGTCTGAAGGGGATGTATGCCAAGAAATGAATCTGAAGTTCTGCCAAAGATGAGGTCTTCACACCTGTGTTTAAGTATTTTTGTACCCTCTTTAATGAGGATGGTATGGAGACCTGTCAAGGAAGTCCTAATTGAATTGATGGATGTGAATAAGATTCAACACTGGGTCAAAACTGAGTAAATGGTAATATAGCGTACCCTGCTGGTTTTTGAAAACTTTTGGGAATTGTGCAATTTTGGCTAAGTTTTAAGGTGAAACTCCTCCTGTATGTAAATCAGAGCCAATCAATGGTTTTGCCCACTTATTGCCCACCTATTTTCTATCTTTTATGTAAATAGTATCTTATCTATATCCTATTAGGAATTAGCCCCATTTCTGATGTCACATTTCAGCAAATGGGAAGTCTAAATTTTCAGACAAAGGGCTGAGAAATCTATAAGAGTTCTGGGCACTATCAAACTCATTTCCATGCTTTGGACATGAGTCCCGTGGACCAACTGTATACAATTCAAATAAATGCTGTGAACCTTCATCCCCGTGTACCGAGTTGTTCTTGAGTTGCTTATCAGCCCTGCAACAATAAACACTCATGTATTCAAGAGAGACAGCAAGAGGATGCTCAGCCTTGAAAGGGTTTAATTTCAAAAAAAATAATGGTAGTTTTAAGTTCACCAAATGGCACTGGCATGTTGGGAGGAGTTGTGGCACATAGGATTGCAGAGGTTGCCAGAACTATCCAGTTGGAGTCCATGACATTAGCACAAACACATTTCACAGTACCAGCAGTCACAAATGATGCCTAGAGAACTAGAATCACATTTTCCAAGCCTGGGAAAATGCAATATCCTTGCAACAGAAACATTATATTTACGGATATTTACTGTACAGTTAATTGAGTGGGAAGAACCTTAGGTGGAATTGCCTGCTGAAACGCTACTGTCTAGTCCAGTGTTTCTCAAACTGTGGGTCAGGACCCACTAGGTGGGTCATGAGCCAATTTCAGGTGGGTCCCCATTCATTTCAATATTATATTTTTAATATATTTTTAATATATTAGACGATGCTACCATGGTATATGGCTGCATTTGGGGAAATGTTACAGACCAAGTTACTATGTATGTTCTTTTAACAATGATAGTAAATGGGACTTACTCCTTGGTAAGTGCAGGTAGGATTTCAGCCTAGAATTGTTAAAAGTTTTCCTACTTGATGATGTCACTTCCAGTCATGACATCACTTCTGGTGGGTCCTGACAGATTCTCATTCTAAAAAGTGGGTCCCAGTGCTAAATATGTGAGAACTACTGGTCTAGTCATATCCTATTTGAATCATATTCACAAGATGAGCCTTAGGAGATGGGAGAGCAGCAAACTTAAGAAAGCAAGATAAGACACCAGCAGCAGATTAATTTGGATGGAAATGTTGTTAGACTGTTGGGAATATCCTGTAATTATTCTATATAGATTCTTATCTAGATTGCTATTCATTATCCTTTGCACATATGGCAGTTTGCCACTAGCCACTAATCTTTACAGCTGCTCATTTTGACATAAATTTCTATTCTGTTGCAGGGGGTGGGAGAGGGTGGTGAGATGATGTTCCAGGGGGTGGGGAGGGATTTTTTGGTGGGATAGGGTGGAATGGGGGAGGATTGGGCCCAGGAGAGGGATTGGATTGGTGGCAGCAGCACACACCAAATCCTAACCCCCATTCCCGAGCCTCAGAGTCCTTCACGGGCTTCTTGGTTTGCACCAGCTAAATACAAACCCAAGTAGTCCTATAGGACAGGCTGGGGCTCAAAAAATATCCCCTTACCCCAAGGTGATCTCCAGGAGCCTCCCAACCTGTGCTGGATAAAGCACAGGTCACTGTTGCCTGGTGTTGTACTGGTGCAGATTAGGATTGGGCTGCCCATCTTATAAGGAACCAGGGTACTGCCAAGGAATCCTTTGAGGTGTTCAATGAAGGTTTGTTTCAAAAGAAGTCCTTTCAAGTCACCTTACTGTGAGATTCTTGTCAATGCTGGCTGATGCTACGATGAGCATCTTAAATTGGTTTAGGGCCCAATCTCATCCCATTTTCGAGCAGTGGTGGAGCTGTGCCAACAGGGTATGCACTGCATCTTTTGGGGGGGGCAGTTGTGGAGGCCTTCTTAAGGGAACATTTATGCCTTTATCTCAGGGCTTCTTTGCAGCTGCATTGGTGCTGGAAATTTGGATAAATTGGGACCTGAGTCTCTAGAAGCTGATTGGGCCAGAACCCCTCCCCTGAGAACATCTTTCTGGGGGGGGAGGAGGCAGGAAGTGGCTTCTACATATGGAAAAGTCATCAACCACCCATTTCCTTGGGGAAGTGCTACCCATCTTGGTCTGTTATTGGATTTAAATTGTTTCTTAGCTTAGCAATTTTTAAGTGTTAGAACCATCTTAGTGTAATACTAATATGAACTAGCTAGAAGTCATTTTAGAGCCCAATACTATACGGTGCGCACTGGCTTACAGTGCTGCACTGTATAGGCTTACAGTGGGCAGGAGGGAGGCGAGACCTTTGTCTTTGGGGTCCTGAGCCTTTGTATTGGGCCGTCAAACCATTGGGCACGAGAGGTAGGTGAGGGAGTGGGGGGCTGGGGAGGTGGCATTCTGGGGTGGGACAGGTGGCCGGAGGGCAGGGAGAGGGTGGGGAAGAGGGAGGAGGAGGTTGGGATGCCAGGCAGAGGGAGCAGGAGGTTGGGATGGGGGGGGAGGAACTGGCCAGGGAGGAGAGTGGGACTGGCTGAAGCCTTTTCCACTGGAGCCTATCCTCAAATGTTGGACTGAAAAGCCTGAATTGGGGGTTCTCAAATCTGTGCCTGCAAAATAACCAGCACAGACTTGAGAAGCCCCATTTAAGAGTCTGCACCCTTACTCAGGGGAAGGAGACGAATGTCCCCTTCTCCTGAGAAGACTTCCAGCGGCTTCCCAGCGCCTGCAGGATACAGCTATCACCATTTTGATGCTGTTGTTCCTCCGGGCACCAGGAAGCTTAGGATTTGGCTGCAAGTTCCTTGTGCTATTAGACCAGTGGTTCCCAACCTGGGGTACATGTGCCCCCAGAGGTACTTGCCAGGGTACTTGAAAAGGAATTGAATAATGGTGGGAAAAGGCAGATCTGTATTAGAATGCCTTGCGGGGCTAGTATACCAGCAAGCAGAGGGGCAGTGAGAAGGCTTTCGATTGCTGCTCATTTGGATGTTTCTGCTTTTATATTTCTGATGTTTTGCTATTTTAAGATTTTGGTTTTGTTTGGGGACAATGACTTTTAATTTTCTTGTAATTGATTACTGTTGATATTAAGTTGCAAACTGCTTTGAGGTCCCCTTGGTGGCATGTGATGGGGATATCCCTTCTGAAACAGGTAAATAAAAATCAGATAAGCTCCAATTGTCAGGTTTCACAGTTCCAAGCTTGACAGAACAATTGATGCCACATAAATTCCAAGGAACTTGCTTCACGTGGATGTCCTACTTTACAGAAACAATCAGAAGGTGTTACACTTTTCCCACATTAGTCTTATGAAAATTTCAGCCTGCAAATTTCTCACATTGCAGCACAGCATAATTTGCTCTCCGGGGGAGGTTTTGTGGGTTGGTTTAATCCACCAAAGAAAATAATTTCTTCATAATAGTATGTGCAGGACAGTAACTACTACACTTGTACAATTTTTTTAGGCGTTTCCCTAACATATCACATGGACTTTGAAGTCTAAAAATGAAAGCACTTTGGGGTCACAAGTTACTTTACATAAATATACTTTTGGCCCAAGTATGTCTTCCTTTTAAAATAACTGCTCTTTGAACAGAGATCAAGGCAGCACAAAATTCACCAAAATAAATGAAACAATTAAAAGCCATTTGACCAATTGTATTCAAGGAAGTAGCAGCATGGGGTCCCATTTATGTAGCCATAGACTGGTAGAACTTGCAGAATCCTGGGAATTTCTGTTTTCCTTTGGACATGAAATACTATGAGTATATTTCTCAATTCAAGTCTATTGAATTGAGAAATAGACTTTGGCACAACAAGAAAGGAGCAATATATTTGTATTTTTGCTGAGTAAGCACTTTGTGCTAACTGGGACTTTCCTTGAAGGCAAAGTTCATTTTCTAGCCATAAATGCACTTTGCGTTGATCTGTTTGCTTTGTCATTTTGCCAGTTTGCAAGACCACTTGGACTCCCTGTGTGTTTGATGTCTGCAGAGAATCTTCCCCCAAAATGCACTAATTCAGTGGCAATATAGAATGCATGCAATGGTGAGTAATCACAGGCAAGATGAATGTGGGCAAAATAGTATGTCTGAATGTTCACAGTGCACTAGGAGAGTGGGGATATGCTATCCTAAAATGTTACAATTATCTAGAAATAAATGGGGGAACAAAATAGAAAAAAATCAAATAGAAGCATGCAAAATAAATTTTACAATTCTGTTCTGTACATTGAAGAAATATGCGTAAACAATCTATCCTCTCACAAAAATTCTGTAGGTCTGTTTAAAAAAAACATAATCAGAAGAATTTGAGCACCTATGCTGCATTCTTTATCCTGATTAGAACAAGTGAGTTTTTGGGAGAAGGAAAGAAAAATGAAGGCTCCCTATGCAAACTGTCCTGAAGTAAGCCCCATTGCTTTTGAGGAAACATACAGAGGTTTGCACTGTTACTCAGAAATTCCTAGAACAGTGCCAAAGGAAAATGGACCAAAAAAAATGCCTTTGATTTGATTTGATGTGTTATGACGTGGTAGAGTGTTCATATGGTGAATTGTTCGTATAGATGTTTTTAACTTTTTATGTGCTTTAAAAAATAAAACGAGAAAATATGAGGTTCTTTAAATAATTTAAGGGTTTTTTCCAGGAAGCAGAGAGGAAAAAAAATGGTTTGCAAAGAACATTAGAAACAAGGACACTTGTAGAGATTAAGGAACAAAAATTTAGAGTCATAGAGAACCAGAGAGGCACAAGGGGATGAAAGAAAAAGCATTCCCCCCCCCCCCCCCGCATACCAACCACAGGAATCAAGGTCAAACTAGATGCTACACAGAATGTGTTCTGTGGTCCGATGTGTTTTGGGTTTTGCTGTGGGTGGACATGAAATGGGGCAAAGTCATGTCATGGAAAGCTTTTCCCCCCACCAAAAATAGTGCACAGTGGGGAAGGGACCACAATTAGATCCACAGAGAAGGCAAAGTCCTAAAACTCCCCCACACCTCTGCCATAGTTTTGCTCCACCTGCCACAATATTGACAAACTTCCCTACAAAATACACAGGCCACATTCTGCATTCCTCATGATGTTTAGGTTGCATTCTGCATTCATCATGATGGCCGGTCCAGAGACCAGAACAGAAATTACTCATTCATTTTCATTTTTTTTCTTTGCAGATATGAGGACTATATGTTTGATGTTTAAAAAGAGTAAATTTCCGTGGTTCTGTGGACAAGCACAATGAGGCCAATTTGCTGTTTTGATGGGCTGTGTGAATAGCACAGCTATTTTGAAAAGTTGGCTTAGTTGGCCACCTCTGTGGAAACTTTCTCAGGTATCCAAAACCAGGCAAGTCTACACACATGTCAAACCTTCCAGTATGTCAGGCTGTCCTTCCCTTAAACTCTTTCTAGCATTCTTACCCACAGCCTCAGATTTTGGGGCTAGCCCCCACTCTTAACATAAATGAAAATTATGAGAAACCCTTTCTGTACCTGATTCGTGACTTCCCTCCCTGGTCTACACAGTCTCAGCCATGACCAAGGCATGTGAGTTGCTAAATGCCCTGCTGATGCCCAGGGAAAACATAGTATTAAATGCGCCAGTGCGTCCCCATCCACTCTGCTCAATTTCTTGGGTGCTGAAGCCTGGCCAGGCAGCTTCCAAAGCGGCTCCCACATAGATGGAGTGTATGCTGTAAGCAATCCGAGATAGCCAAGAGCTCCCCATGTGCCTCTAAATATCCTCTGAAACTGATGAAGTATTAACAAGGAGGAGGTCAGGTGCCTGGGAGGAGATTGTTGCTGGTGGTTGGACTGGTGTAAGCTGGGCAGATGCAACAGTTAAGGAAGCCACCACCGCACCATCGTCCATGACCCTTCTGGTCAGTCTCATCCATCTGCAGGTGCCAGTATATTGTGTTAAGACTCAACCTGCAATCATCATGCCACAATGCTTGTTAGGGGGGATGCAAACCTGGATTTGGCAAGCAGCTTGTTGGGGGGGGGGAATGCGCCCCCTTAAAGATACCCAGATACTAGGCTGCCCAGTGAAGCCTCACAAGCCAAAGGGCAACGTAAGCAAATTTCATGTTAATCCTCGCACATGATGCTGGGGGTAGCTCACTTGTGCCCATCAGCAACTATAAAGGCAGCTTCACTAAAACCCGCCAGTATCTTCCATATTTTGCAAGTCCCTAGTGTAATCCCACCATCTGCTCCTGGGCCTAACTGAAAGGCCTTTTTCTCTAGCACCAGTAGTGAAGGCATGAGAGACAAAAGGAGGGGGAGAACCTTCCTTTGGGAAGGGAGATGACCAGCCAAATCTGCTGAACCTGCATGTCGTCCTCCGGCAGCTGGATCTGAAAGGTTATGCCACCCATGCTCAGGTGGCATACTGGTCCATGTTGAGCCAAGGTCTCAGAGGACTGCGCTCAGAGTCTAGGCGTGCCCCTGAGCCGTCTGCCAGGATGCTCTTTCTAAAAGGGGGGAAGAGCCTCAGCTCTGTCCTTATTTATTCAAGAGACATGCTGGGCAAAAGTGTCTGCATGTTTATTTCAAAATGCCTATAGAAGTGAAGCTGTCCCCAGATGCTTGCAGATTCCCAATGCTGGCTGCAACTTGGAACTTACAAAACTAACAAAATACCTTTGTCCCAGGCCAAGAAACTAGCAACTACACTGCTACATTGATTTAATGGTGACCGATGGTCGGGTCAAAGGCTTCAACCAATGAAGTAAACGGGGGGCATCTAACTGGTGCCGCTCCCCTTTCTGGCTGCTGGCGGAGGCAGTGCCTCCTCTGCAGCTATCCCGTGCTCACCCTCAGGGTCCAGACGAGGGCCAACTGCACCCTAAGGTGAGTGGAGACTGCTTGCTTTATGCTGCAGAGCCTGCAGGCATGTGCTCATGAACAACTGCTCCTAGAAAAGCTGCCAGCCAAGATGCCTTCGAAAGTGCATGGGATCTGCACCCATGGCATATGTCCCAGCACCTAGGACTACTAAGCCTTGTCGCTAGCTATCAGGTGACTGCTACCTTTCCAGCTTCCCCAAGTCCCTTTGGGTGGCATAACCAGCCATGTCTCGAATCCCACTGTGGGATTCTCCACCCTCAGTGGGGTTTTACTAGATAGCGAAAAGCCCTAAATCTAGAAATGCTGCTCACAAGCATAGCCCTGCTGAGCACAATACACCATAGCCCTGACAGGTATGGTGTCTTATGTCCTCATATTCTAAACTGGTTGGCCCCAGAGGGCACATCCAAATTACGTCTGAGGCATAATTTGCTAGTCCTTTTGGACCTCTCAGTGGCTTTTGACACCATTGACCATGGTGTCCTTCTGGGACGGTTGGCCAAGGTGGGGATCGGGGGCACTGTTTTGCAGTGGTTCCGGTCCTTCTTGGCTGACAGGTCCCAGATGGTAGTATTGGGGGACTCCTATTCGGCACCCTAGCCCTTGAGGTGTGGGGTGCCACAGGGTTCTATAGGGTTCTGTCCCCCATGTTGTTTAACATCTACATGAAACTGCTGGGAGAGGTCATCTGGGGATTTGGAGTTGGGTGCCATCAGTATGCTGATGACACTCAGCTCTATCTCTCCTTTCCACCTGACTCCAGGGTGGCTGTCTCTGTCCTGGAGCGTTGCCTGGAGGCAGTTGGGATCAGGATGAGGGTGAACAAGCTGAGATTAAATCCAGACAAGACAGAGGTCCACCTGGTGAAGAAATCCACGATGTGGGTGCTGGACTCTGCTCTGAATGCACTCCCCCTGAAAGTGCAGGTTCGCAGCTTGGGGGTTCTCCTGGACTTGCAGCTCCTCCTGGATGTCCAGGTGTCAGCTGTGGCCAGGGGTGCCTTTGCCCAGCTTCAGCTGGTGCGCCAGCTGCGGCCGTACCTGTCTCAAGTGGATCTGGCCACGGTGGTCCATGCCATAGTGACATCAAGATTAGATTATTTTAATGCGCTCTATGTGGGGCTGCCCCTGAAGACAGTCCGGAAGCTACAACTAGTGCAGTATGCGGCAGCTTGGGTAGTTGCTGGGGGCTGGCGGTTTGACTCTGTCACGCTGCTACTCCAGCTGATGCCCAGGGAAAACATAGTATTAAATGCGCCAGCGTGTCCCCATCCACTCTGCTCAATTTCTTGGCGGCTGCACTGGCTGACCATTCATTTCTGGGCTGAATTCAAGGTGCTGGTTATGACTTTTAAAGCCCTAAATGGCTTGGGACCAGCGTATTTGAGAGACCGCCTTCTTCCGTATAATCCGGTCCGTTCTCTAAGTTCATCAGAAGGGAACCTGTTGGTTGTGCCGTCATTGAGAGTGGTGAAGGGAATGGCGGCCAGAAACAGGGCCTTTCGGTGGTGGCAGCTGCACTATGGAATTCCCTCCCCTTTGAACTGAAAACAGCTTCTTCATTATTAACGTTCCAGCGGGGCCTGAAGACTTTTTTTATTCAGGAAAGCCTTCGAGGCACTATAAGGGCTGTTTTTACAAATTTATAACTTATGTCTTTTACTGCGTGCTTTCAGTCTGCTCCTATGTATTTCATCTTGTTTTAGTTGTTTTTACGTGTTTTGCGTTTTTAATGTTTATCTGCTTTGTATTTTTTAACTTGATTATTAGCCGCCTTGGGTGCCCTTCGGGGAGATAGGCGGAATACAAATCCAATCAATCAATCAATCAATCAATCAATCAATCAATCAATCAAAATCCCTTTAGCCAAATTGCCCAATACTTGCAACTCCCTCCCCTCCCCAGCCCAGGGGGGGGGGCAATATCCCTGTAAGATACTTTGAGTTTCTCTACTATCCCAACCACCAGACCCCAGGCTGCTCCTTGTCAGGTGCATAGTCTAAATTGCCTGGGTTTTTTTTTTTTTGGGGGGGGGGGCAGTAGCCACAGCCACCCGTGCAAGTAAAGTGCTCCCTTTTAGGCCACCGGGGGGGGGCTGAATTGGGCTGGGGGTAGTGCTCTGCTACAGGCTGGTGCAAGATGGGAAGCCCCAGTTCCTTGCATCCCCATGTGCCCATTTAGGAGCTACTGGATCTGTTCTGGCTTGCACTCACAGGAGCTCATCTTATGCCTGTATACTCATCAGTAAGTCCCATTAAAATCAATGGAACCACACTCCCAGGAAAGTGTGGACAGGATTGTAGCCTTAAGTCCAGCTATGTCTACCCGGAAACGAGATCCCTTATACTCGGTGGGACTTATTCCTTGGAAGATGGAGCAAGGATGTTCAACAATATGCACGAAGGCAGCAATCTCATATCCCTTACTTTTGGAATAAGTCCTGTTGAAAGCAGTGGGACTTATTTCTGAGTAAACATGCATAGGATTGCATTGGAAAAATGTGCTAGAAATGTAGTAAAATTAAACATATCGTAAAGGTGGTCATGTTCACTTCATCCCAGGAAATCAGAAGTGTACAAATACTGGGGGAGGGCTCTCCTAGGCCCTGTGAGCTACACATTTTGTCACCATTTCAGTCTGGCTGCAGCATTTGGTGCAGCACCCACCTACCTTCCCTTTGTTGGATGTCTTCTTTTTTCCTGTACTTTTGGCCTATCATTTCATATTTATAACACCCCCGAAGCTCTTCAGCAAGTTCAGCTGGGACATGCTCCTACAGCAATCTTTGTCCTTTGTCTGAAATGCAATTTCTCACAGTGATCTGCTCAGGTGAATTGGAGTCTGGTGTAGCCGCCTACTGAGATTGGCACATGCCTATCGACTGGGCAGCCAATCCTGCCTATCTAGATAAAATAGTGGGATGGGAAGATGGGTTCTACCTCTCTAATCAGATGACTCTATACCATCATTAAACTTAGGTGACTTAAGTTCAAGCACTGACAACTGTATGCAACATTTGGGTTTTAGAGGTAGTCTATCTCTGACTGTAAGGGAGTGGCAACAGGATACAGTGGCATCACTAGGGGGGTGCGGGCCGCACTGGGTGACGCGCACGGGGGGGTGACACGCACTGGGGTGAAACGCTAAAATTGCGGTGGTTAGGAGTAACCCCATCATATTATATACTGTTGGATGCGGAATGTTGAGCAGAATGCAATGCAAAAAACCAGAGTGAAATATCTCCTTTCTATCAAAAGTTATGGATCCCTATGGAAAGTGAAAGTGAGCCGTATCGTGCGTTTACTCGCAAGTAGGCCAACTTGCCTTAGCCTGTCAGAAAGGGCAGGCTGAGAGGAATCCAACTATACCAGAATGATCCTGATCCAATGAATGCAGCCCCCAAAAACACCTGAGAAGGAAGCCCCTCCCTCCCTCCAAGCAGATTAATGTATTGAGCCCTATGGAAAGCGAAACTAAGCCTCATGGTTGCGTTTACTCGTGAGTAAGCAAACGTGCCTTGGCTGGTGTGGAAGATCAAGTGAAGGAAAGTGCAAGGCTACCAGAATGGTCCTGATCCTATGCACCTGGAGCTAAACAAGTGCTCCAGAAGGCAGCCTCCCCCCCCACTAAAAAGGATCAAAACGGAGGCTTCAGCTGATAATGTGAACCTTTTTGAGACTTGCAAAGCCAGGTGGATCCTGACAGTGATCTGGTTTAAACAGAAGTTCTTAAACTGAACTGGGCACTGGGGAGGGCTGAAAACCTTACTGATTTTTTGGGGGGAGAGTGTTATTGCAGGTAGGCTACAGATGAAATTCACTTGGTGGAACAGGGCTGTCTTCTGCTTATTTAACTATTTGTTTTACTTTAGTTATACTTATTTATTTTAATTTGCCTGATGATGTTACTTCCACCATCACTTCTGGTGGGTCTTGGACAGATTGTCATTCTAAAATGTGGGTCCCGGTGCTAAAAGTTTGAGAACTGCTGCAATAAGGTGTTAGTAAGTTGACACCCGGGGGGGGGGAGGTGACACCACTAGTGACCAAAATCACAGTTTGCAGGAATAATACCAGCGTGTTATATATCAATCAATGCGTAATTTCATGCAGAATGTGTTCTATCTTTGTTCTATCAAAAGGTACAGCCAAAAAACCAGTGGGGGCGGAGTGATGGCACATCACCACACCCACCACCTGGGGTGTTGCCCTGCCCACTGCATGGGGGGGGTGACGTGCTGGCATCCCACACCGGGTGACGCGAACCCTAGTGACGCCTAGTGGATACAGGTATCTTGTCTTGTGTGCTCCGTGAGGTATCTTAGGCCACTGTGAGATACAGGAAGCTGGACTAGATGAGCCTGTGGCCTGATCCAGCAAGGTTGTTGTTATGTTCTAGCTAGATGCTTTTAGGGCATTTTAGTTGCCCTTTTTATTCTAAGCTAGTCTGTGACCTTTGCTCTTGAGTTACACCCCAGCTCCCTCTGCTGGGCATCACTCATTACTGTATCCTTTGGTCAAGCTTTTTCTTTATTTCCACCCATCCAAGTTTAGGAATTTCCATTAGCTTCTGTGTACTTTTTCCCTCTACCCCAGTGGCATAGCTAGAGGGGGTGCAAAACACTAGGTTTTGCAGGGAGCCTCACTGCAGCATGCAAGCAGCCCCTCCCCTTCGGAGCCATTCTGGGTGGTGGGAGCAAAACGGAAGCATACACTTTTCACCCTCTCTAGCTATGCCACTGCCTTCCCTTTCCCAAATTTAACTGGTTTTTTTGTTTTGTTTGGGATTTTTAATAATCTAGTTATATTCTACTCCTTAACTGCCTAGACCATGGACATTTCAGTGCTTGTTTTAAATTTTTAAAAACCCCTGAGGTTCTGTGCTCTCCAAGGAGGGGGGGATTTTTCCAGATGGTCCCCGACTGCCTGGTCTCTGTGAGATGTGGCAGTGGATAGAACTACCAGTTCCCTCCCCCATTCAGTTGCTCACTCACTTAAAAAGAAAAGCAGAGAGCAAGAAGAGGTATGTGAGAGTTAACCACCAGGCAATACTCCCCTAGGACTGCCTGCCTGCTGCCAATATATTCCCTGGCGCACCCTGAATGCAATTCAGGATTAGCTGGTTGCCTTTTAGAGCAGAGTAGAAATTTTTACTGATTGGCCTTAGTAGAGGTTTCTTTTGCCTACTTCAGCTTCTTGTGGGTCACAGCAGTCAGGTCTTGTGCAGGTATGGGGTTAAAGATTGGAGTCAGTGCAGTGGCATTGTTAGGAGGGTGCGGGGGGGGGTGCAGACTGCACCAGGTGACACACTTGTGGGGTGATACTACTACTGCCAAAATTGTGAACACAATTTTGTGAAATCTTGGTATTTTTGAATAATACCATCATGTTATATATATCATTTGATGTATAATTTAATGCAGAATGAAACAAAACAAACTGCATTGAAATATCTGTAATTTATAATAGTTATAGACAAATAACCAGAAAAGGAAAACACAACCGCCTTATGTTAACAAAGAGTGGATTTTTAAAACTCAAAACTGACCAATAAGGCTGTTTGTTCCAAGAGCCCATGAGGTGGTGTTATGACACAGCAGGAAACCAGTAAGATGTTAGCATGAATCAGCTCTCATTTCCATGTATCAGAGCTAATACAGGAACTCTTATTCAATTGTGCCAGCATCATCAAGTTGGCCACTGGTTTTTTTGTTGGTTACTGATTTGTTGGGTGACCTATACAGGTTGAGACTAATTATTCACATGGGTTCCTTCCAAGCACAAACAATGGCAAAAAAACGCACTATAGCAAATCAATTTAAAAAACAAAGTTTCTTTGCTCCGGTGATTTAAAAACAGCCTTGGTGACCTTTTGACTCTAAGATCAGTCATTAAGAAGACAATTCATCAACTAGTCCTCCTCCAAGATCTTAGAAAGCTTCACTCAGCCCCTCCCTTCACCAATGCAAAATGATCACCTTTCTTTCACTTGCTCAGGGGGAAGGGAGGGGTCCGCTGGAGAGAAAAGGATTGATGGATTGTCAGCCAGCTGCCCCCCCCTCTCTCATTAAGGAGGCTATTGTTAAAGGACTGTTCAGTTTTTTAAACTGATTTTAAAGGGGTGCATTTTCCCCTTGTCCAGGGATCAACACATTCCTTCTCATTTCCAGGGGCCATTCGTGTTGAGTCAAATCTGTGTATAAAAAATCCGTGTATAAATAGGCTGGACCTGAACTGTTATATATTAAAATAAATAAATCAAATTAATGGGGGTTACACAAACTGTAGTGGTGCAACTGCGTTTAGGTTGTGTTTATGATATTGTAATTTATTCTGTATGGTCTGCTATGAGAGGAGCTCCATCATAGGGGTGATGCAATGAGCTCTTCTACCGGGAGACACAAACCCTTGTGATGCTTCTGGGTCAGTGTGCACCCCGAGGACAGCTGACCAGTTAAAGAAGACCAATCCCAGAAGTCTTTGCGGCTTGGGATGAGCTTTGAACCCTTTGAGCAAGGATTGTGGAGTCTACCTCAAAGCTTTGTGACTCATAGCTTCCTTGGCCCTCCTCCCTTTGTCCTGGCGTGTAGACAGTGAGAGGGTGGTGATTGTCAGTAAGCAATCCTTGCCTTTCAGTCAGGATGGAAACACCCAAAAGGGCTCTAAGACAGTGGCTGTAGTCTCCTGCAGTGTAAGAACCCACACTTAATTGTGGAGAGGGGTAGAACTTTAGGTTACAGAGTTCCTGTTACAGATTTAGTTACATAAATAAACTATGACCTCTTTAACCCACACTATCCTATCTCTTTCCTTAATCTGGGTATGTAGGCAAACTACTGCCTTTTCTACATGTGTGGTATCACAGGAATCAGGCCAAAAATAATCTTATGGTGGAAAAATTCCCATCAGAACTCAGCTCAGTTCCAGTTAATTCAGCCAAACTTGAGCACACAATACATTTGGCTAGGCTCCTAAATTTGATGAAGGCCCCTATCATCAGACTCTTTTCTTTTTTTAATAATCTCTCCATGCCTGCTTCTTTATTCCATGGCCTGCAAGCAAAAAACAACAAACAAAAGAAAAAAAAACAGGAAGCCCATTGTAAGATGTAGCTCAGTGAGCACATAGTTACATGCAGCAGGCCCCAGATTCAATCACTACCCTCTCCAGGTAGGGCTGGTAAATAACCCTGCAAGTCAGTGTCAACAAGATTGAACTAAAAGGAGCAGAATGAAAGTATCCCTTTAAAATGGTTCACTTCATTCAAGGAGTAGGTGCTAAAACCAAGCCGGTTTTTCAAGGAGGCATCAGCTTTAGAAGTTGAAAGACCGGAGTAACAAGAATATGGCATGAGATGTGCCGTACCAATGAAAACAGAATCAAAGATCAAAAAGATTTAAACTGAAAGTAGATCAGATAGAATGAAAAAAACCAAGAGGAGAGCAAAAGCAATGTGGAAATTATATCTGGAATAAACCATATCTCTAAAGGTTGGTGGGCTCCAACTGGCTTTCAAATGTTGGAGGCCTGGGATAAGCCCTTGCTTATAAGCTGGAAGAATACTATGGCAACTGAAGGAAGGGACATAAGCTACTTTTTCATGTGAGGAAAGCAGAAAAGACCATCCAAGAATTGGAGACTACACTATGAATAACTAAACAAGGAAGTAGAGGTCTGCAGAGGTTTTGGAAGAGATTCGGAAATGCTAAGAGGAAGAGAAAATCACAGGTAGGACTATAGGAAGAAGCTATCAACTTGTGCATACATTGCTATTGAAATTTCAACATTTCAAAATCCAGGGCAGAGCTGGAACTTTCCCTTTGGAAGCCGCTGTGGGAATTTTGGTGAAGGAATTTAGATAAGATTTATCAAATTCTGTATGCATTTTACAAGAACCAAACAGCATGATGCTCTTGCACAACAGGTGGAAAATCCCATCCAGGTGAAAGAAGGTGCTCCAGCAAATGCCAAACAAGGCAGGCTTGTGTGACATACTACAGAGAGAGCCAATGCAACAACGGTAAGGGAAATGAAACGCAGATTGGAAACAATTTATGATGTCCTTTGTGTTTGGTTTTACAGGGTGGGGAGATGCTGGCCTATACGGTTTGTGTTGCAGCATTCTCCTTTTACCTAGAGGGGCTTAATACATAGTAATACAGAAGAATATATATTCCTCTTCTGGAATAAGCCATTGTCACAGGTCATTTTTTATTTTGTGTAGATCTGATCTAGAGTTTGATCACCTCTGGGCCAGCCACGGTAGTCCTGCTGTGATACCACAAAGGCTAAAATTCCTTGCAGTTTTCATGACTACATTGTCTATTTTTGTTAGAACTGTACATTGCTGCTGATTTGCCTCAGAACTGTATCTTCTTTTCATGTGTTGTAAGTGTACAATTATTCTTAGCCTTATCCACAAAAATCATCCACAAAGCTGACTTTTAACAACGTGTTCTTGAAAGTTTAGAATGCCCCAAATGGGATGCAAAATGGGTCATAGGCCTGTGATAGGCCAAAGAAGTACCGTAGATACTCCAGTATAAGCCGATCTCACAGATAAATTGAGGGCATGTTTTGAGCCAAAAATCATGGAATTTTCTATGACCGTCAGATAAATTGAGGGAGGTAGTTTAAACTGAGGGAGGTGTCTGACTATAGTTTTGTCTGGTTTTCAGGTCAGGTCCTGAAAAATAACCCACCAGTAATTGGGCACAATCCTAACCAACTTTCTAGCACTAGCATAGCTGTGCCAGTGGGGCATGTGCTGCATCCTGCAGTTGGGGGGCTGTTACAGAGGCTTCCTCAAGGTATGGCAATGTCTGTTCCCTTCAGTGGCGTAATAGCCAGGGGTGGGGGGTGGTCCGCCCCAGGTACCAGTATTGGGGGGGTGACACCACAATTGAGCCAACATCGCTAACATCGTGGAGGTTACGAGTAACCCTATCATGCTATGTACCATTGGATGTGGAACTTCCTGGAGAATGCAATGCAAAAAATCAGAGCAAAATATCTCCTTCAAAAGTTATGGCCAAAAAACCAGAAACCAAAAAATGCATGGAGCCCTATGGAAAGTGAAACTGAGTCATATTGCGTGTTTACTTGCAAGTAGGTGAACTTGCCATAGTTCGTCGGAAAAGGCAGGCTGAGAGGAATCCAAGGACACCAGAATGGTTCCTATCCACTGAAAGCAGCCCCTCAAAAACACCCAAGAAGGAAGTCCCTTCCCCCAAGCAGACGAATGTATTGAGCCCTATGGAAAATGAACATAAGCCACATGGTCACATTTACTCGCAAGTAAGCAAACATGCCTTGGCTGTTGGTCAAGTCAGGCAAAAGGGAATGCAAGGCTGGCTGCATAGTCTCCATCTGATGAAAGTGGAGCTCAACAATGCTCCAGAAGGCAGCACCCCCCCCCCCAACTTGTGCTGGTGAGGTGGGCACTGGGACGGGCTGAAAATCTCACTGATTTTTTTGTGGGAGAGGTGTTATTGCAGGCAGGTGACGGAAAATTCACTTGGTGAAACAGGGCTGGCTTCCCCTTATTAATTATTTGTTTTTCTTTAACTTATTTATAATTATTCTATTTTGCTTCATAATGTAACTTCCAGCCATGACATCACTTCCAGTGAGTCCTGGACAGATTGTCATTCTAAAAAATGTGTCCCAGTGTTAAAAGTTTGAGAACCACTGCCTTAACTCAAAACAGGCCAATGAGGCATCGGGGTGGGGGGTGACACCCTAGTGCAGTGTTTCTCAAACTGTGGGTCGGGACCCACTATTTGGGTCATGAGTCAATTTCAGGTGGGTCCCCATCCATTTCAATATTTTATTTTTACTATATTAGACTTGATGCTACGATGGTATGTGATTGCATTTGGAAATGTTACAGATCTGTACTCTTAACAAGCTACTATGTATATTCTTTTAACAATGGTAATAAATGGGATTTACCCCTGGGTAAGTGTGAGTGGGATTGCAGCCTAGGATTGTTAAAAATTTTCCTGCTTTATGCTGTCACTTCTGATCATGACATCACTTCTGGTGGGTCCTGACAGATTCTCATTCTAAAAAGTGGGTCCCGTTGCTAAATGTGTGAGAACCACTGCCCTAGTGACCAAAGTTCTGGTAATTGTGGCTTTTAGGAATAATAGCATCATATTATATACCATTTGATGCAGAATTTCATCCATTGCTTGTGGGGAAATATTCACTCCATTTATTTTCTGGTCATTATTATTATTCATTTCATGTCATGACTATTACTATCTCTGTCTCACCTACCTCACAGGGGGGTTGTTGTGAGGACAAAATAAGGGGAGGAACCATGTACACCACCCTGAGCTGCTCAGAGGAAGGGTGGTATAAAAATGTGACTCAATCAATTAATTAATAATATAATTAATAGTTAATTAATTATGTCATATGGGGTGACAAAAATTTATGGGCCCCGGGTGTCAAATGGCCTAGCTACGCCTCTGGTTCCCTTATCTTGAAGTTGGATTGCCCCCAGGTCAGTGCGGGAAAATGGGTTAGGATTGCGCCCATTGTTACCTAAGAACGGTAGTCTCTAATTTTTTATAAATAATAATAATACATGTATTTATATACCGCCTTTCTTGGTCATCAGATTTCTCCTCAGACTTTATTCAAGACGGTTTACATAGGCAAGCTGTTCTAAATCCCCATAGGGATTTTTACAATCGAAGAAAGGTTCTATCTTTCAAGAACCACAACATTTCAGATGGATCTTTTTGATCTGGTATCACATTCTGGCCTCCAATTTCCTCCCACGCAAGCTGACAAGCAGCTCCTTCATCTCTCACATGGAGGGCAGCCAAGACTCTTCTTCGCGCACACCAAAGAGCAGGTGGAATAACTCGGCTCAGCTTGTCAGCTGCTTCAAGGTCTCACCATTCACGGTGCCGGTGGCCTCGAACTGGCGACCTGTGGATGTTATCTTCAGGCAAACAGAGGCTCTACCCTCTAGACCAGATCTCCTGATATTTAAATACAGTAAAATATCCTAAGTCTGATTTTTATTTAACTTTTAAAATTCTGGTCTTCACATCCTTTGCGTAAACACTATCAGAGTAAGTATACTGTAAGCAACATACCAGTAGAACCATTAATAAAATCCTTCTTTAAGCTGCCTGGTGTGTTAAGCCAGAGGCACTGCATATAACATACAACATATAACACATAACTGGGAGTGTGCAATTCAATTCACAGTGGAGAGGCAAGCAACAAGGAATGACTGTGAGCAAGTGCAGCTACACATAGTTGCAACCCTATTTACTCAGAAGTAGGCCCATTGCTTCCTATGGGTGTTATTCTTAAGTCTCCACTTCTCCCATTCCCTGGATTGGAAAAGGAAGCAAGGGATGGAACAGAGATGACGTGTTAAGAAGAGGAGAGAGGTGGGGCTAGAGTGTCTCTGACATTCTAGCCCACCACTTGCTTTACCTCCATACTGCCTCTTCCACTCCATGCCCCTCTTCCTTTTCCAGTCCAGCAAAAGGGAGGAGCAGCACAGGCAAGTGGGTTGACAGAGATGGGCCCAATCCATTGCCTGAGGCAACTGCCTCACTTAGCCTAATGAATCCATAATGAATCCTAATGTTTCTTTTGTAATATTCCTTTACCTGGAATGAAAGGTGTTAGACAGGGGGATAATTTTTGCTTACTGACAGCGGTTGCTGAGGAAAGAAAGCACACCTCTGACCTGATCCTCTCCTATCCACCACGCCCAGGGACCATTGTAACATAGAGAATTAACAGGGGCAGCACTTGCCCTGTTTTCCTGATGAGGGTCAGTCAATTCATGAGTTCAACTGAACTAGGAACCTTAGGCAACAGATTGGCAGGGGGCCCATCGCCCACTTGTCTCCCCTGTTACTCCTTCTGTCTGTCCCCGAATAGGAAGAGGATGATGGAGAGGGATAGAGCATCAATAAATACTTCCCAGGGCCAGCCCATCCATGAAGCAAATGTCGTGGCTTCCCTTAGTGGCAGATGGCAGAGAAGTCACAAGTTCAGGGTGCCTTTCACTCCAGCTCTGCTTCTGTCTCCCTCTAGTCTGCTGCAGTTACAAGCCACATTGATCCACTTCCCGCTGAGCAAGAACTGGATAATCCCTTCTTTTACTTTGGATTGTTGCACTGTTTTCCCAGATCAGGAACTGTAAAATTTCCCATTTTACTTAATGAGACTTTAGTTGCATGGTCCCATTAAATAAAAGAGGAAGTCCTACACTTCTTGGCTTGGGAAAACGGCATGACGGAACAAGGTTGGGGGCTTATTTTTTAGCATGCCGTAGAGGGACAGCAGCAGCAGACCTCAGAAGGCTTTCCAAGCAGTCTGCTCCCTTTTGCCCCCCTTCCAGGCCCACCACTGATGTCTAAACCAGGCTTGAAACCATATTGATATTGCTAAATTGAAATAAATCCAGATATATCACTAATGGTTCCTACATACTGCAATCCCCCCTCCTCCTGTATCTTTCTCACTCCCAGCCCCTTCCTGAAACTCAACCCCCCCTCCTCCTGCATCTTTCTCACACTCAGCCCATTCCTGCAACTCTTGTGGAGAGTGCAGGGAGTTGCTGTGGGTTGGTGGCAGAAGTTCCTTTATGCAAGCTTCCTTCCTCTTTCTCAATGTTTGGATGTAAGCCAGAAAGTTTGATTAGTCGACAAACCGCGATTTCCTGTAACATGTCCACTCAGGTCATAGGCGAGACATTGATGTTCAGAACTCCTCAGCCACCTAAGAACATAAGAACATAAGAACAGCCCACTGGATCAGGCCATAGTCCCATCTAGTCCAGCTTCCTGTATTTCACAGCGGCCCACCAAATGCCCCAGGGAGCACACCAGATAACAAGAGACCTCATCCTGGTGCTCTCCCCTACATCTGGCATTCTGACTTAACCCATTCCTAAAATCAGGAGGTTGCGCATACACATCATGGCTTGTACCCCATAATGGATTTTTCCTCCAGAAACTCGTCCAATCCCCTTTTAAAGGCGTCTAGGCTAGACGCCAGCACCACATCCTGTGGCAAGGAGTTCCAAAGACCGACCACGCGCTGAGTAAAGAAATATTTTCTTTTGTCTGTCCTAACCCGCCCAACACTCAATTTTAGTGGATGCCCCCTGGTTCTGGTATTATGTGAGAGTGTAAAGAGCATCTCCCTATCCACTCTGTCCATCCCCTGCATAATTTTGTATGTCTCAATCATGTCCCCCCTCAAGCGTCTCTTTTCTAGGCTGAAGAGGCCCAAACGCCGTAGCCTTTCCTCATAAGGAAGGTGCCCCAGCCCCGTAATCATCTTAGTCGCTCTCTTTTGCACCTTTTCCATTTCCACTATGTCTTTTTTGAGATGCGGCGACCAGAACTGGACACAATACTCCAGGTGTGGCCTTACCATCGATTTGTACAACGGCGTTATAATACTAACCGTTTTGTTCTCAATACCCTTCCTAATGATCCCAAGCATAGAATTGGCCTTCTTCACTGCCACCGCACATTGGGTCGACACTTTCATCGACCTGTCCACCACCACCCCAAGATCTCTCTCCTGATCTGTCACAGACAGCTCAGAACCCATCAGCCTATATCTAAAGTTTTGATTTTTTGCCCCAATGTGCATGACTTTACACTTACTGACATTGAAGCGCATCTGCCATTTTGCTGCCCATTCTGCCAGTCTGGAGAGATCCTTCTGGAGCTCCTCACAATCACTTCTGGTCTTTACCACTCGGAAAAGTTTGGTGTCGTCTGCAAACTTAGCCACTTCACTGCTCAACCCTGTCTCCAGGTCATTTATGAAGAGGTTGAAAAGCACCGGTCCCAGGACAGATCCTTGGGGCACACCGCTTTTCACCTCTCTCCATTGTGAAAATTGCCCATTGACACCCACTCTCTGCTTCCTGGCCTCCAACCAGTTCTCAATCCACGAGAGGACCTGTCCTCTAATTCCCTGACTGTGGAGTTTTTTCAGTAGCCTTTGGTGAGGGACCGTGTCAAACGCCTTCTGAAAGTCCAGATATATAATGTCCACGGGTTCTCCCGCATCCACATGCCTGTTGACCTTTTCAAAGAATTCTATAAGGTTCGTGAGGCAAGACTTACCCTTACAGAAGCCATGCTGACTCTCCCTCAGCAAGGCCTGTTCGTCTATGTGTTTTGAGATCCTATCTTTGATGAGGCATTCCACCATCTTACCCGGTATGGATGTTAGGCTGACCGGCCTATAGTTTCCCGGGTCCCCCCTCTTTCCCTTTTTAAAAATAGGCGTGACATTTGCTATCCTCCAATCTTCTGGCACTGTGTCCGTTTTGAGGGACAAGTTGCATACCTTAGTCAAGAGATCTGCAACTTCATTCTTCTTAGTCAAGAGATCTGCAACTTCATTCTTCAATTCCTTAATAACCCTTGGGTGTTATTAATAACTCACCTGCTGCGAGTCATATAGCCGTTCTAAGCTGATCACTGTTCCATCCTAAACTGGAATGGCAGTGTCCCGATCACACCCTCTCCATGTAGCCATTCAAATCCAAAGAAAACACAATCTGACTGGAAGTGAATTGTTTTTTGCTGCACTGTTCATGTCTTGACATACATAAAAAACTCTTTTTGTCTGCCCCCCACTCCCCAGTTAAGATTCTCTTGCAAAATGGTTCACTTTACAAGAACAATCTTTTTTTTCCCAGTGGAGAACTTCTTAGTTCCATGTATTTTTATATGTTCTTTTTACTATGTTTTAGCTGGAAGAGTGATGGATTGTTGGAGGAAAATACAAAGCAGAAGCTGGGTTTTCCCCACCCTCATCCTTTGCATATATGGCTTCTTCTCCATGATGAGACCATCGGAGCCTTTCCTCACTCCTTATCTGACAGGACCTGACAAAAACTTGACTATTGATCAGGTACAGTGAAACGTGTGTTATTTATCTTGGAAGAAGATCATGTTTAGCTTGCCTTTCTTTGGGAATTCAAGCTGGCTCACAACCATAATTCAAAATACTATGAAAAGAATACAAAGTACCAGCAACCAAGGAAGATCAAAGATAATTCTCAGCCTTCTCCCAAACAACAAGAGGAAAGTGGGCCAGATGACTCTCTCATGATAAGGAGTTCCATAGAAGGAAAGGCACTACAGAAAAGGCAGGGAGGAGCCTTAACTCAGTGCAAGAGCATCTGCTTTCTGTGCAGAAGGTCCCAGGTTCAGTGCAAACAAGGCAAAGGAAAATCATCATTTGAAGCCTTGGAGAGCTGTTGCCATGCGGTGTGCACAATACTGAGCTAGATGGACCAATGCTCTCTTGGAAGTCCCATCTAGTTGAACCTCAGATGGTGGTGGGTCTCCTGGAAGATTTCAGAATATGGATAGACACATTATTTGCCCTCTAGATCTATTCATTATTGTGTGAAGAAAGTATGGGCTTGTTCAGACACTCACTGAACTATGTGGCAATTGTTTATCTGCCAATATATTGACCTGGGAAGCCCTGGGAAATCACTGCTTGGCAGCTAGGCAGTCTGCTAGTTGCCAATGCTAGATGTAGCCCACACTTGGCCATCCTACTTATGGAAATTAAGTGGGATGTGAATAGATGATGTTTCCAAAGTCCTATACTCCAAATGTGCAACCTCTAGCCTGCTAGTTCTTACATATCCTAACTCTGTGTGTGTGTGTGTGTGTGTGTGTGTGAGTGAGTGAGAGAGAGAGAGAGAGACTCCTTTCTGTCTGTCCATGAGACAGACCCCACCTCTTTCAGGTTTCACTACCTCTTTTTGTTTCACTAGGGTGCAGATGAGTGGTGTAGGCCTTACCTTCAGCCCCTTCCTCCTTTGCTGACAGGGCAGCATCAAGTATGTGAGGCAGCCAAAGAATTAGGATCTTTGAGATCCTCTCTGTTTGAAGCCAGATTCAAACATGTGGTTTACTAAAATGTGTTTCCTTGTGGGTGGAGTTCCCCATCAGTAGCACTTCTGCAGTGGGTTGTTGTACAGACTATGTCAACATAATGCATATGAAGTGCTTTGCACACCCAAAGACCCATATAAATAATGCTTATCATCATAATCATCGATAGAGGGTCCTGGCCCTTCCCTTAAGGAAAGCCACTTCTGATGTATATGATACTTAGGGCCAAACTATGCAGTACATGAAAGGAGTGAGATGTCATTTTTAAAAACTTTTTAAAAAATATAATGCAAAGTGGAGAGAAACAGGGGGGCACCACAGCAGGGGATGGGGACTTAGCACTTTGTCCTCACAGCGGTGGCCCTCCTGTGCACCATTTACCATAGAAAAAGTGGTTTAGTTGTCAGTTCAATGGAAACAACCACAGTCTCCCTGTTTCACGTGCCCTCTACGTGCCATTTCAAAAAATTACGGACCTCCCCACTGTGACCAACTCATGCTTTCGGCATCTGGTGCATTCATGCATTATTCTGGTGGGCCACTGTGAGATACAAGAGACTGGACTAGGTGGGTTTTTGGCCTGATCCAGTTGGGCTTTTCTGAAGTTCTTATTCTGTGTTAACATGTAGTTTGGCCCATAATGAAGTAGCTTCATTATCTCCTTCTATGTTCTACATGCCTAATATTTCTAGTCTCTCAATGTTACAGGATTCCTGGTTTTCCCTTCCAGATAACGCAGCACGTTTTCCCAGTTTGGACCTACTCCTACTTGGCTCTGCTGTTCCCTGTGTTCCTGATCACAGACTACATACGCTATAAGCCTGTCATTATTCTCCAAGGAATTAGCTTACTTATTACATGGCTGTTGCTGTTGTTTGCACACGGTGTGTTGGCTATGCAGCTGGTTGAGTTTTTCTATGGAATGGTGACTGCCACCGAGGTGGCCTATTATGCCTATATATACAGTGTTGTGAACTCTGAACATTACCAGAAAGTGACAGGCTACTGCAGAAGCATCACTTTGGTGGCAACTACCACAGGTTCCTTGCTGGGGCAGCTTTTGGTCTCTTTAGCCCACGTATCTTATTTTTATCTCAATGCCATCTCACTGGCTTCTATCTCCATGGCATTTCTCTCGTCGTTTTTTCTGCCCATGCCTCAAAAAAGCATGTTCTTTCATAGAAAATCTTCCCCAGAAACTTGCACTGGACCAACAAATAAGAACCCACCAAATGCATTAAGCCAGGCAAACTCTCAACAGGACAAAAATACTGCAACATCATCCATCAATCCCCTGGATTCACCTGAACAGCAACTACCGAAAACACAAGGCCAGATTCACTTTCTGCTTGTCCTTGTGCAACTGTGCAAAGATCTGAAGGAATGCTATACCACCAAGAAACTTCTTTACTGGTCAATATGGTGGGCATTAGCCACTGCTGGTTTCAACCAGATTTTGAATTATGTTCAAGTGCTGTGGGATCATAAAGCACCTTCTCAAAGCTCTGAAGTTTATAATGGGGCTGTTGAAGCAATAGCAACATTTTTATGTAAGTATATTCATCCTGTGCTTACATTTATTTGTACATTTTAGTACAGTAAATAAATTAATATAATTTTTTGTTATCCAACATGGCATGAACAATGCAAAATACAAGAGATATCAACGAATTTGCCTCACTCCAGAACTCCATATGCATTCAGAAGTTTATAATACACACCAACTATCCATTCATCTCAACAGAAGCAGAAAATTTACATGAGGGCCAATTAAAATGCATGCAGATCTCTTGTATGCTGCTGAAATCAGCCAGGGAACTCTGTATCCATCAAAGCAATAGTATTTGTAAGAAAGAGATGAGGGCACAGTATACAGGTTGTGCCTCGCTAGCCACTGGGGTTCCGTTTTAAAAAAACAACCAGTGGACACCAAATCAGTGGAAAAATAGCTTTAAAGACCCACTTCCAGGTTTCTTGCGCCTCCATTGTCGCCCCAGAATGCATTGGGGCGCTAGACATTTAGCACTAGATAGGGTGAATAATGGAATCTAATGGAATGAAATTAGAATTATTTAACAGAGCAAAGGTAGGAAATTGGACTTTGGTGCCTTTTTCCTTGTTACAAGGCATTTAAGTGTGGACCCTGGCTTTATATCTATTTACTAACCACAATTAGTGTGCCTTCCCCGTAATCAGTTAGATTTTGTCCTTGTTCAATTTTAGGGGGAAAAAACAAAAACAAAAAGCAGAAAGATGGGGATGGAAAGGTGAACTCAAGAACCAATTTCAGAAAATGGATCTGCTCAGATATTTGAAGATACTGTACTGTACAACTGTGAAAGAATCTCATATAGTAAATTAAATAGGAATAACACAGCCTAGCTGTTATGTATGTAAGTTATGCAGGATCGAAATCCTGCATAACTGATTGGCCCAGACTTATGGCTGGCCAATCGGGTGATGGATCGAAATCCTACCATCCGATTGGCCCTCTAGTTAAGGTTTCAACTGCACCAATCATGGGAAGTCTGGGCGGAGCTAAAGGCTATAAAAAGCTAGGGGTGTTTGCCTTGTGATTCATTGCCAGGTTGTGTTCTGAAGACGGAATATCCATATTGAGTTGTTATCTCTATGCCTTCCTTTATCTGCATGGACCCACTATATAACACTAGCCATTCATAAACAAACTCTTCTGATACGAGGCTGGTCCAAATTCCTATGCCTGAATTTTTTTTTAAATTAGATATTTGCTTTTAAATGAGCTTCAGGCACCACTTATTCTAAACATAGTATTGGACAATTCCTCATAGTAAACCATATTTATTTTCAGTGACTTTCAGTAGACTCTTTGCATACTTAGTTCAGAAACTTTCAGAGACTGATGGAGGTCAGATATTTGTGCCATTGTCGCCTTTATAATTTGTAAAGAAGTGAGCTTCAGTACAGGAGAGTAGCATGCATAATCTTCAAAGAACCAAGTCAGCCATTTTCAACCAGTGTGCTACAGCTCATTGGTGTGCCACAAATGGTCCACAGGTTTGCTGCAGAAGTTTGGGGGGGGGGGGGGTCGGTGGTCATTTATCAGTAGGACCATTGGGGGATGTGATTCCTCCACTGGCAGTGTGGTGTGCCTTGTCAATTTTCACAAAACTGACAGTGTGCCTTGTCAGTGTGCCATGCGATGAAAAAGATTGAAAATTATTGATAAGCAAATTTAGAGGGTAGCCATGTTAATTTGCTGCTGCAAGCACATCAAGAGCCTGATGAAGCGAAAAAGCTTCATCTGAAATAAATGTGCTAGTCTTTAGGATGCTAAAAGACTCTTTGTTATTAAAAGTTAAAATATGCACAAAATTAGGGGGGATATTAAGTGGATGCTTTATCCACTAAAAAAAAAAAATCACTGAGTGTGCACTAATACTTCGTAATAGTCTACAGAGGAGAAGCTCAGAGATGGCAATTTGATTTCTCTAGTCCAATAGATCTGGTACCTCTGCATAGCCCATAATCATTCTTGAACACAAGGCTTCTCCCCTCTATCAGTTGAGGTTGAACACCTCTCTTTTCCTCTCTATTCATATGAAAGCACTGACATAGAAATTACTGATGTGCATTTTTCAGTCCCTTTTGCAGATGACCTACTTATTTTTGCAGCAAGACAAGCGAAAGAGTTGCAACCCGGTTTCTAAAAAGTTGGCCCTATTTTTGATTAGCTGGTTTTGAATTCACATTTTACTGTAAGTGCAGTCCTGCATATACTGGTTATGGAAAGTAATTGTTAGGCACACAAATAAAAGCCCAGAAAATTTATTTTGTAAAGTTAGAGGTAATTGGAGTGAATTAAAATTGGAGTGAATATGATTCTAGATGGTGGGAGTCATTTTCTAGCCTCTACAGGTTGAATGATTCATTCATTTTGAAAGGAAAGGCAGCTATTAATATTAGGCACTGCATAAGAGAACCAGGGTGGAAGGAATTGGAAAGGATATTTTGATTTTCCCCTTTGTGTTTGTGAATCATCTGATTTGGTTCTTGTGGACAGACAATGGAGAAAATTGCTAACTGGAAAGGGCTCATGAAACTTCATAGATGTTGTGTTATTCTGGGTCAAATGTAAAGTGCTGGTTTTGGCCTCTGAAGCTATTTGTGGCTTAGCAAAAATGAACCATTTCTCCTTCTCTCAGCCCACATACCAGGTGTGGTTTGTAGTTCAGGCCCCTGTAGAGCTAACCTTTCTTCAAAACATTAGAACATTGACATGAGCAGGGCTTTTTCTGATGCGGCATCTAGGCCTGGAAATATATCGCAGGGCTGTTTGCCTTTCGTAAAGGTTGAAAAACCCTTTTCCCTCAACTCATCCTTAACTGGTGAGCAGGCAACCATGCTGGTCGTGCTGGTTTGGTTCTGTAGCATTAGGGCTAATTGTTTTAGGTTTTGTGAGCCATTTTGAGCACTGGGAAAAGCAGTAAAGAAATATTTAGAAATAGCAGTATCAGCTTTGAGTTGGAGAGCCCTCTAGCAAGGCACCCTCAGGAGGCCACTTTTCTCCTTGCCGCCAACCACTGCTATTGCTGCATCTCACCACTGTTGTCCACTCACTTGCCAGGGAGCAATCTGGGGACCAAACTGGTAAGAAGGCAATGGCAGCTTCCACAATTGGGTCACTTGCCCCCTTTGGAACAGAAGAGGGGGGCAAGCAAAAAAAGGGCAACCATGAGGAGTGGTTGGGGGGGGCTCTTGGTGGTGGACTCTCCTGCAAGGGTGTGGGCTTCAGCAGGTGCTTAATCGTATCACTCCCTGATGCCAGCCCCAAGAAAAGAAATAAAAAAATTAAAAAAATAAATAATAATAAATAATAATACAGGTATTTATATACCGCCTTTCTAGGTCCTCAGATTTCTCCTCAGACTTTATTCAAGGTGGTTTACATAGGCCGGCTAATTTAAATCCCCGTAGGGATTTTTACAATTGAAAGAAGGCTCTATCTTTCAAGAGCTACAACAATTCAGATGTTTTGTTCTGATCTGGCCTCCATCCTCCCACGCTCAGAGCAGATGGAATAACTTGGCTCAGCTTGTCAGCTGCTTCAAGGTCGCACGGTGCCGGTGGCCTCTAACTGGTGACCTTCGGATGTTATCTTCAAGCAAACGGAGGCTCAACCCTCTAGACCAGACCTCCTGCCCGCCAAATGAAATCCCCTTTTGTTCTTGGTCCTCTCCTTTGCTGGGGCTCCCAGATCTCAGCCTCCAAGTTCTGGCAACATGCTCCAACCAAATGCTCCACCTTCCTTCTGGCTTCTTCCCTTCTGTCTTCCACTCTCTCTTTAGGCTTTCCTCTTCTCCTCCCCCCTGATCTCTATACTTTTTCCACCTGTTCTCCCTCTTCCAACCTCTGGCACTTTCTCACTTTTTCTGCACATTCTGGGAAGTCTCCCATTCCAGCTCCATTCTCCTTCACTCACTGAACCTGATGCCAATGGCGTCGCTAGGGGGTGCAGGCACAGTAGGTGGTCCGCAGGCCACCTTAGGTTTGACATCCTGCCTTAGAGGGAACGCTGGTAGCACTGGTTATATTGGTTCTTTTTAGCATGTCTTTCAACTTTGCAGAGTAGAACTGGCCTAAACTCCATTTCTCTTTCCAGGTTCAATAACATCATTGATTGTGGGCCATGTGAAATTGGACTGGGATCTAACAGGGGAGTTGGCCCTGGGAATCTTCTCCGCACTGGATGCGGCTTCACTCTTTTTGATGCATTTTACCACCAACATCTGGGCCTGCTATGCCGGCTATCTGGTCTACAAGGCTTGTTACATACTCCTTATAACAATAGCCACGTACGTATGTACAGGACCACCTTATCTGTTTGGGTTATTTCTTAGAGAAAAGACTATACATGAATAGTGGCTTTAAAAGCATGAGGCAAGAGGGAAGGGGCAATAGAAAGGATGAACACTGCACCCTGTGAAGCACAAAAGTTCACAAAAGGGGAAAATTTAAAAAGTTTGTTTGGCAATTACTGTTATGTATGTAAGTCATGCAGGATCAAAATCCTACCATCTGATTGGCCCTCTAGTTAATGTAAGTTCTGGCCAATCAGGTGATGGATCAAAATCCTACCATCTGATTGGCCCTCTAGTTAAGGTTTCAATTGCACCAATCACAGGAAGTCTGGGCGGAGTTAAAGGTTATAAAATGCCAGGGGTTTGCCTTGTATTTTGCCAGGTTCTCTTCTGAAGATGGAATAAACATATTGAGCTGTTATCACTATGCCTTCCTTTATTCGCATGAACCCACAATATAACAATTACCCTTTCAGTTGACCACCCAGCAGTGCTGTATGTCTTGGTCAGTCCCCCTTCCCAGTGCCAGGTTGCCTGGGCTCTCTGAAGGACATTGCACATTTGAGGATGGACTGGTACTGAGAGCTCAGGAGTTCGCTTGGAAGGGCCTGGCCTGGTGGTCCCTTTGAGGGATGTTGTCAACTCCTATCCCCACCAGGTATATGTCCAAGTCTAACTTATCAGGGCCGTGTACAAACATGCAACACATACCCCCATTCTCACCCCCACTTAGGATGCACACTGACTTCAACCACATATGCAACTCAACTCATTCAGCCTCTGTACACAACAGACTTATACAATGCTTTGGCAAAATGGCTTTGCATATACACTCCTACTAACCCAAGTGGTTTTCTTTTGTAAGAAAAATAAATAAAACTACAAACCGTTCAATGTTACTGTCGCTATTCTAACCAGTTTAAATTTTAGATTTCAGATTGCTGCCAATCTCAGCATGGAACGTTATGCCTTAATGTTTGGATTCAACAACTTTGTCGCACTGCTAATTCAAACTATTATGACCATTATCGTGGTAGACTCCAAAGGTTTGGGACTCCATATTGAGACTCAGGTAAGTTGGAAAGTTGATGTTAACAGCATGGATATTGCTATTTCATTAAGTTTTAAATGATGTACATTCATTCATTCCAAAGTTACAATCCGGTTGACTCAAGGGTGCCTGCTAATTCTGTATTAGATTGTGGGCATGGTGGGGGTATGCTTAGAGTCAACAAAAATTAATGGTATGACCCTGGAGTATGCACACATGCACAGCAGAATATGAAGTTTCGCTTCTCTGTATAGTATTAAATCAGATCATGCTCATGCTATTAGTCTTATCCTCTCTTTTAGTACTGTATTTCAGGAAGTCTCTGAATCAACAATAAGATGTTCAAAGGTTGACAAAAGTGGATATTGCGTTAACACTTCACTTTGTTTTTATGATAGTATAAGTAAGCTGTCCTGATCCAGTGGACAAATTTTTTAAGCCTCGTGAGTTATTAAACTTTGCCCCTAACATACAGTATCTTGTTTGTAGTTAGTCAATGATCAAAGTGCTTCCTGCAACCTTTACTTAGTATACTCTTATCCTGGTGACCTTCTCTGCCAATGCTTCGCTCTGTACTTAACATGACACACACACCCTGTTCAAGGAGTGCAACACTTCTGGGGGCTTTCCATAAATTGAGGGGGACCTACACAACTATATATTGTTGTAACAATCAAGAGCATGTTTAGAAATGGGATATGTGACATGACCTTGATGGACTTCAAGTTGCTGATAAGGAATGTTCACTGGTCCCTTGCTAGCATGTTGTACCAGCATGAATCATGGGGAAATGTTTATGACACATTGATGGGAGTTCAGTTCTTTCAACTTATACAATGACATGGATCATCAGCTACCATCTCGGTCTCTTTCCGGTCATGATGCCTGCATGCAACTATGCCTCTATCAAAAGGTAATCACAGCCTCTCACTAGTATTCTGCAAAGAAATATAGTAGCTTTAGATTGTCCAGGCTGTGAAAAGGGGTTTCAAATTCTGCATCCAGGTAATCCAAGCCCTGGCCCAGGCATAAATACTTCAATTGCACATATTTGCTTTACTAATTCTGCATAAATTATTCTTGTTTTGCTTTTCATGGGGAAGCACAAAGTAAGTTATAAAGGTCACACACACACACACACCCCAGCCACCAAACATGTGTTCAGCCTACCCATCTACTATTTTAGCAAGCACTGTCACACACTTCTGAGTCTTTCTTCACAGCTATAAGGGCTTGCTGTTTGTTTTAGAATTCAAAGTTAAGATTCTTAAGAAGCTGGATCTGTGCTCAACACCACGTTTTGCACCTTTTCTTCATTCATTCATTCATTCCACCTTTATTGGCATAAACAATCCAACAAGAAAACAAAATTAAAACATTCAGGATAGCCACCAATCATTGATCAGGCAAAGAAATACAGAGAAATTTACACCTTGACAGTGCCTTAAATATATATTTTGCTACATTTGATGAGCGGCACTCATTTCTCCCGTCTAACATGTACCAGACCAAGTCTGTATCTGAACCATGAAAGCTTTCCAGAAATGGATATAGAAATCGATGGTGTAAATCAATATAGTGGGTATAGTACAGAAGTACATGGGTCAAGGACTCTTTTGAGGTCAGGTCGCAAGAACATGACTGGGGACTTTCCAATGGTCTATTAAATCTTGCTTTTAGTACATTTGTAGGTAAGATATTAAACCTATCCAGTGTAAAGGCTCTATGAATCTGAGGTGAACACATGAACGATAGATAGCTTGAACCCAAATCAGAGGGCCATGAAAGACCAATATATAGAGGCGAACAAGACTTACGGGTTGCAGCTTGCAAATCCTGTTTCTCTATATCAAATAATTGGGTCCGAATAAGATTGTAAGCTGCAGACATGGGTAATCCTCCTATCAGATCAGTTGATAGACCTAGGAACTGGAGTCTTTTATGAAATAAGGTTAGACCAGGGAAAAAAGAAACATCAGCAAGAATATTGGAGAGCATGATGTTCTCATTTGCCTCGAAACCAACCCTTAGCCAAAATCTCAAGAATCTCAGCCAGGCCAGTGTTTCAGTTTTATGCAGACCAGCTTCAAGGCACAATGCTGTGTAAGGGACGCAGTGAGGTACTGCAAAGATCTTATAGAGGAATCTGGATTGAACATGTTCTACTAGAGTGGAAATGGCTGAAATCCAGATAGGGGTACCAAACAGCAATCGTGCCAGAACCTTGGACTTAAAGATCTGCACTGTTGCTGGGATATAAGAATTGCCCCAGGTGTAAAAAAAACCGCAAAGTAGCTTGAACTAATAAATTGCTTGAGTTAATAGCAGTCTGGCGATGGGGTGACCAAGTATGCCTATAATGAAACAGAATTCCCAGGTACTTGAAAACTTTAACCTGTTCGATTACCTTACCACCAAAGGACCAAGAGGTAGGTTTCCATTGGGAACCGAAAGCCACTATTTTAGACTTCTCAAAGTTTAATTGCAATTTATTGGATGTTAGATATTTAATACATGAGTTGATTAAACGCTTCAAGCCACCTTTTCTGCTTTGCACCTTTTCTGATCTTCCTTGGAACTACAGCACACACATAATTCTGACACATAGTAATCTTGACAAAGAGTCAAGTTCTCCAGGTAACGGTTTACAAAACAATGGATGTTATTCTATAAATAACATGTTCCCTTCACATGGGGAATAATTTTTGTCAATGTCTTCTCACTGTGTATCTCCCTAACCTGGTCCCATGAGTTAGAGGACACTCTGGTGCAGGACACTCTTGAGTTGGAGGACACTCTGATCATGGCCTTAGAAAGTGAAGATGAGCAACAACAAAAAAAATCACTTTCCCTTGCATGTACAGAACGTATGGTGTTTATAGAATGACACCATACAACCTTGCACATATCAACTGTAGATCTGTACGGTAGCAGAAAAGTACCTTTTAATTGCATTGTTTTCTTCTGTGCTAGATCATTTATGTTTCAACCATCAAATGACAGTCTCATTCACTTAAAGGTTGTTTGTAATTAGACCTGATTAATACTATTAGAGCAGGGTTCTCCAGACTCTGGCCAGCGGGTGGGATTTGGTACCTTGCCTAAGCCCTCTTCTGCATGAATGGTGCTTACCATTCCACAGGGAAGCTTCTGCAAAGCCCCTCTGTGCGCCCCTAGTCTTTGTGCTGGCCAGCTGCTCCTGCGTTCCAATAACCCAGCAGGCTTTGCGCCCAGTTTTCTAGGGAGACATGGCTAGCTGGTGTGAAGACTGGGGCACATGGAGGGGCTTTGCAGAGGCTCCCTGGCAGAACAGTAAGCACCATCTGCGCTGGGGAAGACTTCGCCAGCGTGCAGTGGTCTCCGCTTTGGAGACCACTGTACTAGAGCAACCCCCATATGATATAGTCTTAAAAGGAGAGGAGTTTTCACACATGTAGGAACTGAAGGCTGAAGTGACACCATAATCTGGGGCTCCTGCCACCAGTAATCCTTCCAAGAGGTCTATACTGATGCATGGACCTCTTTGGCTGCCATGCTGGAACCCCACACACAGCAATGACATCATACATCATTGTCGGACTTCTGGTAACCCCAGACTGCTTAGCGCTTGGCTTCCCAGGGCTTTGAGCCACGCACCTTAAAGGGAACACTGCTTGCCACACATCTGGGAGGATCTCCAAGGTGGACCTCTGTCTGGTTTTAGCCTTGGTGGTGGTAGCAATTACCATTTTATTTCAGAAAAAGGTGGGCTGGGGGAGGAAGGAGAGTGCAGGATCCCCTTCGCTCCATCATCCCACCAAAGACAATGGCTGTTCTCCAACCAATGCTTAGAAAGATTAGGCATTACACTGATGGATCAAATGGTTGAAAATTCTACTTTAGCATGACACAAAGCCAAATGTTTTCTCAGGAAATATCTCACCATCTCTCCTTCTTCCTTGTAGTTCCTAATATACGGAAGTTACTTTGCGGTGATAGCTGGGATTTTCCTCATGAGAAGCATTTACACTATTATCTCAGTTAAATGCCAAAAGAAGGCTGAAAACCTTACTGGAAATTCTCCGAAGACTGAGACAGAAGACCAGAATGCAGACCTCTATGCCACACGACTGTGACTTTACCACTTGTAACAAAAACTGTCTTGAAGGCAAACCAGACATTTATTATTATTATTATTAACAGTATTTATATACTGCTTTTCAACTAAAAGTTCACAAAGCGATTTACAGAGAAAAATCAAATAACTAAATGGCTCCTTGTCCCAAAAGGGCTCACAATCTAAGAAGATGCAAAAGAACACCAGCAGACAGCCGGACTACTTGAATAAAGAGAGCAGGGCTTGGATATTCCTGAATGAATTTGCCAAGCCACAGTAATTACATACAAAGTAGCATACCCAATTCTCATTTAATTTTAAATAGTGGATTTATGACACAGAGGTTAATAGACTATCGTTTAATTCAGTTTCTTCAGAATATCTTCAGCAGTCAGATTCATCTCACAGTCACAGTTTCCTCAGTACACTGGATAGAACTGCAAGTTGACTGTTTTCAAGTGAAATTAGGAAATGTATTTTTTAAGTACATCCAAATATAGGCCACTGCTTGTTTAGAGAGACATATCTGGACTCACAGAATTTCTTCACTTGATACGTCTGTGGCAATGCAAATACAAACTGACAACATGCTCTGTTTAAATTCTTAGCTGTGCTAGGAAGTAAATATTAAATGCTAAGACACAGATATTTCAGATACAGTTCCTAAAATTTTATCCCCAGGCAAACAGCCAGCTGGCAGGACAAAAGGCTGAAGTTCTCTCTCCCACCTGTCTTGCTCCTATCACACAATAGACATATTGTAGAAATTTTACTGCCACTCAAAAAGGCAGTCTACCAATTTGCTAATGAAATACAAATCCAACAAACTTTTACATTCAAAAGAACAGAAGAACCCCACTGGATCAGGCCAGAGTCCAGCTTCTTGTATCTCACAGTGGCTCTGCAGATGCCTCAGGGAGCATGCAAGACAGCAGGAGAGCTGCATCCTGTGGCAACTCCCTTGCACCTGGTATTCTGAGGTAGCCAACTTCTAAAATCAGGAAATTACATATACCCATCATGGCTTGTAACCTGTGATGGACTTTTCCTCCAGAAATCTGTCCAATCCCCTTTTAAAGGCATCTAGGCCAGATGCCACCACCACATCCTGTGGCAAGGAGTTCCACAGATTACACTCTGAATAAAGAATTTTTTTTCTTTTGTCTGCTCCAACTCATACCACTCAATTTTACCAAATGTTTCCTGGTTCTGATGTTGTATGAGAAGGGGAAAGAACTATCCATCCCATACATAATTTTATGTCTCAATCATGTCCTCCCTCAGGTGCCTTTTTCTAGACTGTAGAGCATCGATTTTCAACCTCTTTCATCTCATGGCACACTGACAAGTCTCTAAAATTGTCAAGGCACACCATCAGTTTTTTGACCATTGACAAGGCACACCGCACTGCCAGTAGGGACTCACATCCCCCTGTGGCCCTACTAACAAATGACCTTCCCCCCAAACTCCCATGGCACACCTGCAGACCATCCATGGCACACCAGTGTGCCTTGGCACAGTGGTTGAAAATGGCTGCTGTAGAGCCCCAAACGCTGTAGCCTTTCCTTATAAAGGGAGGTGCCCCGGCCCAGTAATCATTGTGATCACTCTTTTCTGCACCTTCAATTCTGTCTATGGAAATGACAGAAGGCATGCATTCAGATGCCATCCGTTTGCTTAAAGTTTTCTTAAAGGACTACCACCTCAACAGAATGTTAAACTATCTATTTTTCTGCCATGCTAAGGGACCAAATCTCTTTGGATTTGGGTGGAAATGTTTAGTCAAGCTAAATTATAATACTGTTTGTAAAGCTCTTATTATCTTGATGGAATCCTAACAATTCTAACAATCAATAAGCATTATTATCCCCATATCATGCCCTCAGACCACCTAGCATGCTCTTGGTGGAGAAGAGATTAGAATTGGGGAAGTCCAAATTAGCACCTTGGTCTCTTAGCCTCTTGCATGCAAAGACTGTGGGGGCTGTTGAAAAGTAAGCTTTAAATTTCAAAAGTGACTTTGCTGCTTTAATCTGTCCCTTGACCTGCAGGCAAACAGTTCCTTACTAGTTTGTGCTGAAAGTTGACTTGCAGGGAGGATCCAACTGACAGGTACAGAGGCACTAAATGCTATCAGGTTAACATACTAGGCCAAACAATTAGAAACCAGATCCAAAAGCTTAGTTCAAACAAGATTATGCTCTGAGCTGTTAGTCTGCATCTGCAGACTCTAGATATGTCACTGAATACTTTAAATACAAGCATTTCCTGCAGTACGAACCAAAGACCTAACCAAACCTGGATGGTTTCAAACCCAGAACCTTTTACACTCCCAAATGGAATCATAGGGGGCTCCACTAGTGAATATGCGGAGTCTCAGGGAACCCCAGAGCACCTGTGCATGCACAAAGTGGCACAGTGCCAAACAGGTGGCGCCCACTTATAGTGTGGTCATGGAGCCCCTGAAGGGGACTCATGGAGCCCTGGGAGTCCTAGGAGCAAACTTTGAGAAATGATGGTTTAGAGCAGTGGTCTCCAAACTGGAAACCACTGCGTACCAAAAAAGCCCTCTCTGTCCCTACCATTCCACCACACTGCCACATTACTTACCACCCAATCTGGGTAAAGCAACAGTCTGGGCAGTCATGTCTGGTGCCCATCGCCTCAGCAGGATTTCTGGACAGATGCAACTGCTCAGAACATTGCTTTGTCCAGATCGGGTGGAAAGATGTGGCAGTCACTGGAGGCCTCTCCTGGGAAGTGGCCTCCAAAAACTGGAAGTAGCTTCCAGAAGCTTCTGTGGGCCATTCTGAGGCCAATAGAGTGGGTCACTGGCCTGTACAAACCAGGAGAGGCCTTGGAGGCTCCTGGTAAGTCATTGCAGGGAGCCTTCAGAGGCATAGGAGCCTCTCATTGGACCTTCTGTATCCATGAATGGTTAAATCTGTGAATACAGAACCTGTGGACGCAGAGGATCAACTTGATATAGATATGCTTCTTCAAGCAGGCCCTAGGTCCAACACAGAGGAAAATTGCCCCTCTGAAGTCTGCCACAGGCGAGGTCATCCAGGATCGGGCGCAGCAGATGGAACGCTGGGTGCAGCACTACTCTGAGCTATATTCCAGAGAAAATGTAGTCACCGAAGAAGCACTGAACAACATTGAGTGCCTGCCTGTGCTGGAAGAGCTTGACAGTGAACCAACCCTAGAAGAACTTCACGTGGCCCTGGACTCCCTTGCCTTTGGCAAGGCACCTGGAAAAGACAGCATCCCTGCTGAAGTCCTAAAATGCTGCAAAGAGATCATCGTCACTGAGCTGCATGAAATCCTCTGTCTCTGCTGGAGAGAAGGTGGAGTACCTCAAGACATGAGGGATGCAAACATCATCACGCTGTACAAGAACAAAGGTGACAGGGGTGACTGCAACAACTACTGCGGCATCTCTCTCCTTAGCGTTGTAGGAAAGCTGTTTGCCCGAGTTGTACTAAAGAGGCTCCAGGTACTTGCAGAGAGCGTCTATCCAGAATCGCAGTGTGGATTCCGAGCCAACAGGTCCACCACTGATATGGTATTCTCCCTTAGACAACTGCAGGAGAAATGCAGGGAACAACGACAGCCACTCTTTATAGCCTTCATAGATCTCACAAAGGCTTTCGACCTGGTCAGCAGAGACGGCCTCTTCAAGATTCTCCCCAAGATTGGATGTCCACCCAGGCTCCTCAGCATCATCAGATCTTTCCACAAGGACATGAAGGGCACTGTTGTCTTCGATGGCTCCACATCAGACCCTTTTGACATCCGAAGCGGAGTGAAGCAGGGCTGTGTTCTTGCACCAACCTTGTTTGGGATTTTCTTCGCTGTCCTGCTGAAGCAGGCCTTTGGAACTGCAACAGAAGGCATCTATCTCCGGACCAGATCAGACGGAAAGCTCTTCAACCTCTCCAGACTGAGAGCAAAATCCAAAGTCCAGCTGAAATGTCTGCGTGACTTCCTCTTTGCCGACGATGCAGCTGTCACTACCCACTCTGCCAAAGATCTCCAGCAGCTCATGGATCATTTTAGCAAGGCCTGCCAAGATTTTGGACTGACAATCAGCCTGAAGAAAACACAGGTCATGGTTCAGGATGTGGACTCACCTCCCTGCATTACAATCTCTGAGCATGAACTGGAGGTTGTCCATGACTTTGTGTACCTTGGCTCAACGATCTCCGACGCTCGTTCTCTCGATACCGAGCTAAACAAGCGCATCGGTAAAGCAGCTACCACGTTTTCCAGACTCACAAAGAGAGTCTGGTCCAACAAGAAGCTGACGGAACATACCAAGATCCAGGTCTACAGAGCTTGCGTCCTGAGTACACTTCTGTACTGCAGCGAGTCATAGACTCTTCGCTCACAACAGGAGAGGAAACTGAGCGCTTTCCACATGCGCTGCCTCCGACGCATCCTCGGCATCACCTGGCAGGACAAAGTTCCAAACAACACAGTCCTGGAACGTGCTGGAATCCCTAGCATGTATTCACTGCTGAAACAGAGACGCCTGCGTTGGCTTGGTCATGTCGTGAGAATGGATGATGGCCGGATCCCAAAGGATCTCCTCTATGGAGAACTCGTGCAAGGAAAGCGCCCTACAGGTAGACCACAGCTGCGATACAAGGACATCTGCAAGAGGGATCTGAAGGCCTTAGGGATGGACCTCAACAAGTGGGAAACCCTGGCCTCTGAGCGGCCCGCTTGGAGGCAGGCTGTGCAGCATGGCCTTTCCCAGTTTGAAGAGACACTTTGCCAACAGTCTGAGGCTAAGAGGCAAAGAAGGAAGACCCATAGCCAGGGAGACAGACCAGGGACAGACTGCACTTGCTCCCGGTGTGGAAGGGATTGTCACTCCCGGATTGGCCTTTTCAGCCACACTAGACGCTGTGCCAGAACCACCTTTCAGAGCGCGATACCATAGTCTTTCGAGACTGAAGGTTGCCAATACAAGATATGCTTCTTAATAAAAACAATGCTGTAATATCGCTTAAAAACACTGTGGACATGTTCCTGGAAAACGGAGTGCTGTGTGAAACCATGTTAAAGGAGGTCATTGTAACACTGTTCTAATATAGATGTGTTACTACACTCACTCATTAGGTCAGTGCTAATGTGTAATTCATGAGCACAGCTGTCCCACAACTGCTATGTAGGAGATGATGGCAAGAGCTACCCCCAGAAGGAGTCAAGCTGTGACTCATCCTTGAGAATTTACAGGCTTCTTGAAGGCAGCATGTAGGTTGGATTGCCTCCTTCTCCATTTTCTCTCATGAAGCATTTCAATAGCAAGAGATTGGTGCCATGCTGGCTAAATCAGCTAAATACACTGATCTCATTGGCACAAGCACTAGCCAGAATATATAGCATCCATTGGCTGAAAGCTCAGCATAGAAAGCATTACTTTTCTTCATGGATTCTTCATGGATTTTGCTTCATGGATTTAAAATGTACTTGCTTTATAATACTGTAAAAATCACACCCAGGACAGAGTGCTATAATACAATAGTAATACTGTAATGAGCTCACCTTCAAACAATAGGACCCCTAACAGCCCAATCCTGAGCTTCCCAGCACTTGCTAGAGCAGCGGTGCCGAAGTGGCTACCCCTGTATCCAGAGGGCACTGGGAAGTCACCAGAAGTCTCCTCAGGGGAAGGGGACCTTTGTTCCCTGCCCCTGGAGAAAGCTCCAAGCCCGCAATGGAGCTTCTCAATTCTGTGCTGGCTTGAAAGACTTCGCAGACTCGAGACATTGTGTGTCAGGTCTTCTGACACGAAGTTCAGGATCCAGTGAAGCACTTAGGGCATGACTACCACCATAGGAGAACCTGATATTTAGTGCAAGATAATGTTTGGTCAATTTGTATTTCTTTTGATCCTAGTTTTTGATACAGAATATAACACATAATATATGACTTTTTGTGCCTACAAATATGCTGTAGAGACACAATCTTGTTTACGTATATCAATTACCCAATGGTAAAATTGGTTTTGTTATAAGTCATTTCACTTAAAGAAGTTGCTGTTTCCAAGAACCTACCAGCTTTAAATAAGGACTTGCTGTATATCTCATTTGAATCTTGTATGTTCCAAAAACCTTAAGATCTGAAGCTGCAATGAGACTTTATGCTCCAAGCCTAGTCAGTACACCGTAGTAAATAGAAATGGGGCATGTGCAATTTTAGCTAAAGCCTGTCATCTCACCCTTCTCCACCTGAGGGCAGCTCAAAATCCAGGGAGTTCTGAAATGCCATTATCACAGGGACAAAACTACTGATCAAACTTCTGATTTTTAGTTTGTTAAGGCTCCACAGAAAAGGTCAGGGAGATACCTTGCACCTCTCTTTCTTGAGTTATTTAACCCTAGCCAACATGGGGCAGCTAAAATATACTTCAACATTTCCATAAGATTAACTTAAATTTGTCACTATACCCTCACTTGTGAACATCATACTAAGATAAAAAGACTCCAGGACGAAGAAAACAACTGGTTGCATATTCAGATCCACATGGTTGCATATTCAGATATTTGATGGTAAATGTGAAGAAGACTAGAGCAGCAGCGGTTAGCTAAGGGGACTGTTAGAAGCAAAGATGATCATGATAAATTGATTTGGACCCGGGACACACAGATATTAACATGCTGCTCTTGTTTAGGAAAAATGACATCTCTGAGTTTGTACTGTGGTTTAATTTTACTGTATTTTATGACACTACATTCCAACAAAGTGCTTATCTTTTGAAGAAAATCAGTTTCCAGAGCTGACAAGAGAGATGCATAAAGAAAAGTAGCTTCTGCACAAGTAGGTGATGCAATGTGGGAGCACATCTCAACTGACACTACTCCTCTGGTCCCACTGAATTGCCCAGGTAATTCTTGATGGGGTGTGTGCAGTCTCTTCTGGAACTTTTTGTTATGTACAACATGCATGTGACTAGAGCTGGATGGGAGACAATAGACATAAGAACATAAGAACAGCCCCACTGGATCAGGCCATAGGCCCATCTAGTCCAGCTTCCTGTATCTCACAGCGGCCCACCAAATGCCCCAGGGAGCACACCAGATAACAAGAGACCTCATCCTGGTGCTCTCCCCTACATCTGGCATTCTGACTTAACCCATTCCTAAAATCAGGAGGTTGCGCATACACATCATGGCTTGTACCCCATAATGGATTTTTCCTCCAGAAACTCGTCCAATCCCCTTTTAAAGGCGTCTAGGCTAGACGCCAGCACCACATCCTGTGGCAAGGAGTTCCACAGACCGACCACGCGCTGAGTAAAGAAATATTTTCTTTTGTCTGTCCTAACCCGCCCAACACTCAATTTTAGTGGATGTCCCCTGGTTCTGGTATTATGTGAGAGTGTAAAGAGCATCTCCCTATCCACTCTGTCCATCCTCTGCATAATTTTGTATGTCTCAATCATGTCCCCCCTCAAGCGTCTCTTTTCTAGGCTGAAGAGGCCCAAACGCCATAGCCTTTCCTCATAAGGAAGGTGCCCCAGCCCCGTAATCATCTTAGTCGCTCTCTTTTGCACCTTTTCCATTTCCACTATGTCTTTTTTGAGATGCGGCGACCAGAACTGGACACAATACTCCGGGTGTGGCCTTACCATCGATTTGTACAATGGCATTATAATACTAACCGTTTTGTTCTCAATACCCTTCCTAATGATCCCAAGCATAGAATTGGCCTTCTTCACTGCCACCGCACATTGGGTCGACACTTTCATCGACCTGTCCACCACCACCCCAAGATCTCTCTCCTGATCTGTCACAGACAGCTCAGAACCCATCAGCCTATATCTAAAGTTTTGATTTTTTGCCCCAATGTGCATGACTTTACACTTACTGACATTGAAGCGCATCTGCCATTTTGCTGCCCATTCTGCCAGTTTGGAGAGATCCTTCTGGAGCTCCTCACAATCACTTCTGGTCTTTACCACTCGGAAAAGTTTGGTGTCGTCTGCAAACTTAGCCACTTCACTGCTCAACCCTGTCTCCAGGTCATTTATGAAGAGGTTGAAAAGCACCGGTCCCAGGACAGATCCTTGGGGCACACCGCTTTTCACCTCTCTCCATTGTGAAAATTGCCCACTGACACCCACTCTCTGCTTCCTGGCCTCCAACCAGTTCTCAATCCACGAGAGGACCTGTCCTCTAATTCCCTGACTATGGAGTTTTTTCAGTAGCCTTTGGTGAGGGACCGTGTCAAACGCCTTCTGAAAGTCCAGATATATAATGTCCACGGGTTCTCCCGCATCCACATGCCTGTTGACCTTTTCAAAGAATTCTCTAAGGTTTGTGAGGCAAGACTTACCCTTACAGAAGCCATGCTGACTCTCCCTCAGCAAGGCCTGTTCGTCTATGTGTTTTGAGATCCTATCTTTGATGAGGCATTCCACCATCTTACCAACATCAACATCTTATGGATGTTCCAACATCAACATGTTATGGATGTTAGGCTGACCGGCCTATAGTTTCCCGGGTCCCCCCTCTTTCCCTTTTTAAAAATAGGCGTGACATTTGCTATCCTCCAATCTTCTGGTACCGTGGCCGTTTTGAGGGACAAGTTGCATACCTTAGTCAAGAGATCTGCAACTTCATTCTTCAATTCCTTAATAACCCTTGGGTGTATGCCATCAGGGCCGGGTGACTTATTGATCTTTAATTTATCAATGAGGTCTGAAACATCTTCTCTTTTAACCTCTATCTGACTTAACTCCTCGGTTAGGAGGGGCCGTTCGGGCAGCGGTATCTGCCCGAGGTCTTCTGCCGTGAAGACAGATGCAAAGAACTCATTTAATTTCTCTGCCATCTCTAAGTCTCCTTTTATCTCCCCTTTCCCTCCCTCACCATCCAGAGGGCCAACCGCTTCTCTGGCGGGTTTCCTGCTTCTAACATATTTGAAGAAGCTTTTATTATTCCCCTTGATGTTGCTGGCCATGCGTTCCTCATAGTCTCGCTTGGCCTCCCCTATCACCTTCTTACATTTCTTTTGCCACAGTTTATGATATATCTAATAAGATCATGTGGTGGTATCTAGAGTAACTTTCCTGAATGGAAGAGCACTCTAGGAATGCAAGCTTCCTCTGGGGGCAGAAGATGCATTCCATTCACATGTATGAAACACTCCCTCCTATTCTTGGAAGGAGCTTGCATTCACACAGTGCAGTTCTGTTTGTGGAAGTGTTACTCTGGATGCTATCCATGATCTTAAAAGTTCAAAATTAACTGTACTTGAATTCTATAAATTTGTATACAAATGCAGGCTTTTACAAGTTTCATTAGTGCAAGAGCACAGATTTACAGGAACAGATTGCAAAGTGAAACTGGAAAAAAAACTTTCATTAGGCCAGCCTTTCATCCATAACAAATTAGATTGCCCTTCAGTGCACCCCAAGGTTCCCAATACAAGTCAAGCAACAATGCACCAACTAGTGTTTTCAATCACATGCAACAAGTTTTTATCTGACATCCATTTCCACTGTGTAAAGTTCAGTTTGATTTTAACTGAAAAGATCAAACGTAACCATAAATATTTATCAGATTCAAAACATAACACACTGAAGACATCACAGAAAATGGAAAGTGCAACTGATTGTTATCAAGTTTGACAAGATGTGAGATCTGCATCAAGCTGCCTTAATCAAGAAACTTAAATCATTCCTGATCTATATATTCCCATAAACAAATACTTTCAAATGTTAGATGAGGATCAAAGAATCCTTTAATTTTCTGCCAATTAAAAGTGGACATCATCACTTACAAGAGAAAGAAAAGCAGAGAAAGTAAAGCATAGAAGAATCTCACTGATTAGTAACTTAGGAGGAGGTAAAGCAGTTAGACTACTGTAAATACTCGTCTATAAGATGAGAAATTTCGACCAATAAATCATTCAAGGGGTCAGGACTGTTCTGACATGCCTTGTCAGTCGGAAGCTTGGAGAAGCTTTAAAAGTGCTTGCAGAGGGGCTGTTAAGTATCTGAGGAACATTTCAGTGATGGCAGACAGCTTACAAACAGGAAGCTTTGTTTACATTTGTCAGAGCTCCGTTTTAGTCTTCTCAGCATGCTCTTCAACTCCAGACTAAGAAGTGCCTCTTAAAACTACAGTGAACAGTAGAAAAAGTTGTCTGGTAGCAATTGAAGCAGGGTGTTATGTGGTAAGCTATTTATGTTGCTTTATATTGGTGCTGCATTTGTTTTGGATGGCTTTTAAAACTGCAAATGCTTTTCTGCAGTTTCAAACCTGGATTTTTTTGTTTTTGCAATTCAGTGCAATGTTCAAGTCTGTTGGTTTGGGGGGGTGAAAGGCACATAGTACAACATTGTTAATGTCTTTAAAAATCGTGGCATAGCTCAGATTCTTTCCCCCTTTTCAATCAGGCTCTAGGGCAAGCTGCAGCTCCTCCTCAAAAGTATCATTCCCCAAGTTTTACTTGACTTATCCAAGGGTCGTGAAACATTCCATATTTTTGGCTGAAAACCTGCCCTTGCCTTATCTGTGAGATCCAATTATAGGTGAGTGTCTGCGGTAAATATTTCACAAGGCATGTTAAACAACTACTTGAACTATACAACAAAGGGGAATTGTTTGCTCCTCTCTCTCTTTTGTATTTAAAATAGCCACCCACAATTACTACACCTCTCTGAACAGGGCATATTAAACACTTGCACCAACCTTTCAAGTTCATAATTTGAAATGCAACACAATGTTAATGAAAAGTGATTCAACAATCAACATGGCACTGAATTTAGAGGAATCTTCATAAACAGATACATTTTTACTTCCACTGAAACCATTCATACAAGTCATGCTTAGAGCACGTATAGGTGGAAGCATATTCCTGATATGTAACACAGAACCTTAAACAATGAGGCAACAAAACTGCAAGACATTCCAATTTCACTGTACCTGCTCCATTTCAGAACCATGTGAGATATGTTCGTTCAATCTAGTTCTAATCTTCGTGTTATTTTATTTCATAAAATATAAGTCTTCATTTGGTACATTTATGCCTTTGTAGCACAATAGTATTTAAATTGAGAATCTGCATGTCTATGCACAAGAATATGATCACATAACCAAGCACTAAAGGGCACCAGATGATTCCCCAAAACACATGAGATAGGACCATCGGCTTTAACTATGAAATCTGCAAGACACCTTGTAAAGAAGTGATTTTTGATCCCAGAGAAAAGGTGCATAGGTAACATGAAAAATTTAAGAATGAGCAAAAGTGGGGAGCATTTGCTGGTGGATAGACTTCCGTAGTGCTGCATGACTCTTCTTTCAACTTTGTAACCAGGATGTACAAGGTTAATTTGCACAATTCAGTTTAGACATAATAAGCAATTCCCTGCATTCGGTACTGTACACTCTTGAAATTGAACCAGATATAGCACAACAATATGACTAGTAGTGGTGGTTCCTGGCACCTTACAGCTTCTGGTTTACACCATTACCTAAGCAGCCATGGTGGTACTGCACATATCAAGGAAGTAACTTGGAAGATTCAATGACTTGATTTAATACAGAACACTGACAAAGAAACTTGCTTTTTCTAATATTTATTTTTTCCACCTGCAAACTGTAGCAAAACATGATCAGCTTTATTATGCAGACAGGTATCCCTCTACATTATAGAGAATTTAGGCATGTATAAATAGAAGAGCTCTTCAGGAAAAGGAAAAAAAAAAACACTTTGAGAAATGAATAAAACCTTCAATTTTGAACTCATAACTCCCAATAGCAATGGTTAAAATGATGTAGATCATTCATTCCAAGAGATATGACAGCACTTCAAAGTGGCTGATCTATTTCCCCCAGTAACATTTTTCACATAACAATGTGTTAAAAGTTACAAATACTGATATGCACAAATAACTAATTTCTAAGAAAAAAATATGTACAGTAATGCAGCATCATGAACGTGGTATTTGTAATAACTTAATATTAGCCAATTTTAATATACATGATACCGTTAACAATCTTCTGCCGATGCACAGATTAAAGGATGTTATCTACAGCCCTCTGTTTTGCACATTACCTGGTGTTTCTTGGTTTAATACACAATGCAGGCTTTTTTTTTTTTGAAAGACTTCTCTTGTGTTTAAAGCTAAGATCAGTGAAACAAAACAATAGTGCAGGAGGCGCAGAGATGTTATGTGATCACATAAAAGTTTTTCGGTAAAGTGTCTATAAGGCTATAAGAAAGGATTGGTTGACGAGCTTCCTGTTGGAAATTGCCCTGCTGGTGCTCCTGCCTGGAAAAAAAGGAAGGGGAGAGAAAAGTCACACACACACAAAATAATTGCATAAAGTCACTGTGAAGTATAATATTTGGACAGACTAATATTCAAATACAAGCAGTTTTGTTTTAAGTATTTCAAGAGAATTTGCAAGAGTAGACAAAATCTTACTGAACATCCACATCCCAGCTATGCTCTGAAAAGCACTCTCATAATCTGGTACTTGGGTGAAGTATTCCATTTTTTAAATACAAGAAGTATTCATAGCACAGCAATAACTATAAAGAGATATGGTGGATGGGGTGGGTTTAATGACATCATTGTTTTCTTCAATGTCGGGCCTCATAATAAATCTTAGCATCAACCCCAGCATTTGGGCAATACCAAATGGTTAGCATTTCCTTAACTACTGCATCAATATAAAGCAGTTATTGGGTGAATGTGAGTTTCTCCCATGTATTGGAGTCAATGAGATAGAAGTACTTTGTTTTTTCCATTTACTTTTAATTATGATAGAACAGCATTTTAATGATATACTAAAGTTACACACATAACATGAAGACAGAGCTAAGAACAGTAAGCAATTGTCCCTTTAATGAGAAAAATATGAGGCAAAATGTGGCACAGATTAAAGGAGAGTTTCACACTTCTGATATTCCTTTGAAATCAGCTATGATGCCAATAGGAATTTTAGGATTGTAAGCTTTAAGAACACCCTTCATAAATGATCTCCCATCTTAATAGACTTATGAATCTTTCAGTATTTTAAGTACATGACAAACTACTTCATAATTTTAAAGGCTATCAAATAATTTAATATACAAAACAAAAAAAGTTTTTGGTAATTTCCCTTGAGAAATCTTAATCTCCTTCTCAGATTTTTTATCCCTTTGTGGTGACACAACTGCATTCCAATCTCCCATCAAACAATAACTTGAATATGAGTAATTTAAGAGTACATCCAATAATTGCCTAAAAAAAAACTCCTCTTTCTTGATTTGGAGCATACAAACCCAAAAGTAAAGTTCTTACTCCTGAAATTATAACTTCCACAGCCAACCACCTGCCTTTTTCATCTGCAAACACAAGTTTTGGTTTTAAATAATCTTTAACATACATAACCACTCCATTTTTCTTCTTTGAATTTGTTGAAAAAATTCTTGTCCTAACTTTCTCTGTATTAAGTAGTTTGTATGACCTTTTTTAATGTGCGTCTCTAAAAGGCAAATCACATCTTTTTTAAGTTTCTTCAAATAATACAATATTTTTTTCCTCTTATTTGGAGCATTAGCTCCATTAATGTTCCAAAATAAAAACTTATACTCCATAGCTAATCTTCTGAACTAATTATTTGAAAGTCTATTTGGGTTTGTTGCATATCCTTTAGATTTTCCTGTTCTCTTCTTTCTCCTCCTCCTTCGAATTCCTTCATAAAATCTTTAGCTTTCTGAACTGTATCTATTCTATACATTCTACTCTGAAATCTAAAGATAACTCCTTCCAATTCACACCATCTAAAGATAATTTTCTTCTGTTTCAAAACATCTACCAGAAAGCCATATTCTTTCCTTTTCTTTAGAATTCTAAGTGGAACCTCCTTCATCACAATAATCTGTACTCCTTCTACTGTAAGCTTCATCTTTGCATGTTGCTGTAAAACCCTATCTCTTGTCCTTTTTCTTATGAAATGCACTAATATATCTCTTGGAAGCTTTCTCAACCTTGCAATCCTTGTATTTACTCTGTAGACTCTATCTCCAACTCCATCTCATTAGGATCACTTTTCAAGCAAATTGCCAAGATTTCTCTCATCCTGGCTCTTATCTCCTCTCCTTCCTGTTCTGTTATAGCTCTGAATCTTAAAATATTTTCTTTTTGCACCTGTTCCATCAATGCCAACATATCCTGATTCCTATCATCTCTGACTTCTAAATCCTCAAATTTTGTCTCATGAACTTTCATTGTATCATTTATCCCTTTTATCTTTATCTCTGTTTCTTCCCACATTTTATCCCAACGTGACATGTTTGTTTGCATCTGTAAATTCATCTCCTGCATTTTTTGATGTAATGTTTCGAATCTCCCATCCATCCCTTCTATTTTTTTCTGCAAACGATTTTCCATGTTCATTAGTAAGTCTTGAATAGCTTCCAGATTCAACTCTTTCCCTGATGATCTTGGTGGGGATTTCTCTTTATGTATCTGTTCCAACGTATTACGTCTCCTGGTGGACATTTTCCCTTTAAAAATCTCAGTCTTTCACAATTCTCAGGTAATGATCTTAAATTTCCACAGATGTTCCAATCTGTAACACTTCACAAGTAGTTATCTTAATTTGCCACCAGATATCTGTATACTCCTTTATGCAAAAAGCTCAACAAGCAGCCTTTTAGTTTAATTCTATTATTAATGTTGGTAACTTAAACAAAGTATTGTAACCATAACAAACTTCTCACTTCCCAGAAGAGATGGTAAACACAACTGATATGCTCAGGGAGAGGAGAAAAAAAACTTTTTCAACACAACAAAAAACGAGACTGTCTTTCTTCTGTCCCACACACAGTAGAGTTTTATAAGAAAAAAAAAACTCCAAAGTAATAAATTCCAAAAGGGTTTTATAAAAACTCTTCTCTTCTCGACAGTCTCGATCCCAGCTTGAAAATCCACCTGACTGGGCATTTAATTCTTAGTCCTTTAATACTTCTTATCTTGTTAATGTTGGTCCTTCTTTATCTTTCAAGTCCAAATATTTCTTGCTCTTTCCCAACTCTGTTCTCCTCTACATGCCCCAGAAAAATAAAGCTGTAGGAAGGGGGGTCAGGCTTACATTTACGTCCGTGGCTGAGCTCGATAGTCTCCAACTCCTTTGCTCTGAAACTGTTTTACACCCAGAGCCTTCGCCCCAGGAAGACAAAACAGGAACGTTCTGGAGTTAATTATGGTTAATCTCACGCCAAGATCCCTTTCAATCCAGGGGTGTTTAAATTAAATCCACAGACGTATCTGCTGATAAGCAGAGCTTCCAGCAGCCGTCAGCCCGCCATGCCTCCCTAACCGGAAGTTTTTAGGGGTTGAGATATTTGGCGACAAATGAATGGAAATATAAAAGAGTTTACCTATTATTCAGAAAGACACAGATCATTTTCAAGAATAGATATGTTCTGGATGACGAAGGATATTGCAATAAAAACTTCTAAAACAGAAATTCTATCAAAGACTCTTTCAGATCATAATCCAATAACTATGACTATTAAGAAGAAACCTACAACATATAGATGGAGATTGAATGAATTGTTGTTACAAAAAGAGGTTATAATAAAGGATGCTAAGAAGAAATTAAGGGAATTTTTTAATTTGAATTTAAATACGGGAACAGAAATGAGGATAGTTTGGGACGCTAGTAAAGCCTTTATGAGAGGATACTTTATTCAGAAAAGTATAGAATGGAAAAAAGAGAGACAAATTAAGTTTCAGAAAATTGAGGAGGAAATTAAAAAGAAGGAATATGAGTTAATAGAAGTCCCAGGAGATAAAAAAAATAGTACAACAAATAAAAGATTTACAGCATCAATTATCTTTGATGATGGTGAATCAAATGGAAATTAAATTAAAGTTTGTGAAGCAAAGATATTTTGAGCATGCCAATAAACCAGGGAAATGGTTGGCCTACAAATTGAGGAAGCAGAGAGAGAAGAGAGTAATTTTAAAATCGCAGGAGATGGGAAAAATGTATACTGATCAGGAGGATATAAAAAAAAATTACAAATTATTATGCTAATTTATACAAAAGTCAAAAAATAGATCAAGTAGAAGTAAAGAACTACTTGGATAAACAAAATTTACCAAAAGTGTCTGAAGAACAAAGGGAAATTTTAAATAATAGAATAACTCTGTGTGAAGTTGTAGAGGCAATAAAGAAGATTAATATAGATAAAGCTCTGGGTCCAGATGGTTTAACAGGTAGATTCTATAAATGTTTAGAAGAAGAAGTAAGTTTACCATTGCTTAACACGATGAATGATATTTTGCAGACTGGGAAAATGCCAGATTCATGGAAGGCAGCAAATATAACTTTGATTCCTAAAGAAGGACAGGATTTGATGGATATAAAAAATTACAGACCTATTTCCTTGTTGAATAATGATTGTAAAATATTTACAGCAATTTTAGCAAACAGAATGAAGAAGATATTACAAAATCTTATACATGAAGATCAATGTGGTTTTTTACCAAAAAGACACATGAGTGATAATATTAGAATAGTATTGGATTTGCTGGAATATTATGATAAAAGGATAGAGAAACAATTAGCATTGATTTTTTTGGACTTTGAGAAGGCGTTTGACAATTTGAGTTGGACTTTCTTGATTGCTGTCTTAGAGAAGATGAACTTTGGAGAGAACTTTATTCAATGGATAAAGTCAATTTATACATCACAAACTGTGCAGGTAGTGGTAAATGGAGAATTATCAACAATGTTTGAGATTCAAAAGGGAACACGACAAGGATGTCCATTGTCGCCACTTTTATTTATACTTGCCTTAGAAGTGTTATGTAGAGATTAGAAAGATTTAAAATTGATAAAAAATTATATGGTTTTGAAGAGGGAGAGACAATATTGGAGAAACAATTAAGATCAGATTAGCAGGTAATATCTAAAATATATAAATTGCTTTTGAAGTTTGAAACAGAAGATGAACAGGTTAAGGAATGCATGATCCAGTGGGCAAAAAATGTGGGCTATGAACTTTCAATGGACAGATGGGAGAAATTATGGATAAAACAGACAAAATTTACTTTGAATGTTAACATTAAGGAAAATATATATAAGATGATTTATCGTTGGTATGTGACACCAAATAAATTAGCCAAAATGTATGAAACTATGTCCAATAGTTGTTGGAAATGTAAGAAACAAGAGGGAACATTTTACCACATGTGGTGGACGTGTTCAAAAGTTAAAAAATATTGGTCACAAATTCACGCACAGATACAGTTGATCTTAAAAACAAATATACAATTGAAGCCAGAAGTATTTTTATTAGGTATGACAGATGAGTATGTGGAAAGAAAAAATGAAGTTTTATTTTTGTATATGATAAGCGCTGCCAGAATACTTTATGCTCAAAATTGGAAGACTATGAATATACCTTTGGTGGAGGAATGGTGGATAAGACTTATGGATTATGCGGAGATGGATAAATTAACAATTTTGCTTAGGGAAAATTCAACAGCAAACTTTTTGAAGAATTGGAGTCCAGTTATTGATTTTTTGAATCAGAGAGAGGATGGGGATTTGAGGTATTTTGGATTTGAAGATTGATTTTGAAGTATTAGTGGTATAGATTAATATTTGTTAATGTTTGGACTGTATGTATTTGGATTATAAGTATGGGAATGTTTTGGCTTCGCTCGTGCTGCTTTATTAGAATTTTGTTTTTTATTAGAATTTTGTATGTATTTGTTTTTCTATTTTATGTTTATTATAGTTAAATAAATAAATAAACAGAAAAAAACCATTTAATATACACTTACCATAAAAGGATTACTAGATACTCCAACTTGCCCAAATGGTGTTACTACTGGTTTCGCCTGTCCAAAAGCAGCAAAGCCTGCACCTTTGTAATAAGATTCAGAAGTTAACTTTAGACTTGCAATCAATTAACTAAAATAATATTACATATATACTTTCTAGCAGTTAATCCCTTGAGTACTGTGATCATATACTGGCACAATCAAAGGAGTAGTATCAATCTCATAACATTAAATACCACATAATAAGATTCACATTGTTAACTTGCTCCTTCACATTACATTTTCCTCAAAGAAAAACATCTCACAAATTAGACTACTTTAAGCATTCCTTGAGTTTTCAAGGAACAGTTTAGAGTAGACGAACTATCCCAATGTTCTCTTGTCCCCTACTACTTTGAACCTAGGGTCAAACTTGACGTGTGGCAAACTACATCAATAAGAGTCATGTCTAGAACTGGCAGTGCATCTTAGCAGACTCAAAGCAGCCATTGTGTGAATTCTGACTGGGATCACTACATGCAGGGAGGAGGAGAATACTGCTTTCCTGTCATACCATTCTTCCCACCAAAAGTGCATCCCAGAGTGGTTATTTCCTGCACACAGAAACCTCCAAGGCACAAAGCTGAAAAGGATAGGGCTAATCTCCCCCTCCCTGTGGACTTGATCCTCTTGCAATTGCTCTTAGTCAATTAACAGACACTTCTATTTTTAAGAATGCCTCTTATCGATGATTTGTAGCACATCAGGTGTGACCCTTTGACCTAACCTAGGCTACATAATCACTTTCTTGAACAGCAGTACAATGCAATCCTCAACAGTGCAGACAGAGAGGGCATTAACCCTTTGCCTGTTCCATGGTTCTGATCCCATTTCCTCTTCCCCCCCCCCCCAAGTTGCTTTTCTTGAAGGAAAACTCTTGTTGGCACTCAAGGGGGGTGTTTCTCTGCAGTAAACAGGAGTTCCACGGAAGCCTGATCCAAATCAGGACCAAGATAGGGGCAAATGATCATGGTATCAACTCAGGATTGCCTGCAACTGCTATTCCTAAGGCATTTGAGATGATTGCATGATAAATATTGTTGAGCTCTGACTTCAGACATGTCTGACCTTTATAATATTTCCTGGACATCTTAAGCAATCAGTATCTTACTTTGAAACAGTTAAAGAACATCCCTCAATAAAAATCATAATATAAAACTGTGCTAAAACCAAGTCCATGCCTGTTCTACTAGCGAGATCTTTTAAGAGTAAAAATCCAATAAAACATCGCAAAAAAATTTTCAGTGTTTGCCAAGTAGCAACTTAGCTGGAATTAAGAAGTTTTGTTCAGGCCAAATGTAATTCACATCAACTATCATTCCTACATTTAAAAACAGGGAACCTAAGAAGGTAAAAGATGCAAGGCTAGTCAAATGAATTTCCCCCACAGCTGTGCACAGTGTTATGCTACCAGACACATCCTTAGACTACAATATAGCATTCAGCTGATTAACTGATGAAAGGATAATCAGGAGTCAAGGGAGCAGAAGGCAGGCAAGAATATCTTCAGAGATAAACAGCCTCAACTACCAAGATGTTCTTAAGTTACTATTGTATTCCCACTTTTCTAAATAAAAACATGCAAGCATTTACCATTTGGTTGCTGGGTGAAAGCAGTCTGAGGAAAGGCTGCCTGGGCTGGGAATGCAGGCTGTTGGAAGTTACCACTAAAGCTAGTAGGAAGACTGTACGAGGCAGGTGTTCCAAATCCTGCAGGCATGCTCATGGATGCTGTGCCAAATGTTGCTGCTGGTAGGGGAAATGTAGCATTCAATGACTTTTGAATTATGTTTTACTATTACTATGACATCACACTAAGCAGCACTTCCGGCTTAGCTCCTTATAATGCAGCCAGTCACATGGCTAGCCTTAAAACCATTAAGCTTCTGGATTTTCTAGGAATACAGCCAAAAATGGTTTGGTCTGCTCCTTTGATCAACTTTACATTTGCCAATATTTCTCCCTAGAAATCTTCACATGTTTTTTGAAAATTCAGAATGTGGAAGTTCACTAGGTACTGCAGACAAGAGCTAACTAGTATGGATTTTAAGAATAGCTTATAGGATCTTGACTAAGATCTTTTAGGGAACAGTATTATGTTTCCTAAAACATTATGGCAGCCCTTCATCTGAAGCAGTCTAGCAGTAACACACATTTTAATTTTTGTATTAAAGACAGCTTAATATATTAAAAGGTCTCCTAACCAAAAGTCTCTAAACCAATTCTTATCTTATTCAGACAGCTAATATTATTTTCTTTTGGTTGTGTGTCTTGATTTTGCTGTAGATAACTGGCACATCTTAATTCTAAGTTATCACATTCAGCCAATTGGTATGGCTAGCCAAGACAGACATGGCACAAGAGCTTATTAAAATAATTGTGGAATAAAGAGGCACACATTAAGAAAGATACGAAACAAATAGTGCACCACCAGAGCTTACAGAAGCTACTATGAGCAGAGAGGTTACTTAACACACAAGCTTGCTAAAATGGCAAAGCCAAACACATTGCAACTATCTGCAATGGTTTGGAATAACTATTGGTTTATCTTCAACTTTGTAAACACAAGCTTCAAAATTCACTCACTTTTAAAGCATCTACTGTTGTGACCATGGAGGTAAGACATAACAGTTTTGGCTTACAATCCTAAGCACGCTTACTAAACAGCAAGTACCACTGAAATGAACAGCATGTACTCTGAAGCACATGTGTTTAGGACTGGGATGTAAATTAAAATTTACACCAAAAAATGCTAAAAGTATTTGAAGTGCATCACCATCCATGTCCACTCCATTTCAAAACATGGAAGAAGGGTTGAAAATGTTGTACATGCAGAGGAACTGTTTATTGGCAATAAGCTTTCACAAGCAAATACAAAGTTAGCCACATGAAACTTATATAAAGTGTGGCCACCTACCAAAATGAGCCTGAGGAAATATACGAGAATGCATTGCTCCTGAGAGGCCTTATGGGAAGCCACAAAAAGACCAGAAAGTGTCAAATGATTTATGAACATCTTGCAAAAATATTTTGCATGACAAAATGGTCAACAATATACCTTCTTAGAACTTCAGAATAATTGTTTGGAAGTGATTTAGTCAAAAACGGACACATTTTAACAAATTCATTCATAACAGCATTCACTAATATAAGCACTCTAAGATACTATTTAACTATGCATAAGAAATGCTTTTGTCATCATTATACACGGTATTTGCTAAAGAAAAATGAAGTATCTTTAAAGTAGCAGTACGGTAAGAATCTGAAGCACAAATATGTTACTGAATAGGTTCATGCTTCAAAGCAGAAAAATAGACAAGTGGACAGTTCTCATTAGAATACAAGTGAACCCTCGATCTAACAAACTGTGATTTAAATGACCTAGGATGTCTGCCTCATTAAAAGCCAGTCATATACACTTTCCACATGTGCATATCCACTGACATCAACGCATTTGAACAGACTTTAAGCAATAAGGGACACCCATTCCCCCTCTTAGTCCATTAAGTCGAGGGATCACAATATATGCAACTGAGTTTCTTTTTTAAGGTGACACATCTAACTGCCATAAAATTAACCTTTTTATTTCATATGAGCATGAGTATATTTAGTATGTTAATCTGCCTTTAAGATACAGATCTATAATTTCAGAAAGCAAGAACATTAATTTCTAACATACATAATTGCACAGTGTTTTTTCCTAACCTGTTGCTGCTCTGTTATTGTTTTGGAATGGGTTCGTAGAAGGTGCTACTGCAGCTACAGGAGCAGCCACAAATGGATTTGTGGAAGGTGTTGCTGAAAAGTGAAGAATTGGCATTGTTAGACTGTTATACATCACTCAAAGTGCCATCAAAAGAACACACAATGACAATTCTAATTTTAAGATAATTTTCATCCTTTTCTTGTTTGAATAAGGAAAAGCCTAGCCTGGCATAAGAAGCTGCACGAAGTGCCTTCAGGAGGTTTCTCAGAACTATTGATACAAGAAAAGAAATGGATATTCTTAACTGGATACCTGAAACACAAGTTAGCAATATTGCTTGGTAACATTTTACAATACCTCCAAATTGAGCAGGAACACTTGATGATGCAGGCTGTGTCTGTGTATTAGCACCCCCTGGTACTGTTCCAAAAGCATTACTGAAAATAATTCACATTCAGCAATATCAGAGTCAGTTACTTAGTAATTAGACACCTACAGCTAATTACAGATGTGAAAACACAAGAGGCCGTTTAGTTACTTATTGGAAGAAAACCACTGTCATATTTTAGCTACAACCATTCCAAATTCCCAGGTCAAAAGCTAACTGGTTTTAGTTAAAAGCTAAATTGTGTGTCCCCCCCAGCAACAAAAATACATGCCCAGCAATAAGACAAAAGAAACACGGATAGGCTGTCAAGCATAAACTTGCACTTTCAGACATTTACAACAACTTTAAATATTTCATTTCTTCTGACATTGTTGGTATCACACACTGCAAATATCTCACTATCAAAAGAGTTAAGCCAAATAAGGTATCATAACAAATGCAATTACTCATACAAAATGGCTTATCACTAAAGATAATTTAGGGGTTTTTCTTCTCTTGCCAGTCTGTTTCAATTTTATCCTACCAACCTCTAGTTGGCAATATTTATAACCAGTTTTAAGTCTTTTGTTTTATCATGCCATTCAACCCCTGCCATCCACCCACTTCATGCTGCAAGTGAACCTGCAATTTTCAAACTATAGGTTTTTAGAAGCACTTGCACTTCATTCAAAAGTGTACAATTTCATTTTTGCTGTTTGTAAACACAACTGGTTTACATGAACTTCTAGCAAGAAAGAGTACCTGCTAACATTACTGGTGGAAGTATATGCATTACTAGAGGTTGCTGTGGAGCTGAACACACTGTCTAATTCTGCTAGTGCTGCATACTTGTCTGAAGATGCACTTGACTGACTTGGGGCTGACACAGCAGGACCTGCTGGTGCTGAACTGACAGCACCGAAGCCACTTCCTTGCTCACTACCACCTAGGGGGAAAAAAAATCAGATGAAAATTTACGTATAGGATTATATTTTATTTGAACATAATGCATGGTAATAATGGAAATGACAATTTTAACTGGCTAGTCTATTACTAGAGAACTGGAATCATGATTATTTTCCCCTACAAATATTTCTTTGTACAAGAAAGTCTGATGCCATGTTCCCAATAACTGCAAAAGGGTCTGAGAAAAGGAGGTGAATCAACCTTATGCCTAAATGTATTTTGTCAAATTTAAGAACTTACTCAGTTTGTTCATGATGCAATAGATTGTGATCCAGCTCAGGAAAACTTTCTACCTCCTCCTCAATGTATATCACTATAGCTAAATTTGGAAACTCAAAGTCCTCTGTGGATACATACTGTGAACCCAGGCTGAATACTTGCATACAGTCCATTTAATGAAAGATCAGTACACCTTAAAGTTGTCCTGTTAGGAATGTTATTCATATTATTATTATCAGTATTTATATACCGCTTTTCAACAAAAGTTCACAAAGCGGTTTACAGAGAAAAATCAAATAACTAATGGCTCCCTGTCCCAAAAGGGCTCATATACATTCATATACCAAGCACATGTCTTCTATTTGCTCCAAAAGGTCTAAAGAGGTATATTGCAATCTGAAGAAACTGAAGAAACTGCAATCAGGTATATTGCAGCCTGATACAACTGATGCATATTACTGGTTTGTCACATGGCAACAAATATTTGAAGCAACCTTTGTGTGCTAAACCAGTGATAAATAACTTTGCCTTGAGTGGTTAAGATGACTAAAGGAGGAAGTCATTGCATCTTGGCACTGCTGTCAACAAATGAACTAAAGGAATGGACATGGGCTTCCACTTGTACCTTCCCTGAAGAAAATTTTTTTTGTTATTCCTTGTTTTGATGCATATTGCAGGTATAATTCAAGTCATAATGTTTGGAAGAACATTTCAGGGCATATGCTCAATAGACAGCATGGAACCAAGAACAAAAATTAAACATGCAAAACCAATAACTACATCACTTTAACCCCCCAAACTACTTGAAACAACTTATTTTGTACGGTTAAAATTGTAGCTAAGTTATAGACTCTACGACCTGTTTGAGCATTTTGTTCTTTTAATTGGCCAGACAAAGTATATTTTTAGTGAAGAATCTGAAATTGGTTTGCATGATCTGCTCATGGAACTTTAGATTATCTACTTTTAGATTTAAATATATTTAAAATTTTATACTGCTTATATAAAGGATGCTATCCTCACTGTTCAATAAAGTTCATCTGAAATAGATCCATAGTTATAATTCACAGGAACGATACTGCATACAGAATTTTGGTATTATTCTGAAATTTTATTCTTAAAACTGCTATTCAAAAGAATGGGTTCCATTCTAAAACCAAATCCATAAATATGTAGGGGTGTGTGTACGCATGCATGAATGTATATGCACACACACACACACACACACACACACATATGAATCTGATCTGGAACTCATTAGAAATTGTAAGAGAAGGGAGAGCATACGCATAGTGGTTAAGAGTGTTGGACAGGGTTCAAGCCCATGCTTAGCCAAGGAGATCACCAAGTGACTTTAGTAACTACATGTCAGCCTCACTTATCTAAAATAACTGTTGCTAGGATGAAATAAGTATGGGGAAAAGACTGATGTATTTCAGCCCAAAGTCCTTTGAGGAAGGGTGGAATAAAAGGTGCAGCAGACAACTTTCAAGACAAACAGAAGTGAGGCTTTGCTGTGGCACTATCCAATTTTGTCTATAGCTCAACATGCCCCACCACCACTCAGTCCAAGAACATCAAGTATCAAGGCTTTTTGCATTCCCTAACATTTGTAATCCAGCACTATAATCTGAATCTAACTGTATTCAACTTGTTATTGTCCTGCAATTGTGACTATAGCCTTAGGACCCTTTTGCAGCTTTTGTGAAGAATGAGTTCTACTGTGACCTCTTACAGGGTTGGTTGATGACCCCTTGTGAACTTTCAGACTACTGTGCATCTTTATCCTATGCAGGATAAAACAAGCTGGCTTCCTCAATCATTTTAACATGGTCTCAGGATTATCTATGCTATTGTGGATGACATAAACATGGGTTTAGGTAATGCAGAAGTAAGTAATGCACTATAGCATGGGTCTCCAAACCCCAGCCCGGGGGCCAGATGCAGCCGGAGGCCAGCCTCAATCCAGCCCGCGGCCAGCCTCTTGTCCCCTGAAAGCCTCTTGGCTGAACATGACTGGAACTGTGCTCTGGTTGCATCTGGAGGGTGTTCTAAGGGCCAGAGAGTTTGAATGAATGAGCCCATTCACTCATCTAAGTTCCATCTCTAATTTATTTATATAAATTTTATATTTAAATTTTTTTTCTGACCCTCAGCACCTTGCCAGATATTTGATGTGGTCCTCTGGCCAAAATGTTTGGAGACCCCTGCACTTTAGGGTAAAAAACAAATCTGAAGACTTATTCAGATTCACAGGGTCATTATGTTCAGCAACACTATTAATCCCATATATTGAGGTCTGCAATTATATAAATTTAACTTATTTTTCCAGTAATCGTTTCCTTGGAAGCCTCATCTCTAATCAGAACAGCTGGGTCTTTACCCACATATTTTGACGTAACCTTATCCAATAACTTATAGGATCTCACTTGCACTCTGGGTCCTGATTTTGCAGAAAAGAACCAAATATACCAGGGACCAATACTTTTCTGTACTACTAGAGCTACTGTGTTTGTATGACGGCCCGTGTTACCAAAATCTGCAAGCATCATGCTACTGTTAGTGATAGATCAAACAGTGTAAAGCAGTAAAAATCTCATCAAGTCTACATTGAAAATCACAGTAAACTACTGCCATGATAAATACGAGGAACAGGTCAAAGAATAAGAATTAGTACCTTGCCCTGTGCTGAAGATATTATCTAAATTAGCAAGAGCTGCGTATTTATCTGCTGACTGGAGATTCGGTTTATTCACTGCAGCTTTACTGGCTGCAGTTGTGTTGCTCTGAGAAGCACTGAAGGCTCCAAAATCAGCACTGGAGGATTTGGGGAAGTTATCAAAGTGTGCAAAATTAGCATTCATTGATGCAGCGCTCCCACCTGTAACAAAATAAGTTAAACATAATGGATACTTCCAAGCTCAAAGAAATATCTCATCAAATGTTTTTGGTGGTCATGTATGAGGATATTTTAATGGGGTCATACGTTAAAGAAGCTTCCTCTATGCCAAATCTTAATTTATTGAAAAACAAAAATGCCAAGCTTGAGAAACCGAGTAGTCATTAAGGGCACAATTCTAACCCACTTTCCAGCACCAACATAAGGGCAACACAGCTCCTAGGTAAGGGAGCAAACACTCGCTTACTTTGTGGAGGCCTCCGTGAATGCCCCCCAACTGCAGGATGCAGCACATGTCCCATTGGCACAGCTATGCCAGTGCTGGAAAGTGGGTTAGGATTTGGGCCTAATTTAGTTGACACCAAAACAGAGCACTGCAGAAGCAGAGTTGTAACATAACTAACCTCAGCAATTCATATGAGCAGCGAGAATTCATTTTAGGGTTATATGTTCTCACACTTATTACGTTGAAGAGAAATGTTTGACGGAACAATGGCCATTTCTTATATCAGTGAGATACTTTTAAGCCAAAAAGTGAAAATTGGAAAAGCTAAGATGAAAACTTCCTGAAAATTTTTAGCAACTCCTTTATTTCTAATGACTACTGCCATATGCAACCCACCACTGCAGCCTGAGGAATAGCAGAAGACCACCAAAATAATCTGTATACCATTTTTTTTCTAAAGGGAACAAAACCCCATCAGTACTTGTATCAGTAATGTGTCCAATGTTTTCAAACTGAAAACTAAAAAGTTTCAGGATTGACATAAAAAGTCAATGGCTGCTATCAGTTGGTCATCAACTGCAGAGGAATATCAGATCCATTGCTGAAGAGGAGTTTGCAAGATCTGCAGCCTCCTTACTTGTACACTGAAGGTCACAAAGACTATTATTCTGCATGGGTAACCTGAATCCAAACAACACTGGAAAGGCCTTCACAAATGTGTTCTCAGGGAGGGAGGAAGAGTACAGTCAGAACAGTCTTAATGCCTCAGAATACTGACTGCTTTTATATAGATACCCTAAAAGGCCAAAATTCCACATTTTTCCAACAAAAGCTGATAGTTCAGTTAACATTATCAGTTTATTTACAGGAAGAACTTCATATTTTTTACTTTCACTTAATATTTTGGGAGGACTATTAACTAAGAACAACTAATCTAACGACCTACAGCTAGCACATTTTAAACCAAGGACTAATACAAGAAAGCCTGGAAATACACATGAGAGTAAGAACAAAAAAGATGGCATTTGAAAATGAAGTGAGCTGAGTTTCCCACTTGGTGGAACTTACTGCGCACAGCCTGGAGAGGAAAAGCGGAAGTGGTAAATTCACCAAAACTGCAGCTAGATGAAAGCGTTCTGAACGCTGGAGAGCCAGAAATTGTGTGAGGGTTAAAGTTAACAAAAGGGAAAAACAAAATTTAAAAAGAAAAGAGTCTTAAGACAACACACTTAAAAGGGAAAGGAAAAAAAGAAAATAAGTCAGCCACATATCAAGACAAGCAGCAACTGTAAGTCCAAGCAAACATTATACAACATGTCCAAATTAAAGAAAGAGGAAAGCAACAGCCCTTACACATGAGATTTTTCAAAAATTAAATATATTTCTGCTGTATTATTTTCTCTTCTAGTAGAGTATAATTACTACTTTCATCATGGATCACAGATATATATTCCGTATATTTTAACCTAAATATGATCCAATATTCTATAGTGCCAGGATGTGACACATTTATTTCATGTGTAGGGATGAAGAGGCTGCAGTGCAAAAACATCGTGCAAGAAAAAAGAAACACAACCCACATCAAATATAGCAAACAAAAAGCAGCATTCACTGCAGGTTTCCCCAGAGCTCCAGAGTGTTTGTGTTAAGACACGAAGAGGCAGGAAAAAGTTAAGAGATATTTAACTGTGTCCAGATTAGTTGCATTAGAAACACTAACAATGTTAGAGCATTTCTACCTGTATTTTGGTGCTGAAAAGCAGACTGAGTTGCTGTGGGGAAACCACCAAAATTACTCGAACCACTAGACTGTCCAAATGCATCAAAGTTTGCAAAACCTGCGCTTGCAGAGTTCTGCGCTGTAAATTGCAAATGAACAAAACATGTTAATGGTATGGAAACAAAAAGATTAAAACCGAATCAGATTATGGCAGGCTTTAAGGGCATCTATACTGTCAACATGCCACTGAAATAATCGATCACTTGTGAAATTATAGTGCCAAGTGTAAGGGACAAAAATTGAACTGAATATGCACTTCCTGATTCGAACTGCCTAATATAGGACTACAAATTATTTAAACGGTACATGTATAAGGTACTTAATACATTTCCACTGACTTTAAAATCAATTCTATGTGCTGCAGCCATTTTCAGTAAGAGTGTTAGACATTGATCTTTATTCTATTATACTGCTTAAGATCCATTATAAAACAGCTTTGTTTTTATTGAAAAATACCATTTACTGAAACATCTTTTCCCTATTTGAAACATTTTTGCTCAACTCCAAAACACTCTGCAAAGTTTCTGTGCAGCTCACTCAAACAGCAACTCCACCCTGATGCATGGTAAACTGCATTCAAAATCGTAAAGAGTTTCATAACTGGGCAATGTGACACAGAAGGTAATGATCCCACTGAACATACTCATATATGACATACTCTCACTTATACTTAGATCAATGATTTTCAACCTTTTTCATCTCATGGCACACTGACAAAATAGTACTAAAATTGTCAAGGCACACCATCAATTTTTTTATAATTGGCAAGGCACACCATGCTGTTTGTTTGGGTGCTCACATTCCCAAATGGCCCTATTAATAAATTACCTTCCCCCAAACTCCCACAGCACACCCGCAGACCATTGGCAGCACACCAGTGTGCCACAGCACAGTGATTGAAAATGGCTGTTTTGGATTTTAGCACTTGAGAAGACACTACACCTTAAAAGGAGATACTATAGCTAATATTTTTCAAGGGAATAATCTAAAAGGAAGGGCAAACAGGTATTCAAATACAAGATATATTTAAAAGTAACTTAGGATTTCACTAGTTTAATTCCTTTACAGGATTGGGAAAGTTAAGCAGGCAATAAAATACAGGTAAATTCACTGCATTTGTGTACAACACACAACACAATGAAGAGAGGCAAAAACTGTATATCCCGATTACAAACATTAAAACTGCTCCTAGAAGGATGCAGTCATGTTTGTTCAAATCAATTTCTCCCTATGTTGGTTTTTGGACCTTGTTGCCCCTCCTGGATTGCCAGGTCACAAAATAAGTCACAATTGATTGAATTCCCCTGTTGTGGTCTAGAAATAGTAAACATATGCAATTTTTGGTACTTTGGCCCCAGTTTCCAGTCCTCCACACTGCTTTTGCCTGTTTGTTTCCTTCGTGCCAACTGTGCACCGCTCCCGCCCTACTTTCTCTTTGGTTCCTCCTTTCTCCAATGCCCTGTCTTCCATCACCCATTGTTTCTTTCTGTTCTTACTTTTAAAATTACTGCCTATTCTGTTCCCACTTCTCTTAGCCATATGGTCTCCTTCCCACTCCACAGTATACTGCCCTCTGATGCTTCTTCAGAGTCCCTCTTCTCTTCAATTGCTTGTCTCCTCCTCAAACATTATACTACACCCTAGGCTTTCCCTTCAGGTTACTCTCTTAGTAAAGTGCTTACTCTGCCCCTTCCTACAAACCTTGTCCCTTAGATCCTCTACCTCCCAGGACCTCATCCCATTTCTGCCCTGCCTGATTTAAATCCCAGTCAAACTTTCAACTTTCATTTTCTCACAGAAATTGTACTGAAAGCTGCTTTATTCCCTAAGTAATTGGACATTCCAGTCCTGAACAACCAGTGTCAGAGACTTCAATGCCGCAAGCACATACAATGTATTGTAAAGAATGCTGAAATCAGAAGACATCAACATTCTTGCTTATAAACCGAACCAGACACTCAGACAGTTTTATGAGAAGTAAGCTATATGAAAAGTAGGCAGAAATGAATTAAGTGAAAGCTGGTGTGGTACAAAAAATATTCTATGAGCCAAGATGTCTCTAATTCTAACCATGCCTTATCAATGGACTCACCAGGTAGCCCCATGTAAGACACTATACTCTTAGTATCAAGCCCGCCCCCCCCCCCCGCACTAAGGGGATATGATTATGTACTTCACAGGGTTGTTTTAGTCATTGAGATAGTATTCAAAACACTGTCCATTCAATTGAAAGGGAATTCAGGTAGTTAGCCAGAGAAGAAAAGGCTGAGGGGAGACATAATAGTGCTTCAAATCCCTGGAGGGTTATCACATGAAAGAGGGCAAAGATTCATTCTACCCAAGAGAGCAGAATGAGAACTAATAGGTTTAAGTTGCAGGAGGGGAGATTCTGGCTGACTATCAGGAAGAAATTCTTAATGGTAAGGCAGTTTGACAAAGGAAACAAATACCAATGGAAGTGGTGGTGGGGTTCTCCCTCACTAGAGCTCTTCAAGAAAAGGTTCGAAAAGTACCTTTTGGAGATACACTACAGAAGATTTTCCTGCTTCAAGCAGGAGGCTGGACTAGATAGTCTTGAAAGCTCTTCCAACTCTATTACTCTAAAGATTATCCAGTGAAGGTACAGCTGGACTTTTGTATCCATGAGGGATCCATGACTGGACATTCCCTCCCCTCCCCTCCCCTCCCCTCCCCCCTCCCCCCTCCCCCGCAGATACTAAAACCTGTGGATCAGCAAGTTCGCAGGTTGGGTCCAACAGGACCTCCTGATATGACCAAAGGTGTTCTCAGGTCACATCTGAAGGCCTTCTGAGGCCTGGAGAGGTCACATGCAACTCCTGTGGTGTTCTGATTTTCATAAAAACTGAGGCCTCTTTAAGCCTCAGAAAGCCTCCTGGATGCAACCAGAGAACAGCTCCCGTCATGTCTGTGAGCTCAGGTCAGGCCCACCAAAGCGAGTTCAGAACCTATGGTGAGTTAAATTTGAGGGTTGTGAACCCGCAGATAAACAGCAGAACCGTATCATTAGCATACTTGTATTTCCACTCAAACACTTTAATACACAGGTTGAGCTGATTCAGAAATGTAAACTGGTACTTAGCGCACATCACTATACTGTAACAAAAAGCAAGACAGCCCCATAAACCATGAACAGTGCCAATGGGCATAAGGAAATTAGCTGTTTTCCCTTTACCAAAACAAAACAAAAACTTGCAGACTAAAAAGGTTGAGAAATTTACATTTAGATTCCCAAGCAAAGTCAGCTGAACCTACTGGCTGCCTGAGGTAGTTTCAGAGTAACACCCTCATACTTCTGCTGCCCCACTCTGAAACCCACGCACCTCTTACTGCTCCATCATCTGTGCACACTCTTTAAATGAAACAGAAAATGTGGAGTGTGTTGGGATCACTCCTACTGTGCTCCATATTTCCTCCTTCATTTAAACTTTGAAGAGCCCAAACAGAAAAAGGATCCAGATAAGCAGATAGGATTGCTGTGTTCAGATTCTTGGAGGACAGTGATCTGGTCCCTGCTTTCTCAACTTGCTACTTCCTCTGCTGGAGCACTTCAAAACAAAGCAGGAAAAGGGGGGTGCACTGGGAGCAATCCCAGCATGCTTTGCCATTTCTGCTTTGATTAAACAGCCTATGTACAAAAAGGGGCAGGTAAAGAGGCCAACTCTGCTGGCAGCAGACTAGGCAGCAGTCACCTTTTTGCCACCATCCTATGCAAAACATCATTTGTGCATGGAAAGGCCAATCATGCATCCAAATGTCATTTATCAAATTCACTGTCCACCTAGCTTCATTCAATTGCAACTGCCTTTCTTGCTATGTAAGGCAACAGACCCCAAGCCATGTGGGTTTCCTCACTTGCGGTTCTCACAGTTACACCATATTCACACTTAACATTATTTTTCTTGGAGAAAATGCTAGGGGTACATTTGACAGTACATTATTACTTTAATCCACCTTCAACTCTCTGAGTCTGCCAGTTAGAAGCAAGGACAGATGATCTGGCCAATCAGTCTAATTTCTAGCTGACTCAAGTTTTGTGCTTCATGCTGATAAATTCAAATTGTCATCGGGCTGTCCTTTGAGTGGGCAAAAGTGACCTGTTAACAGTATAGTTTAACAGTATAGTTTAACTGTGATTACTGAATCAAATATTGTTTAGAGCAACACTTTATTTAAAAAATGGTCAATTTGCATTGCAATGAGCTGGTTTCAGGATTTGGTATCAGTACCAACTTCAGGAACAGAATATATCCTTACCTGTATGACTGTTGAAATGTGCAAAATTAGCAAAATTAGCTGTAGCTGTGGACTGAGGAGCAGGAGCAGCAAAAATATCCGAACCAAGGTCACTGAGAAGATCAAACTGTTTCTTTTCTTGGGACTGTCCCTGAGACCGAATTACAACAGGAGACTGTAAACAACAAGTTGTAGTTGGTTAAACAAGTATGTAGATACCAACCTAGAGTTTAATTCCTAATGGCAAAGAACACAGCACTTTAAGCCAAATTAATGTTCACCGAGATCAACCTAATCTAACACATTATGAGATTTTGTGACAGTAGAAGATTTGGTAACACCTCTGGCTGACCTGATGCAATTCTTGCACAATACTCACAAACATTCTATATGAGAAACACTGTTAGTGTTTTATGCTACAATCTATTCTTGTGAGTTGGCAAATTTAGCTGAGAAAACCCTTCACTGTCCCTAGGTACATATGAGCAAGGCAGAAAGAACAAAGGACTTTAAAGGTGACTGGAAAAAGAGTCTAGGACAACGTTTCTCAACCAGTGGTTGAGGAAGGAGCTGGGGAGGAGGTAGCGGTTGTGGTGCATGTCGGCACTAATGACGTGGGCAAGTGTAGCCGGGAGGTCTAGGAGGCCAAATTTAGGCTATTAGGTAGAAAGCTGAAAGCCAGGACCTCAAAGGTAGTGTTCTCTGAAGTGCTACCTGTTCCAAGCGCAGGGCCAGCTAGGCAGGCGGAGATCAGGGGTCTCAATGCGTGGATGAGATGGTGGTGTAGGGAGGAGAGGTTTAGATTCGTTAGGTACTGGGGAACATTTTGGGACAAGTGGGGCCTGTACAAGAGTGACAGGCTTCACTTGAACCAGAATGGAACCAGACTGCATAACATTAAAAAGGTGGCAGAGCAGCTTTTAAACTGATCCCTGGGGGAAAGCCGACAGGAGCCGAGGGGCATCTGGTTCGTGACTCCTCATCCCTATGGGATGAGGATGGGGAGGTTAGAGAACAAGGTAAAAGCAGAGTAGGAGAGGAAATTGAGAATGGTAGCGTGATGGGATATGATAGACAGTTTGGCACAATGAGAGGATTCAGGGATAAAGGAGCTAATAAGCAGCCCATCCTGGGGCATTCCATGTACAAATGCTTTTATGCAAATGCCCGAAGTCTCCGAGCAAAGATGGGAAAACTGGAATGTCTGGTGACAAGGGAAAACACTGACATAGTGGGCATAACAAAAACCTGGTGGAATGCGGAGAATCAGTGGGATACCACAATCCCGGGCGATAAACTCTACAGGAAGGACAGGGAAGGGCGTGTTGGAGGTGGGGTGGCCATTTATGTTAAGGAAGGGATAGAATCCAGCAAAGTAGAGACTGAAGGCGGGTCCGACTCCATAGAATCTCTATGGGTTAAATTACCAGGCCTGAGGAGTGATGTAATACTGGGGGCGTACTATTGTCCTCCAGACCAGAAACCAGAAGGGGACCCTGAAATGAGGAAACAGATCAGGGAGGTGAAAAGGAGGGACAGGGTTGTTAACATGGTGGACTTCAATTATTCTCATATTGACTGGGTCAATTTGTGTTCTGGTCACGAAAAGGAGACCAGATCCCTTGACATGCTAAATGACTGTGCCACAGAGCAGTTAGTCATGGAGCCCACCAGAGGATATATATTGTGTGGTACTTAGGATCTGGTTAGAGATGTCAATGTTACTGAGCCACTGGGGAATAGTGATCATGCTGCGTTCCGTTTTGACATACACGTCGGGGGAAGAATACCGGGCAAATCTCTCACAAAAACCCTTGACTTCTGACGGGCGGACTTCCCTCAAATGAGGAAGCTGGTTAGAAGGAGGTTGAAAAGGAAGGTAGAAAGAGTCCAATCTCTACAGAGTGCATGGAGGTTGCTCAGATCAACAGTAACAGAGGCCCAGCGGAAGTGTACACCACAAAGGAAGAAGGGCTCGACTACGTCTAGGAGGGTGCATGCATGGCTAACCAGCCAAGTTAGAGAGGCCGTAAAGGGGAAGGAAGCTTCCTTATGTAAATGGAAGTCTTGCCCTAATGAGGAGAATAAAAAGGAACATAAACTGTGGCAAAAGAAATGTAAGAAGGTGATACAGGAGACCAAGAGAGACTATAAGGAACACATGGCCAGCAGCATTAAGGGGAATAATAAAAGCTTCTTCAAATATGTTAGAAACAGGAAACCCGCCAGAGAAGGGGTTGGCCCTCTGGATGGTGAGGGAGGGAAAGGGGAAATAAAAGGAGACTTAGAGATGGCAGAGAAAATGAATGAGTTCTTTGCATCTGTCTTCACAGCAGAAGACCTCGGGCAGATACCACTGCCCGAACGGCTCCTCCTGACCAAGGAATTAAGTCAGAAAGAGGTTGAAAGAGAAGATGTTTCAGACCTCATTGACAAATTAAAGATCAATAAGTCACCGGGCCCTGATGGCATCCACCCTAGAGTTATTAAGGAATTGAAGAATGAAGTTGCTGATCTCTTGACTAAAATATGCAACTTGTCCTTCAAAACATGTGACACGGTGACAGAGGATTGGAGGATAGCAAATGTCACAACGAAACTATAGGCCGGTCTGTCTAACATCTATACCGGGTAAGATGGTAGAATGCCTCATGAAAGACAGAATTTCAAAACACATAGACGAACAAGGCTTGCTGAGAGAGAATCAGCATGGCTTCAGTAAGGGTAAGTCTTGCCTCAAAAACCTTTTAGAATTCTTTCAAAAGGTCAACAGGCATGTGGATGCAGGAGAATCCATGGACATTATATATCTGGACTTTCAGAAGGCGTTCAACATGGTCCCTCACCAAAGGCTACCGAAAAAACTCCACAGTCAGGGAATTAGAGGGCAGGTCCTCTCATGGATTGAGACCTGGTTGAAGATCAGGAAACAGAGAGTGGGTGTCAATGGGCAATTTTCAGTGGAGAGAGGTGAAAAGCAGTGTGCCCCAAGGATCTATCCTGGGACTGGTACTCTTCAACCTCTTCATAAATGACCTGGAGACAGGGGTGAGCAGTGAGGTGGCTAAGTTTGCAGACGACACCAAACTTTTCAGAGTGGTGAAGACCAGAAGTGATTGTGAGGAGCTCCAGAAGGATCTCTCCAAACTGGCAGAATGGGCAGCAAAACGGCAGATGCGTTTCAATGTAAGTAAGTGTAAAGTCATGCACATTGGGGCAAAAAATCAAAACTTCACATATAGGCTAATGGGTTCTGAGCTGTCTGTGACAGATCAGGAGAGAGAACTTGGGGTGGTGGTGGACAGGTCAATGAAAGTGTCGACTCAATGTGCGGCGGCAATAAAGAAGGCCAATTCTATGCTTGGGATCATTAGAAAAAGTATTGAGAACAAAACAGCTAATATTATAATGTCGTTGTACAAATCAATGGTAAGGTCACACCTGGAGTATTGTGTCCAGTTCTGGTCGCCACATCTCAAAAAGGATATAGTGGAAATGGAAAAGGTGCAAAAGAGGGCAATTAAGATGATTACTGGGCTGGGGCACCTTCCTTATGAGGAAAGGCTACGGCATTTGGGCCTCTTCAGCCTAGAAAAGAGATGCCTGAGGGGGGACATGATTGAGACATACAAAATTATGCATGGGAAGGTTAAAGTGGATACAGAGATGCTCTTTACACTCTCACGTAACACCAGAACCAGGGGACATCCACTAAAATTGAGTGTTGGGAGGGATAGGACAGACAAAAGAAAATATTTTTTTACTCAGCGTGTGGTCGGTCTGTGGAACTCCTTGCCACAGCATGTGGTGACGGTATCTGGCCTGGATGCCTTTAAAAGGGGATTGGACAAGTTTCTGGAGAAAAATCCATTACAGGTTACAAGATATGATGTGTATGTGCAACCTCCTGATTTTAGAAATGGGCTATGTCAGATGCAAGGGAGGGCACCAGGATGCAGGTCTCTTGTTATCAGGTGTGCTCCCTGGGGCATTTGGTGGGGCTCCTGTGAGATACAGGAAGCTGGACCTCAGGAAGATGGGCCTACGACCTGATCCAATGGGGTTGTCCTTACGTTCTTATGTGGTGTGGGTACCACCAGTAGTACATGAAGTGGTATCCAGTAGTACTTGTGGGACCCCCAGACATCTGCTGCCCAGCAGCGAGACCAGTGAAGTGACGTGACAAACATAAGTAGGAAGCTTGGCTTAGTGGGCAGAGCTCCAAAACATGCTTTTCACCCACTCTAAAAAGTGCTCCTGTCCACCCTGAGCCTCTTACTGGTTGGTGTTTGTCACTTCAAATCTGGCCTCTCAACCAAGAAGTAACTGGCAACCACCAGATACTTCTGGTGGTACTTCCAATAGGTGGTACTTCCAATGCAAAGTGGAATAGCAGGGAATAAATGTTGAGAAACGCTTGTCTAGGAAATACAGAAGCTTACACAGAGGAAGCCTATAGTGGAATGAAGCAGTGGACTACAAAGAACCTGAAGAAAAAACAGAGAAGACTAAATTCTGAAGGCATAAGGCAGGGGTTCCCAATCTGTGCGTTGTAAGATCCTGGAGTGTCACAGAAAGCCTGCCAACTGGCAGCAAGACAGCAGCATGAGCCTAAAGAGCAGCAGGAAACTTGGTGCAGGAGGCAGAGCTGCTGTACATGAAAACTGTGTGCTTGAAAAAGCCCTTCTGGGCCTCTTTACTGCTATTTTTAGGCTCCACTCAGCCCTGCAACCTAGAAGTAAGTGGCTAGTTACGTCATCATGTGACACGTTTCGCACCATCGCCATCTACTTCCAGGTTCCAGCGTTAGGGAAGGGCTCTGCCAGCTGGGTAAGCTTGGGAAGCAACAGCATAAGGCATTGAGGAGAGTTTAATGGAAATACGAGTAGGATAGATGGCGACATGGAAACACTACACAAGGCTTAGGATATGATATTGACAAGGCAACTGGGAGAGATAAGACTACTGAAAAGGCAGAGTTGCTGGTTGAGTGTCACAATGGTCCATGACAGAAAGAATGTTAACAGAAATCTGAGGTAACAGCAAGCAGTAGAGGCACAGTGCTGAGTGGTCAATAAGAAAGTGGTCCTGTGACAAAACTTCTCATAGGACTTAGAAGCAAGAAAAACTATGAGCAGATGGCAGAACTAATACTGTTGGACAGGGAACTGAGCAATGTTTCTTGACAGCCTGTGCCAATCTACAACAATGAGAAGTGTGTGTGTGTCTCTTCTTACTCACTTGGTTAGGTGTGCCCTTATTTAAATGCAATGCTGGTGCAGTTTCTCCAAGGAGAGATTTAAGCGGCTTGACTTCAGGTGTACTGCTTGTACTACTAGCTGATGACCCAGATATAGATGCATGGACTGATGCCACAACTTTTGCTTGTTCTGGTGGAACATACCTAAGACAGAGAGATATTTCTTGAGTATTTAATACTATTGTCCCAAATCTATTAATATACCCAAAATCATTCAAAAGCACTGTACCCAATACCCTTGAACCCTGTGAAGTTTTAGACCAGGGGTGTAAACATAAGACCTGGGGCTGGATGCGGCCCTTAAAAGTTTTTTATCCAGCCCTCAGGCTCTCAGCTTCTGAGCAGTGCTGAGGTGTTACTGCTGAAAGGGCAGTCCACATGAAAATTGGGCTGTCCCTTATCTTGAAATACGATCAAGATTTGCATGTTTTCTCTTCTGTCATGTTTGTGTGTGTGTGTGTGTGTGTGTGTGTGTGTGTGTGTGTGTGTGTGTGTGTGTGTAAGTATATAAGTGAGAAGTATATAAGTATATAAGTGAGTATATAAGTATATAGGTGAGAAAAAGTGTTTATTTTTGGTTATGACTTGTTCAATGACATCACTTTCTGTCTAATGACATCACTTTCGGCCCTCAGCAGACATGATGAATGCTATTCAGCCCTCTGTATGAAACGAGTCTGACACCCCTGTTTTAGAACCTCATTAAGGTTGCTTCTCCAAAATACAGCTATCAAATAGAGGCTATTAGATATGCCTCCATGTGGAAGCTGATCCAGACAGTACATCATCTATATAATGGTTTGCATTACGGATTAGTCCTTATTTGGTACATCTTCAGACTGTTGCCAAATATGCCTAACTCCAGCTTGTAGCCTGGAAACGGTCAATACAATAAAGTACTGTAAACAAGAGAGCTTGTAAACTCTCTTGTAAACTGAGCAGGCACCATGCAGAAGTAGTTTCAAGAAGTCTCTACAAGACAAGAGGCCATAGGCACCAAATGTTTCATAATGCAGTTGTATTGCACACCTTGCAAGACAAATCAAATTCAGTTCAAACTACAAACCAACAAAAACTTACAAAAGATTCCAGGTTTATGGGAAAATCTGCCAATCCTGGTTTAAAGGATAATAATAAAGGTAGGCAGGCACAGGCGAAAATCACTTCAGGATTTCAAGTATAACTTTTACAACTGCATAGTCTGTATGTTTATGTCAGTATCTGATAAGACACTGCTCTTGAGTCAAAGGAACATGATACACATTTGAAAAGCACCAGACATGGATGACATTTTGCTGCAAGAAAGCTTAGCATTTTATAGTATTAAAAACCCTGAAACAATACTACTAACAAAGATAGATGTGTACTGACCATCTTTTCTTTTCATATTTTTCTTGTAGAAATTCCTTGACTTTCTGAGGATCCCTGAAGTCTGGAATTGCTGATGATCTATCATCAAATAATCCTAGCCAGATCTGTTTACACACCTTTTGGGGGGAAAAAAACCAGTTTAAGATTAAATCCCCTTTTTGCATAACAGTTGCAACAAATTAAGAGACAGTAATCAGATCCTGCTGTGCGTACTTGCAAGGTTGTTTATTTGTTCTACAAGAATAGTAATTAATACCAGCAAGCAGAACATGCATTATACTTAAGAATATATTGATGTTACTCATCTAAATGCTGTTGATCCCAATTTACATAATCTGCACCAAAATTCCGCCATAAATTGTGTGCACTTTTAATTTGCACAGTTAATGAAATATTTTTAGCATGGTTCATGGTGCTCTCTGTATTATTCTACATCTTGACTGAAACTTGCTATTCACAAACAGCAAGAGATCCAAGGCACTGTAAATAGGAATAATGGAGAGCAAAGAACAGAAGGTAGCGTGCACACACTTAGTGATTCTCAAAAACACAGAGTAGCAGAAGCCCAAGTTGTTGCTGTGTCCAGTGTGATATGACAATTGTTGAACACATGGATTGAAAAAGGTCATCTATTTCATGTTCACTATCACTGCTTCTAATTGAAATGGAAATTGAATTTTTGCACATTCTTGTTGCCAACTGGCATTTAACAGTAATGAAGCTTCCCCTGTGGTGGTCCTTGTCGTAAACTTAGGGGGGTTTGGGGTGCTCAGAGTTCTTGGTTCTCAAATCCTAAAGCCCTCAAGGCCCCTCTGCTCTGTAGTACTGCCACCACCCTGTATGTGCCAGTGCCTCAGTCCAGGGACACTGAGACCCTCTAGGCTTCATTCTATCCCTTGCAGGCACTGAGCCCTTTCTCCAATTAGAGCTTCAGTCCTCAAGTTACTAGACCTCAATGAGCACTTGGTAGCTTGCTGAATGGCTAGGCAGGATTCTGAACCCTTGTCCCCAACAGACAATGAAACAGCTTAGTAAAAGATATTTTAATTTATTAAGTACATAAGGTTACAGTAAGGCAGCAAATGCTAGAGGCATAAACATCTAGGATATATATCAGCAATAAAATAATAAAGCTAGCTGGCTAGCTCTATTAATACCTATCTCTCACCTGGGTCAGTTACTCTTGTAGATCTTTTAGCTCCAGAGCTACCTATGAGGGCAGGTGCCCATGATGGACAATGGAGCTCAAAGGCGTGCAGGATGTCATGACCGGAAGTGGCATCATCAAGCAGGAATGTTGTTGTTTTTGTTTTTTTTACACAGGCTGCAATCCTACCCACACTAACCCAGGAGTAAGTCCCATTTACTATCATTGTTAAAAGAATATACATAGTAGCTTGTTAAAAATACAGGTCTGTAACACTTCCCCAGATGCAGTTACATAACCATGGTAGAATCAATATATTAAAAATAAAATATTGAAATGAATGGGGACCCACCTGAAATTGGCTCGCAACCCACCTAGTTGGTCCTGACCCACAGTTTGAGAAACACTGCTCTACTGTATAATCTGTTTTTCAGTCTCTGGGGATTATTGCCAAAAACTAACTGGAACAACTCAGAAATGTCTGAAGCTTAGAAAAGGTCTCACTGAGCTCTTCCTGTGTTAATTTAAACCAGAGATGGCTATTACAGATCATCCGGCTTTATCCGCAGGTCCAGCATCTATGGATTTCACTCACCACAGATGCTGTGGATACTGGGGTCCACTTTTAAAAATACTTAAACCAGTTGAAATAAGTTAGAAATTAAGTTTCCCCACCTTTGCACGGCAAAATTGCTGTTTTCAGGGTTGCAGGGCAGTCCTGAGCTCCCAGAAGCCATTTCTGGTTTGTGTGACCCTTGGCCTTGGCTCATCCAGAATGCATCATGCAATCCATTCTGAGGCAAGCCAGGGCCAAGGCAAGCAGTTGCACAACCTCGAAGTGACTGTTTCAACAATTTTTAAACCACACTCCCCACCCCACCCCCACAGATACCGAGGGATGACTGTATGTTCTTTGTACTAATCTCAAATTCTAGCAAAAACAAAAATGCATACAATCATCATCGCTTATAACCCGTGATGGACTTTACCTCCATAAATCTGTCCAGTCTCCTTTTAAAGGTATCCAGGCCAGATGCCATCACAACATCCTGTGGCAAGGAATGCCACATATTATGTGCTGTGTAAAGAAATACTTCCTTTTGTTTATTCTACCTCTCCTGCCACTCAATTTTAGAGGATGCCCCCAGTGCTGGTGTTGTGACAGAAGAAAAAGGACTTCCCTCTAGCCATCCAATTCATAATTGTAAGTGTCTCAATCATGTCCTCCCTCAGGCACCTTATTTCTAAACTGAACAATCTCAAATATTGCAGCCTTTCCTCATAAGGGAGGTGTCCCAGACTACTAATATCTTGCTCGCTCTCTTCTGCAGCTTTTCCAGTTCCATTATATCCTTCTTGAGATGTGGCAACCAGAACTGATCATGATACTCCAGATGCAACGTTGCCATTGACTATACTCAAATTTATGCAAGTTGTTCACTTGTAAGTTGTAAGCCAACTTACTTACACGGAGGCCTCAAATCACGGAGGCCTCAAAATGGACTCTGGAGAGCCTAGAAGTGCCTCTCAAGGACCTCCAGAGGTCATACTGAGGCATGCGGAGGTTGCATATGGCCTCCATGGGCCTCAGAAGAGCCTCCGGATAAAACTGGAGCACAGCTCCAGTGACCTCTGGAGAAGTGGCCTCCGAAGCTTTCAGGGGCCTTTCTGAAGCCCACGGAGGCTGCGTGCAGCCTCAATGGGCCTTGGAAAGGCCTCTGGATGTCTTAGAAGGGCACTTCCGGTTTTTGCCTGAAAATCGGAAGTGCCCTTCTAGGAGCTCCGGAGACCATTTTGAGGCCTGTGGAGGCTGCGCGCAGCCTCCACGGGCCTCAGAACAGCTCCAGTCATATGACGTTCAGAGCTTCGCGGAGCCTGAATTTCGCATGACTTGGTTTCACACAAAATTTGGTATTCATGTGGGTTCCAGGAATGGAACTCTCACAAATAACAAGGCTCCACCTATAGTGAAGTGAACACGCATGCACACTCCTGCCAAGTTATGTCTTGTCAATGGCTCTCATTTATGATACACTTCTGCAGGATCTCCAGTAGCCTATGCATGCATCACACAGGGGATAAGACACTTGAATGCATCCATGCACTGAGGAGGCAAGTTGAGATTTAGCACATGTAGCCAGACACACCCTGACAAAGAGTCACATTACATGTTATATGAAGCCTGTCCTGAACAGGTGGACATTAAAGAAAGGAAACCGATGGATAGTGGAAGATCAGGTTGGGACTGCAACATATGGGATGGGAGGCATTAACACTTTCCCACTATGATAATTTCCTTATATGATAATTATAAGCAGCTATTTTCTGTGATTTTCAGGAAAACAGCATGAAGAGAGCCTTCAACTCTTTATCACCACACAATGTAATTCCAATCTTGATAAGGATTTTTTTTTTTTTTTGCATTAAAGGGTCACTACCAGTTTAATTTGGCTATTAATGATATGATTAACATAACATGTACTGTAGTTTGGCCCTATTACACCAGCCAAAACGCGAGATATTAAGGCTGAAATCCTATGCACAGTTATTTGGAAGCAGGTCCCACTGAACTCAATTGATTTTATTCCTGAGTAAACATACAAGATTGCATTCTAAGTTTACTGCACAAAGACCAGATATGCCAAATCACACAAAGGATAGAACATTAAACCGTATTTTCATTCATTGTCTCAAGAATGAGTGCAACAATCCCACTCCTGCTTATATGCTGGTTAGCTCTACTTCTTGCATTCAGCATTTGTCTGCAAAGGCAAACCCTGAATGCAAGAAGAGGTGGCTCCTGCAATTAAAAACTTAGAACATCCCTGGGTTCCAATCACAGAGAGAAAGTCTACCCACATTTACAGTTGCCTCTACAGACGAATGTAAGGAAATAATCAGCAGCAGGTGGAACCACTACTGAAATTCTGAGAATACCATCATGTGTTCCCTTCTTCATAAAAAGGATACTTCTGTTTAGAGGTTTAGGTGGAAAGAACTCCATCACACTTTCACACGTTTAGGTTTCCAATTTCAGCCAGCAATATAGATTTACATTTGCAGAACATATCTGTACCTATCTAATAACCATTTCAAGTGGTCCACCTATTCTAACATGACCAAGAAACAGAATTCAAGATAGGACTACGCAGACAGGCGCATTTCTTTACCGGGATCACCAGGAATGAGGGAACAGAATTAACCCCTAACAAAGATACATTAAGACACATAGCTTTTACTATAGTCCAGGATTCCTGTCCTGGTCTGGTGATTGCAGGAATGGTGACTAGCACAATAATCCTACCTCTGAAATTCCACTCTGAGCTAGTGGAATATCTGCCCAGAAAGGACCAGACTGTCCTGACTCGACATATAACATCTTGAGACTTGACTTCTTGTATCTTTATTTATTTAGAAGATTCTATACTGCCTTTCCCCAGGCTAAGAGCCTGGTGCTCAAGGCATTTTACAAGGTTAAAAATACCTAATAAAGCATAAATAAAAACAATACTTAAATACAGTGGCCAAAAATGGCAGGTTAAAATATAAAATGATCAGGCAAACAGATTAAAAGTCAGATTAAAAAAACATACAAAATTTTTTAAAAATCTAACTTCAGTTGATAAATTTGGTCTCTTATAAAACTATTATTGTTTCTAAAACAACTAAATCCAGTATCAGAACCCGCGCTTTAATAGCAAGAATTTTATTTATTGTTATCAAACCTACAACAACCATTCTTTCTGGGAATTTTAAAGATCAAACTTCCAAATTTAAGGCTGTCAGGCTTGTCATGGTGAGCAGATCACTGCCTTCTGGCATGAATGGTAAGGAAGTATAGCCTTCCACCCAACTATGGAGTTAGAAAGGGAGCCAGGGATAATCCTGCAGTTGCATGGCAATCCCCACTGCCTTCCCAGTAACAATGGTGTGAGGAAGGCTGGGGTAACCTGCCCACTGTATTACTGTGGTGCAGGAAATACTTTGGTCATCCTGCATCTTCCTTTTACATTGTGAAGCAGAAAAGCAATGGGGGGAGGCTTTCTTGGCCACTTGACAGAGATACCCTGGGAGCCTCATCCAGCAGGGCCCTTCTTACATTCATCTTCTTATGTTCTTAAGTGCATCCAAATCCACATTTTCCTGCTTTGCAGCAGGAAAGGAAATGTGGAGGTGGAGAAGACTATATTCAGTGGAGGCATCCTGGGTGCCCCAGGCTACTGCATTCAACAAAGGCAGGACATAAAAGTATGTATGTTGGGAGAGGGGGGTTTCCTAGCTATGCTGGTTGGCAGTGGCAAGTGAACACAATTGTAGCTTGACAACTAAAGCCAGCCAACAATTGTGGAATGTGTTAGATGTACATTCAGCAACTTTCCCCTTCCCTCTGCCATTAAAGCACAGCAATGGCATGTCACTAACATTGTGCAATATGGGTGGGAATCTACATTTCTCAAGAAGTTCCTTCTACTTTTAGCAGGAAATCCCATTCATACTAGAAAATGTGCTGTACACTTTGAACGATGAGGGTGGAGGGAATAGGTTTCAGGAAATGACTACATCAGTATAAGAACAGAAAACATTCCTGCTGCAGTCACCGCATTTCATCTCAGCTAAAATCTCCAAATGTACTCACAAAGATTCCTTTTTGACACTCATAGAGAACAGCAAATCCAAGTTATCTTGTTTTCTGAATGAGCATTTAAATTATGTTGTCTTTTTTTCTTTTATCTTTTCCTTTCATGATTGACTGAATTCATTTTAAGAAAATTAATTATGTAGAATCATATTATTCTATATAGACTCAACATAGAATCGTATTATATAGAATCAGTTATATATCCTGAAATACTTACTTCATTTCCATGTTTCTGCAGAAATTCTATTTCTTGTTGCGTGAATGTGGTCATGGAAATGGACTTCACTCTGTGAGGTGGATTTAAACCTCGCCTATAAAACAAGTTATAAAATAGTCATGCAAAAAGCCTTCTAAAAGAATAGATGTTTTGCCATATATTAATTTTTAAAGTTACCATTGGTCCAAACAACCATAACACATTTGAGAAATCTTTAAAGAGGTTGAAAAAACAATCTGTTTTCCCCTCAATTTTAATTCAAGTTGATGAGAAGTTAGGCCTAATAAGCTTAATTTGTTTACAGCAATTTTCATAGTTCTAGAACCTGCTTTACAGGCATTAACTGATAGAAGCAGTTTACAAACCTACAGTTAGTCCATTCTATATTTTAACAGATGTTGTTAAAGTCTAAATTGCTTAGAATACTGGATGTTTTGAAAAACTTCAAGGATAAAAACACCTTCAGCAGATTCTTTCTGAAACTTCTTACTAAAGACTTCACCAATTTAAGTCTAGTCAATGGGTGGATAGCAGAAAGGTAAAAGGCTAGAAAACTTGAGGTTCAATACGCTCTTTTTATATAATAAAACTAGAAATCAGAGTACTGAGAGCTAGAAATCAGAGCTAGGCAGGCGGAGCTCAGGGGTCTCAATGCGTGGATGAGATGGTGGTGTAGGGAGGAGGAGTTCAGATTCGTTAGGTACTGGGGAATGTTTTGGGACAAGCGGGGCCTGTACAAGAGGGACAGGCTTCAACTGAACCAGAATGGAACCAGACTGCATAACATTAAAAAGGTGGCAGAGCAGCTTTTAAACTGATCCCTGGGGAAAGCCGACAGGAGCCGAGGGGCATCTGGTTCGTGACTCCTCATCCCTATGGGGCGAGGATGGGGAGGTTAGAGAACAAGGTAACAGCAGAGTAGGAGAAGAAATTGAGAATGGTAGCGTGATGGGATATGATAGACCGTTTGGCACAATGAGAGGATTCAGGGATAAAGGAGCTGATAAGCAGCCCATCCTGGGGCATTCCATGTACAAATGCTTTTATGCAAATGCCCGAAGTCTCCGAGCAAAGATGGGAAAACTGGAATGTCTGGCGACAAGGGAAAACACTGACATAGTAGGCATAACAAAAACCTGGTGGAATGCGGAGAATCAGTGGGATACCGCAATCCCGGGCTATAAACTCTACAGGAGGAACAGGGAAGGGCGTGGTGGGGTGGCCATTTATGTTAAGGAAGGGATAGAATCCAGCAAAGTAGAGATTGAAGGTGGGTCTGACTCCACCGTAGAATCTCTTTGGGTTAAATTACCAGGCTTGTGCAGCGATGTAATACTGGGGGCGTGCTATCGTCCTCCAGACCAGAAATTGGATGGGGACCTTGAAATGAGGAAACAGATCAGGGAGGTGACAAGGAGGGACAGGGTTGTAATCATGGGGGACTTCAATTATCCTCATATTGACTGGGTCAATTTGTGTTCTGGTCACGATAAGGAAACCGGATTTTTTGACGTACTAAATGACTGTGGCTTAGAGCAGCTAGTCACGGAGCCCACCAGAGGACAGGTGACTCTGGATTTAATATTGTGCAGTATGCAAGACCTGGTTAGAGATGTAAACGTTACTGAGCCATTGAGGAACAGTGATCATGCTGTGATCCATTTTGACGTGCACGTTGGGGGAAGAATACCAGGCAAATCTCTAACAAAAACCCTTGACTTCCGACGGGCAGACTTCCCTCAAATGAGGAGGCTGGTTAGAAGGAGGTTGAAAGGGAGGGTAAAAAGAGTCCAATCTCTCCAGAGTGCATGGAGGCTGCTTAAAACAACAGTAATAGAGGCCCAGCAGAGGGGTATACCGCAAAGAAAGAAGGGTTCCACTAAATCCAGGAGGGTGCCCGCATGGCTAACCAGCCAAGTTAGAGAGGCTGTGAAGGGCAAGGAAGCTTCCTTCCGTAAATGGAAGTCTTGCCCTAATGAGGAGAGTAAAAAGGAACATAAACTGTGGCAAAAGAAATGTAAGAAGGTGATACGGGAGGCCAAGAGAGACTATGAGGTACGCATGCCCAGCAATATTAAGGGGAATAATAAAAGCTTCTTCAAATATGTTAGAAGCAGGAAAACCGCCAGAGAAGCGGTTGGCCCTCTGGATGGTGAGGGAGGAAAAGGGGAGATAAAAGGAGACTTAGAGATGGCAGAGAAATTAAATGAGTTCTTTGCATCTGTCTTCACAGCAGAAGACCTCGGGCAGATACCGCTGCCCGAACGGGCCCTCCTGACCGAGGAGTTAAGTCAGATAGAGGTTAAAAGAGAAGATGTTTCAAACCTCATTGATAAATTAAAGATCAATAAGTCACCGGGCCCTGATGGCATCCACCCAAGAGTTATTAAGGAATTGAAGAATGAAGTTGCTGATCTCTTGACTAAGGTATGCAACTTGTCCCTCAAAACGGCCACGGTGCCAGAAGATTGGAGGATAGCAAATGTCACGCCTATTTTTAAAAAGGGAAAGAGGGGGGACCCGGGAAACTATAGGCCGGTCAGCCTAACATCCATACCGGGTAAGATGGTGGAATGCCTCATCAAAGATAGGATCTCAAAACACATAGACAAACAGGCCTTGCTGAGGGAGAGTCAGCATGGCTTCTGTAAGGGTAAGTCTTGCCTCACGAACCTTATAGAATTCTTTGAAAAGGTCAACAGGCATGTGGATGTGGGAGAACCCGTGGACATTATCTAGTAGTTGGCAACCTTCAGTCTCGAAAGACTATGGTATTGCGCTCTGAAAGGTGGTTCTGGAACAGCGTCTAGTGTGGCTGAAAAGGCCGATTCGGGAGTGACAATCCCTTCCACACTGGGAGCAAGTCCAGTCTGTCCCTGGTCTGTCTCCCTGGCTATGGGCATTCCTTCTTTGCCTCAGACTGTTAGCCAAGTGTCTCTTCAAACTGGGAAAGGCCATGTTGCACAGCCTGCCTCCAAGCGGGCCGCTCAGAGGCCAGGGTTTCCCACTTGTTGAGGTCCACTCCTAAGGCCTTCAGATCCCTCTTGCAGATGTCCTTGTATCGCAGCTGTGGTCTACCTGTAGGGCGCTTTCCTTGCACGAGTTCAAGGACATTATATATCTGGACTTTCAGAAGGCGTTGGACACGGTCCCTCACCAAAGGCTACTGAAAAAACTACACAGTCAGGGAATTAGAGGACAGGTCCTCTCAAGGATTGAGAACTGGTTGGAGGCCAGGAAGCAGAGAGTGGGTGTCAATGGGCAATTTTCACAATGGAGAGAGGTGAAAAGCGATGTGCCCCAAGGATCTGTCCTGGGACCGGTGCTTTTCAACCTCTTCATAAATGAACTGGAGACAGGGTTAAGCAGTGAAATGGCTAAGTTTGCAGACGACACCAAACTTTTCAGAGTGGTGAAGACTAGAAGTGATTGTGAGGAGCTCCAGAAGGATCTCTCCAGACTGGCAGAATGGGCAGCAAAATGGCAGATGCGCTTCAATGTCAGTAAGTGTAAAGTCATGCACATTGGGGCAAAAAATCAAAACTTTAGATATAGGCTGATGGGTTCTGAGCTGTCTGTGACAGATCAGGAGAGAGATCTTGGGGTGGTGGTGGACAGGTCGATGAAAGTATCGACCCAATGTGCGGCGGCAGTGAAGAAGGCCAATTCTATGCTTGGGATCATTAGGAAGGGTATTGAGAACAAAATGGCTAGTATTATAATGCCATTGTACAAATCTATGGTAAGGCCACACCTGGAGTATTGTGTCCAGTTCTGGTCACTGCATCTCAAAAAAGACATAGTGGAAATGGAAAAGGTGCAAAAGAGAGCGACTAAGATGATTACGGGGCTGGGGCACCTTCCTTATGAGGAAAGGCTATGGCGTTTGGGCCTCTTCAGCCTAGAAAAGAGACGCCTGAGGGGGGACATGATTGAGACATACAAAATTATGCAGGGGATGGACAGAGTGGATAGGGAGATGCTCTTTACACTCTCACATAATACCAGAACCAGGGGGCATCCACTAAAATTGAGTGTTGGGCGGGTTAGGACAGACAAAAGAAAATATTTCTTTACTCAGCGTGTGGTCGGTCTGTGGAACTCCTTGCCACAGCATGTGGTGCTGTCTAGCCTAGATGCCTTTAAAAGGGGATTGGACAAGTTTCTGGAGGAAAAATCCATTATGGGGTACAAGCCATGATGTGTATGCACAACCTCCTGATTTTAGAAATGGGTTATGTCAGAATGCCAGATGCAAGGGAAGGCACCAGGATGAGGTCTCTTGTTATCTGGTGTGCTCCCTGGGGCATTTGGTGGGCCGCTGTGAGATACAGGAAGCTGGACTAGATGGGCCTATGGCCTGATCCAGTGGGGCAGTTCTTATGTTCTTATGTTGGGAGAATTAGGACAGACAAAATAAAATATTTCTTTACTCGGTGTGTGGTTGGTCTGTGGAACTCCTTGCCACAGCATGTGGTGATGGCATCTGGCCTAGATGCCTTTAAAAGGGAGTTGGACAAGTTTCTGGAGGAAAAATCCATTACGGGTTACAAGCCATGATGTGTATGTGCAACCTCCTGATTTTAGAAATGGGCTATGTCAGATACAAGGGAGGGCACCAGGATGTAAGTCTCTTGTTATCTGGTGTGCTCCCTGGAGCATTTGGTGGGCTGCTGTGAGATACAGGAGGCTGAACTAGATGGGCCTATGGCCTGATCTAGTGGGGCTGTTCTTATGGGCTCTAAGGCTGCAATTCTATCCACACTTTCATGGGAGTAAGCACCATTGACTATAATGAGACTTACTTTTGAGTAGACAGGCACAGGATTAGACTTTTAGGCTTCAATCTTATCCACCCTTTCCTGGGAGGACACTCCACTGACTATAAAGCACTTACTTCTGAGTATACGTGCAAAGGCTTGCACTGTTAGGCTGCAATCCTATGCAGTTTCCTGGGATTACTCCATTAACTATAACCCATTAACTATAACGGAACTTACTTCTTGAGTAGACAGGCAAAGGCTTGGGCTCTTAGGCTGCAATTCTATGCACACTTTCCCGGGAGGAAGCCCCGTTGACTATAGTGGGCCTTACTTCTGAGTAGACAGGCATAGGCTTGGGCTCTTAGGCTGCAATCCTACCCACAGCTTCCTAGGACGAAGCCCCACTGCCCGCAGCGAGCCTTACGCTGAGCAGAGGCCCGGGCTGGGGCCTCAGGGGGAGAGAAGCGCCTTCGCCCCCTCCCACCGCCCTGCAGGAGCCGCGGCGCCCACTCACAGGATGCCGGAGCAGGAGGTGCAGACGAAGCTGCCCACCGTCATGTCGGTGTAGGTGGGGCCGCGCTGGTCGCAGTCGAAGCACTTGCGGTTGGGCGCGAGGCTGCTCATCTCCCTCAGCAGCTTCAGGTGCTTCTCCTCCTGCTTCCGCTTGGCGCTCGCCGCCATGGCTCCCGCCGGCCGGCCGGGCAATCAGCCCCGGCCGCACACCACAACGGGCGGCCGGGGGGGCCGGGACCGTCCCGCTCGAGGCGCGGCCGCGGGGGCAAGCCTGAGCCTGACCTCGCGCCCCGGCGCGCGCGCGCACCAACCAACCAACGGAACGGCCGCGGCGGGCGGGGAAGGACGTCTCGGAGCGGGCCCGGGCTGCTGGCCGCCTGGCGAGGCGAGGCGGAACCTGTGCGGCGGCACCTTTCCCAGGCGAGACAAAGAGAGGAGCGGCGCCGCGGGCCCGGCGAAAGCCCCGCTCCGTGGGGTCCTGGGGCCTCCCACAGCGCCCCCTCCCGCCCGGAGGACCGCCCGAGCGCGAAGCCTCCGCCTCGGGGAGGCGGTCACCTGGCCCGACCCTGCCTGCGGGGGGGGGCAGCACCTGAGGCGAGGCAGAGCCAGGAGCCCGCCGGGGAGCCGCTCTCCGAGCTCGCCCGGGCGCTGTCCTGGGCACGCTCCCTGGGGAGGCCCCGCCGCACTCAGGGAGGCTTCCTCGTGAGCAGGCTGAAGGGGACGGGGCTGCATGTTGCCTGAGGGCGCGCTGGAAGCGTCCCCTGCCCGCACACTCACACGTGTAGGCACTGGCACACAAGATGCGCGCACGCACGCACACAAGATGGCAGCTCAAGTGTCACTTCTCTCACAGACACACACATGTAAGCACTGGCACACAAGATGCGCACACACACACAGAGGCAGACAAGATGGCAGCTCAAGTGTCACTTCTCTCACACATTCACACATGTAAGCACTGGCACACAAGATGCACACACACACACAGAGGCAGACAAGATGGCAGCTCAAGTGTCACTTCTCTCACACATTCACACATGTAAGCACTGGCACACAAGATGCACACACACACAGGCAGACAGGACGGCAGCTCAAGTGTCACTTCTCTCACACATTCACACATGTAAGCACTGGCACACAAGATGCGCACACACACAGGCAGACAGGACGGCAGCTCAAGTGTCACTTCTCTCACAGACACACACGCACACACACATAAGCACTGGCACACAAGATGGCAGCTGATGTGTCACCTCTCACTGACACATGCACATATATGTTAGCACTGGCAGATAAGATGCATACACACACACACACACACACACATGTAAACACTGGCAGACAAGATGGCAGCTCAAGTGTTTGAATCAGTATGATTTATTCAGTTAATAAATATAGTAGCTATTAACATAATACGCAATCAGAAGGCCTGCTATAATAACATTGACAGTCCAATTCTAACCTGCACTGCTGTAGTCGGGCCACATGGCCTGTGCTGTATCCAGCACAGAAGGCAGCTAGAGATCTCTTCAGGGTAAGGGTTTTTTTTCCCCTTACCCCAAGTAGTGCCCCAGCCTGCCCTATGGAGCTACTCAGATCTCTGCCAAACATAGCTGGCGGAAGTCTGAGCAGCCCAGCATAAGGCTGCGCTGGCCTGGGAGGGACAATAGGATACAGAAGAGGAGGCTGCCAGTCCCACCCCTCCTGAGCCCGATCTGCCCCCATTCTGCCCTCCCTTGCCCAGAAATGCCCTCTTCTGCCTTTGAAATGGCCTCCTACAATCTTCTCCCAGCTCCTTCACAAAACATGCCACCGCCAGCAGCCAGGGGCTCAGAACTAGTGCTGGTTGGTGGGGTGGCGCAGATCATCCTGCTGGCGCTGCTTCCTCCCATGTTGTAGTTCAATGCTTTGTGGAGCTTTTATGATGGCACACACCGGTGTAGCAACCGCTGCATCAGTGCTTCAGGGTAATAAGATTGCACTGTGAAATTCATTTCAGTGGTAAAGGTTGGCATTTGGATTCCCTACAGCAGCCGTTTTCAACCACTGTGCCATGGCACACTGGTGTGCTGTGAATGGTCTGCAGGTGTGCCATGGGAGTTTGGGGGAGGGTCAGTCAGTAGTAGGGCCATTGGGATAGGTGAGCCCCCCATAAGGAGCATGGTGTGCCTTGTCAATCGTCAAAAAACTGATGGTGTGCCTTGATAATTTTAGTACCTTGTCAGTGTGCCACAAGACAAAAAAAGGTTGAAAATCACTGCTCTATAGGAAGTGGATTGCAATTTCACAGTAGAGTGCAAAAACTAGCCTTATTTAACCTGAGACGTACTTCTGACAATGTTAACCCTGTTTTGCTTATAAATTACTATACTGCTAATGGAAGGGTAGATAGACAAAGGATCTCCTCTATGGAGAACTCATGCAAGGAAAGCGCCCTACAGGTAGACCACAGCTGCGATACAAGGACATCTGCAAGAGGGATCTGAAGGCCTTAGGGATGGACCTCAACAAGTGGGAAACCCTGGCCTCTGAGCGGCCCGCTTGGAGGCAGGCTGTGCAGCATGGCCTTTCCCAGTTTGAAGAGACACTTTGCCAACAGTCTGAGGCTAAGAGGCAAAGAAGGAAGGCCCATAGCCAGGGAGACAGACCAGGGACAGACTGCACTTGCTCCCGGTGTGGAAGGGATTGTCACTCCCGGATTGGCCTTTTCAGCCACACTAGACGTTGTGCCAGAACCACCTTTCAGAGCGCGATACCATAGTCTTTCGAGACTGAAGGTTGCCAATATACAATATATAATGGAAGGGGTGGATTTTCACCAATCCCCCTTCCCACTCCACTCTGAAAGATTGCCACAAATTCAGGAGCAGATTTCATGGGGCTGGAGAGGAATTAATGAAAATTACCTCTCCTCCTTGTGCAAATGGAACTTTTATTCATGGTACAACTGAGAACCCCATATGTTGCACAAGGATTGCAAAACTGAAGAAAAACACACTGGTTCCTAACATCAGCAGAGGTTCTCAAACTTTGAGGGAGCTTTACTCCCTCAGTAAGTTCTTGTGGGGGTGTGACAAGGGGGTGTGCTTTGCACTCACTTTATGTAGGCAGGGCTGCAGGAGGTGTAGGGAGCCCTGCACAGCGCATCCTGAGGCTTGGAACGTTCACTAAAAGCAGGTGCAAAGCACCTCCTGCAAAATGGAAGTGTTTTGCGCCGCTTTTAGTGAACATATTCTCTTAGTGAACTTTTAGTGAACTTTTTAGTTCACTCTTAGTGAACTTTTAGTGAACGTATTCTCGGCATCACCTGGCAGGACAAAGTTCCAAACAACACAGTCCTGGAATGTGCTGGAATCCCTAGCATGTATGCACTACTGAAACAGAGACGCCTGCGTTGGCTCGGTCATGTCATGAGAATGGATGATGGCCGGATCCCAAAGGATCTCCTCTATGGAGAACTCGTGCAAGGAAAGCGCCCTACAGGTAGACCACAGCTGCGATACAAGGACATCTGCAAGAGGGATCTGAAGGCCTTAGGAGTGGACCTCAACAAGTGGGAAACCCTGGCCTCTGAGCGGCCCGCTTGGAGGCAGGCTGTGCAGCATGGCCTTTCCCAGTTTGAAGAGACACTTGGCCAACAGACTGAGGCAAAGAGGCAAAGAAGGAAGGCCCATAGCCAGGGAGATAGACCAGGGACAGACTGCATTTGCTCCCGGTGTGGAAGGGATTGTCACTCCCGAATTGGCCTTTTCAGCCACACTAGACGCTGTTCCAGAACCACCTTTCAGGGCGCGACACCATAGTCTTTTGAGACTGAAGGTTGCCAACATAATAGTGAACATTCCAAGCCTCAGGGAGTGCTATGCAGGGCTGCGCAGGGCTCCCCGCATTTCCTGCAGCAGCCCTGCCTTCTTGAAGTAATTGCAAAGCACCCCCCCTTGCCTCCCTTAGCGATGCGATCGCATTGCTGCCTCCCTCCCCTTCCCTGCCCCTTAAAGGGACGGGGAGAAGCGTTACATGAACTGGTGGGTCACAACCCACCAGTCTGAGAAGCACTGAGCTAGAGGGCTAAGGGACACCCTGCCTCCCAGAAACAACTTTGCTCCCTCTATTGGCCAGAAAAGGAGCAGATGCAAAGAGCAGCTTTCCCCTCCCAACCGGAAAGAACACTTAGCTCCAATTGGCAGATTTAGAATGAAAATAAAGCACCTTAAGATCACTTGATAAAAAGGCAGAGCATAATGAACATGCACATGAACAGAATACATCTTCCACACATATAATCCTAGATAGATAAGAATTTGTACATGCAAGCAGAAGCTATGCATACAATTCTCCCGCCCACTGCTAAAGTATGGGTATTGTATTGGCAACCTTCAGTCTCGAAAGACTATGGTATCGCGCTCTGAAAGGTGGTTCTGGCACAGCGTCTAGTGTGGCTGAAAAGGCCAATCCGGGAGTGACAATCCCTTCCACACCGGGAGCAAGTGCAGTCTGTCCCTGGTCTGTCTCCCTGGCTATGGGCCTTCCTTCTTTGCCTCTTAGCCTCAGACTGTTGGCAAAGTGTCTCTTCAAACTGGGAAAGGCCATGCTGCACAGCCTGCCTCCAAGCGGGCCGCTCAGAGGCCAGGGTTTCCCACTTGTTGAGGTCCATCCCTAAGGCCTTCAGATCCCTCTTGCAGATGTCCTTGTATCGCAGCTGTGGTCTACCTGTAGGGCGCTTTCCTTGCACGAGTTCTCCATAGAGGAGATCCTTTGGGATCCGGCCATCATCCATTCTCACGACATGACCAAGCCAACGCAGGCGTCTCTGTTTCAGCAGTGAATACATGCTAGGGATTCCAGCACGTTCCAGGACTGTGTTGTTTGGAACTTTGTCCTGCCAGGTGATGCCGAGGATGCGTCGGAGGCAGCGCATGTGGAAAGCGTTCAGTTTCCTCTCCTGTTGTGAGCGAAGAGTCCATGACTCGCTGCAGTACAGAAGTGTACTCAGGACGCAAGCTCTGTAGACCTGGATCTTGGTATGTTCCGTCAGCTTCTTGTTGGACCGGACTCTATTTGTGAGTCTGGAAAACGTGGTAGCTGCTTTACCAATGCGCTTGTTTAGCTCGGTATCGAGAGAATGAGTGTCGGAGATCGTTGAGCCAAGGTGCACATAATCTTTTGTTTAAATGCCTGCTATGCATTCAGTCAGTGGGACCAAAGTATTTATTTACTTTTGCTGGTCCAGTGAGCTCTTGTGCTTTTCTAGGCTGACACCCAGGCAGCAAATGATGTTTTAGTAAAAGTTATCTATATTACCAACTTAGCTCTATCAGATATAAGGAAATATTTTTCTTAAAAGACAAAAATGGAATTTCACTACAGCAAACCTAGCCCCTGTAGTGACACAGGGGTTAGTTTCCAAAGTCAACACCTAAGATGAGGGTCACATATACTGAAAATTATGCCTGAAAATCCGTTAAATCAAAAAAAACATGCTGTCTCTTTAAAAAACTAGAATCACACTATGACAGGTATGCAAGAACTGGGAGCAACAGGGAGCATCAGTCTCATTTCTCTGTCTCATGCTCATTCTAGCTCCAGGGCATTGCACTCATTGAGTGGAATGGCAGGCACAATTATTGGTACTATGTAAATCAGTGTTTCTCAAACTGTGAGTCAGGACCTACTAGGCTGGTTACAAGCCAATTTCAGGTGGGTTCCCATTCATTTCAATATTTTATTTTTAATATATTAGACTTGATGCTATCATGGAATGTATTGCATTTGGAGAAATGTTACAGTCCTGTACTTTTAACAAGCTACTATGTATATTCTTTTAACAATGATAGAAAATGGGACTTACTACTGGGTAAATGTGGGTAGGATTGCAGCCTAGGATTGTGAAAAATATTCCTGCTTGATGATGTCACTTCCAGCCATGACATCACTTCCGGTGGGTCCTGACAGATTCTTTCTAAAAAGTGGGTCCCAGTGCTAAATGTGTGAGAACCACTGATGTAAATCATTTTTTTCTTTTTGGGGGGAGGGGGCCTAAGCACTCTAGTTGAAGTCACATATGCTGACAGCACATAAGCACATAAGAAGAGCCCTGCTGGATCAGGCCAAAGGCCCATCTAGTCCAGCTTCCTGTATCTCACAGTGGCCCACCAAATGCCCCAGGGACCACACAAGACAACAGATGCAATCTGCATCCCGGTGCCCTCCCCTGCGTCTGGCAATCAGAGGCAACCTGCCTCTAAAACCAAGAGCTTGCATATACCTACTATGACCTGTAACCTGTAATGAATTTTTCCTCCAGAAATTTGTCCAATCCCCTCTTAAAGGCATCCAGGCAAGATGCTGGGTCTATCGTAATTTCTATTATTTAAGCAAAATACAGGGTTACAACATCCAGCATCTCCAGGACATGTGTTGCAATATATGATAATTTTCTGGATATTAGAACACCTCCATTTTTATAAATATCAAAACCAGAAATTGGGGCTGATGTGCTCACTGAACCAGTTTTCGGGATCATCAAGTGCTAGATATCACAACTTTTACTGTATTTACCCATATGCTCTATTTTCAGTATCTTTCATGAGTCCTGAGGAATCAGGCCAAAGGCACATCTGGTCCAGCATCCTATTTCCCACAATGGCCAACTAAATGCCCCAAGACAGCCCTAAGCACAATCTTGTCTGTGAAACAAAGCATGTTTTGAATGATACTGTCCTAAGAAATTCCCCATGAAAGTTTCCCTGAGATCAGCAGAAATCATTTTCAAGTAAATGCATGTAGGAACAAGGTGTCTTAAGCAGATTGTTTTTTCTGAGAACATACCTCCCAACTCTTGAAGCATACATCATTTTTTTCCCCTTACCAGAAAAGGGGAACTACTCCTTATTCTACTCTCATAAGCACACACTCTTGGGGAAAAAAATTGTGCATCCTCAATGTAAAGAATCTCAAAGCAGTCTGAAGGTCATTTATAGATTTTAACAAATTCAGTAGCACTGGAGGACTCTATTAGGCACAGGAAAGCATTTTTTGTTAAAATTTGAACTGTGGTGTGCTTTTAAACTCCTTTGCTGTTAACTCTTATTCTCTTTGCACTCCTCAGTATTGTTCTGTTGGCATCTGAACTTCCATTAACCCTCCTCCTTGCTTTCTCTGCACCCTATAATGCATAAACCAGGGCAGAAGGTCTAGTTTAGAGGTAGAGCAGTTGTCAAGCCCAAAGAACATCTGAAGGTCGCCGGTTCAAGAACACCAGAAGCTTCTGAGACTGCAGTGAGACTCTGAAGCTGACGAGCTGAGCTGCGCTGTTTCTCAGTGTGGGAAGCAACAGGGCCAGAATGAAGACCACACAGAAAAAGATTCCCCCAGAAAGTAGTATGTTCTTGAAAGACAGAACTTCTTTGTTTATTGTAAAAAAAAAACCCCTCAGAGGTTTAGAGAAAGCCTGCCCATGTAAACCACCTTGAATAAAGCCAAAGGAGCAATCCAATGGCCAGAAAAGCGGTATATAAATACCAGTATTATTATCTCTGTGCTCTCTCTCTCTGTTCCAGTTCTCTTTTCAGTTTCCCCATCTGTAGGTCTTTCTGTACACCAACTGTTATTCCTCTCTGCCACCATCGCTATTTTTTGCACCCCTTCCTCTCTTCCATCTGCCACACTACAGTTCGCATTAGTAAACGGAGCAGCATGGCTTACTACTTACTTGCCCCAAGGTAGAAAATGTGATGCCAACTTTGTGCTTCTTAGTCCAGGGGGAGAAGATGAAGACACAGTGTTGCAAAACAGGCATTTTCCATCCCCACACTTTGAAGGGTTATGGGTGGAAAGGACTATAAAACAATTGGGGGGAGGTAATTCTCCATAGAAATTTGCTCAGCAACCACTTAAAAATTGACCTGCTTTACATGGTAGGCTCACTGTACATGGGAGAGAAAAAGGACATCTGGGATCAAGCACACTTACTAGGGAATAACTCCATTTTACCACAGTGAGATTGGAGTAGTATAGGATTACACTGTATTATAAGTGGCAAAGCAATAAATAATGTATTTTCACACCTCATGGAACATTCTTATGTATAAGATACACATCAGAAGAAACACATCAGTTTCATTCTATAGTGGGCTATGAAACTCTACATAAGCTACTGTAAGTATCATCATTCAATGTAACTGCTCTCCAAAGTGATGCTAAGAAATAGGGAAGTCTTATACCACCACCAAGTTTATTTGCAGTTGAGAACATTTGCAAGTGGGCTTCTGAATCCAGGTTTTACAATAGTTCACACAAATATTGTTGCATACAGGAGAAGCAACCTTTAATGCCTAACTGCTGCTCATCGCATTTTCTGCTCTCTCTTCGAATTTTGGAGAAGAATAATCCCAGGGTCGTCTGTTTTCAGTGAACCCATAAAGTTTTCTCAGGGCCACACGGGCAGCCTCTTCTTCAGCAGCCAATATTGTTTCACCAGTTCCTTCTGCCAAAAGCTTCTTATCACTGGAAATTTAAAAAAAGGAAATACTTTTATCAGGAGTCTTGATCACAACAGAGCAACCTGCCATATATAACAGACGTCAGCAACACAGCATTCCTTTTGCCCCACAACTTCAGGCCATGGAATGAATATTTGCGGAATGCAGTTATAGTTCAGTGACATTGAACATGGTTGTAGTGCCGTAGAAGAGAATTGTAGTAAGCTCCAATGGCTCAATGAAGCCTAGTAGGTCTGAAGGAATTATGTGTAGTATATGTATTGTTCTCTGAATGAGAGAAGGTCTAAATCAGAAAACATGTTTCTTCAGGTCATAAAACGCTTAATATAGTTTGAATAGATGCAAAATTCAGATGTAAAACAAACACAGCATGCAGAAATTAACTTATATTCTGTATTCTCAAACCAGGTTCACAGAGAAAGTAGATCATGCATTTCAGAACTGCACTATATGTCACAAAGTTGAATGCTCACCTCCACCAGACCCGCCAAGCCTCCCTACTCCTAGAAAACTAGCTCATCAGGGAGAAGACCAAGGTACTATTGTCTTCTAAGCTGGTTTTCTATGTGCAGGGAGCTTTTAATTTGGACAAACATTCAGTCATGCAAAACTCTACCTACACGCTGAAATGACAATGTCCAAAAACAGTTTTAGCACATGATCTGCAGTCTGTACAGGCACACCTTAAAGCTACAGTAACTCTACGGTGGTCTATATCTCAACTGAGAGCTTTTTTGAGTCATATTAAAATCATGAAAAGCTGGATGCATGTTTCCAAGTACACAAGTAAAATAGGTGTTGAGGTACTTACTCCTACAAATGGAAACACCATGAATGGCCGTGTAAAGACAGTTTAGTTTTTTACAACAGCCAAAGCTTGAGATAGAAGCTTGCATCTACCTGTCATACTTAATAGAAATTACTCAGGGCACAAGAACCCAAGACGGAGGAGAAAGAATTACAAGGCTAAAGAGATCTAACCACTCAGTGAATTTCAACCAAATATCTGGCAGGGAACAAACAATTATGCTTATATAAACCATAAATGAATTTGCAAGATTTCTATGATCACTCAAAACAAAGGGGGGAAAAAACCAAGTAGAGATAGATCAGGGAATGCCAAAGAGCAGAGGTGATGATGAACAGGAAAGAAATAGCAATGGAGGAGCAAGTGACTAAGGTTAGGGCAAAAAAAAAAAAAAAAAGATAAGGCTTGGTTACGCAAGCCTCTCTCCTGTTCAAATCTATCACAGTAATTCAGAGACTTTACAATTTCGAGAACTCTTGGTCAAAGCAGCAACCACTGATCAGAGAAAAAAAAATCCGAAAGAGGTCTTATATTGGAAAATTGAGGTGATAGTCAATACCCATATCTTGTAAAGCTTCCAACCTCAAATATTGAGTGGTAGCAAGTCTACAATTTTTCAGACGCATCTGATACTTTATAAAAATGTGGGGACAGACAAGAGGGCCAGTTCAAAAGATCTTGTGAACCAAGTGTGGTGAGGGTAGAATTCTACCTCCACTGTCTACTGAAAGCATCCATCTAATCTCTGGGTTTGCTAAATGTACACGTGTGTGTGATCATATTTGAATCACACACATGAAAAATCCAATGTATGAAGGTTCAGATAGCACAAATGATTCCCAAATTTTATGTGTGATACTGATTACCTGGTTTGGACTGATGCATGATTCATTTTCTATATATAGGGGTTATTTAAACATCCATGTATTTACAGTCAGTAAGCCCAGATACAGCACAAGTGTTTCCCAGTGTGCGGGCAAAATATCCTGCCCTCCCCCCACCCCTGAAGCATAGGTATAAGATTATCCAAACCAGCCTAAACTTTTACTAACCAATATAATCCAACAAAGTACACAGGAAGTGCAGTGCTAGCTCCTGACTGTCTGGTAAGCCTTGGTTCTGGGACAGGCATATTCCTTTTGGCCAGTTCCTCTATCAGCAAGCCCATGGGATTGATAATATTCCAAATCTCAAATAGCTCTTTTCCTATCATTTGAGGAATGAAAAAGTCCTGAAAATGGAAAATATCAAGAAGTCAATATATTTTACTCCTGGTACATACAGTGAAGATCACCAAAGAGAAAACAAAGATTAGTAGTAAATGTACAGAATTTTCAAAACAGTGTTACAAAGTACCATGGTTATAAATGCTTCTTGTTCATTCTCATTGGTAAAGGTTACCAAAACCAATAGTTTTGATGTCAGATCAAGTGCCTCTTTTTCACATGCATATTTTGAGCTCTCAACAGCTTGAAACTAATATAGTACTATTCCTGTAACTATTCCTTACAAAATGGAGGGCAGAACAGCTAAGGTTTTAACATTATCTTTGCAAAAAAAACAGCCAATTCTTGCTACAATCTTTGCTATTTCCTCATGCTGTCAGCTACAAACCAATACACTTGTCAGCAATCTCATAACAGATGACACTTTCCATTAGCCCATGAAAAGATATTCTCCTATACAGGAATGTAGCTGAGGTAGGTTCACTGCATTCAGAGACAAAAAATACCATGTTGATGATAATTTGGGGCTAGTTCATACTAATGAGCTAGTACTCTAGTATGTTACATCACATTTTTTCCAAATGAGAGTTTTGTTTTTGCATATTATAATAGGGGAGTACAGATGGGACCTTGGTATCCACTGATTTGACTCATTACTGATACCGAGCTCCACCTTTAAATGCCTTATAACAACAAAAAAAGCACCAAAATCCAATTTCCCACCTTTGTACTGTTAATAATTATAATTTCATTCCATTAGATTCCATTATTTGCTCCATCTAGTGGCTGAATGCAGTATAGCACCTATATGAATGGATTCTGGAGTGACAATGGAGGAGCAAGAAACCTGGAAGTGGGTCTTTAAAGCTATTTTTCCACTGATTTGATATCCACTGATTTTTTTTCATCCACTGAAGTTTCCAGAACGGAATCCCAGTAGATAACGAGGCACGACCTGTAATTAAGAAACCTCTTTTCAGTATATTCTACTCCAATTCGCAAATCTAAGTTGGAGCAAGGCTTCAGTTTTGTAAACATGCCAGAGAGTTGTTCACAGAGATTAAATGATAATTAATAATGCTTAACATTTTCTGAGTTTACTTAGTACTTCATATGCATTTGTCTAATCAATGGAATTCTATAAGGGAAGGATTATTATTCCCATATTGCAACAGAGAGTGACAAGGCTTGCCTATAGCCATAAGTTTATGGCAAAGACAGTACTTGAACTTGGGAATTCCAAATTGAACTATTGCATGGGGGAGAGAGAGCACTGGTTCTCATGGACACAACATATAAACAGCTCTGCTTCCAGCATTGTTTCTTCTTCAGACATGTATATAGAATAGAAGCTAAATAATTAAGATGGGTTGTAAGAGATTATATTCCATTGATGCTTGGGCAATAGAATGCAATTCATTACTCTCTATGTGTTAGGATAACAGGGAGTACTTTAGCCTTGGATGGGTGCCAAAGAACTATTAATTCCACTATACATAATACTGTTATGCTACACAATAACTTACCCTGACAAAGATCTCTGTTCTCTGAGGCCCGCTGCTTTGAAGCAGTGCTCCTATTACAGCAAAAAATGTCCGCTGAAGTACATTCGGTGGTTCAGGAAACTGTGCACAAAGCGTCAAGTCTTGTAGGGACAGGTTTCTGGCCAGATAAGACACTAATTCTTCACTGGTAAGGAAGTCAACAAAAGCCTCAATGCCTGCTGGTGGGATTTTTGGATATGCCTCTTCAAAACACTGTGTGAGGTAAGAGCGTGAAAAAGAGGCCCCTTGCTGAGAAAGTTCATGATTATCCTTGAGATGAAGAGCAACTGCTTCCTTCTCTACTCCCAGTTCTTGACGCCTAGCTTCTTCACGTTTAATGTAACACTTATTCACAAATGCAGTTTTGAGGAGGTCCAATGAAAACTTCTCATTTAATCGGTGGCTAAAAGCCTGTATTTCCGCATGGTAATCCCAGTTAGGCTTCTCAGAGCTACATAATAAAAACATGTGCAAGAAAATAAGAAATAGACTTCTGGGCAAAGCCAATTCATCTAGCTCAGTCTACAAATATGGTTTTTATGGGGGGGGGGAAATTCCGTACGGCTCCGTTTTGCCCCCCCTGCCGCGAATGGCTCCAAAGGGAGGGGCCGCTTGCCTGCCACACTGAGGCTCCCTGCCATGGGTGCTCCGCCCCCCTCCAGCTACGCCACCGCCAAGACTTACCGCTGCAGCAGCTGCAGTCCCGCAGCTGTGTCCCTGGGCTCCCATACACTCCATGGTAAGCAGATCCACAAGCTAAGGAGCTACCGTGGCAGGCCAGTTCCCCCCAGATGTGACACTGTGCTAAGGAGAGTCGTGTGTGCATGCCTGGGCCCAGCACACAGTGGCGCAGCTGGAGGGGGGCTCCCGCCAGACTGAGCGCTCCGTCCCCCCTCCTGCTACGCCACCGCCAGCATGTATGGCTTGCCAGTAGGTGCAGCGGCTGCAGCCACAAGCTGGGGGTCGAGTCCTCGGCGCCCCATGAGGGCCGCGTGCCTGGGCCCGTGCGCAGTCACCCCCTCACCGCCCTCTCCCGGGCCCCGCAGACACCGGACCGCCCCCCTCCCAGGCCTTCCACCGAGGAAGGGGCCCCACAGCGCGCCCCGCAGACCCTCACCGGCGCCTGGGCGGCTCCAGCAGCCGCTGCTGCTCCAGGTAGGCGCGCAGCCAGCGCTTCTTCTCCCGGCGCGGCTGCGGGCCCGGCAAGGCGGCGGCCAGAAGGCGCGGGGAGCCCCGCAGGAAGGCAGGCCGCAGCAGCGCCGACGCCATGGCGGGCAAGGGACGCGGTGCGCAGCCTCCACCCGCCGGCTGGCAACCAGCGCCGCGTCCTTTCCGGGCCGACCACGTGGGTGCCCGCGCCTCGCAGCGCTCCAGGGAGCAGAGACCTCTCCCCGGCACCCGAGGCAGCCCCTTCCGAAGCCGGGAGGCGGCGCGCGCCTTGTCAGCTGCGACGGACTTTCCTCCAGCCGTCTGTCCAGCCACCTTCAGAGGCACCCAGGCCAGCTGCCGTCGGCGCGCCCTGTGGCAAGGGGTTCCGCGGGCTCGTCACAGCTTGTGACTCGGGGCAAGGGGAAAAATATCTCCTTAACCCAAAGAAACCTCCATAAGAACAGCCCCACTGGATCAGGCCATAGGCCCATCTAGTCCAACTTCCTGTATTTCACAGTGGCCCACCAAATGCCCCAGGGAACACACAAGACAGCAAGAAACCTGCATCCTGGTGCCCTCCCTTGCATTGGCATTCTGACATGGCCCATTTCTAAAATCAGGAGGTTGCACATACACATCATGGCTTGTAACCCATAATGGATTCCCCCCCCCCAGAAACTTGTCCCATCCCAGTTTAAAGGCGTCCAGGCCAGACGCCATCACCACATCCTGTGGCAAGGAGTTCCACAGATCAACCATACGCTGAGTAAAGAAATATTTTCTTTTGTCTGTCCTAACCCTCCCAACACTCAATTTTAGTGGATGTCCCCTGGTTCTGGTGTTATGTGAGAGTGTAAAGAGCATCTCTCTATCCACTTTATCCTTCCCATGCATAATTTTGTATGTCTCAATCATGTCCCCCTTCATGCGTCTCTTTTCTAGGCTGAAGAGGCCCAAACGCCGTAGCCTTTCCTCATAAGGAAGGTGCCCCAGCCCAGTAATCATCTTATTCGCTCTCTTTTGCACCTTTTCCATTTCCACTATGTCCTTTTTGAGATGTGGCGACCAGAACTGGACACAATACTCCAGGTGTGGCCTTACCATCGATTTGTAGCCTGTTCCTCCAGCCTGTTCCTAAGCTGTGCTGGATACAGCTGTGCAGCTGTGCTGCAGCGCAGCTGAGCTGTAGGTCTGTAACTGGTATGATAAGGAATACTCTCACTTCTCTCTTAAATTGTGCCATATTACTTAATCCTTTCTAGATTATATTTCTTATGCATTTCCACTGTCCAGGGGAGGGGGAATCCTGTGGGCATGTGCTGTACAATTTAGCATCATATATTAGAACAATGTACACAAGGCTTCTTTTATTAGGCCAATACATGCCCCCTACCATTCCTTTAGTTTTTCCCCTCCCTCTTTTTTCAACTAGCCCTATTCTAACCCTGACTGAGAAGATTACCCAGTTTAGGTTACCTCCTTAACTATGTAGAACAGTCTCTGCTTTATGTAGATTGGGAGAATTCCAGAATTCTTTACAGGTCTCTTTTAAGATAACTGTGACCTGAACTACTGAATCTCCTTTGAAATCAACTGTTCTCACAAATTGTTAGGTTTATTCCTACATGCAGATTTGGTGTCATTGCAAACAATGGCGTCTAAGAAAAATTGGCCTTCCACATCTGTGACCATTTTTTATGCCATGCGTATAAGATACCTGATAACAGAGTGTTCTGTATTTGAATACGTCCTTACAGATCTTCCCCAGCTAGTCCAATATCTCACATTGTGGATCCTTCCACCTCTTCTGCATGCCAACTGAAAGGGTGCACCCTTTTGCAACAGTGTGTTTGGCACCCTGGGTTGCCTCTTCTGGATTTTCTTTTGTGCTGCATTTGACCGTTACATGAGAAGTGAATTTTCTTTTTCAAAATGCCTTCTGTAACTGCTTCTAGTATTTTATGGTGCAGAGGTTATCTCTTCCAAGCTGCTCTCAGGTTGCCATTGGTCTCCGACATGCATTTTACCCAATTCTGATGACCTTGTGTAGGATCTTATATCAACTGCATTCTCTTAGACTGTTATATGGGATTCTGGAGAATCTCTAAGGCACCCCTTGCTCACCCAGCACACTCAAGAGGATCCAGCCAATTCAAACAGGCCTCAACAAATGACTCAGCTCTTTTCAGAGGCATCTGAGCTTCTTTATAAATGCAGGTCTTTTCTTGGAACACATGGTGTTTTGGCATAAAGTGTGCATCAAAGTTGGTGAGAATAGGCTCATGGTCATGTACGAGGTCTCGTACATCCTCTTCAGCAAAGATAAATATTGCAGATTTCTGTGTGCCCATAGTATAAAGATATGATTTGTGTAGCACAATTCATCCTTCCTTGTGGAAATCTGTGACCAGGGAAAGGAAACACATTTCTCTTTCTATTCCAGCCAAGACACAACTTGAAAGTGTGCCATTGAATTGCTTCTTTTAAGAATGAATCCGTGGATTTAAAACTAAAACAAAGAACATGTCATAAGTCTAGCTGTCAGCAGGGCTCATGAGAGGGGGGTGCAGGGGGTAATTTGTACACAGGCCAAAGGTCCAAAAATGGGGCCCAGGAACCAAAGGAGGAAGCACAGAAATTCCCTGGGATATTGCATTTTCCAATCCCACCAAGATTTGCTGTCTGTGTGGGATGCTGGAGATGCTACTGTAGGTGCACGGTGGTGTCTGCAAGCCATATATGCTGGGCTAAGGAATGCATACATGACAAGCCTTAAAACTGTTGGAAAGATTTTGAGATTCTTTTTACTGACACAATGCCAAACAGTCACAGACCTTTTTAAAGGGTTTGGAGGCTTTATTTCTACAATAGTTACACAAGCCAATTTATTCAGTTTGGATACAAATGTTCACTCTAGTTACCCATCCTGTTTCTCAAAGAACCACACCCAGAAAATCACATTAAATAAAGTGAGATAAACAAGTTACCCATGTGACACTATATGTCATTTCCACCTCCTCATTGGGCCTATTATGACAGGTTTGGTGCATGGTCCCAGCTCTAATTAGGAGGTCATTCTGCCCTGCATCTCAAAATATCCCTCGCCCACAACTTTGGTTATACAAGATCCCGGAATTTTCCCTTTGGGAAAGTTATGATCTACATGTTCTGCTAACCATTATCTCTTTAGGTCACTTTGACATAATGGCCCTCCTATCTTGTTTTGGAGGGGAACAACAGTCATTCTCTTGGCTCCAATTTCAGTTATTTTTCTCAAACTAGAGAAGATAATCCTCTAAAATCTCTATCAAAACAGTGTCAAATCAGAGGAAACTGCAGCTGGCGTAAGTCAATTCTCATGACATGTTGTGGGCCTGGTAGGAAAGATTTTGAATCAACCATAATATACCAGATGACAACCTCTTTTCTCTTTTGAATGATCCATTAACATATTGTACTGGAAAAATGATTTAGTGTTCTGTGATGCAAAGTAGGAACCATCTAATAAATACATGCTCAGTCCACTATTTTTATTAAGATTCAATACAATAATTTCCATTTTTATCTACAGTACACTTGTCCTTTTTGTCCATAACAACAACACCGTTACTGAGACTGTGTGGCATCTCAACTGTTGTCTTTGTAGGAATAAAGATTCTGGAGGAATATAATGTTGAAAGAGTCTGTTCAAATCAGTGTCAAACCAATTCTTGGTCAAATGGAAATGACTGGACTTTGATAATCCCTCCATGCCTTTCTTGAATTGGACCATGAGTCAATGTAATCATATGGACGGTGGTCACACAGAAATGTTCTACATTCTCTCTCACTTGTCTCCTGTGCATGGACCTTTCCAAGAAAGAAGTTAGAGTGGAAGCAGTCAGAGACTTCTTGAACTGCCATCCTTGATGTCGTCCAGCTGGAGCAAGGGTGGCCCACCTATAAGAATGTTGTATTGCAGGCAAGGGAGAGTTGGGATACATAAGGCAAGAATTAGGAGGGCTTGCAGGTCTGGCTGTGTTTGCCTCTGTCCAAGAAAAGTACCAGAGTCTAAAAACAGACACAAACTTCTCCCCACTACAGCAGCAAGGGCCCCATGAAAACAGCAGCACCCCTCTGTCTCCACACTACAGGAAGATGGAGGAAATGTTGAAAATGGACACAAGACAGTAGAGATTTTCACAGTGTTCTGTTCTTGAACTGTATTTGTTTATTACGTCTCTTTTCCACCTTAAGTTTTTTGTTTGGAAGGAGTTGAAAATGGTGATTTGAAGATGTGTTAAAGTTTCTCTGCATATGAAAGTGTTTCACTTTCTTCTCCTACCCATTTCACTCTCCTATATCTGCCTCAGATTACAAACAGATGTTTTAACCATTCTTCTGAACTCTGCCCTCAGTTTCCCCCAACACCCTTCCTTCCTTCCTTCCTTCCTCAAGGTTCTGCACTCCTTGTCCCTTGCACAGTTTCTGACCATCTACCTCAGTTTTATTCATTCCTTTCCATTTCCCACCATCTCTCTCTTATTCCTTCTCCCTTCAAGATCACACTTTTCTACCACTTGGCTCTTTTATTCCTTTCTCTCCTCCTTTCTAACCTCCTCCCTAAATTCACCACCATCATTCTCTTTTATTCCTCCTTCTCTCCTTTGGTAAACTTAGGGCACAATCCTAACCAGGTCTACTCAGAAGTACTCAGAAGTAAGTTGTATTTTGTTCAAAGGGGCTTACTCTCAGGAAAGTGTGGTTAGGATTGCAGCCTTAATTTAGCCATTTTCTTTGTTACATTAATAGACTCAATATGCCACCACATACCTGTGTTTTATTCCTTTTTTTCTATACCACAGAGCTTTATTCCCCCCCCCCCCCCCCACACACACACTATCAGGTTCAAGCAGTCCACTTTGCTCTTTTTGATTTTTTTCTTCTTTCTTACAGTATCAGGCTCAATCTGGTGCCACATGGCTCTATTTTCGTCCTTCTTTTCTGTCTTTATTAGGCTAAATTTGGCCACTACTTACTAGTGGGCACAATCCTAAGCACTCAATTAGCTGGTGCAAGTCCCGTGTGCTGGACCAGGAATGTTGCAAATGTGGCACAAGGCATGTCTGCGATGACTCCAGAGTTGGGGAGACTGGCACAAGGATGTGTGGCAGCCTCTCTGTGCCAGATCCAGGCCAGTGACAGGTGAGTTTGCACTGGCCAAGGGAGGCCAGCATGGAGGGTTGGGGAGGGTGGAACGGGGATATTTCAGGGTGGGGGAGAGTGGACCAGGGGGTGGACCAGGTCCAGGAGGCAGGTGGGACTGGCTTGGGTGACCTAGGTTATATTCAAACCCCACTCCCAAGCAGCCTAGCATCACACCGGATCTATGCCAATGATTTTGCTGGTGCAGATCCAAGCAGCCCCATTGAGTTTGTGTATTCAGTGTGTTGACTGCCATGATAGATAAAAATATTCAGTTGCAACCTGCCTTGTGTTTGTTGGCAGTATGGAGTGTGTGAGAGATATGTATATTTAGTGTATGGAATAAACAGTCATTTTTGTTTTCTTCTACTGTGTCTAGCTTAGGGTGGGTAAGAAAACACACATTATTAAAATATAAAAACATCTGTAATGAGCCCAGGAAACCCCAGGGAAATCTATAGAAATTACAGAAAAAGCCATCTCTTGGGAGATATGCAAAAAAGGGAGATCACTATGCTACTTGCTTAGTACATCAGAATGCCAGGTGTGAGGGAGGGCACCAGGATGCAGGTCTCTTGTTGTCTTGGGTGCTCCCTGAGGCATCTAGTGGGCCACTGTGAAAGCTGGACTAGATGGGTTTTTGGCCCAATCCAGCAGGGCTCTAATTACAGGTCCAGCCTATTTATACACGGATTTTTTATACACGGATTTGACTCAACGCAAATGGCCCCTGCAAATGAGAAAGAATGTGCTGATCCCTAGAGAAGGGGGAAAATGCATCCCTTTAAAATCAGTTTTTAAAACTGAACAGTCCTTTAACTACAGCCTCCTTAATGAGAGAGAGAGAGAGAGAGAGAGAGAGAGAGAGCAGCAGGCTAACAATCCATCAATCCTTCTCTCTCCTGCAGACCCCTCCCTTTCTCCAGCCTGAAAGAAAGAAATCTGAAAGAAAGGTGATCATTTTGCATTGGTGAAGGAAGGGGCTGAGTGAAGCACTGATGGATTGTCTTCTTAATTACTCTTATCTTAGAGTCAAAAGGTCAGCAAGGCTGTTTTTCAATCACTGGAGAAAGAAACTTTGTTTTTTAAATTGATTTGCTATAGTGTTTTTTTATCCACACAAATAGTGCTTGGAACCCAGGCAAATAATTAGTCTCAACCTGGATGTTCTTGCTTGACTGCAAGTTTCTCAAGATATACTCTGAAAGCCATGAAGACTAGAAACTTGCTTTTTAAAAGGGATACTGAAATTTTCTTAATTCTGTGAAAGGCAGGGCAGCAGGTGAATCTGTGGTCATCATGACCACTCCATCTATGATTCAGGCTTCAGTATCCTCAGCTGCATCCTGAGGCAGCCTCAAAGGCTGAGGTCTGACTACAGTTCTTTTGCAATGCAGTGTGAGATTAGAAAGTTCATACTGCATTAAGAACAACTTTCATAATGGTCATTCCTGGAACTTGTTTTCCATATGATGGCCTATCCCAAGCCCATGTGAATTAATAAGAACAAAATAAATTATTTTTTCTGCACTTCTAAGTAACCATAACCATCCTCCTCCATAATGTAGATTGATAATTTCCCAGCAGTCATGAGTCCCTGCACTTATCATTTTAGAAATTATGCCTCAGTTAAAGAGGATGATGATAATCTCTGGTTTAGTCTCCATCTTGACACGCTGTCTCATCATCGGTACCCGCTTAAATTACCCTTTCCCAGGATCTTCTGCTATAATCTCTGGTGATGGGAAAGATTTGATGATTTCTCCACTCTGTTCTCAACACAGAAATAAGAGAATACCAGAATTGTCTCATGCATAGAGACAATCTGGTGACAGAGTTATCCATGCTAAGCTAACCTACACACTGAACTCCTGAAATAGTAGGACATAGTAGAAATGGAAAAGGTGCAAAAGAGAGCGACTAAGGGCGCAATCCAAACCTGTGCTGGAGCAGGCAAGCCAGGAGGCTTGCGCTGCATCCAATGTGGGTTTGTGGGCAGCAGCGGCTCAGCCAGAGGCAAAGGGAAACTCTTCCCCTTACCTCTGGGTGTTGCTGGCCCCAATGGGTCTCCTCGGACCTGTGCCACTTCTGGAGGTAACGCAAGTCCAAGGAGAGCAGAGCGCTTGAAGCCGCTCTGTTCTCCGCACGGACGGGGGTTGGGATCCGACATAACTGCTCGGTCCCAACCCCGCCTCTAGCTCCCCACACAACCGCCCCGAGGGCCGCCCATTGCCCACCCTCCCCTCTGCCCAGAAAGGAAGGACATCAGGATGCAGGTCTCTTGTTATCTGGTGTGCTCCCTGGGGCATTTGGTGGGCTGCTGTGAGATACAGGAAGCTGGACTAGATGGGCCTATGGCCTGATCCAGCGGGGCTGCACTTATGTTCTTAAATGCATAGTAGGTAGGGCTGTCTTTGAAAACTGTCCAGTCAAAAGGTCAAGCGATGCAAGGGATACCTACAACTATGACATAGAACTCTGAGAAGCACAAATGAACACAAGATCTAATCAGTGTGGAAGTAACACACTTCTGATTAGCAGTCAGTGGTGATAACAGATGACTTTGTAAAAAAAAAAGAGAATTACTTTCTGCAGTGATCTAGCATTCCTGAGTCAGTTTGTATCAACATTTACTAATGAATTCCAACTCAGGAGCTTCATGGTGGAGCCTTCCTTCGAAAAAAAATTGTTGCTGTTTTTGGAATAATCTTTAAGGTGCTACCACAGTGTTGTTTTCGCCATTCAGAAAACAATTGTGCAAGCATACTCAAATGAAACTCAGAGCAGACAGTTCATTTAATAACACTCAGGCAATGCTGCCATACTATGAAATAAGTTGACTGAAGAAAGAAGGTCCCACTTTAAATAATACAGTAAAATCAGAATACATGTGGGGGAACAACATGTTAACATGGATGTTTGTCTTCCCTACTTCTTTGTGATTATAAGCCATAAGGTTCTGTTGTGGGCCTTCTACAACCAAGGGGTGAAGGAAAAGCTATTCCTTGGTTCACATGTGGAGTCATTTGCTTTGGAGAAAACTTTCCGCACTGTACCAACTCCACACACCTATTGTAACACACTAGTTTGGATTTTAAAAGGAACGACAGGAAGCTGAAATCCTGCTTGGTAGCAACATCAGTTCGATTTTGGTGCTTTCAGTTTCAAAGTGAATGGGGAACATAGTTTAGCAAGTTCAATTCTTAAAGTTTTCAGCAAATCACTCTGCTCATTTAGTTTTTAATCATGTAAAGCATGAGGGGGCTTTAATTTTCATTGTAAATATATGCTTTTCATGTCAATTTTATCTTACTCAATGGTGCATTGTCACTGATAGAAGTTTTCACATCATTAATGTGGGGAAATCTAATTTGTAAGATTGGTTGGTTTGAAAGGGTCCATAAGCAAGCAAGAAAATATAGCCTTCATTCTGGTGCAGTGACTTGAGATGCAATATTACAGCCTTTTTGTTTCTTCACATAAAGAAGGATAAGTGCTTTTCAATGTACATATCTTTTACGCACCAGTAGAACACAGGGCACACAGCTCTTTAAAAAATGTAAGCACTGCTTGGGTTGACTATTTTATTAAATACACTACCATAATCTTTAGATCACTCATGGACAGACTTGCTTAAAAATGTATTTTTTTTTAGAAAAAACATTTGCAAAATTAAAGCTAAAATACATTTTACACACACCTCTGATAATCTGCTGAATTATATTAGCAAACAATGTCTTAGTATGTACATGTGCTTGAAGAACAAGTGAGATACTCATGAACCAGGATGCTTTTAATCTTGCACAACAGTGTGTCCAATTTGGTTAAAAGAAAACAAGTGCAATAAGGTTAGCTATAAAAGGTGCTGCATTTAATAATGGAATAACAATGAGAAATTCATACTTAAATTATGCCGTTGTGCAGAATTTCAAAAGTCCAATTTTGTCCTTATAAAGAGAATCATATGCAGGACACCCTACCTAGATTGAAATGGCAGCAATTCCTTTTGCAAAATAATTCAATCCAAATGTACACCAATACATGCAAAAGAAAGATAACAGAATGTTACAACAAATCTGAAAAAAAGTTCCAGCATCCCTAACACTGTAATTATGTTACAGCTGTTTACTGTGGCAGACGTTTCCAGGGCATGGATCATAAGTCACCATACATTTCAGAGACGGAAACAAAGGACATTGCAAATTCTCTGTATTTCTTGACTGTCAAATCTTTTGAAGAGTTGTGGTCTTTTTTAGCGCCGAAGCCAGAGCCAACCATTTATTAGCCAGAAAGCTACAGTAATTGAGTACATGATCATTTCTCTTTTAGCACGTTCTTTGTTTTCTTCTTCCAGAAGCTGTAGGCGACGATTAAGTTTAATTATCTAAAGATTAAAAAAAAGACAAAGATATGCAGTTCAGTTGTTATGCTTCCACAACTGTTAATTACCTCAAGATTTCTCTTTCACCAACTTTAGTTCTGGGTGATCACAAGGCAATCTGCAGCTCTAACAGGTCTTCTGGTTCCACTCTCCTAGACTGCTAGATGTTATTCCCTCATTTTCCACATCAATGCAGACAAAGTGATTTACCATAGATTCTCACCTATAAGATGAGAAAGTTTTGCCAATAAGTCAACTGTAAATCATCTCCTTGCCTTATCTGTGTCACTCAAGGATCAGGGCTGTTCAGGCAGCCAGGGACAGCAAGAGGACAATGGAAAGATAATTAGTGGGCTATTTGTCTCCAGGATAACAAGGCTGAAAGCTGCAGCCAAAAGTTAACCTTTCAGTTCTCCTGAGAGAAAAGTAAGCCAGGCTCAAGGCCTCCATTTAAATCAAGCAAGCCTTGTTCTCTTTGGCAGGATCACACCCAACCCTTCTGCACCATTTTGCAAATCTTAGGCAGGGGTCTGGTTTTTAAAACACCATGATGTAATCCTCATTTCCATCTGAAACAAAGTCCAAGGCTGCTGTTCAGCACACCATTACTTAAGAATAACACCCATGGAAAGCAGTGGGTCTACTTCTGAGTAAATCAGGTTGCAACTATGTATAGCTGCACTTGCTCAGGCACAGTCCTTGTAGCTTATCTCTCTGCTGTGAATTGAATTGCACACTCCCAGTTATGCGTTATAAGTTGTATGCTATATGTTGAACCTATAGCTTAACACACCAGGCACCTTAGAGAAGGATTTGATTAATAGTTCTACTGGTATGTTGTTTACAGTGCACTTACTCAAAAGTTGTGAAGAACAGAATTTTAGAAGTTAATGAATAAAAATGTATCGTATAATTTTTCACCATACTTTTAATAATTAGAGACAGTACAGTTCAGTACAGTTCTCAGGTAACAATTATTGGTAGGTTATTTTTCAGGATCCGGCCTCAGGTAAAAATCAGACAAAATTATAGTCAGATACCCCCCTAAGTTTATCTTTCCCCAACTTATCCAAGGCTTATAGAAAATTCCATGATCTTTGGCTCAAAACCAGCCCTTGACTTATCTGTGAAATCAACTTATGCTCAGGTATCTGCGGTACGTTTCTAGCGCTGGAGGAACCCGAGCATTTCCAAACATTAGCACAAGTTTAGTACTACGCCCCTTGCACCTCACATTCATTATCATAATAGATAAACCATTGACCGTAAGATGGCAAGTGGCATACTGACCACCATACAACAGTTTTCAATACCTGTCGTCTTAAAGAAGCAGCATCCACAACTGTCAGATCTTCTGGTGTTCCGTCAAATGTTGTATCCACATTTGACATTGTGTATCTATGAAAAAACATATGCTTCAATAGCATGCATGTACAGGAATTGCAGGCTAATGGATCAAGCATGCTGCACATAGCATTCAATGCATACCATCATGAAGAAGCAATGCTCAGTCATCATGGAAGAGCAGCTATTTACAAGTGGTTATTCCTGCACAAATTCTTATTCTATTTTAAATGGTACAAGGTAGCTTATGAAAGACATTTCATTTCTTCTTTTTCCCTTCTTCCACTGCATCCCTCAAATGGGGAATCTTCTAAACCAGCAATTTGCAACCAGTGTGCTGTGGCACACTGGTGTGCTGCAAAGGGTCTGCAGGTGTGCCATGGGAGTTTGGAGGAGGTTGATTTAGGGCCATTGAGGAATCTGACCCCCCCCCAGCAGCACAGTGTGCCCTGTCAATTGTAAAAAAATAAAAAAATAAAGGTGTGTCCTGAAAATTTTAGCGTTTTGTCAGTGTGCCAGGGATGAAAAAGGTTGAAAACCGCTGTTCTAAACCTTACCAGTCCAATTTGGATGGAATTTGAAATGTTTTCTGCCTCATCAGCCTCATTTACATAAGGTTGTATCCTGAGTTAGTCATGGATAAGCTTTATCAATGAGACAAGTTATTTATGAGTAACTAAAATCCCATTTATTTCAATGGAACCTGGGAATCCTAACTTTCCACCCTAGGTTGCAGGTGGGCCTAGCACAATCTTTTACCAATGGAATTCAAAGAGTTTCTTTCCTGCAAAACAGAGCATAAAATTGTCCTAGTCACCTTTCTTTTATAAACCATCTGTACAGTCATAATCCATTTTCTAAGGTGGAACAATAAAAAGGAATATTTTTCTATATGGGCAGCAAAGTGAGCCCAACACAAGTGATTGCAATTTTATACTTCCAGGTCCACACTAGGGATTGGAAAGGAAGATGGTACCTTTTTTCCAAATGCATAGAAAGACCCTTTGTTCAGTATATTAGACCCAAGTACATTCAGGAGCAACTGAGAAGCAGAAAATGCTCCGTACAACAAGCAGCATTATTAGGGGAACACTTTTCGAAAGAGCTTCAACTTGATTTTTCAACTACAAATGGAACCTCCCTATTTTAAATATATATATCCCAATCTCAAGAATTCTACACAAGTTTATTAGGTAATATACTATCAAATTGGTTTAACAGTTTATCAGTGCTTTAGTTATCTTGCACAAAATTTCCAACCTAAAATGACACTAATCCTGCTAAAATCAATGAGAAATCTATCAATGACTACTGGAGCATGGAATCATCCCTTAAAGAACTGCAGATATGTTTCCATAAAAAGAAAGTTAGTGAAAGGATTTTAAGATATTGGAAAGGGAGCTCAATATATTCAAAATAAAATGCATAAGACAGTTTTGGCACCTCTTTGTGCATGTGCGTGTGTGCAAAAACATACCAAGGATGCAATATTAAGCATACTTACAAGGATTAAGCCCTGCTAAACTCAGTGTGCTTGAGTAAATAAGTCCAGAAGCAGGCTGTAGCTAGGTTTGGTGAAAACCATGATAACCTACATTCAGCTAACTATATGCAAGTTTACCTGGCGTCATGTTGAGGATTAGAGGAAGTGGCAGCAGACGACCCACCACGTAACACTGGCCTAGGGCAAGTTTTGTAGATAGGAGACAAAAGACATAAGCAGAAAACAAGAAAACAGAGAGAAGAGGTAGAAAAAGTCAAAAGAAAGTTACAATATTTACTATACTGCACTGAAACACTATACCAGTGGTTCCCAAACTGTGCACCATGGTGCTCAAGAGCACCACAAATTCACAGGGGTGCCATAGGATGTCCCTGTGGCCTATTCTTACTGGTTCTCCTGGGTACCACCATCTTTAATCATGCAATTCAAGATGAACACCTGGGATAGCCATACAATGGCGCAGCTGCAACAGGGCCCTGTGACTGCAGGGTACCATGACTGCAGCAAGTTTGGGAACCTCTGTATTATAGTTTTATCCCTATTTAGCTTAAAGTTTTATAAATACTATTACTAGAATGCAAAGGGACTGCAATTCCAAAGTTAATTTTTGGGAAGAAATGTTGGAAGAGAAACTTGCACAAAGACTTATTTTTAAAACTATACAGATGATCTTCCATGCCAAAAATGCTTAGAGGAAAAAAAAGACTGTTGATGCTCAACCACGTATAACATTCTTCACCCACTTGCAGTATGCCCAGGATGCACTGCAGAATTAAACTGCAACTTTCCAGGAAACAATTCAATGTGCAAAACTACAACCATGGATATGTTAGGAAGAGTCAGTGTCCTTCCATTAACAAGAGAAAGAGGTGTGGGTGGGAACAAATATGAGAACATAGCAGATCCAAGTGGTTTTATCTTAGGTTTCTTCTACTTGAGGAAGCTGCTTAGTTTGCATGGGCAAGGGCCAATTTTGGCTGATCTCTTCCCTCTCAATCTTCAGCTATCCCTCTGAAGCTATCTGAATTTGTTCTAAACATTGGGGGACTCTCAGATATAAGCTTCTGTGAGGTACAAGGGGCTTGATGGGAAAGGACAACTAGCATCCAATGCTTCTTCCCTTGTGTAAGCTGGGCTTCTGTGAGTGGAAGAAATCTTAGGATACAGCTGAAGATGATTCACAACTCAGCATGCTGCAGGTTTATATTCTTCAGGTGCTTTAAAGGAGAATTTGTTCCCCTCCTCACTTAAAGACTAGAACAATTTTCAAAAAATGTTAATTAATAACGGCAATTTTAAATAAAAGAAGGTATACCATTTTTTCCAAAAGATCTGGGAACTCATTTGTCAAACTGTATTTTGAAGGTCAAAACCTTTAAAAAAAAGAGCAAACGGCTGGCCACCAAAACTGGCCATACCCTCTAAACAGAGGGTGAAAATGACACAACTTTTGCATCTGTTCATAAGTTAATTTTGTTAGTAGTCATAATACATTTTGTTAGAATACAAGCTTTCTTTTTTTTTTTAAAGCATCGTAGTCTTGCTCCTGACCTATTCAAGTGCTAGTTGCCAGGAGCAATTTTTTGGGCCCTGGTGCCTACTGGGCATCTGGAATTTTTCACCTCTAATCAGAACCAAACAGAGTTGACAATATTCACCCATTATACTTGGTATGCTGCTATTAGACTGAAACACAAGGTTGAACTCTACCTTTTAACAACTCAACATGAGGCTGCTGTTCTCTTTTCAATGAAAAAGAGAGATTATACTACTATTCTAAAATATATCTGATGAAGACACACACTCCACATTTAATATCTTTACTCCACACATGCATGTTCATCACTTACTGACTTGCAACAACTAGCAATGACTTACATATGTGAAATAGCCACCACAATTCAAATAGCAGAGATTTCCTGTCACCTAGCATAGGCTCACATACAATTCAGCAAGCAGTGGCAATCCTGGGGCTTCTGCCACCCCAGGGCTATCCCTGTAAATGCCTTCCCCCAGGCTTCTGGATGCAACCGAAGGCATCCTCTGGTTGCGTCCAGAGGTGTTCTATGGGCCAGAGAGGCCACATGCAGCCTCCCTAGGCCTCAGAAGGTCTTCTAAGGGCCTTAAAATGTCACTTCAGATTTTCCCTGAAAAAACCAGAAGTGACACGGAGGGCACTGCCATGTGCCATCTCTGACCCTTAGAATGCCTCCGAATGGGGAAGCAGAGAGTAGGGGTGGCCCTTGGGGCTGCACAGCTGGGGGTGTGCAGATATGCCACTGTCAGTGAGAGATGAGATATCCTGCTGCTACACTGTTTGTTTAACAGGTTGTATTTTCACAACATTTTTAAAATTACTATTGTTAATTGTAAAACGCTTTGGAAGCTTTTGTTTCAAACTGGAATCGGGATAGAAATGTCTTAAATCAATCTCCAGGGACATACACACTGTGTGCATGAATTGGCTGTTATATGCAAAGTTTGTAGGTCTGCGCTACTCTTGTGTTGCTGGGCAATGCACAAATGCAGCTCAGTTTTAAGAACACATGGAGAGAGAAGACAGTATGTACATACCATCTTAGTTCCAGTTGCTAGAAAGTGTGGTGTAGAGGTAGAAACAGAGGACCTCAGTGTCCCTTTGCCCCTCACAACCCCAGAAGGAAAAATATCAGAACATGTTTTAAAAAATGAAGACAATTGTCACAGAGGAACTCTGCAGATGGTGGCAGGTTTATCAATATACTGTATAAACTGCTAACACTGAATCAGACCATGGTTCCCAACTAATCCAGTGTTGTCTGCTCTGATTGACTGTATGGTTTCAAGATCTCAAGTGAAGGTAATTCCCAGACTTGCTATCTGAAGAAATGAACCAGAGACCTGCAGGCAAAACATGTGCTCTGCCATTGAGCCTGACCCACTTGAATCTTGTAGTGACACTTGTTGACATTGTTTCCCTTTAGTAAATGGATCAATGCTTCATCATAGCAAGCATTTCAGCCCTATATTCATCTTTGTTTCAAACCCTACCCACAATGCTCCGTTACCATTTCAGTCTCTGAATGTTAACTATTTCGGATGGTATGTAGTATCTTGCTGAAAGCATTTATTATTTTTTTTACCTTTTTATACTACAAATTGAATTTTATTCAATTTAGAAACTAGCATTTTGAACAGTTAGTGTTTCAGAAATAAAGTTACTGAAAGACTGCTATAATTGTGAACAATTTTATTGTTTTAATTATTATGCTATAATCTCAAAACAATACCTCAGTTAGCTTCTTTTGGTCATCACTACTACAATGCTCATTTTAGAAGACCAAAGCTGTACTGAAATTGTACACATTTACTAGGGAGTAAACCCCATTAAAGACCGCAGAACTTACTTTCAAGTAAACATTCATAAGATTGTACTCTACAAAAATGTGGTTTAAAATCTAAGATATATCAAAAGGCTCTTTTATTTTTAAAAATAATTTAAGAACAGCTACAACTACAAAATTTTAAAATGGAAAGAACACTAAGCTGCTTTAAAGAGTGTAGAAATATGTTCTCATATTTTATAACAGAGTACGGGTTGTGTCTCATTATACACGAGGGTTCCATTTCCAGAACTCACATGGATGGCAAAAACGCACTAAAGCAAATCAATTTAAAAATAGGTGATTTAAAAACAGCCTTTCTGACCTTTTGAAATGCACACAGAGGCAATCGGTTTCTCCAGGTGCTGAGGCTTCACTAGGAGGCAGCAATCCCTCCCTTCACCAGGAGCAGCAGTGAGGGAGAAAGAATGGAGGTGATAATCACTGCCATTTAGCCTTCTTTCAACATGCTCAGGGGGAAGGGAGGGGTTTGCCTTGTGCCTGGAGAGAAAATGATTGATGGATTGTCAGCCCTCTCTCACATTAACGAGAGAGATTAATGAGGTTAATGAGAGACTCTTAAAGGACTGTTTTCCTTTAATTTAAAGGATACTTCTCATCATGTTGAGATACAAGAACCTGTAAATAATCTGTGAATCATGTAATCACTTGCATGACTGTCTCTCTACAACAGTAAAAAGCAGTTTTTAAAACTGTGATTTTAAAGGGATGCATTTTTCCCCTTCTCCAGGGATCAGCACATTCCTTCTCATTTGCAGTGGCCATTTGTGTTGAGTCAAATCCGTGTATAAAAAATCCATGTATAACAAGAACAAGGTTGGACCTGTATTGTTAAAAACTAAAGTGGGTCAATTTTCACCATCCAAACTACATAAAACAAGGAGAAGCCCAGCAATGTGAACAGGAATAATTTGGATATATTATGTAATTCACTAAATTCGCAGGCATGTTCATGAATGTTCTTGTGATAATAGACTTATGTGATAACGTACGGATCCAGGTAACAGATGTCTTTCATGTAGGGCAGGTATATCTTGTCACTATTCCAAGTTTACACTGGGGTGCTAGTGTTTACCTGAACTCTCCTCTAAGATCAGTTTCTCCCAGAACAACTTCAAGGACAGGGAGAAATTATAAACAGAGAAGAGTTAATTAATATTAGTTACGCAATGATGAATTCTCAACATTTTCATTCATAATAGTAGTACATGCACCCAACCAAAACAGGAACTGTGTAGAATAAAACTTCCACCAGAAAATATTTTGAAAAGAAAAATTAAAACAAACCTAAAACTAAGTTATTGAAAATAGAACAAAGCCAAAGTTCAATCACTTAAAGAAAGAGTTTGCCCAACACTTAAAGAAAACATACCTTAAACCACAAGAAGAATATACTAGGAAAGTCAAGAAAGCAACAATATAACATTATATAAATAAGCAGCATTTTGCAGCCATGCAAGTGATACATTTTCCAAATTTCACATTCCTACATGAATACTAGAATAGCTTCATCCAACAAAGAAATGTATATTAAAGAGGAAACATGCGCACACACAAGAAGATGTCATCCTTGATTTTAAGAGTGAACTTTGGAAAGAACTATAGTAAGAAACCATTTTTATAGTTCCCAGTATACCCCAGGGACATTAACAACAGTAATTAGGCACATAGGTTCTGGCTGCCTAATTTACAGAATTTGAGAATTGAGTAGTGAGGCAAAGGCTGTTTAGAAACTTTATATCTTTATATTAAACAAAAACGCTCTTCTTCAGAAGACAAGCTGGCAATTCATAGCTTTTACTATGTGGAAAGGAGTGGGTTAGGTCTCTGCTGATTTCTCTGGTCACTTTTGCTCCAAGACTAGTACAGTATATGCTTTCCCACTAGATTGGTGCTTAATGTACCCCAATCCTGGAAGTAGGGTAAATTATACTAAAAGGAACATGACCTTTCTACTTGCACAGGTACTCTTCAATTCAACATCCACTAAGATCATAAGATCTCAGGAGCTGTACAATGCAACGTGAGGACTGTGACTCTAAAATGTGCTAGCCAAAATTCCCAATAGCCAACTTGCAAATTCTCCAGTATTCACTCCATATGCAATAGAATATCTACATTTCTGGTTTTCAATCTGACAAGTAATTAAACACATTTGGGGGTGGGGCCCTGCCTTTCAAACACAAGCATAAAGAAAGATTCTGGACAGTTATGTCTGAAAAAATAAACCTGGTTTGTCATATATAATGCTTACTATATAAGCATTTATACTTACTTACCGCTAAAGTTTTAAGTCACAGATTAAACTTCCTCCCACCCATCATTACTTGATGGGCTAACAAGAAGCAAAGAGGTCTTGGAGTTTTGGAAGAATGGCAAGCAGAGCCTGCAGAGGCTCTCTCCTCCAAACATCATATATTTAAGATCACTTTCTTTTCATTTTGTATCCCAAGTTACTATATAGCTTTTCTCCAGGGTGAAGCTACTGCAGCTCTTTTTCTACAGCAAGAACTAAGATAACGGAAACAAACAGCACTTAGCCAAAATCAAAGTCAATTTGTATTTTTATCTCTAGAATCTTTAACAAGACTAATGAATCCATTTTGGCATAGGGGTGTTGCCGTAAAAGGAATATTCTGAAATGTGATTGAGGGAGGGGGGGGGAAACCCTCTCCAAACACTGAAGTGAAAAGATTTACTTAGTCTGGCTTGTGCAGGAACCTTGATTGTATTCTGTTGTCATCCTGTGTCCAATTTGTTCTGGGGGAGAGGTGGGGATTTTAATTCATTATTTAGACATAAAGTCTAGTTAGAGATTTAGACCAATTCCCATGAAATGTGAATTTTGGAAATGTCATTTACAAACAGCAGAAGCAAAAGAAAGCCAAAACATGTTAATTTTATGCCAGGTTCTTTAACAAACCAAAACCAACTAACTAGGAAAAAAATGTAAATTAAAAAAGGCAGTAAACTGGGCAGAATCAGTGATGGCCAATCACCTGCGATTTTCATCCAGCACATCCAAGACTTGCTGGTAAGCCCTACGGGTGGAAGACTGGATAAGCGACAAAATGCCTCGAGCAGAGTAAAGATTAGATCCATCTTCAGAGTACATTTGGGGAGGACAGACACGAACCTGTTGAGGTGATGGTGTCACACTGTTTGCGCAAGCGTGGCAAATGGAGAGAGAAACACTTGTATCAGGTGTAAGTCAGGAAAAGTTTTACCCACCAATCAACCCTTTTGGAAAAATTAAGCTGATCCCATTTTTTCTTATGCCTCCCACATCAACAGGTAAAATACCATCAAGGAAGAGAGTTAGTGGGTATCTTGCAATTTCATCTTGAATTTCTTTGTATGGACCAAAATAAAAGTCATTTTCAAGAGAATGGTTTTGATCCATCATGCTTAAGAGATTGTTGCATTGAAACCAATAAGCACAGTAATATTAAGGTTTGTTGTTTTTTTAAAAAGTCTCTTTTCAGCAGATACTAGCTATAGTTAGATTTTTGACATGCTGTGTGACAGAATCATACATCATAGAACATCAAAGCTTTCTATATCTCAGGTGTTCATAAACAGGAGGAAGGGGCACAAGGTGGAAGTGCTTTGAACACTGGACGTTTTTAGATCAACAAGAGTGATATTAACTGTTACACAAATAGGCTGCATGCAAATGCGAAGAATATGCAAACAGAAGACTAAACACACATACCCCTTCACAAGTCCCTAGAAGTACTAGACATCGTCCCAAATATTCTGACAAGCAAAAATATCTTTCAACAGTCATTGTGAAAACAAAAAGTTGAGGTACTGCCTCCTGGAAAACAAGTCTGGGTGCAATCTGGCACCACTAACACATATGAGAATTTCACTATTTCAACAGGATACTGAATAATTTGTAATTCTTCAAGACTGACCCTCAGAGAGCTGTTAATCCCACCAAGATTTCAGGGAAGTGCAATTCTGAAGAGGTAGAAGAACAAAAGTAGAGAGCAAAATCTTGTGCTAGTTTTAAAGCTTGTGTAATCATCTTTTTTTGGCTTTAAAAAGTGATATTTCTTCCTTTTCACATTTGATTGCCATTCAATTTTGAGATTAGACCAGCAAGTGAAAATATTACAGTTAATTGCTATGCCTCACTGCAACGGCTAACCAAGAAGTAGTATTACATAGTTGTATTTCTGAAGCAATCTGGAAATGGAGTTCCTGGCAGAATCATCAATAGCACTTTTGTTGGGAAGACTGCATCAAAATGGAAATGTTGCAAAAACATCTTAAAGAACTATTTTTTAAATGAGTCTTATGAACATTACCAAGAGGGGGCTCTGGCAGAACCACCAAAGAATTTTCAAAGACAATCCAAGAACAGAATACTCTAATTTTTGCTAAAACTACAGGAATTAACATTCTAGAAAGTGTTAAAGGAAGAATTTGATTGCGACAGTGGGTAGGTTGAAAGAAAATAGAACTGATATCCTGGAAAGATAAGTACGTTTGGGTGTACAAAATTGTACATATGCAATGTCCCTGCCTACACATTCAATGAAATGCCCTGCTAAACTTATGCGCTGTGTAGACATTTATGAACACCTCCTTTGTAGAGTCTTTGTATAAATGTGTCTAATGAATAAACTGAACATTTCAGAAGAAGGATGTCTGTTACACTCTGCCTTGAGCAGGAGCACTCCTGAGTGGTTTAAGATGGACAATAGGCAATCCTGCAATCCTGAGCATATTTAATCAAAAGCAAGTCTTAAAAGATTTAAGGGGAAGATTGTTTAGAAGTAAAGCACTCTCTCACACTGTGACCATGGCAACAACAGAATAGAGATTGTCAGATGTCAAGCTAAAAGCGACTAATTAGTCTACTGCATACCAGTAAAGCTGTAACTGAATACTAATTTCACTAAAATTTCTATATTGCCCAACAGCATATCCCTGTAAGGCAAGTCACTGCTATCATTCAGATCAGATGCAATTCTAAATATAAACCACGCTGCATATGCAAAGTTAGCTACTACTATGAAACAGCATCACAAAAATTACCTGGCAGGTTTTAAAATCGTGCAACCGGATCCCATAAATAGATACTCACAGGTAAGCCTCACTGCATTTAAGAGCTTACTCCCAAATAAGCATGCATAAGATGCATAAGATGCAGTGAAGCCCAAGCCCATTATATTAATTGTTAGTGTACATGCGGACGCAATTTGGTTCTGCATGTTTTCCCCACACACTGAAACAGTCATGATGGAGGGAAGAAATGGGAGATCCAGACCGGAAATATGGTAGGGAAGGATTTGTATCCCCACAACTGAATCATGGGAGTACGAGTTTGCCACAGATCCCAGATGACATCTAAAAAGGAGAAACCTCAGCTTTACCCTACCAACAGTGGGTTGTAGTTTCCCAAGGTCTTCTTCCACAAGTGGACAGTGCCCTATTTGTGCAACAGGACAAGGGCAATTTTTACTCATCTCTCTTTCTCTCTGTAGCTCCCTGTGCTCCTCCAATATCTACCAGACAATCCCGCAATTCTCGGGAACAAATTTTCAGACGTTGTAGACGGCTGCAAAAGGAAGGACAGATGGGTAAAAATCGTCCTTCCCCCCCTTGTGCAAATGGAGTTTTGTCCACTCACAGTTAGGATGTGAGGATACAACTCAAAGAAAGGCAGAAGTATAGATGACATATGGAGAAGTTCTCTACAGAAATTTGTCAGATCTCATTCATACTTTGGTCCAAAGGGATCTAATGGAAAAACTTATCTGCAAGTAGAACCTATGGAGGGGAGAGAAAACAAATTCCCTCACCCCACCTACAAGGCACACCTGATGAGGCCCACCAGATAACCTTGCATGAGCATCACGTTTGTATAGGGCCTATGCATATATAATTCAAAGTGTATAAACCTGAACCATGCAAACAATATTCCACACAAAGGAATCAACTTGTGATGATCCCAGACCAGGAATCCAATGTGTTGGATTTTTCACATTATGCTCACACAGGGACATCTGGCAGAACTACAAGCAGGACTGGCATACTAATGGCAGGGCAGAAAAGTGCAGTCTTGCTTTCTCAACACATATTGATTCTATTTATGGCAGCTTCTAAATTAAAGCAGCCTATCATATTTTTAAAACCATCCATTTTAAGTCCAATTATTTTTTCCTGTATTCATCACAAGAATGACACATGTCAAGTGTATGAAAATTACAATGGGAAACAGGTTCTCTTGCCTTCTAAAAATTCTTTCAGATGCTGTATGCAAGATTAGACAAGGAGAACAATGCTATTAAAGACGCTTTTTCATTTATACCAGTAAATGATTAATAACTAGTGGTCAAGCTTACGTGACATTCTGAGCTGCGTTTGGTGACCGGTAGTGTGACATTATAATTCATAGGACAGTGTCAGGATTCTGCTACCATGAGTAATAATTCTGATTATCTTAAACAGGCAGCTTTCTAAATAAATGGAAGGCCATTAAGATAGGCATTGTTATTACTTTTTCTGTCTAGTCATTACTAGCCCTGGAAAGCATTTGAGAACCTGTGTCTGTTCAAAAAGTTCCCAAGACAGCCACTAGATATAGTTGTCTGACAAATGCAGAGATGACAATGGCAACAGATGACACTGCCGTTCTTAAAGGAACAACAGGAAAAATAGAACTTGTGCTAATCTTCTTGTAGAATTCATAAGGTTTGGCATAGAAGTTTTCCATTGTTACAGCTAACATGCTAGAATGTCATGTCACAATTCATATACTAGAATGTACAAGCTGCCCCAAGTGTTGAAGCTGCTGTTATCTATGGCAAATGCCCAACTACAACCATGCATACAAGAGAACCCAAGAGTCATGGATCACTGGACAGCAGCAAGTAGGAAGAAGGGTTATCAAGATTGTTACACTGTGCAACATTCCCACTAAATGAAGCCATTCTAACCCATGGGGAACCACTGAAGTGCTAGAATGCCATCCTCTCTTCCTTTCTCTTTCTTCCTTTCTCTTTCTTATACAAATGGAATTGGAAGACATGCCTGCTATGGCAACAGCTACATTTAGCAAAGACTCCAAACCTTCTCTGGACACTTTAGTAGATATAATTTGTGGGCAAGTTGCCCTTTGAATGTATAAGGAAGCTGTATTGCTCTGGAAGTGGCTATCAGTTCCAACAGCCACTACAAGCATGACAGAATCTTCTTTAAGCCCATGCCTTGCTCTCAGCAATTCACAGTTAAACTTCTTCAATGGCACTTTTTTTCCCTTGTCACAGTAGACCAGAGAATTGCTGCTCCAGCCCCCCCTTTCCTTTCTCTCCCTACTTTCCCTTCCTCAAGAATTACAAAGAAACATTTGTGCAGAGAAAACAAGAAAGGAGGAAGTTATTTCTTTCTTTCCTGTCATCACTGAAAGCTGAATGAAAAGTATAGCTAAATAAATTATCATGTTTGCTAACAGAAAATCTAATTAAAAGATAAGAAATTGATCAGTCATCAAACTAATACTGCTGAATTTGAACTGAGAAATATCATAGACAAAGCTCCAACCATTAGTTTCTTTTGTGGCAAGCCTCAACCACAATATTAAAATACTTTCATTCACTCAAAAATTCACCCTAAAAGTACTTTACAAATATTATTTAACACTGCACAGGCAGAGAACTTGAAAGAACTATTTAAAATAACACAGTGCAATGTACTACAAAACACCAGTTTTCATTTGATAAGCTTTAGAACTACATAGATCCCCCCCAAAAAATGCTAACCAAAAGCAACCAACATGATCTATGAGATCCTATGAGACTATATAAAGCAAACTGGGATATAGCTCATGACTGCTTTGCAGGTATTTAAGAAGCTGGATTCATATTTTCAATCAGATGCTGTCATCTACCAAAGGATTCCCAACATGTCTGATTACTTTGATAGCCAAAACATAATTGTGTGCTTACATTAACACATTTGAAGATGACTTAGAGATGCATTTAGGACTATTTTTAATAGAGTAAAATAAAGAGTTTAGCAAAGTATGCTTATTTAAAGTTACCTGACCTTACTGTATGAACATTTTTAGCAACTGCCCTAATGCTACGTCCTGCTGCTGAAACAGAATTAAAGCAAAAGAAAGCTGTACAGGTTGATTACCCCTTATCCAGACATCAGAAATTCAGACTTTCAAAATTCCAACTTTTTTTGGGCCGTGACTTAAAAAAAACAACAACTTTTTCCTGCATCTAGGTGGCATAGCACCATTACACACCTAGCAGAGGAAGCCGACAGGGATTTTTCAGGCACTTGACCATAGTGTGATGCATTATGGGGCGCAAGTCAGTGATAAGCTGGCAGGACTTCTTCTGTTTGCATTTTTCATGTGCTTAGCAAGTAAATCGGCAGGGGTTTTTCGCGTGTCTGGACATAGGGTAATGCTTTATGAGGCGCTAGTCAGGGTGAACCAGAAGAGGAAGCTAGCTGCACTGTGACCCCTGGAGGTGCAGAAGGCAGCACAGAGTTGAGTCAAGTGGGTAGCATATTGCAGACTGCAGCACGAGCACTTGTGAAGTGTGAATGCAGTGTGAACACAGAAGTGAGTACAAAGAGAAGTATTTTCTGAAGTGTGAACAAACTTCGGGTCCCATCCCCAAGATATTTCACTATATCTATCCAAGTATTCCAAAATACAGAAAAATTTGAAATCTAGATCACTTCCCATTCCAAGCAGTCTGGATAAGGGATACTCAATCTGTACTCACAACTTTTAAGTTACATTATTTATTAATCAGTAGGATCAGCATTTGAAAAATGCATGGACTGGGAAAGAACATATGGACCCTTTGTTCAAATTAAAAAACACACTACCATACATCAAGAATATTTCTACTTACAGTGACTCATTCCTGATCAATTGACCATTTTGACGACTGGCATTTTCACTCATGGAACGCTCTCTTTTCAGCCTTCCTACTGAGCGAACCTGAAAAGCAAAGCAGGACAAAAAGACATAAAAGCAAAAAAATAAGTATTTCTACAACCCCTTGGCAAGTTCACCTACCACCAGTCAACAGACCACTTCCATTTATGGGCATAATGAATAAAGGGCTGTATTTAAAGCAGCAAGAGCTACTTTCTCAACTGTCTGCAACAGAAGTCATTTGAAGAAGCAAGAGATTATCAGGTGGTGAAGAAATAGGAAGGGCAGCAATGTAGTGAGATATGAAAGTGGAGAAGCAAGGAGGGGCAAGTATAGATTAAGTGCTTGAAACAATCAGAAAACATTATATAAAAATAGTGACCATTGTTAGGAACATAACTAGTTAACATAACGTTAATGCTTACCTGATACTAATGTTCTTAGTATCAGAACAAGGCACATGAAGAATTCTAACAAGTAGAATAAAGATCTATCTCATAATCCCTTAACCTCAACAGGTTCCCACTTCTTTAAATCAGGTAGTGATCCTCCTACAGCTTTTGCCTGTATGACAGACAGGCTTCACTGAAGCAACAGCAAAGCAACCAGAGCTCATGAACCATACAAAATGCTTTGGGGGTACCTTTGCTTTCAGGAACTGTTAGTAATAGCTACTCATACTACATAACTGACCTGAAAAACAGTGCAGGGATTTTTTGCCTTCTTTTTTACTTTATTCAATACAACATGGAAACAAACTGTGACAGAATCAGAGACAGAAAGAATACTAGCCTCTTCATTTTGAGGAGTCTGAAGAGGGGGTCTCTCTAGGTCCATGAAATCTAAAGGTCGCTCGCTGAGTGAGATAACGCGGGGAGGTGTTTTCAGTGACAGAGATTTGAATGGAGTTGATTGAAGAAGATCTAGATCTGGTGGCCTGGAAAGTGGAATGTCTTCACTATGGCCTGTAATAATAGAGTTTCCAAATATTGTTAGAGAGAAATATTCTCTTAATTTGGCCTTGATAAGATTTTTGCCTAGTTCAATTTTGGACAATTTCTGTTCACATAGATAACAAGTTGTTTCTGGACTGAACTTTGCTTTCAGAAGTATTTTACTCAGTAATATATTTGAGAAGCTGATAGGAATACATGGCAACATCAGAATATGGAACTTTCCTGGCAAGAAACCCACCTCTGCAAGTTACTGGTGTTCCAGGTGAGACTTTGAATAGAGTTTTGAGATATTTGTTCTCAGGAACTTCTAGCTAATCTGTCTAATGTAACCTTAGTCCACAGCTTCTTATAATAACTGAGGAAAGCCTTTACTGTAAATAGCTTAAGTGCAGGGGAAATGAAACATCCTTCTTTGCTTTTTGCAAAGCCAAGAACAGCCTGTGATACTCTGAATGCTTTAAGCTTGGCAGAGGTTAGATGACAGATCCAGATGGCAGATCCAGACCTCCAATAGCTGAAACTGTGCAATGACTTAACCTTTCACAGTGGATGAAATACCTTCTAAAGATGACAACCTTTGTATTGGGAAAACAGATAAGCATGGAGGCAAGCAGATATGTACTTTATGGATTTTAATCCTTCTCCCTCCCCTTTTCCCTAACCCAGGTGAAAAACCATTAGAATTAAGAAAAACCTGTAGAACAAATGTCTACTGATTCAAGCAAAAGACTGCTTTTATTTTAAAATGCAGCATATCATGACTGTTCCATGTGAATTAGTACACAGCACAAATCTATTATGCAAAATCATTAGAATAAGACTGGAAACCTACATATATGTACTTCAAAGTACATTCCACTGAAATCAGCAGGACTTTCAAGTGAAAAGGCTTGTTACATACTGGACTCTTCGCTATACAACCAACTCACACTCCCATTTCCTGAAGCCAGTTCAAAGTATACTTTAAGTCATCCACAAGTCAGTATAAATTCTGCAAGACTGTCAACTTGGAGTCCAATCCTATCCAACTTTCCAGCGCCAATGTAGCTATGCCAATGGGGCATGCATTGCATCTTGTGGTGGAGGAATAGTCAAAGAGGTCTGCTCAAGTTCAGGGAATGTTTGTTCCCTTACTCTGGGGCTGCACTGCAGCTGCATTAGTGAAAAAAGTTGGATAGGACTGGGCCCTGAATAGAGCAGAATGTTGCAATGAAAAAATTGGAAGATATTCAGTGTACACAAGCATTTCTGAGACAGTATATAGGGACAGACATTTTGATCACATCTTACAAGTTTATTCCAACAGCACTTTCTTCTCCAAGGAGCTTAGGGCAGTGAGCCCATTAGGCAAAAATTCTAGATACAACTATACCATACTGGACACTTGTTGGCATCCTTCAGTCTTGAAAGACCACGGTATCGCGCTCTGAATGGTGGTTCTGGAACAGAGTGTCCTCTCCAGTGCGCGAAGCCTGGGTAAAGTAGATATGGAGAATAGACTGTTTCCCATGCAGCAAATCCCCCCTCTCCACGTTGCTGAAATGGTCCAAAGGAAAGGCAGAAGCCAGTATGGTTGGATCCAGCGGCGTCGCAGGAGTTGCCAGAACGTGACTGTGTTCAGCCATGAACTGCCTCAGGGACTCCGGCTCTGGATTTTGCCTCGAGGTTGACTCCTGAAGCCTTTTCCGTAACTGGATGTAGCCACAAGGCAGTGGAGGTTTGGGATCAGAGTTTTCCTTCTCTCAGATGAACTGCCTTCCCCGGTTAACGAGTCCCATCTACCCGGTGGCTGTTTAGTCACCTCTTACAACAAGTACAGCCAAACTGAGGGCCTATTCTTATCCCCAACCCCCAGGGGATATACTGGACACTATAAGAATTCTTACATAAATTGTAAATCATTCAAAATGGCCATTTTTTATCAGTAACACATGGGAAGTTAAATGCAGAGTTTGACAGCATAATACTTTGCAACTTCTTCTCACTCAATAGTAAACATACCTGCTACAACAATCCGCTCTGGCACCTGCATTGTTATACTGGCATTCGGAAGCCCTTCTTCAGCAACACTCTGCTCAAGGTCAGCATTTGGTGGTGCTACCTTGAGTTTTTCTGGAACTCTCATTCTCTGGTTGATCCCTTCAGTATAGTTCATTTCATATTGAATTCGATTCATTTCTGCTATTTCGGCAGCTGGAGATGGGAATGCTGCCGCACTCATCCTGGCATGAAACAAAACAACTTGAATTATTTCTCAACAGTAAAAAGTCGTAACACAGGCTTCTTGAAACACAATAAACTAAATCCTTCCACTGTTTACAGAAGGTTTTGGGGTTGTTTTTTTTGGGTGTGTGTATGCAAGAGTCTTTGCTACTGTGCAGATATAATGTCATCATCTCTACAGTTTAGACATCAGAGTTAAGATTCAGCAACATTCTTCATTCTTATTAGTCACCACAATCTTTTCAGAGTACTGCATGGGAACAATCTTCACATTTTCTCTCTTTGTGCAGCACAAAAAAAATGAGGATATTATATAATCAGATCAACCATTCTGGTTGGATGCAGAAGAGATGGTAGCATCAAAAATATTCAACATATAGGGTACAAAGTGAGACAACATTAGGAAAGTGCTCTGGTACTATCTCAATTCTGACTCGTATTACAGAAAAAGAGGATATGCAATAACCAGGTTAAAATATAACCTCTCTTCTTAACAGATTAGAATAAAATCATCTGATTAAATTCTGAAGATTGTACCACCCAAGTCAGTTTCTGCATTCTACACAGCCTGCACTAACTATACCAGAAGGAGAACCATTCTAAAGAAATGAGACTTCTCACACAGATAAGCAAAACATAGTTAAAGATCAACAGCTGAATAAACTAATGAACAAAATACATATATGTACATGTACGTATACAGTACATAAGCTGCCTTGGGTTTTCTTGCTGGGTTAAGAAAAACTGAGTACTGCATTAGTGTTTTAAACTAGTTTTAAACTATATTCATCACAGCTAATCTGTGCATGCCTAGTCAGAAATAAGATCCCTTGTATAGGATTGTGTATAGGATTGCATCCCTATACCATTACAAGTCCAATATTGTTATACACAGATTTTTTAATACACGGATTTGACTGAACACGAATGGCCACTGCAAATGAGAAGGAATGTGCTGATCCCTGGAGAAAAGGAGAAATGCACCCCTTTAAAATCACAGTTTAAAAAACTGCTTTTCTTACTGTTAAAGAGAGACAGTCATACAAGCGATCATTCCATTCTTCAGCTGAGCCAGGCAAAGGCAAGGGATCCTTTGCATTTCTGATTGCTGACTGCCTTTCTATAACAGTAAGAAAAGCTGTTTTTAAACCACAATTGTAAAGGGATGCACTTCAATTTTTTAAAAACTGCTTTTATTTAACACATTTTATGGAATCAGCAGGGAGTCACCTGGAAATGAATCTTTAAATCTATTTTCCACTGTTTTTTACCCACTAATTTTTTTAATCCACTAGGGTTCTGAAACGGAACCCCAGCGGATAATGAGGGACGACCTGTAGTTTGTGCTTGCCTAAAGCAGGAGGACTGACCAGTCTTGAACAATCTACATTTTTTTAAAACTACAATCTCTTCAGTCTATTGACATGTTTTTAAGTTTACAAATCAAGAACATTTAACTCTAAAAAGTTAAGGCCAAGCTAATATTTAAGTGCTCTTCAGTATGTACTTACTTGAGAATGTAAGAAGTGTTTTGCAGGATCAGACCCCAAAGCCTAACTTCATTTATATTAGGTATGGTTTTTTAAAAACAGTAAAGATGGTCAACTTGTATCTCACAAACCACGTATCACTTCAGAAGCAGTTTCTTGCATCACTAACAATTCAAGCTCCATTTGTTGTTTAGCATCAATAACTAGCCACTGATCTTTGACATTCACTACACTTTAGGCTAGCACAGGCTCTGCCTGCGAGCCAGAATGTGTGACATCAGCTGGTTTAGCAAACCTCATCATCTCCCAAGTGATCACAGGAGATTTTCCACATGGAGCTGACTCTCTTATTATGAAGGAAAAATGAGACAAACAATGCTAGGTGTCTGGTTTCTGCCTTGCGGAAACCAGAAAATAAGTGGAAATGTGGGCTAAGAAATCTTCCCTAAACCAGGGCTAGTAAAAATATTTCAATTTTCTAGGCATTTATTTAGTTAACAAACAGTGCTAGGCTTCTGGTTTCTGCCTTGTGGAAGGTTGGCCCTCTGGAAGGTCATGAAGGGAAAGAGGAGATAAAAGGAGACTTAGAGATGGCAGAAAAATTAAATGAGTTCTTTGCATTTATCTTCACGACAGAAGAGCTTGGGCAGATACTGCTGCCCAAACGGCCCCTTCTGACCAAGGAATTAAGTCAGATAGAGGTTAAAAGAGATGTTTCAGACCTAATTGACAAATTAAAGATCAATATGTCACCAGGCCCAGATAGCATCCACCCAAGAGTTATTAAGGACCTTTTGACTAAAATATGCAACTTGTCCCTCAAAACGGCCACAATGCCAGAGGATTGGAGGATAGGAAATGTCACACCAATCTTTAGAAAGGGAAAAAGGGGTGACCCAGGAAACTATAGGCCAGTCAGCCTAACATCTATGCCGGGTAAGATGGTGGAATGCCTCATCAAAGATCGAATCTCAAAACACATAGACGAACAAGGCTTGCTGAGGGAGAATCAGCATGGCTTCAGTAAGGGTAAGTCTTGCCTCACAAACCTTTTAGAATTCTTTGAAAAGGTCAACAGGCAAGTGGATGCGGGAGAATCCATGGACATTATATATCTGGACTTTCAGAAGGCATTTGAAAGGCATCCCACACCAAAGGCTAGAGAAAACTCAGTCAAGAAATTAAAGGGCTGGTCCTCTCATGGATTGGGAACTGGTTGAAGACCAGGAAACAGAGAGTGGGTGTCAATGGGCAATTTTCACAATGGAGAGAGGTGAAAAGCAGTGTGGCCCAAGGATCTGTCCTGGGACCGGTGCTTTTCAACCTCTTCATAAATGACCTGGGGACAGGGTTGAGCAGCAAGGTAGCTAAGTTTGCAGACAACACCAAGCTTTTCCGAGTGGTAAAGACCAGAAGCGAATGTGAAGAGCTCCAGAAGGATCTCTCCAAACTGGCACAATGGGCAGCAAAATGGCAGATGTGTTTCAATGTAAATAAGTGTAAAGTCATGCACATTGGGGCAAAAAATCAAAACTACACATATAGGCTACTGGGTTCTGAGCTGTCTGTGACAGATCAGGAGAGGGATCTTGGGGTGGTGGTGGACAGGTCAATGAAAGTGTCGACCCAATGTGCGGCAGCAATAAAGAAGGCCAATTCTATGCTTGGGATCATTAGAAAAGGTATTGAGAACAAAAGAGCTAATATTATAATGCCATTGTACAAATCAATGGTAAGGCCACACCTAGAGTATTGCATCCAGTTTTGGTCGCCACATCTCAAAAAGGACGTAGTGGAAAAGGTACAAAAGAGAGCGACTAAGGGCCCAATCCTACCCAATCTTCCAGCACTGGTGTAGCCGCAATGCAGCCCCAAGATAAGGAAACAAATGTTCCCATACCTTAAGTGGATTTATTTGGTGCTGCCCCATCACAAGATGCAGTACATGCCCCACTGGCATGGCAGCACTGGCACTGGCAAATTGGAGAGGATTGGGCCCTAAAATGATTACTGGGCTGGAGCACCTTCCTTATGAAGAAAGGCTACAGCGTTTGGGCCTCTTCAGCCTAGAAAAGAGACACCTGAAGGGGGACATAATTGAGACATACAAAATTATGCAGGGGAGAGACAGTGGATATAGAGATGCTCTTTACCCTCTCACACAACACCAGAACCAGGGGACATTCACTAAAATTGAGTGTTGGGAGAGTTAGGACAGACAAAAGAAAATATTTCTTTACTCAGTGTTTGGTTGGTCTGTGGAACTTCTTGCCACAGTATGTGGTGATGGCATCTGGCCTAGATGCCTTTAAAAGGGGATTGGACAAGTTTCTGGAGGAAAAATCCATTATGGGTTACAAGCCATAATGGGTATGTGCAACCTCCTGAATTTAGAAATGGGCTACGTCGGAATGCCAGATGCAAGGGAGGGCACCAGGATGCTGGTCTCTTGTTGTCTTGTGTGCTTCCTGAAGCATTTGGTGGACCGCTGTGAGATACAGGAAGCTGGACTAGATGGGCTTATGGCCTGATCCAGTGGGGCTGTTCTTATGTAACCAGAAAATAAGTGGAAATGTGGGCTAAGAAATCTCCCCTAAACCAGGGTTAGTAAAAATATTTCATTTTTCTAGGCACTCATTTAGGGCCCAATCCTATCCAACTTTCCAGCTCCGGTATAGCCACAATGCAGCCCCATGTTCCCATACTTTACATGTTTACATACTTTCACTTTACATACTTTCACATGTTCTCATACTTTAAGAAGGCCCAAAGTGACTGCCCCTCCACTACAGGATGCAGCGCACATCCCAATGGCACAACTATACCAGCACTGGAAAATTGGATAGGATTGGGCCCTTAGTTAACAAACAATGCTAGGGTTCTGGTTTCTGCCTTCTGGAAACCAGCAAATATGTGGAAATGTGGGCTGTTAAAAATCTCCCCTAAAACAGGTAAAAATAATAACAGGTAAAAATAATAAAAATATTTCCTAGGCACTCATTTTGTTAACTGTGCAACTAGATCCCTGGGATTCTCTCAGCCAGGCCCAGGGTAGATTGAAGTTGATTTTAACCTACAGTATGAATTAAAATTAGTAATGTCATTATGAATTTCTTATAACTTCCACCCCTCTACTGTAAGCTGCTCTGAACAATAGAAAAGGGACATATAAAATAAAGAAATACAAGAAATGATAAAATACTGTACCTAGATAATCAAGGTTGGATAAACACTGCTAATTAGTCTAATGCTTCTATCTGGAAGTGTGTGTAGAGAGGGTTGTGTTTTGCAAGGATCTTTTTGAGTACAATATACAAAACAGTTTGCCATCAACCAACATCAAAATGCCTACCACATAAGTTCTGATGAAAAGGCATCCTCTACTCACTACTACAAGTGCAAGTTCAACTCTACAACTTCCACTAACCTTCCTAAAGGCATGTCACTGGTTGTTCGCTTGCTCATTTTGGTGTTCGCTTGCAATCTTTAAATAAATTATTACTAAACTGCAGCACTGTTTATTCTATATAACAGTCTCCCTAAATAGTAGAACATTTGTACACAAGACAGCATGACAACTGGTTTTCGAGCTGTAAAAGGGAAAAAAAAGAATAGAGAGCGACATTAGGTATTGCACTTCATAAAACATTTGTTTCTATTTAGGTATCTATTCTATAATGTTAGCTTGATAAGATAAAGTGAAATAGCTTCCATACATACTAATGGGGTTGCACAGATGACATTTCTTATAAAATCCCCAATTCAGATTTTGCAAGAATAGATATCATTCACAGTGGTGTTCCTAAAGAAGCAAAACATGCAGCCAGATGACAGCTGCTAGATCTATAAAATAAATAATGCATCCTCAACAAAAATAGATTGTTTCTGCCCAGCCAAGTATAACTATGACAACAGGGAGTACTGTATTTAGCGTGTAACAATTGCTTTGATCCCACACTGCAGTGGAAGCAGATCCAAGATAAGAGAGACTACATGACCACTTAAACCTGTGGTGTACTGTAACCTCCACAAGCATGAGTGTGTATGTGGTGAAAATTGCAGGGTTGGGTGGGTTACAGAACACAAAACCCATACTTCAGTTACTGGAATGGCTACTACTGGACCTGGACTATGAAGATTTGGGTTCCAGACTTACTGAATGACCTTGAGCTAATCACTTCTTCTTTACCCAATCTACCTCACATGGTTATTTGGATAAAAGAAGAGTGGAGAGGGGTTTTGTACAGTGCACCAAGCTCCTTGGAGAAAGGAAAAATAAATGCATCTTGTATGGGGCAATGGAACTGCAAGGTTTGTGAGACCACTGGAACAAAACCTGTATGAACTTGTCCCATCATGAATGGTACACACAGAGTAGTGAAGGTGCCTGATTTAGCCTAATTGAAATAATGATTAGCAAAAGAACAAGGGGAAAATCAGCTTACTCCCAGGTAAGTGTGGATAGGATTGCAGCCTAAGAGCCCAATCCTATGCCTGTCTACTCAGAAGTCTCACTATAGTCAATGGGGCTTACTCCCAGGTAAGTGTGAACAGAGCAGCCTAAGAGCCCAATCCTATGCCTCTCTACTCAGAAGTAAGGCCCACTACAGCCAATGAGGCTGACTCCCAGGTAGGTGTGGATGGGACGCAGCCTCAGCCTTTCCTGAGGCAAGGAGAAACCTCAGGGCTGCCCGCAGGCGGCTGCCTGTCCCAGGGCTCCGGGGAGGGGGAGAAACCCCCAGCCACGCAGGAGGAGCCCGGGGCCTTTGCAGGCGCCCAGTGTAGGAGTGGGGGAGGCCAGGCCAGGCCCAATCCCTTTCACGCTCACCCGGCGGGGGGCGGCTCCCTGGTCCCACGGAATCCCCTCGGCGACTGCCCGAGGCTCAGCAGCCGTTAGCGGTGGGGCATCCAAAAGGCGCGAAGAAGAAGACCTCGGCTCACCCCGGAACAATTAAAAACAACAACAAACGATCCCGCTTGTCCCCATTAAGCTGCCGTAGCCGGCTGCCGGAAACGCACGCCGGCACGCGCCACGTGACAGGGGAAGGGCGGAAAAGAGCTGGCAGGGGTGGGGTTGAAGGCGCGGCGGCCATCTTTGCTAAGGGCAAGAGCTATCTTGGGAGGCTGGGCTTTGCTCAGCACTCTGGAGTTGGGTCTGTGTGAGTGCCCATGAATGAATGAATGAATGAATGGCTGGCTGGCTGAGGTGATTTCTCTCTCCTCTTATGGTTTCTTCTGAGGGGTTTGGCCCAGTGTTGTTGTACAATGCTCAGATTCACCTTGTGTCAGTGTTTCTCAAACTGTGGGTTGGGACCCACTAGGTGGGTAGCAAGCCCATTTCAGGTGGGTCCCCATTCATTTCATTATTTTATTTTTATTGTATTAGACTTGATGCTACCCTGGTCTGTGACTGCATTTGGGGAAAGGTTACAGACCTGTACTTTGAACAGGCTACTCCAGTGGTTCTCACACATTTAGCACTGGGACCCACTTTTTGGAATTAGAATCTTGTCAGGTCCCACCGGAAGTGATGTCATCAAACAGGATGCATCAAACTTCCAATGAGCAGACTTCCCTCAAATGAGGAAGCTGGTTAGAAGGAGGTTGAAAGGGAAGGTAAAAAGAGTCCAGTCTCTCCAGAGTGCATGGAGGCTGCTTAAAACAACAGGAGTAGAGTAGAGTAGAGTAGGGTGAGGAACTCATAAGAGTGCATATGCAGTTCCATTATATAGTTCAGTTAGCATTGTACCCTATTTGCAACATAATTTCAGCGAGTACCCTCTAACTGGCACTTGTTCCATCTTAGCCAGTTCTGACTGCTTTCTGTAGTCCTTGATTTTAACTAGCTTGCATATTTCACACAAATGAAGCTTGTTCCGGGCAGAATTGAGAACATTGCCATACTGAATTTGTCTAGGGGTCAAGATGGAGTCTGTCTTGTCTACAATAGGAGGCTACCCAGTACCAGACAATATCTTCAGACAGATTCTGCTCTAGTTCAGTTTGTCCCCTGCTCTAGCACTTTGCACGGTCCATCTATGGGAAGTACCACTGGAACTTGTCCATCCTGTATCTATGGTCCATCCACTGGAAGTAACTGGCAATGATATCATTGCCAGTTACTTCTGGATTGGAAGGCCAGATGCAATGCAACAAACACAGGTAAGTGGCTCAGGACATATGGGAGGGCTGTTTTGAGTGCTTGAAAAATGCATGCTGGAGTTCACCAAGCTGAGCCTCCTACTGCTGCTTGTCATGTTGCATTGCTGGTCTCACTGGCAGGCAGCAGGGGTCTTGAGGTTCCACGAGTACCACCGGATACCACTTCAAGTACCACCAGTGTTACAAGTACCATTGGTTGACTCAACCAAGTTGAGAAATAGTGCATTGCTTCCCTGTAACAGCCTGATCTTCTGTACCATTAGATACACCTATACTCCCTGAAATCAGTTGAAATCCCTCCCTGAAACCTGAACCACAATACTAGTGTTTTGCTAACCACATTTGTAGCAAGGCAAGTTTTCTCATAGGTTATGCCATTCTGTGTTTCTTTTCTTGGCAATGATTCATCAGTTGTATTGGTGTGTTGATTCTTCCTTGTTTGAACATATCAGCAGAACTCCTGAAGAGTTTCGTTTCCTTAATGCCCCATTCAGGCTTTGCTAGTAGAATGGTGATAGTTTATAGTATTTGCAATATTTTACAGCCTTCAATGTTTGCATCACAAATGTTATGTTTTACTCAATAAAATGTGTTTTCAGTGTAAAACCTTGTTTGATTTCTCAGGGATAGACAGTACTTGCTTATGCTAACCACAAAAATATTGGCAGCTGGATGCCCAAACACTTGTGCATAATGGGGAGAGAGAAAAATAGCAACTGTAGGCTCTGCAGCCTTTTGCATAAATCATGAGAATTGAGTGCAAAGACTGCAGAACCAGTGGGTTAAGATAAGACTTTCCTGTCCCATGTGTACTGAGTCCAAAGTCACTTTGAAAGTACAGGAATAGATGGAACAAATGGGCAAAGATTTCCTCTAATAGATATATAAGAACAATAGTATACACCAGATATCTTCCAGTAACTCAGTTATTTATTGCTAAACATAAAAAAGGTCTTGCTGGATCAGGCTAAAGGCCCATCTAGTCAGCATCTTGTTTATCACTGTGTCCCATCATCAGCTGCCTGCAGGAAGCCCACAACTGGGAGAAAAAGATACACTACTCTTACGTCATTGCTCCTTGCAGCTGGTCTTCAGAAGCACATCGCCACTGAAGCTGGAAGTAGCACATAGCCATCTTAACTAGTAGCCATTGATAGACTTGTCCTCCATCAGCCAACGGCCACTAGAAAAGAAACTGCTCTTGGGTGAGTATGCTATCCCCCTGCTAAATGTACGAGACCACTACTTTATAAGGTGCCTCCTTGCCCAGTTAGCAAAGAAAGATTTTTTTCCTAGTTCATCAGTGGATATGTGGAGCTGGGATTTTTTGCCCCAATGTACTTCACTTAAGCTGTGTACTACAAAAGGAAAGATCCATCTCAGTGACACCTACAGCACTTTACCAGCAAACTGCAGAAGCTAATAATGCTCCCAGTGTTCTAGCCACTAACATGATGTCAGTGCGATTCAATGCTTCATCCCAACTGGATAAAGAAAAACATGTTGGGCATTTAGAGAATCACTGCATATGCTGTACATTCCATTATTCATAACAATGAATGTTGGGAGTCCCTACAACATGCAGAAGTTTTACATGCTTGTATTACACCAACAGAAAACATCCAGCTATGTGGCTCCCAGATATTTATCATCTCCATCTATGCTGTCCTGTAAATTACATTTGTTAAAACAAAAATAATTTTGTTTTAAGTAGGTACTTCATTTGGTCATGTCATCTTAATAGTAGCAAGCATCGGTGCACAAGGAACAGGAAAAATAATTGAAATAATTGTAATGTGTGAAAGAAAACAATATGTAAATCTGTTGCAGTGATATTTTATTTAAGTCCCACATATCTGTTAGTACATCTGCTTGCAATGTGAACAGAACATTCCTGCACCACCATATACTGCTATGGGTTGTGTTGCTGCAAGAATGTGACAGAAGCATTAAAATAGAATTTTAAATATTTACTTCCAAAAATACATTAATGAGAAAAAAATGGCAATTTAAATCTCTACGTTCTACAGCATACATTTCCAAGAGTATGAACGCTGAGATGTTATTTTTATGGCTATGTAGTTTTGCAAAGCTGAGCATTGTGCAAGTAGCAAAAGCAATGAACATCCTTCATGTTAACTTTATTTTAAATAATTTTTCAAGTGCAATATTATAAGTACAAAATAGTCAGAGAGCTACAGTTTTATCATAAATAATAATCGTCATATATAAAGGCCCTGATTGAGCTGTTGCTGTGCTTTGTTGTTTGTAACTCATGAGCCTGAATGGGTATGCACATCCCCTCTCAGATTCATCCATTAACTTCAGTGCCTTGCAACATGCATTTAGCTCCAGGTGCATATTTGTACAGTATTACCTGTATATGGGAACCTCCTTTACTTGATCAAAACAACTTATCTATGGCCACAATTCTAAACACACTGAGGGGCAAGTTCCACTGAACATACTGAACTTACTTCTGAATCAACTTACTTCTGAATCAACATGAGTAATATTGCACTGTTAGGCAATTTAAAATGCATTTTCTAATATAAAGCTTTTCCCACACAGATCCACTCTAATCTTTACCAAAAAGATTGGATTTTACTTAATGGAATATGATTACATGCAGCTGATTATTCTCGACCAATATTAAAGCTCCCAAACATTAGATGTGTAAATTTTTTGTGGTCTTCAAAAAGAGTAAACAGGAAGTTTTTGTAGTTATTTGTACTAGTCAAAATGGGCTTACTGAATATTCTACCTCAGTGATGCACATGTATGACATCACAGTTCAGCCTTGTGAATCTACAGAGTTTCTAGCCCGACTGTTGCACAAACTATTTCATTTATTTGTGGTACACTGACAGTCTGAAAGAAACCCAGTTCTCTTCCACTTTGCAAATGCTTCTCTACTTGGTTGTCTGGAGGCAATTTTTTCTTATGTAGACTATTAGAGTGCTATGTACAAACTCCTCATAGCCAGTTTTTCCCAGCAACAAACAGTAATAAAATAGAATCTCAACCATTCCATCTCTTCAGATTTGCTTCTTCCAGAACTTTGTGAGACAGTGTGCAAATGCACCCCCCTTTATTTAGAGAGGAACTAACCCCAAAGTTCATCTTGTAAATTTCCTTTCAACTAGTCAAGAAGCACTGCAATTATCATGAGGGCAGGTCATTAGAGGGCATTATTAGAGGGCAGGTCCTCTCCTGGATTGAGACCTGGTTGAAGACCAGGAAACAGAGAGTGGGTGTCAATGGGCAGTTTTCACAATGGAGAGAGGTGAAAAGCGGTGTGCCCCAAGGATCTGTTCTGGGAGCGATGCTTTTCAATCTCTTCATAAATGACCTAGAGACGGGTGAGCAGTGAAGTGGCAAAGTTTGCAGACGACATCAAACTTTTCCAAGTGGTGAAGACCAGACGTGATTGTGAAGAGCTCCAGAAGGATCTCTCCAAACTGGCAGTATGGGCAGCAAAACGGCAGATGCGTTTCAATGTAAGTAAGTGTAAAGTCATGCACATTGGGGCAAAAAATCAAAACTTCACATATAGGCTAATGGGTTCTGAGCTGTCTGTGACAGATCAGGAGAGAGATCTTGGGGTGGTGGTGGACAGGTCAATGAAAGTGTCGACCCAATGTGTGGCAGCAGTAAAGAAGGCCAATTCTATGCTTGGGATCATTAGAAAAGGTATTGAGAACAAAACAGCTAATATTATAATGCCGTTGTACAAATTGATGGTAAGGCCACACCTGGAGTATTGTGTCCAGTTCTGGTCGCCGCATCTCAAAAAGGACATAGTGGAAATGGAAAAGGTGTAAAAGAGAGCGACTAAGATTATTACTGGGCTGGGGCACCTTCCTTATGAGGAAAGGCCTCATAAATTTTTAGGAATGGGCTATGTCAGAATGCCAATGCAAGGGAGGGCACCAGAATGCAGGTCTCTTGTTATCTGGTGTACTTACTGGGGCATTTGGTGGGCCGCTGTGAGATACAGGAAGCTGGACTAGATGGGCCTATGGCCTGATCCAGTGGGGCTGTTCTTATGATGCAAAAATGTTATTTCTTTCTTGACCAGAGGAAGGATAACTTGTGAGGCTGGAATACGTTTGGTGAAATTTCAGAAGCTGCATTAAGATTTGATTTTTTATTTTTTTATACTTGATTCCTTATGTTGTCAGAGTTTCAACTTAAATAGACTCTGCTTTAAGAACATGTTAAACCAACATTAATACCATGTTTATTCCATTTTAGTTAGAAAAGTACCAAGATGGCAGCTCTATTTTTTCCAGATAAAATCTGGGAACACCTTAGTTTATAACTTACATGGACCAGGAGTGGCACAGTTCAGCAGGTGACAACCCTGTATTACTACCAGCAGGGCCAGCCCAAGACCTCCTGACACCTGAGCAGCATGCCAAATACTGTTCCCCTTACAATGAGGTGCCAGCCTTTGCTCCTTTCACTCTCCAATGTTCTAGTTCAGCATTCTTCACCCTTGCATGTTTTCTTTTCCTTTCTGTTCCTCTCTTCCTTTTCTAATTCAGGGAATAGAAGGAGATGGAGGCAAGTGGGTGACCACTTCAGTTGTCTTCATGGATGGGTCAGTGCTGACTGCCAGTACAAACAATATAACTCAAGAAAGTGCTTTGCATTTTACCAGAAACAAAGTAGTCAAAATATTGCACTATTTCATTATAGTACAGCACTGGCATTTTCAAGTTCACATAGAAACACAGATTGGCTTAGTTAAAACACATTATTATCATAAAATGCTTTTGATTTGATACAGGTAGTTTTTGTGTGTGCGTGCCCCAGAACTGGAGCTTAATTCTCTAATGGTTGCTTTGTTTAGTGGGGCAACCTCATACAGACTTGACAGCGACTGATTATTTTCTCCAGGTCTCCAGCTTTCAGAGTCCGTGGCAACGGTTTCCTTAAAAAGAAAAAAAGGAAGAAAAGGTCTCATATTTTAAAAATAAGGTGAGAAACTACTGAAAACAGAACTAGAGGTTAGTAATAACTGGGCACAGTACACGTCCAGCTAAATAGAGTTCATGATGGCAGGCAGTTAGCAAAACACAAATGTGTTTGACTTATACATAAATGTTAGCAATGTATGACTAACACACTATCCAGTGGCGTAGCTAGCAGGGGGATGTAACACCACAAATGCCCCAACATCACTAACATCCCGAAGGCTAGGAGTAACCCCATCATGCCATATACCGTTGGATGTGGAATTTCCAGCAGAATGCAATGCAAAAAACCAAATTGAAATATCTCCTTTCCATCAAAAGTTATGGCCAAACAACCAAAACAAAAAAATGCATGCATGGAACCCTATGGAGAATGAAACTGAGCCATATTGCGCGTTTACTCATGAGTAGGCGAATTTGCCATAGTCTGCCGGAAAGGGCATGCTGAGAGGAATTCAATGACACCAGAATGGTTCCTATCCAATGAAAGTAGCCCCCAAAAAACACCCATGAAGGAAGTCCCTCCCTCCAAGAATACGAATATAATGAGTCCTATGGAAAGCGAAAGTAAGCCACAGGGTGGTGTTTACTTGCGAGTAAGCAGATGAGCCTTGACTCCTGGTCAAGTCAGTCAAAGGGAAGTGCAAGGCTAGTTGCCTGGTCCCCATCTGATGAAAGTGGAGCTCAACAAATGCTCCAGAAGGCAGCACCCCCCCCCCCCCAAAGAATAAACCAGAGGCTTGAGCTGGTAAGGTGGGCGCCAGGGAGGGCTGAAAATCTCACTGCTTTATTTGTGGGGGGTGTTATTGCAGGCATCAACCCCCCCCCCAAAGAATAAAACAGAGGCTTGAACTGGTAAGGTGGGCACTGGGGAGGGCTGAAATCTCACTGATTTCTTTTTGTAGGGGGGTGTTATTGCAGGCAGGCTACAGAGAAAATTCACTTGGTGAAACAGGGCTGGCTTTCCCTTATTTATCTGTTTTTCTTTAAACTATTTATAATTATTTTATTTTGCTTGATAATGTCACTTCCAGTCATGACATCACTTCCAGTGGGTCCTGGACAGATTGTCATTCTAAAAAGTGGGTCCCAATGTTAAAAGTTTGAGAACCACTGCCTTAACTCAAAACAGGCCAATGAGACATCCTGGGGGGAGGGGTGACATCCTAGTGACCAACATTCTGGAAAGTGTGGCTTTTAGGAATAATACCATCATGTTATATACCATTTGATGCAGAATTTCATCCATTGCTTATGGGGAAATATTCACTCCATTTATTTTTCTGGCCATTATTATTATTCATTCCATGTCATGACTATTAGTATCTCTGTCTCACCTACCGCACAGGGTTGTTGTGAGGACAAAATAAAGGGAGGAACCATGTACACCACCCTGAGCTGCTTAGAGGAAGGGTGGTATAAAAAGTGAATTAAATTAATAATTAAGGGCTCAATCCTATCCAATTTCCCTTTGCTGGTGCAGCTGTGCCAATGGGGCATGCACTGTGTCCTGTGGTGGGGGGACAGTCTTGGAGACCTCCTCAAGTTATAGGAACATTTGTTCCCTTACCATGGGGCTGCATTGCAGATGCACTGGTGCTGGAAAGTTGGATAGGATTGGGCCCTAATTAATTAAGTCAGTGTTTCTCAAACTGTGGGTCAGGACCCACTAGGTGGGTCGCGAGTCAATTTCAGGTGGGTCCCCATTCATTTCAATATTTTATTTTTAATCTAACAGACTTGATGCTACCATGGTATGTGACTGCATTTGGGGAAATGTGACAGACATGTACTTTTAACAAGCTACTCTGTATGTTCTTTTAACGATGATAGTCAATGGGACTTACTCCTGGGTAAGTGTGGGTAGGATTGCAGCCTAGAATTGTTAAAAATTGTCCTGCTAGATAATGTCACTTCCGGTCATGACATCACTTCCAGTGGGTGCTGACAGATTCTCATTCTAAAAAGTGGGTCCTGGTGCTAAATGTGTGAGAACCACTGAATTAAGTCATATGGGGTGACAAAAATTTATGGGCCCCGGGTGTCAAATGACCTAGCTACGCCTCTGACAATATCCAACCAAATAAGAACAGCCCCGCTGGATCAGGCCAAAAGCCCATCTAGTCCAGCCTCTTATGTCTCACAGTGGCCCACCAGATGCCTCAGGGAGCACACAAGACAACAGAACTGCATCCTGATGGGTATCATCCCAGTATTCAAGTCATATATCCATACATTTATTTTCCTACAAAGAGCATTGCATACTACATGCTAATAAAGGTACAAAGGCAGTTCAGTGTTGTGAGGTACTGTACTCTAACAGTGGCTCAGCAGAGCCCATATAACAATCTAACAGATGGGGACAGCTGCTTGCTACGTGCTAATGCTACCCTTACCGGGAAGCTCTCATTCGTGCTGCTACCACTTCCTGAACCCTGTATGACCCATCCCCATCCCACAGAGACCCACACCACAGAGATGCAAGAAATTTAATATAGCGATTAACAAGTTAGAATAGGGGAGGAGGCAGTATCCTTGGAGGGGATGTGACATGCATGAAGATGTCCAGGGGTAGTGCAAAGTGGAACGCTGCCTGATGCTATCTTGGGTCTCTCACTCTTCCCTACATAAAATTAACACCCAAATCTTTACTGTGTTCCTCACACACTGCCATGAAACCTCAAATTATGCATGGAAAGGATAAAGTGGATAGAGAGATGCTCTTTATACTCTCACATAACACCAGAACCAGGGGACATCCACTAAAATTGAGGAACTCCTTGCCACAGGATATGGTGACGGCATCTGGCCTGGATGCCTTTAAAAGGGAATTGGACAAGTTTCTGGAGGAAAAATCAATTATGGGTTACAAGCCATGATGCGTATGTGCAACTTCCTGATTTTAGAAATGGGCTATGTCAGAATGCCAGATGCAAGAGACGGCACCAGGATGCAGGTCTCTTGTTATCTGGTGTACTCTCTGGGGCATTTGGTGGGCCGCTGTGAGATACAGGAAGCTGGACTAGACGGGGCTATGGCCTGATCCAGTGGGGCTGTTCTTATGTTCTTAAGTCTGGAACTTCCATTTACACATGGATGGTGCAAACTCTCACGCTGTTCCTGTAAATGAAACCGGAAGTCTCGCACTTCCAGTTTTCATGAAAGTGATGTAAGGAGGGGAAGGATTCGCTTTATCCTTGAATGAGTGGGAAGCAGATCAGAGTGGCTTGCATTGGTGGGAGGAAGCTGTGGCAGAATCTGGGTGAAAGACACCCTGAATCCGCTACCAATGCAGTCCACATCAGGTGACTGCATAAATGGACTGGCATTGAAGCTATCTTCAATACTGTTATGGCCTGGGAAAGGGAATTGCCCTTTTGTGGAGTGTCTGTTAGCACTACAACTTTTGTTTAGCTCCAACTGTGTACTGTTTTGCTGTAGGTAGGAACACCTCTGAGACTTACTGACATAACAAGCATACCTGAACATCCTTTTGGGATTTAGTGAAGCCAACCAGAAACTGTAGGAGTTTGAATAATAATTGCATGTCCCTCTGCCATGGCATTCGATGAATGGAATGGCACGAAATGTTTCTAAACATGAACCCGGGGATGCCAGTGCTTGTCCAGAAGCTTCTGAGCCTGCACCTGTATACTATAACAATAAAGTCTTCCATGAAAATAATTCCACTGGTAAGTTTCTGAATTGCAGATGAGAAATATTGGTCTTAAAAAAATCTATGTTTAAAGTACAGTATTCATCTTGATGCTAGATGCATCCCAGAACAAGGATACCAAAAACAGCGAACACAAGCTAGTCTGCATAGGAGGTGGAAACTTTAAATAATCTTGTGGTAATGTTTCCATGAACCATTATGATTAAATGAAGATGAGCACAGGAATGTCAAAGGACCTTTGACAGTACAGGTCCAGCTTTGTTATACACTGATTTTTTATACACGGATTTGACTCAACACGAATGGCGACTCCAAATGAGAAGGAATACGCTGGTCCCTGGAGAAGGGGAAAAATGCATCCCTTTAAAATCAGTTTAAAAAACTGAACAGTGCTTTAACAATAGCCTCCTTATTGAGGGGGGGCAGCTGGCTGACAATTCATCAATCCTTCTCTCTCCAGGCGACCCCTTCCTTCCCCTGAGCATGTGAAAGAAAGGTGATCACTTTGCATTGGTGAAGGGAGGGACTGAGTGAAGCACCTTTCTAAGCACTTGGAGAATGACTGATTGATGGATTGTCTTCTTGATGTCTCTTATCATATCACAAAGGTCAGCAAGGCTGTTTTTAAATCACTGGAGCAAGGGAACTTTGTTTTTTAAATGATTTGCTATAGTGTGTTTTTTGCCATCCAGGTGAGTGCTTGGAATGGAACCCACACGAGTGAGGCTCAACGTGTATATTGCATTTTTAATGTCTGAAAAAGCTCTCTTCACCACTTAGCAAGGGAACAAGAGAACAACAATTAATTCACTGTTATTAATTAATTAACTCCTCTCCTTCCATCCATACACTTCCTTTTCTGCCTGCTTCTTTGGTTTTCAAATCAGGAAGTGAGAGAGAGGGAGGCTGATGCACCTAATTATGTGGGTGGCAGCTGGAGGCGGATGAGAGGTGGGGAGAAGAGTGGGGGAGCAGCAGGAGGTTGGTGCACGTGCTTAAAAAAAGAAAAGGAGTGGCAAAGAGAATGCGCTGCTTCAGGCACACATGTGGCTCAGGTTAATGCTGGACAGAGTCAAGAACTTTGAGGACTGGCTGATCCTGGAACCTGTCCTGATGAACTACGTGGGACAACGTGTTTTAGATTCACAACTTGCTGATTGGAATAGGGAAGTCCCAGTGATATGCAGGTTGCCTATGGTTTCCAAGTTAGTTAAGCTGAATATAAACACAGACCATCTATCTTTTCCTGGTCAAAAGAACACTGTTGCTGTGGCCTAACTTGACCTCATGCTTCTATATAAGAATTTCATTTGTTTTTGGATTTTGGCCTACACTTATTCCAGTTCTGTGTTCTAATTCTTTTGTCCCAGACTCTGGTTTGTTTTCTTCATTGCAACAAGAGTTTCATCTTTTGATTCTGCCTCTCTTCTAGTTGGCACTGCACTCCCTGGACCACTTTACTCATACTGGGCCAAGCATAAGTAAGTCAAGATCATTTGCAGTGGCCATGAGTTGTATGAAACATTCCTTTAGATAAGTAAACATCTCTTCATAAGGCCTCCAACAGCCAATCTATCCTTGATAGTTGCTTTTGATCTCTTTATTTTGTAAGCTAACAAACCCATTTTACCCTTAGCTCTGCCTGAAAAAGGAACATGACTGGGGAACACAATCCCTGAAAGATTCAGTGCTGTGGCTACAGAGATGTTCAGTCAATATTTATTTGGGATTTCTGCTAGGACTGTGTTTTCTAATTAACTGCTATTAAAAAAGCAATGTAATATTATGACCCAGATTTCCAAATGTCTCTTTTACTGACTACTTTTTTGGAAACTACTTTTTTCCCCATGGCTTTCATCAGTGTCCCAACAGTGTTTATTTTTCCTGCTTACCATTACAAAAGAAAATCCCTTCCAAAGAGATTGCCAGCCCTGAGGGCATGATGGAACTGAAGTAGTTTGGCTGTGGACTGCTATTATCATTGCAGGGCCTTCACAGACGATGCACCTACAACAGGAGTTATAAAATGATTACATTAAAAAAAAAATAGTATGATTCCTAAGATGGGGTGAACAAATGGCAGCTCAAAACCTAGATGGAAGACTCTGAGGGGGTGCATCTTGTACACCAACTGTTAGGCTTCACTTTCTTTCACTTGCTCCAGCTATATAAATATTTGTGTCCCCTTTTACAACTCCCTGAAAAATAACTGAGAGGCTGTGTGGGTGTGTCTATTTTGCAAAGAGAGAAAAATTGAATCTTGTAATCAAAAGAATGTATATAAGTCAAGTACATGTATGCAAATTCAAGAAAGAAAAAACACGGTGTATTGTTTTTTATAGAAGGGCCACCTCCAGGTTTTAGATTGCCTTCAGCAAATTGCCTTGCATTGGTTCCCTCCAGAGTGAATGGACCCTGAGACAGTCATTCTGATGCTACTATACAAAGGCTATGGGCATAGAGTGGCCCCTTCTAAGGACTCTGAGCCCTTGGCAGCTGCCTAGCAATGTTGTCCCTGATTCCTAGCTACACAAGTTTTTAAGTGCACCATGCTGTCCTCCAGGTAGCATTTAAATTAAATATTTTTAAATTTTTTAAAAATAATCTGTTTTGCTTAATGTTCTTATTTTTCTGGTGTTCTTAACACTTCATGGATTCACCCTATATACATCCTTTTGCAAAACTGAAGAGGACACACTTCACAAATTTCAATGCTGTTCTGGTTGACCGAGATCGTCATAACCTATTCTGTGCTAATCCAAATAAACTAACATGAAATACAATCAGACAAGAAACTCAAAGTATTAAAATACTACCTGCTGATATAAGGCTCCAAATCTTTCCCAGAAATTGGTGCCATATCTGCTGGCATTGGCTCTGCGGTTGACAGCCAGTATGAATAGTCATTGCGAGAAGCAAAACTACATACATTACTGGGATTGCATAATAAAAAGGGCATGGTGCTAAATCTCTGGAGACAGCTACCGACTGTACCTAGAAGATTCAGAAAACAAGCCGTGATGAGCATCGTTGGACTGTGGCAATCTGTACAGCCATCTTGCAAAATGCAATCAGCAGTATGTATTGAACTGTAATAAAGCCCTGCCTTGTAGGGATGCAGAACTATAATTATCGGTGGCTGAGAGAGAGATGAAGATGCTGCATAAAAATAAAATAGGCAGAAAACAACTTGACTTCTGAATAAAACATTTCTATTTCACCTTTTGGCTCTCAAAAGGACCCCAACTGAAAGTGAGTAGTTAATGTTGCAATAAGTTCCTTCACAGTGTTTCTACAATACTGTAACTGGCACAGCAAAAGCAATAGTGGCGCATAGAGAACTGAGGGTGTAAACTGAAGTGGCGACACAAAGAAATCTTGCCTCTGTTACCGATGTCTGTGATTCCTGTTCCAAATTTCTCATCATCTGAAATACCTACTAGAGGCTCATTGCATACTGCTGGTTCTGTAAACACTCATCCTGTGTGTGAGTAGGTATTAGAGAAGATTTATTTGTTATTGCCTTTCAACCAGATAATGAAATGTTTGTTTTTACACCATCAAATTGTCTTGTTGAATAAAAATATTCTGTTTCTAAGGAATGATTTGAAGCATATGTTTATACAAGTACCAAGGTCCTGTCCATGTGCTTGCTCATTCCCTTGTATAAAAAGAAGAGAATAACCACTATAAATCTGAGTTGTCCCAGATGGACATGAAGGAATCTGTGTTGACTGGCTGTGACGGGAAAAGATGAAGCCTCTATTTGTCAGGTCAGACAAGCAGCCTCCAGGGTATCCAGGCAGCCCTTGTACACCAGGAAAACCAAGGAATCCAGGTAAACCTATGAGTGAATCAATAAAAATAGCTTGATAATATATATATTATATATACACACACTCAATACACGTGTATAAATGTACTATGTGCATGCATACAAATTATATGGAGACACAAATTAGCATTTGCACAATTGTGATTATCCTAGCAAAAATGAAACTGCAATATCAAGATATTTCAGTTACATTAAAGAAAGAAAGTAACTATTGGCACCCTCTGTTAGGTCTGCCAGATCAAACAAGAGAAATAAATAACAGAAGGCAGTCTGTTATGCGGTAGTATATTGAGTATTTTGTAATGTGGTATACCTTTAAAATAAAAGGTCTGATATTTCACAATAAGTGCAATCCTAAAGGAAAGACACACAGATGGTGATGGGGCTTAAATTTTAAAAAATATGTCTTGTCCCACATCATGGCCCATTACAGACAGCAGGTAGTTATTTGTTTCTACGGTTTTGATTAACTGAGATCAACATCCAAAGAATCAACATCTAGAGAGAATTTGGAAATTATTCACAACAAAAAAAGATAAGGCTTAAGGCTAAATGGATTCTATACCAATCCTAAATGGGACTGCTGATGACACTGAGACACCTTTGGCACATACCATCTGGAAACCAGGGCACATGTGATTTCAAAATGCTGGAGAATTTTATTATTTATTCTTTGGAAAATTTTTGAAGTCTTGTGAGTGTGTTTTCCTTAATTGGTTGCTATTATTGTTGTCATCATCATGGCTTAAAGACAGAACTCCTGGAGAAGCTGGGTAAATTTACTGTAGTTTGAGGTCTTGAAATGTGCTGCTGTCAGAGTGAATATAACAATACACTGTACTGAAACATGCTCATACACAGTTCAAGTGGTAGGAGTGAAATCCAGAACTGTGACAGTAATTTACTTTGCAATTCCATTCAGTAGCAAGTCCCACTGGGTTCAATGGGGCTTGCACCCAGACAGTATGTATAGGATTGCAGCCTCAAGGTGATTTAGGTAACAGGTTGTATAATTGAACACAGAGATTTTGAGAAAAGTTTCTGGACTGCGTACGCAAATTAATACTTGATGACGACAAAGATGCAAATGTGGAATAAGTACGAGTATTTTGTACATTGCTGTCTACACCTTCTGTCCTATACCTCTTTGTCCTTGAAATCCTTTGTCTCCTTTTGGTCCAGGTGGCCCAGGAATACCTGGAATTCCACGACTGCCTGGCTGGCCTTCTATACCTGGACGCCCTGGATTCATACAAGGAAATGCATGTTAATATGCTGCAACTATGTATGTACAATCTGGATTTTTTTTAATGCGACATCAGAATGCGAGGAAGAAAATGGAGCTTTGTAATTAGAAACTTTTAATAGTATCAGATTTCAGTGCAAACTAGGAATAGGATGACAAGAATATTTTATGTACTAGATGTGTGACTATTACAGAAATGAGATCATACCAGTAACACTTTAAAACATACCAGTAAAAACTTTAAAAATCTGTTACAATGTTTTTTAAAATAAAAATAGTGGATTTCAATAGTGAACTTCATTGCTATCAGAGCAATGTACTCCATTTTATTTAACTATGCCTTTTCTTAAGAACTGTGGCATTCCTTATAAGATTTTTTATAAGGGAGAACATGGAGCTTGCTGTTGTACATTATGTACTATTAAATGGAAACATTTAATGTGAACTGGACTTACTCAGCAACTCTGTTCATAGTTGAAGGTGCATTTCCCCCCCCCCCCCAACTACCAACATTCCATCATAAGCTGAAGAAGTTGCTTAGTCTTAGAAAAAAAACTTACAGCCCAGTCAGAACTAAATCCTCCCTGCCAATTCAACCACACCACAGAAGTATGTGCTGCATCATGGGGGGAGGGGGGGGGGAGTCCTGGAGGTCTCCTCCAGGTAAGAGAACATTTATTTAGCTGTACTTTAACTGATGCAAGTCCAAGTGGATGTGGGAAGGTGGATCAAGGCTGGGAAGGGGGCATAGGATATTGGTGGCACTGGGAAGGGGGCATAGGATCCTGGCCCAGATCCACCCCTCTCCCCATTCTCTGCCTCATTCATCCCACCTTCACTGCTGTTTTACCAGGTCCAGTGAGGGCAGTAAGCTCTGGTACAAGACTGTGGCACTGCCACCTCTTGCACAACGGCCAGTGGTGAAACACTGCAAGTGCCATTGATAGCTATTTTATGACAGCAAGATACTGTTCCCTCAATTCCCTCCAGTGATATGATTCCTAATATATGATATGATAGACATGTTCCCTGTTCCTGCTATTCCTCTCATTGATTAGGGAAGTAAAAGTGGGCAAATTATGAATCCACACCTGGTGGTCCAGGTGGTCCTCGAGGACCTGGATCTCCTGGATTTCCTGGGATGCCTGGAAGTCCGGCAGGTCCTGGGTTTCCTGGGAAAGAGATAGCTTTCACAGGTGGTCCAGGCTGACCTAACAATGAAAGTATATAAAAAGAATGAGCTGTTTTATGTTAAAAAATCAGAGGGATGAAATGGATTAGTAGATATAGAGAGATGGTGATTACCAGGAAGTCCCTTTGGCCCTTCAGGTCCTGCCATTCCTGGTGGCCCAGATGGTCCCCGATTGCCTTTTTCTCCTGAAAAGAAGATCTTACTTGATTAGCTCGTGTCTGGTTACAAATGTCAATGAGTCAAGATGTCAAGAGTCAAATGTCAAAAGTCAATCCAGTGAAGGAGTCCATTTCATTTTGGTGTGCAATCCTTCAGTAGTTAATATACAGTGTATTCAACCAGTGTATTCAGACTGGTTTGTATCACAACACCCTGTCAATTTCAGTACCAGTTTTGCTCAAAAGTTGGGCCTCTCTGGTTATGGACCCTGGAAATATGACATAAAACACAGATTATTTTATTTATTTAAAATATTTATATCTTGTCTGTCCCCTCCAATCTGAGGCATTCAAGGCAGTATTGGGTTAATGGGTAGGGCTGTCCTAAGATCTCCTGATACCCGAGGTGGCACACCAAATGCTGCCCTCCTTACCTGATGATGTACCAGTCTCTGGTCCCCCCACTCTCCAATGTTCTGGCTCAGCACTCTCCTCTCCTTCACATTTCCCATTCCTTTTCTTCCCCCTTTCCTTTTCCAATCAGAGTAGAAGGAGGAGCAGTGGAGGCAGGTATGTGGACAGAGATGGGCATCCTTCACCATTCTGGTGCCTGATGCAACAGCATCTGTTGGTCTCATGGATTCAAAGGGCCATGTCTTACTGAACATGGACCCAACAGGAGTTAGATTACTGTTTAACTCATAGTGCAATCCAGTGCATCTTTACTCATAAGTAAGACCCACAGAGTCAGTAATTTCAGGTGTATATAGGACTAAAGCCAGGCAGCTCAATCCTAACTTGTTTCTGGATGGGGAGATGGGCGAACGGGAGAGGGAGCGGGCATATCTTGGTAGCACTGGCGTATGTCAGATCCTAACCCAATTCTTTGTCCCCTTCCAACCTTATGTACAAACCACCAAACTTATGTCCAGTATCTGACCCTTATCCGCCTCTCACTGGCTGTCCCACACAAGGGAGGGAGCACTGACGGTGCTGAGCCTGCCTAGTATCTTTGCTGATCCCCCAGTGATTGGGAGTATGGCAGCCAGCCCCATCATGCATGCATTGAACTGGAGAAAACTGGTGGTACCAACGTTGTAAAAGATCCTGAGGATTCTTAGTTCCTCAGAAGCTGATAGAAACTGCCTAGACTATGTAACTTAGCATTCAAATTTATCCATTCACATTTAGTCACATATCAATGTGATAAAGCACAAATATAAGAAATCACTAAAAAGCAGATGAGTCACAACCAATATAACAAGCTATTTGTGGTCTGCCTGAGCCAGGATCAGGCTCCAGAATTCTGTACTAGCTGTAGCTTCCAAGTCATCTTCAAGGGCTGAATGCATTAAAATAATCTAAGCTGTAATTTATAGAAGAGCTCAGATATGTCATGCACCTAAACTATCCAGAAGAAAGCTGCAATTCATCTTAGCTTGATTCTAGCAATGAAAAGAAACCGTTGCTTGACAATGTCATGCATAATTATAATTACAGCTCCTAAAATTGAGCTTCTTCCTACAAGTACAAAAATAAAACAAAGCAAATTTGATACAATATAGCTAATATTTATTCTATGAATATAAATGACAACTTTTTGAATCATGTTGATTTTTACTCTTTTCTAGTTCAGTCTGTATATACAGACAATTTTCTGCATTGGGTTTATTAGCTAGGAAAAAGCAGAGATGAATGCAGTTTGGCTCTTTACCAGTCTAGTTTTGGTTCAGAATCCTGATAAGGAAAAACAAAAAACCAAACCAAACCAACCCCCCCGCCCCCCCCCCCAAAAAACCACCAACACAAAAACTGCAGAGCTGCTTCCACTAAAGTACCTGTTCTGCAGAGGACACTCTGGATTCACAGACCTTAACTAGATAGTTTATTAGTGAAAGGAGCATACAAGAAATGAGAGTACGTGCTTTTGAAATTCATCAAATACCTTTTAGACCTGGGAATCCTAGAAAACCAAGTTCACCTCTAGGACCTTGGTAGCCAGGGATACCTTCAGTTCCCTATGAGTCAACAAGATGAAAAAAGAATCCTATATCAGTGACCATACACAGCACACTATTTTCAGTGAGGCAAAGCTAGCAGATTCTGAGAAGTGGGGGGATGGATGCAGAATAATCATAACAATTATCACAGTTCCTTCAAGAAACTTGATTTTAATATTTCAGAGCACATCAGGGATTTCCAGAGTTCAGATCTGTAGCAATCTCACCTTCAACCTATTTTTCTCTCTAAGTGTTGGAAAGCAGATACAGCTCCCCCTGCAGGACAGTAGGAGGTGGTATATTGTCTAGGAAGCAGATGACCCAGACACTACCTGTCTCCAACCTGTACTATATTTTTCTTTGTTCTATGGAAGTGTGTCCCTACCTGGCTTCTTTCCTCCCCTTATTTTCTCTCTCTCTGTTCCTGAGTGTCTAATGAGCAGGACATCTCTCCATGAGCTTTGACCAGCTGCATGCAGCCGACCATGACATGAAGCCTCACACACTCCTGCAAAGCGAGTAGCTTTAGGATTTCCTATTCCAAAGTTTAGGACCTGAACTCTCAACAGAGATACACACATTTCTGAACTATAAGTATTTTTCTTTGAAACCTTTAAACTGCAAACTAATGGGGTTGGTGGGAAGCAATCAGAAGAAGGGTCTTCTGTTATATGACTCTGCTCGACCCCTTTTTCCAACACTAACAGCCCAATCCTAACTAACTTTTCAGCACTGATACAACCATGCCAATGGGGTGTGCGCTGCATTCTGTGGTGTTGGGGAGGCAGGCCTCCTCAAGATAACTGAATGCTTGTTCCATGACTTCGGGTCTGCATTGCACCTACATCAGTGTGGAAAGTTGGTTAGGGTTGGGCTGTTAAGTACCCTACAGGCGCTGTCTACAATAATAATATTGCTTTTTGACAAAGGACAGAGTAGGAAAAAAATATTGGAATTGAAACATGGGGTTTTTAACCCTGTCTCCTACATAATAGTAATGTATGGATGGGAGGGGGACATTTGCCAGAGAGGATTGGCAGGTGGAAGGGTTTTGGTTAACCTTTCCTAGCCATCATTTTTTCTCTGAAAAATATGCCTCCAGAAGCTTTTAAATAACTTTTTTTCACTAGCTGGGCCCCAAGTCAGTACAGCTGGGACAAAAAAGTCTTAAAGGGGGGGTATCTGGAGGAGAACATTGGTGAGTACCAGAGGAATTAAGCACTCCTCCCTCCCACCTGATGACCCCCCTCTATGGGCAGCCGCTGCAATTCCACTATGCAGGTATTGCATTTCTAAGGTAAAAAAATAAAACCACTTTGTTTAGACAGCATTAATGTCCAAACTTCCACCACTGTTGAGAAGGATAAATGTTGATACAGGATCCTCTTGTGTTTAAAATGCTGAACTGTCTGGAAGTACATTGAATCATTAATTTCTCCAACTCAAATCTTTATGAACAGTGGACTGATCTCGAGAGGGATTACTGAGTTTCATAAATTGCAATACTTGGGTGTCTAGACATAATGCAAGGAAGGCTAGCTCCACTTGTATCTTCAGAGTTTTTGCTATCCTACATATCAAGGAGTGCGGACTAGATATTGCCTTAACCATTGGTGAATATCTTGTTATTGATAAATAAATATATAGGAATGATAACAGCTGGTACATTACTCTGGTATGATAACAGCAAATGCACTAAAATGACCTTTATACCTTTTAGGGCGCTAAACCTGCGCTGGAGCAGGCAAGCCAGGAGGCTTGCACTGCATCCAACGCAGGTTCGTTGGCTGCAGTGGCTCAGCTAGGGGCAAGTGGAAGCTCTTCCCTTTACCCCTGGGTAAGGGCTGCTCGCCCCAATGGGTCTCCTTGGACCTCCAGAGGTGGTGCAAGTCCGAGGAGAGCGGAGCAGCTTGAAGCCGCTCCGTTCTCTGTGGGGACGGGGGTTGGGATCCGGTATAACTGCCAGGTCTCAGCCCCGCCCCCGGCTCCCCACGCTCCTGCCCACAGGGCTGCCAATTGCCTGTCCTCCCCCAGCCCAGAAATGCCCCCTCCCACCTCCTCCCTGTCCCCCCATGTCTACCGTTGCCGCTTGTGGCGGCGCGGGCGCGCTGACACAAGTGGCGGTGAGGAAGCCGCCACGGAGGCTTCTGCTGGCCTCTGCGTGTCAGCACATCTACATGCACCAACGCAGCTTCCTCCCACGGAGGTGCAAACGTGCTTTACGGCACATTTGTGACCCTCCTGGGGGACTTATGCCGGCCTATGTGCTGGTTAGGATTGTGCCCTTAATGCTTACACACCAACACCTACAACTTGATTTCTTCAGCAGCAATTTTATTCTGGTTTTCCTGGTGAACACCCCTCTGCCCCCATTCTACATATAAAATGGAAAATTTTATAGAGTTCACTTACTGTTGATCCGGGGAGACCAATATCACCCCTAGTTCCAGGTGGACCTGGTAAGCCATCTGTTCCTCGATCACCTTTATTTCCTTTAATACTGTAGCTAGGTAGTCCAGCAGGTCCTGGAATACCAGGGACACCTTTATTCAAACAGACAGACAAACCTGAATTAATAAATGCAATTAGGAGTTGTATTTTAAACTAGGAAGAGTACACAAGAACACTAAAAGAAAACCAACAATCCTTAGCAAAACCGAGTATATTAAGTGTATGTATTGTAGACAACACATACTACTGCAGTTTTCCTGCTAGAATTTTAATTCCATGTATAATCACATAAATAATAACAACATATCAATACAGGAAATCACAGATATGGGGGAACCCTATCTCCATGTCCCCAGTGCCCCCTGTGCCTCTCCCTGTTGTTTATGTTGTTTAAGCTAAAGGATTGTGTATCTTGCTTTAACTAGGTGCTATGAGCAGAAAGCTTATAACAAGACAAGCAGGCAGACAGCCTGCAGCTAGAAGGGACAAATGTTAATGTGAACATTAACAGGTGGATCCTTAAAGCAAGATACATGATCCTTTGCGCAACTTTAAACAACATAAACAAAAATAATGGGCACAGGGAACACCATGGATCAGTGGACCACACCTGTAACTATAAAAACTGAAAATATGAGGCACCATCTTAGAAGAGGCATTTTCCCTTCACACTCTCATGCAGGCAATGGGTCTTCTAAGATGGCACCTGCTGTGGTATATACATACACTATATAAAAAAGAGGTATGCCTTTTTCTTTCAAACTATGTTGTAATTATATGCACATGTATGCAGATTTAATCAAACAATCACAATACATTTAATCAACTACGGTTTCTGCATGACAGCCCTACTATCAAAAGCATGAGATTTATGACTATGTGTAGGTTGGCTGTGTGTGTGTGTGTGTGTGTGTGTGTGTGTGTGTGTGTGTGTGTGTTAAGACAAACAAGTATGCAGGGAGACAGATTTTGTTCTTTCCTACTGCACTATGCCCAATGAAGAGCATGCACTGAAGCTACTATTAGCCCCAAGAGAGAAAAAGCTGGTGATACCAATTGATATTTCTTTTTCAAGGTTACTAGCAGTTCTGGGGGTATAGGTTTTCATTGATACCATGGAATAGTGGGAAATAATTAAAAGCCTTTCCCCCACACACCACAATCCTGAGTAGGCCCCCTGAGGACTAAACTGCATTTAATGGTATGTAGTTTGGCTCTTAGTCCTTTGCTTCTTTCGGTATAGATATGATTGTAATATGAAAGAAGGGTAAGTCTATAAAATAACCCCTTCCTACCTGGTTTTCCATCTGGACCAGGGGGGCCTCTATTTCCTTTTTGGCTAGGAAGTATTATGCCTGGTTGTCCTGGAGGTCCTGGTCGTCCAGGTAAACCAGGAGGTCCACTTGGTCCTGCATCCCCCATAAGACCTTTAGTACCTTGCAATCCTGGATAACCAGGTAGTCCAGCTTTTCCTTTGATACCTAGGACATATATATGTTCAATTAGTGGCATACTAATCAGCTTTAAGATAATTTTAAAGAATATGTGACATTCCTACTGGAATTCTGTCAAAGTAGAATGTATAAATATTTTCTAGTGTAATAGAAAATACTCTGGGATGGTAATCCTGAATTATGACCCAATCCTATTGGGCTACACCCAGGCAACACAGCAGAAGCCCTAGTGGTATTCAGTGGGCATGGGGGGGGGTAGGAGGAATGATGTAGAGATCAGGGCTTGGAAGGGGATGTCAAGGCTGAAAAGGGGCAGTAATGGTGGTAGCTGTGCCACCAAAATCCTATCCTCCTTTCCCAGCCTTGATCCACCTAGTAGGGTCCACTCAAACTTGTGCCAGTAAAGTAGCTGGTGCAGATCCCAGTAGACCCATTGGGGCAGCAGATGCTTGCCCCAGCACAAGGAAAGAAATGTTCACTTGCCTTGAGGAGGCTTCAGGAGACCTGAAACATTTGCATGGGATACAATGCATGTCCCTATGGTGCAGCTGCATCAGTGCCGGAGGAATTGGGTAGGAAAAGGCTGCCCATGTTATAAAGAAAGCTTGTGTTACAAGCCTATCTGGTTACATTACTGTTGCACTTTTCTGGGCAAAGTAATGTCCTTCTCAGAGCTAATCTTCCTTCAATAAAACAACCACTTGAAGCAGTGGCGTGATCTAGCATGCCACCCAATACCACCTCAAATCCACCACTTTAGCACATTACAGAAAAAGAAAAAAAAACACAGCTGCTTAATATTTCTTGTGCAGTTTTTTCAATTGCAGAAAAGCAGGATTTCTGGTTCGATTTAAAAGGATTATAAGAACAAAGAAGTTCCTTTGATTTTGTTCCCTGAAAATCAAACCAAAAGTCCTGCAGTTCCACATTTGAGGAAACTGCTACACTACGGAAACAGGATAAGGAGGAGGGTGATCTAGTTTTTGCTTGCTTTTGGGTGGCTAGAAAATGGAGAAATGTGGGTTACATCTGTGGCAGGCTGGAGGAACGTAGTGGCAGCAGCAGACTTGCAACAGGGTGAAAGGCACCCAAATCAGCTGTCCTCTCACCCCCACCAAATACCTTACCTAATGGATGGGCCATTCCTGACCACTTTCCTTCACATTGGAATACACAGTTTCTCAAAGAGCACCCTTTCCCTTCTTTTGTCATTTCAGTCACCACAAAAACAAACAAAGGTGTTTCTACACTAGCAATTTTCTCTGAAATTATGACAAGCTGTGGAGAGTACCTAAATATCTGGATTTGCCTGTTCCTGCAGCTGGAAACAGACGACATAGGAAGATCCCATCATGTGCCCCAGCATGAACCAGGGCCAGGGGGAGGTAGGGCACTCTGAAGGACTGCTAAGACAATTTCCCAGGAAGATCTGAATCTCTCCAAATCCCTTCAGGGATCTCAAAAATAGAGATGGCAGCAAACCAAACCAATGCTTGGACCCAATGGTGTAGTGTTCAGCTGATAGCATGAGTCACTTCAGTCTGAAGTCCTACTTGAGTGGAAAAATTTTCACCAGGAACAGGGACCTGCTAGTACAATAGGAAAGGTGCAGCAGCAAAGCATTCTATATAAAGCCTTGGTTGCCGCCCAAAAGTTGCTGGGACAATAGTTCACTGGGTGATCCACAAGCTCTAGTTGCTTCCTGGACACATCTTCTGCTGTTGTCCTCTTTCTTGCATTTTTGTTAGCACTGCTCAACAACTCCCCCACTGCCTTGTTTTACCCAAATGAACAGGGATAGGACGCTAACTGTAAAAGCCTCTGCTCAGTTTTAGGAGCCCAACAGCTCAAAACACAAACCCAATAAGCATGAATGTTTAGAACTAAGGTAGGGCTTCAGTTCTGTACACACTTCCCTGGGAATAAGTTCCATGTAACTGGGGCCTATTTCTGAGTAGATGCATAGCATTGTGCTGTAAGTCACTCTCACTAAATTCAGTAGAATTAAATTCATTTTAAGACTTCTCTCTCTTGACTGAAGAAAGTTGTAGATCACCACATAAGACAATTCTTCAAAACCATTTTTAGTCAGTAAACCATGAAACTGTGAAATAACATTTTACCTTTGGAACCAGGAATACCTTGAGGACCAGGAACTGGTTGTCCTGGAGAACCTGCACCATAATAGTTTGTATTAAACTCAAAAGTCCTTAAGCACTAGTTGTTAACCTATCGGATTATACTATGTATATTTGCACTTTTTAATTATCTAAACATTAATATATTTAATTATATTTGTATCAGTGTCCGTTGTGGGCAAGAAGAGACACCATGTATAATATGTTTGAGACATCTTACAGCCCAATCCCAATCCCAAGGCACACTTGCTGTTGCAAACGTGCCCTAAAGTGCCAAGTTTTTTAAAACAAAATTATTATTATTATGTCATGGGAAGAGCATCCAAGAGAAAGCAGGTTGAGCAAAGCTATTAGAGCCTAGTGGTTAGTGAACACACACCCTCTCCCGCTCCCTACTTTCCCTTTATTAGACTAGCAGCTGAACAGAGGAAAACCTTGGTAGTGTTTAACCACTGCCACCAACTCAGGCTGCAGAGTCTGGCCAGAAGGGGTCTAGGGGAAAAACCTCTTCCAGGGGAGCACTGAAGCCTAAGAGTTCTTATTGAAAACCAAACCCACAGTAGTATTTGCCGGGCAAAGACATGGCAATCTGCTGAATTACCCATGAACACGAATAGGCAGGCAAACGGTCAAAAAGTAACTAGTTTATTAAACATCCAAAAGAAACATTAAACCAAATGAGGAGAAAGAGTAGAAAAAGTACCCTTTGGATGGGCACTGATGGCTGACTTTGTTTGATGGCCCCAGAGCAGAGCTTGATTAAACAGATACAGTAACTCAGCAGATGGAGCTGAGATGCTATCAAGAACAAAATTTACAAGCTCTCCCCTCAGTGTGTCTCCCTGCTAAATTGTGGAAGTTTTCAAGCTTGCTTGGGATGAAAAAAAGCAAACCAAGCAAGATAATAGTTATTTCCTTTATGCTCTATTCAGGATTACAGTCCCTTTCACTAGCAACTTACATTGTCCAAGAGATCCTTGGTCCTTGCATTTACTGGAGAGTAAGTGGATGTTCCTGTGTTCCAGCACTAGGGTTCTTGCAACCAATTGGCAGAAAAGCACACCTGAACTTCCCTGTTTGAACTTAAGAACCTAGGTTTGATTATCCCATCAAGTTACCTGAGTGGAGAAATGAAACCCACTTGGCTTCTCCTTCCTGCCCCTTTTTCCTGTGTTAGTTTAAAACAATATCTGTTTAGTTTAAAAAGAAAATGTTATTGAATTCATGTAATGACAAAATTATATTAAAATTGATTTTGTCATTACATGCATTCCATAACAATTTTTTTAAAACGAACACAGATTGTGGTAGATTAAAGTAAGTAAAAAATGGCATGAAATTATATTATTATTATTTTTTATTGGGATACCTTGTGCTCCTTTTTCTCCTGGGAGGCCAGGAATACCATCACGTCCTTGATCACCCCTTTCACCAGGTGATCCATCACCACCAGGTAATCCAACAGAACCTGAAAATTATAAATCTTATAAGTTATTCATTTTCACACATGCACCTGAGATCAGAAAAAATCATAAAAATATGATGGCCTTAGAAAATTTTAATATGGAGAAAATGTTTGACAGAGACCATTGCAGACTCCCAAAGACATCAACATGGACATATGAGATTGAAGTTGATTCTAACAGAATAATATTTATTGGGCCATTGGATTTTATTGTTTGTTGTACCTTCTTCTTCTCTGAGGTCTCAACATTTTAAATCTTGCATTTTCTTTATTATATTTTGTATCATTTCATACAAATGAAATGTATGTTACCTGCCCTGTTAGGTGGAGGATTTTTTTTTTTAACTGAAGGGTGGCATAAAAGTCCCTCAAATAAAATAAATATTCCAAATAGTTAAAAAGTCAATAGTATTGACTTTTAAAGCCCTATATGGCTCAGGTCCAGGGTATTTGAGGGATCGCCTCCTTCCATAAAATCCAACTCGTCCTCTCAGGTCATCAGAGGGGGCCCTTCTAACTGTGCCACTACCAGCTGAGGTGAGGGGGATGGCAAGAAAGAGGACCATCTCAGTGGTGGTTCCCCATCTGTGGAATTCCCTCCCCTGGGAACTGAGAACCACTTTAGAGTCCTTTCGGCAGGGGCATCTCAAGATTTTTAGTACAGTTTTATTTGTGAGCCACCTTCAGTGCCCTTTGTTAGGATAGGAAGGCGGGATATAAATTCTATAAATAAAATAAATAAATAATATCAGAGGGAATATCCTGGGGAATGGAAGAGATAAGAATTGGTTCTCATTCAGGTACAAGGAAATCTGCCAATGCACCATACCCCTGGGAAAATGCTTTGATTTTTTTTAAGGCAACTTTCTTTATATTAACAGGGAGGAAATAGAACAAAAAACTAGCTAAATAAAGAATTATAGTTAGGTAACAAGTCACAGACCTGGAGACCCTCTGCGGCCATATTCTCCTGGGAATCCTTTTCTCCCCTTCATGCCAATAACACCTGCACAACCTGCTTGTCCTATAAAAAGAGGAGAGGGGAGGTATTAGAAGAACAGCCTTTAATTAATTTACATGTGAATTGTTGCTCTTTAGGCAGCTCAAACAGGCCATTGATTGAAGTGAGCTCAGGTGACTGCAGTGACTTCCCAGTGGTGGACCTCCCATTCATTTGATGGGACAAATGTCCCAGGCTCGAAGGATTCCTGCCTTTAGGACCCCAAGGAAGCCTCTGTGAGGTTCCAGATGGGGTTGGAAATGGTGCTTCTGGTTTTCCAGAAGCACCGTTTAAAGCGTCAGGGAACTCAGAGAGGCTTCCCTGACGCGTTCTAGAGACATGCAAGGTTCCATCGCACCCCAGGTAAGTGGGGGGAAGGCAGATTTGCACGAAGGGGAAGTGGCGACATCCCAAGGGAGGGCACCACTGCAGACCTTTGCCCCAGGGCACAGGGCTGGGGAGGTCTGCCACTGTGACTTTCTTTCATTTCAGTGAAAATTTATTCATTTTCTCCAACTGCAGTACTGATCGATGCATATCTAAACAGTAAACAAACTGCAGGGTTAGTGGGACCAAAGGCAGAATAGTCTCCCTGAATCACTGCATAAGTAGTTGTTCAAATTAGTACAAGTCCAGCCTATCTATACACGGATTTTTTTATACACGGATTTGACTCAACATGAATGACCCTTGCAAATGAGAAGGAATGTGCTGATCCCTGGAGAAGGGGAAAAATGTACTCCTTTAAAATGCTTTTCTTACTGTTGTAGAGATTTTGATCTCCACATGATGAGAAGAGCCCTTTAAATTAAAGGAAAATGGTCCTTTACAATAGTTAGAGAGAGGGCAGCCAGCTGACAATTCATCAATCATTCTCTCTCCAAGTGACCCCCTCCCTTCCCCTGAACACTTGAAAGAAAGATAATCCTTTCTAAGGGCCTGGAGAGAGACTGATGGTTGGATTGTCATCTTAATGACTCTATCTTAACATCACAAAGGACAGCAAGGCTGTTTTTAAATTACCTGAGCAAAGGGATTTTGTTTTTTAAATTGATTTTCAATAGTGTGATTTTTGCCATCCACATGAGTGTGAGTTCTAGGAACAGAACCCACACGAATAAGGAGACTCAACCTGTACTTTTGTGTGTGTGTGTGTGTGTGTGTGTGTGTATGCACTTGCGTCGCTAGGGTGGTACAGGCCGCACCGGGAGACACACCGCCTTGGGGGAGGACATGCTAACATCGCGGCATTAGGAGCTACCCCATCATGCCATATGCCGTTGGATGCAAAATTCCCAGCGGAATGCAATGCAAAAGACAGAATTGAAATCACTCCTTTCATTCAAAAGTTATGGCCAAAAAACCAGAAGGAAAAAATGCATGGAGCCCTATGGAAAGTGAAAGTGAGCCATATCGCGCGTTTACTTGCGAATAGGCGTACTTGCCATAGTCTGTTGGAAAGGACAGGCTGAAAGGAATCCAACGACACTACAATGGTCCCAATCCAATGAATGCAGCCCCCCAAAACACCCGAGAAGCTCCCCCCTCCCAGCTGCAAGTCTGAGCCCGAAACGAAGCCACGGTCGCATTTACTCGCAAGTAGGCAGACTTGCCTTAGTCAAGGCAGGCTGAGAGGCAGGTTGAGAGGACTCCAAAGACGTCAAAATGGTCCTGATCCAATAAATGCAGCCCCCAAAAACAAGGAGAAGGAGGTACCCCCTCACAGCTGCAAGTCTATGGAGCCCTATGGAAAGTGAAGCAGCTGCATGTTGTGTTTACTCGCAAGTAGGCAGACATGCCTTGGCTGGTGGTCAGGCCAGGCAAAGGGGAATGTGAGGACACCGGAATGGTCCCGATCCGATGGAGCTGGAGTGCAACAAATGTCCAGAGGCAGCCTCCCCCCCCCCCCACTAAAAAGGAAAAAAAAGAGGCTTCAGCTGGTATGGGGAAAGTTTTCTGTTTTGCACTTGCAAAGCCAGGTGGGTCTTTGTATTGATATGCCTGAAATAGAAGAACTTTAACTGGGCACTGGGGAGGGCTGGAAATCTCACTGATTCTTTTTTTTTTTTTTGGGGGGGGGGGGAGGTTATTGCAGGCAGACTACAGAATAAGCTCCATTGACCACTATGGGACTTACTTCTGAGTAAACATGCATAGGATTGGGCTCACAGGCTGCAATCCTACCCACACTTTCTTGAGAGTAAGCCCCATTGACCACAATAGGACTTACTTCAGAGTAGATTCACTTGGTGGAACAGGACTGGCTACCCCTTATTTAATTATTTTATTTTAATTTAATTATTTATTTTAATTTGCTTGATGATGTCACTTCTGGCCATGACATCACTTCCAATGGGTCATGGACAGATTGTCATTCTAAAAAGTGGGTCCCAGTGCTAAAAGTTTGAGAACTGCTGCAATAAGGTGTTAGTAAGTTGACACAGGGGTGTGACTCTACAAGTTTTCAAAATCACTAAAATCAGAATTTGGAGGAATAATACCATCATGTTATATATCAATCACTGTGTAATTTCATGCAGAATGCAATGAAACAAACCACATTGAAATATCTGTGTTATAACAAAAGGTACAGCCAAAAAACCCGTGAGGGTGGCGCAATGGTACATCACCATGCCCATCTGGGGCATTGCCCCGCCCACTACATGGGGTGACTTGCAGGCCTCCCGCACCGGGTGACTCAAATCCTAGTGACGCCACTGTGTGTATGTACATGCGTGTGTCTCCTTCCCGCTGGAACTCTGGAACTCCCTGCCCCATGAAATCTATCCTTTTGATTTGTTAACAAAAGTCCTTTTGTTACAAGCTTTGTCTTGCCACCTGAAAATTTATTTAGTTCAGCAAGACTTTGACCTGACCATGGTGCAATTTCCTTGCTCTTTCTAGGCTGTAATTTAGGGCACAGTCCTAACCAACTTTCCAGCACTGGCCTAGCCACAATGCAGCCCGAAGGTAAGGTAACAAGCGTGCCCTTACCTTGAGGAGGTCCCCTTGTCTGCCTCCCACTGCAAGATGCAGTGCACACCACATTGGCACAGCTATGTCAGAGTTGGAAAGTTGATTAGGATTGTGCCCTTATTTTTATTTATTTTTTTTGGTTGAATTTTTAGATAATTTTACTGTTATATATGTTATATATATATATACTGTTATAGATCATTATACTGTCAAAGCTACGTTATACTGTCAATATGTTATATTGACTGTGAGGTCAATTTGCTGAAATGGAAAGGTGGGGTAGAAAAGCCCCCGCAAAAAGAAATATTCTAAGATGTCAAAAATGGCCTGTAAAGCACCCAAACACATCTAGGAACCTAGAATAAAAAGAAGTATGAAAACAATTTAGGTAGCATGAGACTTTTTTTAGGTGCTTATAGACTAAGGGATTTTGAGTGACACATATAAGCCACATGAGGAGCATCATGATGACTAGGACGGCTATTGAAATAGCAGACCAGCGCAACAGTGTGGGTGACACAATATCACATATAGCACAAAATCCCCATGCTAGGTGATATCTTTTCCACAGTGGATTTTTATGTCTGGGTGCAGTTTTAGAGCATTCACACATTCTCCTTTAACTGGCATGGGAAATATCTAAACTATGCTTCACCTGGAATTCCTGGTATACCAGGATCCCCTCTGTTTCCAGGTAGTCCAGGTTCTCCTACAAGCCCTGGCCAGCCTGGTAATCCACTTTCACCTTTTCTTCCTCTTTCTCCTGGGAGGCCTCGATCACCCTAGTAAGAAACAGTGAAATGAATTTTATTTTCACTATTAATTGTAGTGAATAGGTACTATTTCCTGATAGGACAAACTGTTCTAGGGAATACGGATGCTGACCTTGGAATTAGCCTGTCATCCTTATCATTCTACTAGTGCCATGGTTCCCAAAATCTCTGGGTGATAAACCTGCAGAACACTGGGAGAGTTTGGGAAGCCATAAACGTGTGCAGGGGAGAGGGGATGGTGATGATGCAATTGCCACGATTGCACCACCGCTGGGGACAGAAGGGGTTTTTTCACTTACCTAAGAGAGCACCAGCCTCCAGGGGGTACAAGGAGCCCAACAGAAATGCAGGAAGCCCCTCTGCAGGGCTCCCCATACCTCCTAAAAATAGCAATTGTGACCCACTTCCAGTTTGCAATTGTGACACTGGAAGTAGGTCACAATCACTATTTTTAGCTTTTCTGAGGAGAGGGGAGCCTTGCAGAGGGGTCCGTGGGGCTCTCTGCACCCCCAGAGGCCGGCACTGGCTTAGGTAAGTTAAAATTCCCTTCTGTCCCTGTTGGTGGTGCAATCGTGGTGATTGCGTCATTACCATCCCCTGCCCAGCCACTTAAGGGGGCAGAGACAGGTCTTCTCAGGCTGCGGCGTCACGATGCCCCAGTTTGGGAACGTCTGTGCTAGTATTGTATGCAGCTTAATTGCATGCAGCAAAGATAGGCTTTGCCTAGGATGGGTATTGGTGTGCCAATCTATCTGTAATTGCCAAGGAGAACAAGAACCTTGGTTGAAATTATCTGGATCCTTGCTGAGTTTAGTTCGCACTTCAGCATTGGTTCAACTCAACCCCCACTAACTTTGCAGTTAGAAAATTTGAGGCTCCATTGTCAAGCAGCCTATCAGACCATAGGATGGAAAAGAAAAGGAGCTTACCAGGTTATTGTTACGTGGGGGTAAAGGTTGGGTTCATTAAGAAAAGTCAGATTGCTTTCCAGTGATGCCCTTAGGATCAACACAATAATAAAAAAAAACATGCCAAACTTCTAGACACCTTGATCTATTTGATCTCTTTGATCTATTAGCATCCTATACCTTAGGTCCTGGTGGTCCTGTAGGCTCAGATCCAAGACAAGCAGGTTCTCCTTTATCTCCTGGAATACCAAGGCGGCCAGGTGGTCCAGGTATACCTGAGGGGCCAGGAAAACCTGCAGAACCTCTCTCACCTTTAGGGCCTGCAGTGACATGAATATTGCTCTCAGACTGGATGTTTTATATGAACATAAGAGCTTCAGATTATTTTGTTAACAAACCAACACATTGCTGTCCCCACAATTCAGACACTTTACTATTCGGACACTTTACTATTCAGACCATTCAGACACTTCACTAAGATCACCTGGTACTCCCATGTCCCCTCTGTCTCCTGGAGCTCCTGACAATCCTCGTCTTCCAGGAATGCCTGACAGTCCTTTATCTCCTTTGGAACCTGAAAATATAATCAATACTTCTCTGTGCTAATTGGCTTTTGTCTTAGTATGAAACTTTGAAAGAAGGCTTGAAGACTCACATGATTTAGTATTCTATATAGATGATAAAATAAGTGTTATTGTATAATGGAAGACTATATATACCTGATGGTCCTGGTGTTCCTGGCAGACCATTGGAACCCGCGCACCCTTGGGCACCTTGCTCTCCTTTGTCTCCCTTGAGTCCCGCTCTTCCTGGAAACCCTACAATAGCAATAACAGGAATTAAGCTGAAAACTAGTACTAAACCCTTTCTTCAAAATATTTGTGTGTGGAATGGTAAATTTATAATGTCACCCCATGCACTACGGGTAGCAGACGTCAGGTTGGTGGGTTCTCCATTTTTTTTACTAGGACCCCAAAGTCCACCACCTGGATTCAGGTGCAAGCAAGTGGTGGTGGACATACATTTAGAAATTAAGGAACCAGATGCCTCTGAGAATATGCTCTGCCCAGAATTTATTTTCGGTACTGGAACTGAGGTCACAATCCTTTCATTCCAAACATTCACTTCTTGTTTTCCCCGCAAATCTTATTTATTTCAGCAGCCTCATGTAGGAAAAGCAGCCTTTCTGTTGCTGTTGTAGAACAAATGGAGGCAGAAACCCTTACATATCTACTGGGTTGACTGGGTCAATTTGTATTCTGGTCATGAAAAGGAGACCAGATTCCTTGACATGCTAAATGACTGTGCCTTAGAGCAGCTAGTCATGGAGCCCACCAGAGGATAGGTAACTCTGGATTTAATATTGTGCAGTACTCAGGACCTGGTTAGAGATGTCAATGTTACCGAGCCATTGGGGAACAGTGATCATGTTGCGATTCGTTTCGACATGCACGTCGGGGGAAGAATATCAGGCAAATCTCTCACAAAAACCCTTGACTTCCGATGAGCGGACTTCCCTCAAATGAGGAGGCTGGTTAGAAGGAGGTTGAAAGGGAAGGTAAAAAGAGTTCAGTCTCTATAGAGAGCATGGAGGTTGCTCAAATCAACAGTAATAGAGGCCCAGCGGAAGTGTATACCGCAAAGGAAGAAGGGCTCAACTAAGTCCAGGAGGGTGCCCGCATGGCTAACCAGCCAAGTTAGAGAGGCCGTAAAGGGCAAGGAAGCTTCCTTCCAGTTATGCCCTAATGAGGAGAATAAAAAGGAACATACTGTGGCAAAAGAAATGTAAGAAGGTGATACGGGAGGCGAAGAGAGACATTGAGAAACACATGGACAGCAGCATTAAGGGGAATAATAAAAGCTTCTTCAAATATGTTAGAAACAGGAAACCCACCAGAGGAGCAGTTGGCCCTCTGGATGGTGAGGGAGGGAAAAGGGAGATAAAAGGAGACTTAGATATGGCGGAGAAATTGAATGAGTTCTTTGCATCTGTCTTCACTGCAGAAGATCTTGGGCAGATACCGCTGCCCGAACGGGCCCTCCTTACCAAGGAATTAAGTCAGACAGAGGTTAAAAGAGAAGATGTTTTAGACCTCATTGATAAATTAAAGATCAATAAGTCACCGGGCCCTGATGGCATCCACCCTAGAGTTATTAAGGAATTGAAGAATGAAGTTGCTGATCTCTTGACTAAGATATGCAACTTGTTCCTCAAAATGGCCACGGTGCCAGAGGATTGGAGGATAGCAAATGTCATGCTGATCTTTAAAAAGGGAAAGAGGGGGAACCCGGGAAACTATAGGCCGGTCAGCCTAACATCTATACCGGGGAAGATGGTGGAATGCCTCATCAAAGATAGAATCTCAAAACACATAGACAAACAGGCTTTGCTGAGGGAGAATCAGCATGGCTTCAGTAAGGGTAAGTCTTGCCTCACAAACCTTTTAGAATTCTTTGAAAAGGTCAACAGGCATGTGGATGCAGGAGAACCCGTGGACATTATATATCTGGACTTTCAGAAGGCATTTGACATGGTCCCTCACCAAAGGCTACTGAAAAAACTCCACAGCCAGGGAATTAGAGGGCAGGTCCTCTCCTGGATTGAGACCTGGTTAAAGACCAGGAAACAGAGACTGGGTGTCAATGGACAATTTTCACTATGGAGAGAGATAAAAAGCGGTGTGCCCCAAGGATCTGTCCTGGGACTGGTGCTCTTCAACCTCTTCATAAATGACCTGGAGACAGGGTTGAGCAGTGAAGTGGCTAAGTTTGCAGACGACACCAAACTTTTCCAAGTGGTGAAGACCAGAAGTGATTGTGAGGAGCTCCAAAAGGATCTCTCCAGACTGGCAGAATGGGCAGCAAAATGGCAGATGCGCTTCAATGTCAGTAAGTGTAAAGTCATGCACATTGGGGCAAAAAATCAAAACTACACATATAGGCTCATGGGTTCTGAGCTGTCTGTGACAGATCAGGAGAGAGATCTTGGGGTGGTGGAAGACAAGTTGAAAGTGTCGACCCAATGTGCAGCGGCAGTAAAGAAGGCCAATTCTATGCTGGGGATCATTAGAAAAAGTATTGCGAACAAAATGGCTAATATTATAATGCCGTTGTACAAATCGATGGTAAGGCCACACCTAGAGTATTGTGTCCAGTTCTGGTTGCCACATCTCAAAAAGGATATAGTGGAAATGGGAAAAGGTGCAAAAGAGGGCAACTAAGATGATTGCTGGGTGGGGCACCTTCCTTATTTGGAAAGGCTATGACGTTTGGGCCTCTTCAGCCTAGAAAAGAGACGCCTGAGAGGGGACATGATTGAGACATAGAAAATTATGCGTGGGAAGGATAAAGTGGATAGAGAGATGCTCTTTACACTCTCACATAACTCCAGAACCAGGGGACAGCCACTCAAATTGAGTGTTGGGAGAGTTAGGACAAACGAAAATATTTCTTTACTCAGCATGTGGTTGATCTGTGGAACTCCTTGCCACAAGATGTGGTGACGACACCTGGCCTGGACGCCTTTAAAAGGGGATTGGATAAGTTTCTGGTGGAAAAATCCATTATGGGTTACAAGCCATGAAGTGTATTCTTGCCTTGATATTCTTATGTTAATATTATTCAACATAATATTGATCAATATTGATCAATACTATCAATATTATGTTGATATTAAGGTTACGTCACCTCTGTCTTCGAAGTCTGGATGCCACCTCTCCTTTGCAAAACAGAGCTGGGAGGGTACAATTCCCATCAGAGAAGTAAGAAAAGACTGCTTCTCTCTTTCCTTACTCACTGCTTTTTCCTTTCAGTTTCTCCCTATCAACTACTTCTCCCCCACCTCCAAGTCCAGATTCCAGGCCTAGGTTTGTTTCCTAGTTTACTTCCTTTTCAGTTTTTCCTTTCTCTTTTCTTTGCTTCCTAAAAAAAAAATAAACCTGAAAACAAGAGGACTGTAGTCAGCTATCTTCCAGATGGATGGACAAGAATCTCCTATATTTCAAGCAGCCTATCAGGTTTCATTCTGATTGCTTACTAGATAGAAACAAGGAGAAGTGCTCATCCCAGTACTTAAGAACATAAGAACATCCCTGCTGGATCAGGCCATAGGCCCATCTAGTCCAGCTTCCTGTATCTCACAGCGGCCCACCAAATGCCCCAGGGAGCACACCAGATAACAAGAGACCTGCATCCTGGTGCCCTCCCTTGCATCTGGCATTCTGACATAGCCCATTTCTAAAATCAGGAGGTTGCACATACACATCATGGCCCGTAACCCATAATGGATTTTTCCTCCAGAAACTTGTCCAATTCCCTTTTAAAGGCATCCAGGCCAGATGCCATCACCACATCCTGTGGCAAGGAGTTCCACAGATCAACCACACACTGAGTAAAGACACATTTTCTTTTGTCTTTCCTAACTCTCCCAACTCTCAATTTTAGTGGATGTTTCCTGGTTCTGGTGTTGTGTGAGAATGTAAAGAGCATCTCTCTATCCACTTTATCCTTCCCATGCACAACAAGAAAAACTGCACAAATGCGCAATTTAAATAAGCAGAAAAAGTACACATACATACCGAGTACACCACCTGGAATATTTAAAACTATAACATGGTGTCAGAAAGTCAAACCCAATAACTAATCCACAGTAGTTGTGTCAACATAACATAAATTACTACATGCCTTTTGTTCCTTGTTCTCCTTTGTCTCCAAAAATCACTCTGGACTCTGATGGTCCAGGGGGACCTTTATCACCTGGGTTGCCTTTTTCACCTGAAGGCCCTTGTTTTCCTCTTGGTCCTGGAAGGCCAGGAGAACCTACAATTAAAAAAATAAACTTCAGGAGAAATCTTACCAGCAGTCAATTGCAGCTCAGTTTTTAGGTGGCCTTGAGGCAAAAACCCTGTAAGGGCTCCTGATGGCATAACCCCCAAGTTTTGGGAAGTGCATGTAATTGGCATTTATCCCCCATGCTTCATGGTGCAGAACCATGCAGGCAACAGATGGACACAGGTACTTCTTCATGCTGTCACCCACAGTTATTATGCAGCAGTACAGGCTCTGATCTCTGTCAATTGTCCCATTCTCAGTTAGCTTTCCTAGCTTGGTGCTATTGATTGTGCTCAGTTAGGAAAGCTACTGAGCAGGAGACAAGCAAGAATGTTTCTTTACTACTGCTTCTACAGTTCTTCTGCTGCCACATTCCCTACTGGCTCCTGGTTAGCCTTCTCACTGGATCTTGGCTTGTTTACAGGGAAGCTGTGGTAGCAGTGGGCTGTCCTCTTTCTTCCCTGGCAACATTTTACAATTTGCAGATCCCCTAGTCCTCAACACTGCACCATGGGAGCGTGGGCAGGACATCTGGGACTTATAAAGTGGCATTGGAGGATGACAAGATGGACCACTGCTGCCCAGTAAGTGTTCGCAAAGGTCTTTACTTACTAGGGAGTGATGAAGAACAGTAGCAAATCACTGCCTCAGGGGCTTGTTGGGCATGGGTGTGAATCCTTGCATGGACATGGGCCCCTGGCATGTGCCCTATGACCCCACTTACAGTTGCAGCCCAGCTGCATTCCGGCAAGCAGCTAGCAAATTCCAAAGAACAGCAACAATCACATTTTACAGCTTTCATGAATTGACCATGGGAACTGTATAGTTCTGTTAGGGAAATAGTCAAAATCCTACTGAAGTATTACCCAGAGTTCCTTGGGGAAAGCTATGACAGGAAAGTCATTTTGAAATTGGTTGAAGTTCAAAATTAAAAAATGGGCCAAGTCAAAACAAGGGAGAATCCAAGGGCAGACGGCACTTTTATCAGTTGAAAAGAGCTGCAGTTAAGTCCATTGGGGCTCATGATGTCTTTTCAAAATCTCCAAAGGAAAGATGCAAGCAACAATGAAAATCCCCTACAAAAAGCAGGCATTATTTCAGTTGTATCAATAAAGCAAACATCATAAGCTGAGAAGCACATTCATGGAATATGGAACCACTTGCCTCAAAAGTGTGTGATTTTAGTGAAAAGCTCTCAGCAATTTACAGTAAAAAGCAGTAAAGGACTCAAACTTCTTCAGTCAACTGCTTGGTTCTTCCAAGAAAGGCCCGTCTTACAGGTTGAAAACCATAACACATGAAACCAGTGCATCTGCACAGGTAATTGACCCTCAAGCTGTATGAAGAATGGACCGATATAGCAGGTGCTGCATCACTTACCTCTGCTTCCAGGGACACCTGGATTTCCCAGACCACCAGGTAATCCAGGAATACCTACAGGGCCCATCAAGCCTAGTTCTCCTCTTGGGCCTGTGGGAAGTAAGCAAAACCAAATATTGTACTGTACTGCATTGGTTACTGAATTATGAGAGAAGTACAATGAAATTTATATTTGAAATAAATGTTTGAACTCATACATACATACCGATGTACGTACGTACGTACGTACATACATACATACATACATACATACATACATACATACATACATACATACATACAGAGAGAGAGAGAGAGAGAGAGAGAGAGAGAGAGAGAGAGAGAGAGAGAGAGAGAGAGAGAGCGACCTGCACTGAGTCAGACCACTGGTTTATCCAGTCCAGCATTACCTTCTATGACTAGCAGTGGCTTTCAAAGGTTTCAGGCAGAGTTTTTTCCCCAGTTTTTGCAACCTGAGACCCTTTAACTGGACATTACAAACTGCATTGCTACCACCATGCTGCTGGTCATTTAGTGGCATGTAGTGAACACCTAAATTTGCACTCGCTTGGGATCAAGGTAGAGATGTCCCTGCTCCCAACAGAGAAGGTGCAAGTGACTGGAAAGGCATGGTGAATAGCCCTTTTCACTCCATTAAGGATGGCCTATGCAAACATCAGCTGGTTAATGCTCTCCCCAGGAAGGCTTGCCTAGCGCTAGCGCTAATGGCACTTGAGTGGCAGTCAAATGCATTTTTATTTGTCTGGGCATTCCAGCAGGTGATATGTGCTAGTTTTTAATACTGTCTGTTTGCTCAGCTGAATTTTTATTTTGACTTCACTGCTTGTCATGTTATCTTCTGCTGTATCTTACTACAATTTTCTTTGTTGTGAAATTTTAGTGTATTTCATCCTGCTGTTGTTGGCATCCTTCAGTCTCGGAAGACTATGGTGTCACACTCTGAATGGTGGTTCTGGAACAGAGTGTCCTCTCCAGTGCGTGAAGCCTGGGTAAAGTAGGTATAGAGGATAGGCTGTTACCCATGCAGCAAATCCCCCCTCTCCACGTCGCTGAAATGGTCCAATGGAAAGGCAGAGGCCAATACGGTTGGTTCCAGCGGCGTCGCAGGAGTTGCCAGAACGTGACTGTGTTCAGCCATGAACTGCCTCAGGGACTCCGGCTCTGGATTTTGCCTCGAGGTTGACTCCTGAAGCCTTTTCCATAACTGGATGTAGCCACAAGGCAGTGGAGGTTTGGGATCAGAGTTTTCCTTCTCTCAGATGAGCTGCCTTCCCAGGTTAACGAGTCCCATCTACCTGGAGGCTGTTTAGTCGCCTCTTACGACAAGTACAGCCAAACTGAGGGCCTATTCTTATCCCCAGCCCCCAGGGGAAATTCCCCAGGGGAATCCTGCTGTACACAGTCCTAATGCAACATAAAAACCCTCCTAGTTCAGGCCAAAGGCTCATCTAGTCCAGCTTCCTGTATCTCAAAGTGGCCCAGCAGATGCCTTAGGGAGCACACAAGACCATAAGAGACTTGCATCCTGTTGCCACTCCCTTGCACCTGGTATTCTGAGCTAGCCTACCTCTAAAACCAGGAGATTGCATACATCCAACATGACATATAAACTGGGGTGGATTTTTCTTCCACAAATCTGTCCTTTTAAAGGACAGCCTTTAAAAGGCTTCTAGATCAATCCTACAGTAAGGTGGCTTAGATATCTTTAAATTAATAAAATCCACACTGGACTAAAACCCTTTCCTTGTCCCTAAGTATTACATATGGACTTAGTATTATGCTTTGCACTAATTTTATTTTACTGATCATATCAATAAGCCCTGTGCAGAGCACAATGGCAAATGAGTATTACTAAGTGTGTAGACAAATCAGTTTTGCTTTAAGGAACACTTACCTTGTATACCTGGTATTCCTGGTGTACCAGATTGTCCCTTGATGCCAGGCAATCCTTCATCTCCTTGAGGACCAGGTAGTCCAGGTAGGCCAAGTTGTCCTGGGAATCCTGGGATATCTAGACCTGGAATACCTGGATCCCCTTTGGCTCCGACAACTCCTCTGTTTCCTAAGAAAACAGACACATTGCAATAAATATTATGTTCAAGAGAACTGTGGACCATAAAGTTACGGTTTTGAGAACAGAAACTCTGCATGAAGTTTGTCTGGCATCTTTGAGCACAATTGCCCCAGGAAATCTATAAATCATGCACACAGAGGAGCAATAGGTTATCATGACAGATTGTATTTAGAACCTATTGGCTAATTTTAAAAGAAATGAGAGAAACCTTGTTCAGGTCTGGCACAGAAAACAAAAGCAACCTACTAGCTATTGGGCAAAAATCCTTTCTGGTCACTCTCCAAAAACAGAGACAAAAGGGACTTTATACCAGTAGCCCTTCTGGTTCACAAAGTACTTTGCAGAAGAAAATGTCAATACACTTTACTTGAAACTTTGTGGGTCAGCTGTGTTAAGATCTTACGCGACGAAAACATCTCCTTTGTAATAATAATAATAATCATTATTATTATTTCTTCCACCCTTGTAGGCCAAATCAAAACCTAAACTTTATTAGATTTTATTTAGCAATCCCAGAGTAACCCTGGATGGGAGAACAAGAGCCATGTCCTTTGGGTGAAGGTGCACCAGGCACCCTACAAAGTGAACAGTGAACTGATGTTCATTGTTTTGACCGTTTATTCAATATGCTGTATGGCCACTAGCTTTTCCCTGAATTGTTCCTTTGGGGTCTGTGAATATGTGGATGATAGTGAGTGGGAACCTGTCTTGGTGCTCGATTGTATCAGTGTGTTTGCATAGTCATGTGATGCATAGTACTCAATTTGTTTACCCACTTGTTCTCTGTGAGAATTATTTGGGCTGTAATTCTTGGCACTTGGAATTTATGCTTTGGGGCTAATATTGTGCAGTCAGTGGGCCAGTTACCCTCCCCCTGCTAAATAAAAGAGGGGCACCCACTTGAAAAAGTGCCTCTTAACCAGTTAGCAGGAGTAAGTGCTAACTGCATCACTTATTATTTTGCATCACTTGCTTCCTTGATGGTGCACCCCCAAAAGCCCACTCCCAGATATGTGCAGATCATCTTCAGCCTGTTAGATGCACCATCTTCAGATCAGGTGTGCCAGGGCACAGAGCTGGTGGACGTTCTTTGGCTAGCAATTACGACAGTGGCTAGGGAATTCTAGGGATTTCTTTCTCCACCTAGGTTTGGGAGAGCTCAAAAGATCTGGGAAGACCTCTGCCTGTGGGAGTTAGTTCCAGTACAGCATCCCAGTTCTGCTCTTTGTGTATGGGTTCCTCAAAATCTCTTACCCCTCTGCCTTCCTTCTGCTTCCTCTCTTGTTGCCCACATTCTGTCTTCCTTCCCCTCTTCTTCTCTTACCCTTAAGGCTCTGCCCTCTTTCTCAGAGCTACTCCTCCTACCTCTTTTCCTCCCATCACCTTTTTCCATGCTGCTTTCATGTCTTTCTCTTCCTCCTGTTGCCTCTTCTTCCCTGTGTACTCCTCTTTTTCTCCTTCTCCCTGTGTTGGTCTCCCATCCCTTCACTTTCTCACCTCTCTCCTTTTGAAGCTTCCTGTGCTCCTGCCAAGTCCTCCCAGCTGCAGGGAGGTGTGATGCCAACACCATACTTCCAGGTTCAGGCACTTGGCAACAATGTCATTGCCTCACTGTTCATCTTGCCGCAGCTACCTGCTGGCACTTCCCAGGCCTGCCCAGGAACCTGTGTGAGGCAGATGCCACAATTTAATACCACAGAACTGCCAACTATTTTCTGCTTGAATTACCTTTTGGGCCTATTATTCCACATGGTCCTGCTGGTCCTGGCAAGCCAATAAGGCAATCACCCATTTTTCCTGGAGCACCCTTTCCCCCTGGAACTCCTGGAGACCCAGGTTCTCCTAAAAGATAGCAGTGATTAATGTTGAGTTTTGGGCAACTGAATATTCATTCATATTCTTAAATTCTCTCTCACTCACACTCCCCACCTTACTTATAATTGCAATTCACGATCAAATTTACACATTTAGGTCAATGTGGCCATTGTTGTTAGTTGTTGTTGAGAAGCAGTACCAAAATAGTCTTATTAATAAATAAAAACAAAGTTTCACATATGAAGCATGACATCTGAATAGGAAGCCTGCTATTGAGGCTGGAGGAAAAATCCATTACTGGGTACAAGCCATGATGTATATGCGCAACCTCCTGATTTTAGAAATGGGTTATGTCAGAATGCCAGATGCAAGGGAGGGCACCATGATGAGGTCTCTTGTTATCTGGTGTGCTCCCTGGGGCATTTGGTGGGCCGCTGTGAGATACAGGAAGCTGGACTAGATGTGCCTATGGCCTGATCCAGTGGGGCTGTTCTTATGTTCTTATTGGGGGCTATCTGATAGCCAGAACCATTTGAAAATTGAAGATCCCCCCCACTTATCTCATGCTTTGGGTTTCAGTGATATAGTAGACTTGCACTGTTTCAAAAAGGTCAATCAGGAGTTTGGCATCTCAGAGCAGACTCTTCAGAAGAATTGGCTCCACTGAGAGACAAAAGGAGGACGCTCCTGGATGGTGAAGCTTGAACCTTCTTGCGAGAACTGAGGAAACACAACTAACCTGACAGCCTATAATGCTCCCCCCCCCCATTTTGTAGAGTTTATTTTAAACATGGGGCAGGAGCTGCCCTCATTAGAATCAGTTAGACCTGAAAAACAGAAGTACTTTGAATTAGCAGCTAATGTGATGGACTAAAGTGTCAGATAAATTAGTCAGAATTATTGTTCTCCTTTTTCCACTATCTAATCCAGGGGAGGGACAGGAAACAAAATGTACTGACCAGGCTGCTAGAATGACAAGTAAATGAATACATCTCAGAGGTGTGGCTTCATGAAAGTATGGTTACTGCAAAGTAGACAAAATTGGAACTGGGGTACAACTTTCTCTTACTGAAAAGGGCCAAGAATGAAATTGTTTGCATAGCCCTGTATTCAAAGTGAGTAAGAAGAATAATCCACTCCTGGCTACCAGCTCAGAATGCAATGTGATGTAAAGGTGTGATACACATTTTGTAAATAAACAAAAAGAAATCAACTACTGAAAGGAAAATAATTTTTTTTTAAATAAATATGCTTCAGATGAAGGCATCTTACTTAAAATGAACAACACACACAGACTAGATGTACGTATTTATAATACACAGAATTCTCATTGAGGAGCTCTACCTCTTGGGCCATCAGCACCATCACGACCTCGTTGACCCTGAAGTCCTGGAAGACCTGGGAATCCTCTTTCACCTTTCTCACCTGACCTGCCTTCTTCTCCTGGTGAACCTAGTCTTCCCTGTTGTCCAGGAATAAGAGGACCTGGTTCTCCCTAAAACAAAGAAGAAATGTGAATATTTCTTCAAAGAGTAAGAAAAAAATGGATACATACCTAAAATGGATACATACCTATTGGTTAGCTGGAGACCATTTAAACCTCTGCTAATGAGCTGTCCAACTGAACTAACTCAAATTGTTTTTTTTTAAACCCACCTTTTCTCCAGGGAATCCAGGTTTTCCAGGTACACCTGGTTCTCCTAATGTTCCTGGACAACCTGGTGGACCTTTAGATCCTTGAAGCCCTTTATTTCCTATAAAGAAAAATTGCTGTTAAGTGATACAACCTTGCCCTTCCATCAAGTAGTTTAGGGCAATATCCATGGTTCTTCTCACCTGCCACTTGATTACAACATTATGACGTTGGTTAAGCTAAGAAAGAATGACTGGCCTACATGAAGATTTGAATCCAGTACTCCCCATTTCCAATACAACATTTTAACCTCTACACCATGCTGACTCTTATTTTACTTGTGCTAAGTGACCATATAGATACTTATTTTTTCTCACGGTAAACAAAATAGATGGTAAACAAGAGGGAGAAGGGAGAATAAGCAAATACAGACAGGTTAGAAATATGGGCGAATATCACTAAACATTCTTAATGCTTAGTTTTTGCTGGGAGTGAGAATTAAGCAAATAAAATATAAGCCAAGTGCAGATTTTGTAGAGAGATTCGAAATGAGAGAGAGGTGACATCACCAACATGTTCAAGGAAGTAGCTGCACTCTTTCATGATCAAGTAAATCATTTTTTAAAAAATATGGAATTTCAATTCCATAGACAGGAAAGTAAAAAATAGTAGTAAAAAAAGCAGAACGAAAAAATATATAATGAGAGGAGAGTTTAGTTTTATAACAGAGCAACAGAACACTTCATGAAGTATATATACAACACGTACTTCTGAAAGTATATTAAAGCGCCTTGGACAGGAGTGCAAGTTAGGCAAGAATATGGTGTGTCAGTTGGTATGCACTCCCTAATTATGTTGCAAGTCCAGCTGCCAGCAATCTCGCTTTTTGAAAACAGATAGTACCACTTCACACGTAGAACTGAAGTGCTCAAATTAACACATAACTACAATGAAGGTCTAACTGGGATTTTTGATCTCACTTGTCTGCCATAGAATGTATTTGTTTAATACATTTCTTGTACGTTCAACAACACTTTTATTAACAATAACTGTTATTATTCAGGGTACAAAAAGCAAATAAATTACCTTTTAGACCAGGATACCCAGGAAACCCAATCCCTATTAAGCCTGGATCACCATCTGGTCCTGGAAGTCCTGGAACACCACGCTGTCCTCTGGAACCAACACTACCTATGAAAGAATGCAAAGTGGTTCTGACAATTGTATCAAGGGTAGCCCCATCCATCAGTCCCTGAGACAAGAACACAGGTCCCTCAAATCTAGGTACAGGATGGCCTCTTGTTATACAGAGAAGATGCTGAAATCTCTCATTCTTTCTGATTGGCAAAACCTGGCATTTCTAGGCAGGGTTCGGAAAGACCCTGGCCTGAAACCTTGGAGTGCTGTCTGCAGACCAGTGGTCTTCAACCTTTTTCATGCCACAAACCAAACAGACCCACCATAGACCTGGGATCCTCTCTGCCTACTCCCTGTCCCTGTTTTGCCCTCCCAGCACTGTTCACTGTAACCAATTATTCTTATTTGAGAGAGCAGAAAAAGTTACCATGAAGCCTGGCACCAGTGAAAGCTATTTTAGCATAATTGCTTAGAACCTGAGCAGGGCTGGGACACAATCTCTTGGTACCTGAAGGGGTACACCAGATGCCTCTCCCATTACCTGGTGGTGCTCTAGTTAAGTGTTCTTCAACCATTTTAGTTCCCATAAGTTGCCATGATCCCACAACCAAGGTTTTGTGACCCCATTGGGGTCACTATCCCAAGGTTGTAGACAAGATTGACAGCACAATCCTATGCATATCTACTCAGAAGTGAGCCCCAAAGTGTTAAGTTGGGCTTACTCCCAGGAAAGTGTGCACAGGGTTGCATCTTGAATCAGACAGACTAATGGACTAACTAAGCATAATGTAGCTTTGTTTGCCCCCCACAGATTGACTCTATTTCTCCCTTGCTTACTCTCTTGCGCGTCTCACTTGTTTGGCTCTATTTCTCTTGCCTGGTCTCTACATCACTTCTTTGTTCCTGCTGGATTGACTTTACCATTGCAGATTACAGCTTTTTCTTGTAATGCAGTACTTTAGATGAGCTTATAGCACAATACAATGCATGTGTACTCAGAATTAAGTCTTACTGTGCTCAATGGGGCATTCTCTCAGGAAAATGTGTATAGGATTTCAGCCTTAGCTTTGCAACAGTTCAGCTTGAAAAAGTAGGTTTCACCTCTTCCTCCCTGTGATCCAGGTCTTCCATCTGGTCCTCGATCTCCAGGCATTCCAGGAATTGCATTTACTTTACCGGGTTCACCTTTAAAACCTTAAAAGTGCATAATAAAATTAGCCAATAGAACAGACACATCCTGATGCTTTTCAGGATGATGTGCATTGAAAATACTGGTGTGGCTACTCCAAGAAAAAGTGAACAAGTCAAGATTGATATGCATACTACAAAGAAACTAAAATTATTTAATGCCAGTCCTTAGGGCAACAATGAAATAATCAGATACAACAATGAGATTATCAAATATTGGGCATTTGCCTGGGCAAGGAAAGGTACAGTATAATTTTTCCAAACAAACAAATGCTTGCCTCAATCTGTGTAAAAACAAGTTGACAAAATTTACAGATCACAGATTTACAGATCAATGCAGACACCCACCCACAAGTCAACCCCACAGATAAGTCAAGGGCAGGGTCTGAAAAAAAAAAATCACGGAATTTTCTATGACCCTCGGATAAGTCGGGGGAGGGGTTTAAACTTAGGGTGTTTTGTCTAACACCTAACTTAGGTGTTTTGTCTGATTTTACCTCAGGCCAGATCCTGAAAAATAACCTACCACTAATTATTACCTAAGAACTGTACAGTCTCTAATTTATTTAAAACATAGTAAAAGATCATAAGATACATTTTTATTCTTTTTAAAATCTTGTCTTCACCACCTTTTTATAAGCACTATCAGAGTAAGTGCACTGTAAACAACATACCAGTAAAATAGTGTTTCCCAACCTGGGATTCATGTACCCCCAGGGTCACTCAACAGGACCTTTAGGGGTACTTGAAAAAGAATGGCATAATGCAGGTCATGGCTTGCACAGCCAGCAAGGCAGAAAGGGAGGTAGCTAGTTGACTGTGAAAGCCCCACCAAAAGCTAGTTTTTGGTCATCAATTCATGTATGCACCAGTGACTGAAAACCAAAATATGGAAAGTGATCAATCACCCAGAATTTCTCAGGATACTTCTGGTGCAAAACAGTGCAAAGGCAGAGTCTTCTTTTCTTCAAACAGATTAAAAGAGAAAACACTGTGATAAATACATGAAGTCTGGGCTTTCATATGGAGGAGAAGAGGGCTTGTATTATTAATTACAACATTTTGCTAATAGGAAGAGTACAATTTATGGAAATGGGCTGCCAAGAGATATGCAAGTGAAAAAGGTTGGGAACCACTGCAGGAGATCCATGAATCAAATCCACCTTTAAGCCCAAAGCTCTACATATAACATACAACTTATAACACATAAGTTATAACACATAACACATATAACAGAACATATAACATGACACATAATAGCAGCAACTGTTACCCTGCACATGCCTGATCTCATCTGATCTTGGAAGCTAAGCAGGGTCAGGCGTGGTTAGTACTTAGATGGGAGACTGCCTGGGAATACTGGGTGCTGTAGGCTTATATCATTGTCTTTCAAGACTGAAGGTTGCCAACCATAACACATAACTGAGAGTGTGCAATTCAGTTCACAGCAGAGAGGTGAGCTGCATATAGTTGCAACCATTTTTACTCAGAAGTAGACCCACTGCTTTCCATGGGTGTTATTCTTAAGTAATGGTGCACTGAATTGTAGCCTAGGACTTTGCTTCAAATGGAAAGGCGTTTTCATCCTGGCGTTGGAAAAAAAACAGATCTCTGCTAAATGCAAGCCTTTGCAAAACAGAACCAAGCTGCAACAGCATTTGCAAAATGGAACAGAGGAGAATAAAAGGTTGGCTGGAATGTCCCAGGAAAGTTACTATAGAAACTATGTAGGTGCCTGCCCGAGCTGAGCAGAGAAACAAAACTTTTTCCCTCGGATTGACCCAGAGATAAGGTGAAGTGATAATTTGAACTTGATTACTTGACAACAAATTTACATACTATAGGTGAGTATCTACAGCAACCAAGAGTTATGCCTCTTGGGCCTTTTCCTCCCAGGTCCTGGAAAGAGACTATTGTCTTCTACATTATCATGTGGGCACCTGGATATAAGTGGTAGCCCAAGCAAAAGTCAAAATCAGTTATTCTGAATACATTAGTTCTCAGTGATAAATACAGCTGCTCCCTTTCCCTCTTCCTGCCTTGCTTGTGGGTCTGTAATCAGGTCAGGATCAGGGATTGGCCAGGTTAGGCATAGGCCTAGGGGCCCTATATTTCCAGGAGTCCGTCTGGCCACCCTCTGAAAGATCCAGCAGCGAACAGGCCGATGCAGCACAAGCCACTCAAGTTGTTTACACCATCACTGATTTTCGTCACTCTTCTTAACCACAACTGGGCTTCTTCAGACGCCCATGTGAAGTTTTTACCTCTCCTTTCTGGTCACCATGGTTCTGAGAGAAGAGCACACAAGGACACCTGTCCTCTCTCAGTGACTTGGCAGCATCGAGACAAGAGCTACTGAGCCTCTCCCTTTTGTCTTTCTTGACTGTCCAAGCAGGTAAAATGGGAGTGTTCAGGACACTTTTGTGAGTGCCACAGGGACATTGAGACAAGAGCAGCCAGAGAGATCTCTCGAGTCTCAGCACACAAGTGGCACTAAGTGTCCAAAGCACTGTGGGTATGAGTTAGAAAGCTCCATGGAGGTTTTGTCCAAAGTCTTCCAGAACCTGACACTGACACTGACACTGACACTGAATGCAGAACCCAACTATGGATCAAGCCACATAAGGGCATGACATGCAGAATTTCTGTTTGTCTTCCTGCTTAACCTGGACTCAACCCCAATCCTTGACATGGCCAATACATTCATGACGTGAATATCTTTCCAGTGCTAATTCATTATGTTCTTTTTGAACGTTTGTTGTTTGACAAGCAAAATAATTAGGGTGCATCTTTGAGGAAGTGAAGAAACTGGGGAGGTTTACAGGTTCTCTCTCTGCCCCCATGGATGATAACTGCAATACTAACATTAGCATAGTCCCCAACTTAAATCCTGTTTCCATTCCAGAGGTTTGTCCAGAAGCCAGAACCAACATAAGCACCAACATGACTGTCTATAAATTGGACGTCCATAATTTGGGATCTCCCTATACTTGTAAGCATCTTGAGTTAATATTCTAACTCGGGGAACACCTTCTTACTGACTTTACCAAATGACAGATGTCTTAGGCAATTCTGAGTTTTTATATTTATTCTGTGGGATTGTATTATATTCTCCCATGTTGTAAAATAAGAGCATGTACCAGACATATGCCTCATCTAAGAATTTACCTTTTGCTTTTTAATCTACTACAGACATCACAGTCCACTACTTCTGAATTGAATAATGAGGATAAAATGAGAATCCACTGACCAGCTACTCCAGGCAACCCAGGGAAACCAGGAAATCCTTGAGATCCTTTAGAACCTTCTATTCCTGGTGGTCCATATCCTGCTGGTCCAGCTAATCCTACCTGTCCAGGAAGACCTGGGCTACCAGCAGATCCTGGTGCACCTTTGGCTCCCTTTGGACCAGAAGATCCCTGAGAATAATTTGGGAAAAAAAACATGATTAACACAAACTGCTCAGTTTCTAGAATAGAAGCCATATTAGACTGTTTCTGGAAGGAATGACAATGAGGCTGCAATTCTAACCACACTTTCCTGAAAGTAAGCCCCATTAAACAAAATACAAAATAGGACTTACTTCTGAGTAGAACTGGTTAAGCTTGTGGACGGAGATTGACAGTTCTAAGGTGTCAGTGAGACACATAGCAGCTGATGTTAAGTTGGCACCTCATTTGCTTTTTCTTCCAATCAGTGAAATTTTTGGGAAGGAACTATGAAAACGTGCAGACATAGGGTTTTCTCTGCCCTGCAAGAGTTCTCTCTTGGAATGAGAGTTTTCAAAATGTTTTGATGTATTTATTATTTCTTTCAATTAATAAGGTGGTTCCTAAACTGGGGTATTGTGACACCCCAGCCAGGGAAGCCCTGTCTCTGCCCCTATAAGGGGTGGGGCGAAGGCAAAGTCAGCGATGTGATCACCATGATTATGCTGCTGCAAGGACAAAAGGGTTTTTTTTTAACTTACCTGTGGCAGCTCTGGCCCAACAGAAGGTCTGGGGAGCCGGCAGACCCCTTTGTAGGGCTCCCCACACCTCCAAACTGTAAATAGTGAAAAAGGCCACTGCTACACTACTTTAGTTGATACTTTACTCAGCCTCTGATATAACAGGTCTACCTGAGGCAGAAATAAATGACCTGACAATTTCATTCTGATCACCACAAATCAATAGGGCAGGCTTTAAAAAATGTTATACCTTCAGGTCTACAATAAAATCTAAATTAAAGGAAAAAGATTACTATCCAGTTTAGGTTTGTACTCTTGATAGGCTGCATATAGCCTTTGCCACATGCCGCAGTGGTATTATGACACAGAACAATCAAATAAACTGCATGTACATAGCTATCTGGAACCAATACTGACATGTATTTTGCCATATATTTGAACAAATGCTAAATGAATTAATAAGTACAAGTGGCCTATTCTTATAAAAATGACACATACTGACCCGTTCTCCCACAGAACCTCTTGAGCCTTTCAAGCCAGGTTTACCAGAGAAGCCGTCTGAACCTTTTTCTCCTGAGCTTCCTCTGAGACCCGTTTCTCCTCTGTCTCCTGATGGACCTTCTGGATGCACATAGCCAGGCACACCTTTTGATCCTTTAAGGCCTTGGTTTCCTGGAAGACCTGGAAGTCCCTAAGACACAAGCTAATAATGAAAACTATGACAGGTATAGAAGCATTGTTTAGAATTACCACTGCTACAGTCCAAGAACAAAAGTTCCAGTGTTGGGAAAACCTAGCGGAACTTGACTTGAGTCACCGAGTCACTGCGCCCTGCGACTCAGCTCGAAAAAGAGTCCTAATGGGGGCATTTTCCAAGTCTCTGAATCCCCTTTAGTGACTCTCATGGATTTGAGGTGGCCCCCCCTTTAAAAAGCCTACCATGGGAAAAAAGGGGCTGCCGCTGGGAAGTATGTGCGCTGGAGCTCTCTTTACTAACTTCCCTGCTGTCCCCACCCATCTGTAAAGAGGGCGAGAAGTGGCGAGAAGGAGGACCAACACAAGCAGCGGCTGCAAGGCTTACCAGGATGACCTGAGCACTGCAACCTTACTCAGAAGTAGTCCCACTGCAGTCCTACTGCAGGTCAATTAGTGGGACTTGCTCCCCCAAGTAACAACAGAGCCAAGAAGCCATAAGGTTTGAAAGCAGAACCAGACAAAGGAGTCCCTGGGCTTTTGCAGTCAATTGTAAGGCAAGAACCCCCTTGGGCTACTCCTCCTGCTCTCCCTCAGTCAATGAAAATATCCAAATGCCATAGTTTGTCCAATGATCATTGGTTTCTTCCTTCCTATCAGAGATGGGGGGGGGAAAGAGCTCACTCTTGTCTACCCCCCCCCCCATTCATTGACCCTTTCCTGCCTCCTGGCTGGAACTCCCTGCTGCTTGCAATCAGAATACTGGGCCCATGAGGTTTTCCACCCTGTGAAAACAGTAAGCAAGCACCCTCAGACACAGGCAGACTCAAGTCAGCATGTGTGGGGACGAGTGGCGGGTCAGGGTGGCCCCGATTTGAATCTTTTTCAGAGCATTCCACATGCGCAACTCACAAGTCGCCGAGTCATCCCAAATCACACACTTTTGCGATTTGAGTTCCCAAAAATGCAAAGTTCTCTCCACCCTCAATCACTCCCATGGTTGCCATGCATCTAGAATATTCATGGAACTCCAACTTATAATGAACTAAAGCCTTTTAATGAACAACAGCAACAGGCTCTGAATCAAAGGTCAGCTTTCCCAACACAGAACAGACCAGCTTAACATTCTACTTGCACACAATCCATCCTTTAAAAACCATTGAATATAAATCGTACTTGAACTCCAGGAGGCCCCAGCCTCCCAGGGGATCCTTGAGAACCTTTAGGACCAGATAATCCTTTACTACCTGCAATGGAAACACAATAATTTAAGAATAGAAATAGGGGGAAAAATTAGGCTGCAGTAATAGGACATAATGGTATAGTAGGAATAGTATAAAAGGATATTAGACCTTCTTTTCTTGGCAAAAGCAAGAAAATTAAAGGTTGACAGCAACTGTTACCCTGCACATGCCCAATCTCGTCTGATCTTGGAAGCTAAGCAGGGTCAGGCCTGGTTAGTACTTGGATGGGAGACCGCCTGGGAATACTGGGTGCTGTAGGCTTATACCATAGTCTTTCGAGACTGAAGTTTGCCAACCAACCACATGATATAAACACATTTCTAACTTTCTCACTGAACAATCCCATGCATGTCTACCGAGAAGTCTCAATATGGGTTACTCCCAGGAAAGTGTGCAAAAGATTTCAGCCTCAGAATACAAAAAGCATGCACTTTTTATTAAAGTATCATTTGTGCCAGGAAAATTCTGCATCTGCTTCTTTTAATTTATTGCATCTTAGTATCATAGTAATGCTTTATATGCACCAGTACTTATTTGTAACTTTCTTTAGGACTAGATTATGTTTTCAATTTTATTTTTTCTTAAATTATTTTTTCATAGTTAAGGAGTAGAATGAGGAGATGCAGAAGGCAAAAGTGTACAGTGTATGGATTGGTGGATTGCAGCAAAAAACACCTTGGTTGTTTTCAGGGAATATTTTCAATGAGAAAATAGCATGAAATTAATACGCTGCATCATGGTCTTTATTTAGATCAGGGATGGCTGACTTTTCAACTTTTGGGCCCCTGGACCTTTAACAAGTGTGTAGAGGAGGGAGAGATGAGAGTTGACAAGCTGCACCTGCTAAAATTTCCTCTTCTACACAACTGTTAAAGGTCCAGGAGCCCTAAAGTTGAAAGGCTGGCCATCCCTGGCCTAGATTAAGCCCCTCCCCCTTCAAAATCTGTGTGACAGTGAAAGCAAGTACCAAACTAGATTATGACACAGTGAATGTCTCATCTGGTTTAGTTTTCACTCTCACCTAAAGCAGATAAAAGCTTTCATTGGGTTTCTTTCATTCTAAAAGGCCTCAAGTGCCCATAAAAAGTCACATAAAGCCAGCCAAGGAAATTTGTTCCTCCCCAATCACATCTATGCCCATAAATATCCTAAGGTGACACTATTAAACAAGCTAGAATGAAGTTCTGCTTGTAAACTGGGATCAAGTTATTACACTGGAATATGTCCTTACACCACCTGTGAAACTGTTATGTCTAACAGAGGGCACTATGACATTAAATCTTGTATGCCTGAAGATCTGAGGCTGCCAGTTCGAAACAACTGGAAGTATCCGAGAACTGACAACATGCTGATATACAGATGAGCTGACCCTCGGTGGCAGAGAGGAGTTGCCCTCAAGTGGAGCGTGGGAGGCGAACGGCCAGAGAGAGGCCAGACCAGGAAGGAATCCAGCTGGAAGGAGGAGTTCTATGAAAGACTAGAACTATTCAATTGTAAAAATCCCTATGGGGGTTTAGAACAGCCTGCCTATGTAAACCGCCTTGGATTAAAGTCTGAGGAGAAATCTGAGGACCAAAGAAAGGCGTTATATAAATACCTGCATAAACAAACAAACAAACAAACAAACAAACAAACAAACAAACAAACAAACAAACAAACAAACAAACAAACAAACAAAGCACTAGCTATTAAGACTAGGATGCAAGGCCTACATTTATTCAGTCAGTTTGGAAAACCATCTTTTGCATAAAAGGAAAAGTCATTTTACTACTTTACAATTTACTGTATAGCTAAAAGTCAAATATTCTATAAACTGGATACATTATCCGTTAAAGACCCCTCCCCTCTCATGACCTTAGTATATTTTACCAAAATTTTTAACACTGGCACACCATCCAGTTTACCTTTAGCCCCATCTTGACCCTCTGATCCAGAAACACCAGGAAGGCCAGGTGCTCCAGTAGTATAGGTACATTGGTTACATGGGCCTGCTTCTTCACCTGTAATAAAATTATACTTCTCTCAGATAATAAATCAGCAAATTTTCCCTCTGCCAAAAGCACAGAGTTCCACAGGCAAGCTTAGCTATTTATCTGCAGGACTCTGGAGTCATGCTGATACATCTAATCCCTTGTTACATGTGCTTTCTGTGACCTACAACACTGTAGCCCCCCAAAGCAATCAGTGAGGTAAAATTTGCCAATAATTAAGCTTCAACACGAGAAAAGGGTTTTTGGTATTTTCAGACATCACAACAGCATGCACCAAGAGTATATCTCAGAATAAACCAGGGAGCTGACACATATTGCAATGACAACATGTACCGCCATCCATCTGCACTTAGTGTGTGCTAGAACCCTCTTTATCTCCTGCCAGCATTCAACAGGTGACTCAGCTACTCTGAGTTAATTTGCATAATCTGTATGGGCTGAGAATGAGAGCTAAATCTTGTCTGATTGCTCTTTGATGCAAAGAAACGTGAACACATTCTATGCAAATAGTCTAAATATTGTCTGCCTAAGCTCTGTTTACCATTTCTGTTCACTGCCTTGCTGTCCTCTTTCAGCCTAGAAATATATGCATAAGCAGAATAACTGACCTTTTGTTCCACTGTCTCCTGGAAGGCCTGGATACCCCATGCATCCTGGAATTCCAGGCATTCCGGGTGGGCCTCTTTCAAAAGTTATTGTACCTGTTTATGGATGAGAGGGACAAAAATCTAGCTTTAAACCAAGTACACAAATGACTGTACCCAGAGCTGACCTGGTGCCTGAAGGTACCTCCCAATGGTACTGCCCCAATTGCTATGCTGCCTTTCCACAGGGAGTGGGAAGGGCATGGACATGCATTGGGAGGGGCGATGATGAAGGTGGGGACTTTGCCGTAGACTGCCTGCCTCTTCTTTAGCAAGGGAGAAGGAGGAGAGACAGAGAGGGAGACTACAATGATGTTGGTGGCCCAACCTATTGCTTCAGTGAGCAAGGAAGATAAGAGAAGATGACAACCAAGACAACATTCTTTTATCTTTCTGATCAGCTGCTGACACCACCATTGCAATTTCAGCTGCCATCTATCTATCTATCTATCTATCTATCTATCTATCTATCTATCTATCTATCTATCTATCTATCTATCTATCTATCTATCTTTTCCTCTTTCATCTCGCCCAGGTTACCTACTTCTTCCTCTGAGTCTGCCACTCTCTTTGAAACTGTGCAGCTGAATGGAGCAAAACAAGGAAGTTGATACAAGTGGAAGTGGGATGGTGATTCTTCCACTTTCCTTTTTCCTTCCTGCTCTGCTGATTTATTCCAAAATATAGAATGGCAGAAAGTGGAGGGAGAAGTAAGGGCTTGGTTAGGTGTTGGTGGAGGTGACTGATGTGTGCAGGGTGCCACCCATCTGTTACCTTAGGCAGCCACCTCACCTTGTATCTTGCCTGTACTATTCAGCTTTAAAAGAATTTTGGCAAAATTCATAACTATCATTGACGAAAGAAACAAGAATTCTAAGCTATATATGCGCAAAACAAGTATCAAAACCTCAGTGAATGACATTTACCTGAAATTTTAAACATTTTGGGAACCTTAGATAATAGTGGCATTTCTTGGTCCACCCACAAAGAGCCTCTAAATAACTAATGACCTTTTTCAATCAGTACATAAAACAATCGGAGCAAAATTTTTTAACAATGATGAATGCTGGAAAATACTTGGACATAGTTATCAGATTTCTCATGCTAAAACAAACACACACAACTCTTCTATTTGGACTTCCCCCCCTAATATTAATAAAATAGTGGCCTTCAGAACATTCTCCTAGCCATTATTAGGAAGTTAGTTTCTTCCTCTTTGCATTTTGTCTCATGCACTGTGTTTTTACTCATCTGCAGAGAGTGGGTGTCAATGGGCAATTTTCACAATGGAGAGAGGTGAAAAGCGGTGTGCCCCAAGGATCTGTCCTGGGACCGGTGCTTTTCAACCTCTTCATAAATGACCTGGAGACAGGGTTGAGCAGCGAAGTGGCTAAGTTTGCAGACAACACCAAACTTTTCAGAGTGGTGAAGACCAGAAGTGATTGTGAGGAGCTCCAGAAGGATCTCTCCAGACTGGCAGAATGGGCAGCAAAATGGCAGATGCGCTTCAATGTCAGTAAGTGTAAAGTCATGCACATTGGGGCAAAAAAATCAAAACTTTAGATATAGGCTGATGGGTTCTGAGCTGTCTGACAGATCAGGAGAGAGATCTTGGGGTGGTGGTGGACAGGTCGATGAAAGTGTCGACCCAATGTGCAGCGGCAGTGAAAAAGGCCAATTCTATGCTTGGGATCATTAGGAAGGGTATTGAGAACAAAATGGCTAGTATTATAATGCCGTTGTACAAATCTATGGTAAGGCCACACCTGGAGTATTGTGTCCAGTTCTGGTCGCCGCATCTCAAAAAAGACATAGTGGAAATGGAAAAGGTGTAAAAGAGAGCGACTAAGATGATTACGGGGCTGGGGCACCTTCCTTATGAGGAAAGGCTATGGCGTTTGGGCCTCTTCAGCCTAGAAAAGAGACGCCTGAGGGGGGACATGATTGAGACATACAAAATTATGCAGGGGATGGACAGAGTGGATAGGGAGATGCTCTTTACACTCGCACATAATACCAGAACCAGGGGACATCCACTAAAATTGAGTGTTGGGCGGGTTAGGACAGACAAAAGAAAATATTTCTTTACTCAGCGTGTGGTCGGTCTGTGGAACTCCTTGCCACAGGATGTGGTGCTGGCGTCTAGCCTAGATGCCTTTAAAAGGGGATTGGACAAGTTTCTGGAGGAAAAATCCATTATGGGGTACAAGCCATGATGTGTATGCACAACCTCCTGATTTTAGAAATGGGTTATGTCAGAATGCCAGATGCAAGGGAGGGCACCAGGATGAGGTCTCTTGTTATCTGGTGTGCTCCCTGGGGCATTTGGTCGGCCGCTGTGAGATACAGGAAGCTGGACTAGATGGGCCTATGGCCTGATCCAGTGGGGCTGTTCTTATGTTCTTATGTTCTTATGTTAGTATTACACATGGACTAATTTCTAGCTAAACTGATTATTGAGGCAGGGTCTCTTATACCTAAAGATTCTCAAATAGGCACGGTGGGATGTGAATCTGGTAATGGATCGAACCATGTGGTATAATTTGCCATGTTCTTTCCTTTGCTATTTACCCTAACTGGTTTTCTTGACAAGGATGGCCAGTGGTAGTGATAGCTGCTGTTTAAAAGATACGTTTGGACTATACAGTAACTCCTGATTTGATCACAAAAAACACCAACTCACCCAGAGAGAGGGAGAGAGAGAGAGAGAGAGAGAGAGAGAGAGAGAGCACTGACCTGGTTCTCCTGAAAGACCAGGTGATCCAGCTGGGCCAAGTCTTCCTGGAAATCCAGGACGCCCTGGTTGTCCAATAACATTCATGCCAGGTTGTCCTCTATTTCCTTTACTTCCTCTGAGGCCTGAAGAGCCTTGGAAACCTTTTGGACCAGGTCTTGAAACACCTAATGCAAAATTGTATAAATCAAATCATTGCAATGCATTAACAAAATATATTACAACTAATGTTTCTGTGTTTAGTGTATAAATATTTGTAGCCATTAAGACATGTTTACTTCAGTGTTCTATTACAATGATCACTGAATTTCTTGTAGTATATACAGATCAAAATAAATAAAACTTATAGCCCAATCCTATCAAGGGATCTCACAATCCATCACCCTAAGTCCTGTTATGGCATCATAAAAGGCCCAACACAGTTTGTTGCAGGACCGCTGGTGCAAATGGCTGGAGGCTACAAGTGCACTCCAGGCCAGAGGCTCCTAGACGCCATGCTGGAGCAGGTAAGGTTGTAGTGGGAGCAGTTTGTCGGTGGGAGGGGAAGAATCGGTGGAGGATCAGGGGAGGGAGCAGGACAGGCATTTCAAGGCTGGGACAGACTGTGTATTTATACTATATATAAGGAAATATTACCATTAGTGTTATATTACTTACCTGGCCTACCATTGACACCAGGGGGACCTCGTGGCCCTGCAATAACAATGTCTTGTTGGTATAATGTTGAGCTTTTGTTAGTTTAGATTTATCATTTGCTATTCAATTCACTTTAAGAATTTCTGCTGCAATCAATGGGAATGTTATGGCCTCATGGACATTCTGCTTTGAGGACAAGAAGGTTCCATATTCGGTCAAGGACCAGTGTCTGGGATCAGCATGAACAGGCATGATCAGATGCAAAACCTTTCTGATGCCTTTTAAATATTTTACAAACTAAGCATAGACCTATACAAACAGCAGAATTGTGGTGGAGACCTGATGCAGCAGAATAAACTGTACTATGTTTTGTAGTATACAGTCATACTTTTCAATGCTCCCTTACATAAAGACCTGAAAGAAGAAACAAATACAACAGGGAGCGAAAGCCAATTTTCCTGATATACTATCAGGCTTTTACTTGCAAGGAGGTTTTCACACGGGAAAGCATTCAAATATGGTACCCCCACCTCAAGCCCAAAGTGATACAATTACCTCACGATTCTACCATCTCATTCTTCTGCATGTGTAGACATATGCAGACGTAAACATAACCAGGACTAATTACAAAGTATTCTGACACTGAGCGCCAAAAGCCCATCCTTCCCATCTCTCATTGCTCCCCTAAAGCACATGGTGTGAGATAGTTTACTCAGCAGATGCTTCTTCAAACACTGACATAGTACAGAAGGCCCTTAGTATTGTATCTAGACCCATTTATGATCTTTTACCAGGTGCACCAGGCTGGCCTTTGGGTCCAGGGGGTCCTATGTAGCCTTTACTTCCTTTTTCACCAGGCATGTCAGCATAATACTCTGTCTTAAATAAAAAGAGAGAAATAGCGAGAGAGAAATAGCGAGAGAGAGAGAGAGAGAGAGAGAGAGAGAGAGAGAGAGAGAGAGAGAGAGAGAGAGAGAGAGAGAAACAATAACAATGAAGAGAAAAGCATAGCTACCAGTGGCAATTGCTTCAAAAAGTAACTTCAGGGGAGATTAGACAGGAACCAAGGAGCTAGGGGATTCTGCCCAAGCCCAGAGAAATGGGCTGGAAGTGCTAAAGCCAAATGGCAAAGGAGCTGGCCTTAGTCCTTGGCACCACACATGAGCTTGACAGCCAGTGGCCCCTGAAGCCTGAGTCCCTTTCACAGGAATGACTCAGAAGAATGCTCCATTAACTGGATTCTCCCAAAGGACTGGTCCCTTCCACACCTCCTATGTCTCTCATGCTCTCCAGTTCTCAATCCAGGCAATACAGTAGGTGAAAACCAATGCATTGGGATATAGGGCTTGGCTTCCAACTCAAGAGCTGCCCCTTAAAGATTCTCCAATCCCCTATTGAGGGGTGGGGGCTGAGGCTAGGAGAGATAGTTAGGGCAAGGAGGGATTGTAAAGTTGAAGCACAGACACCAACTTCAATTGAAGCATATACTCTTGGAACAAGTTTTTTTGTCCCCTGGACTCTCTCCAGGTCCCTGAACTACCTAACTTAGACTACACCAATCAGGAATTGAACCCTGCCTGCCTGGTCCAGTTGTCCCAGGTTGTTTACCATACCTGCACCCCCTTGACTTGGGCTAAGCTTTGCTAGGCTGGCCACTGAAGTTGAATGTCAGCTCAGAGAAAATTAATTTTTAATAGGTTAAATAAGGTCCTTATTAAATGCATTTTAGTTGCATGTCTCTAGAAGTGAAATTTGTCATTTTAAAAAAAATAACTGTATTCTTTTAAAGGTTTTTTTGTTTTTTTTAATAACCTATTAAGGCAAACACAGTTTGCACTTACTGGACCCTGCATTCCTTGACGTCCAACTTCACCTTTTCTCCCCTGATTTAGAAAAAAAAACAGGTCATAATACATTCAATATGGAAAACATTGAAGTTTTTCAAAACTTATGCAATTATAAAGTCTACTGACATTCCTGGATGTAAATTAGTCATAATATGGACTGGATGTTAAATGGAAGTGTGTAAAGTTAATACACAATATTTAAAGTTTTATAACTGTTAATGTTAGATTAGGTTAACGTTAATTAAATAATTATCCTAAATATGTTAGAAAATATTTATGAAAATTAATATTAGATGCATTAAAAAAAGATATGTTCACCCAGACTGAAAAAAGCAAAAATCCTAGGTGACATGCATGCATTACTATTTAAACCTTGTCATTCAAATTCCGTATGCAGTATCTTTACATTGTACCTCAAAGATTTTTAGACAATGAATTTCTCAATGACACCCCTTTTAAGTTGTCAGCAGATATGTTTTTGACAGTTGTGGTCAAACAATTTGAAATCAGTTCCACAAAACAGCCCAATTCTGCAATGTTTATATTTGTATAATATTTGTATATTTGTATTTATATTTGAGGACACTGTTCCAGAACCACTATTCAGAGCGCGATACCATAGTCTTCCGAGACTGAAGGTTGCCAACATAACATACATTTGTAGAATTACTTTGTCTTGCCCATTGTGCAACCACAATCTGCTCTTCATGTTCTAATTTAGGAAAAAGTACTTACAGTTCAGACTGTGGAATAAATACACACCACCAGTCTGCCTGCTATTCAAAGCAGGCTCTGCTAGTGTCAAAAGTCAGTAAGACAGTATCATAGAAAAAGCTCTCACTGAGAATTGCAGGTTCAATCTATTGGCTATCAATTATATTCCCTAAGCAGCCACAGGTATCCAACAACATCTGCTAAGTAGGTGGTCTTTTCTATATTTGGTTCTTACCCATGCCTAGATCCTTCCCACAGCTGCAGTCTTTGTGTCAACCTGTTTCTGAAAAGTGCTGATCAGCTTTCCATAATGGGTTTAGTTTGCCAGGCTGATCATGCCTCTATGAACTGGCCCAAGTTTGCCCAGCGTTTCATAGCTGAGTCTGGAGGTGAACTTGGATTTCTCTGGTTCTAGCTCCACACTACACTGTCTCGCTTCACACTACACACTCTCACTAATTGATGAAGCAAAATATAACAGACAAGTAAAGTGGTAGGAAAATAACCAGGTTTTTACCTTGGATCCCACTCTTCCAAATGGTCCTGGGAAACCCCTTTCACCTTTCTCTCCCTGAAGGAGAGAGAAACTGATATTAGAGAGAGTAAAAAAACTAATTTAATGCATAACATGTACATTTGAGAGTTGGCTAGCTTCATACCCTCCATTGATTCTGATTTGTTCACTACAGTGTTAAATTTTCAAGTAAATTTTCATGAGGAACAGCTGTCATGCCAAAAGCAGTATGGAGGTCTGGGATCTTGTGCTCCTTCTAACCTGTCCACCTCCTTCCCTCCCAGAAACTGCTGCAACACTACAGGGGGTTTCTGGGAACATACTCAGTTTGCAAGCGGCAGTGTGACCAGAAAGGCTGCCTTGGGTCCACCAACTATGCACAACTACAGAAAAAAGCAGCTGTTCTTTATATGGTTTCTTCAGTTGGAGAAGTACTGATTTGATTTAAACTGAGACTTCTGCGTTTGAAGAAACCTACAGTGAGCAAGGTAAGGAGGCGGGTGGTCCACTTTCCAGTTGCTTTTAGAGGGCAGAAAACAGATCAAAACAGGCTGCATCTGCAGCAGGCTGGAGGAAGGCAGTGACAGACTTGGTACAGACACCCCGAATCTGCCCCTCCACAATCTGTCATTGATGCAATTCACATTATACCACCTAATGGATAGGCTTCCCCTGCAATTTGTGCAGGACTGGCAATTTGGCTTTACCTTATCCCCTATCCCTGTAGCGATCCACCCTCCCAAATGACGCTGGGGAGGAAGATGACTGTCAATTTCTTCTGTCAATAGCCCAGGGCCTTTCCAAGCCTCCACTGCCATAACCATCACTATGTATTTGCACTGCTTATGTAATTTATGACACAAAACAATTTTAAGATTTTCTTGTTACCAGTAAACCAGGTGGACCAAGGAGACCATCCTTTCCAGGTTTACCCTAATAAAAATGAAATGCAAAGGTCAGCGGTACATGAATATGAACTATATCGTCTTCATTATTACAAAACAAAATAAGGGAAATAATGTATATAGCTACTATCTGTCATTGCCAAACAAATATTTTGTTTTGGTGCTTCAGAAGCTAGACCTATTCTTGGATATATCTGAAGCACTGGTTCAGAAATGGCATGGATTTGGCCATATCAGTTCTAGTTTTGGTGATATGAATGAATGAATGAATCTTTTATTACGGTCACTGACCAATACAGTTGGTGATATGGCATGCCCAGCTTAGATACTGAGGTGCAGACGACAGGTTGAATCAGCATATAAGGTGGCTATGCCATAACAAAACTAGAGCTGATAAGGCAAAACTCATGCCATTTTTGGAATCAGTGTCCCAAATATATGCAAGAAGAGGACTAACTTTTAAGGCCCCAAAATATGTGTTGTGCTGTGGTATTTTAAAAAAATTTACCCCACTTTTCTGTGGCTCAAAGCAGTGTACAACATCATCAAACACAACTTAAAATACTAAAAACAACTATATAAAATATAATTCACAAGATAATAACAGTATTTTAAAATCAAACCAACAATATAATGAGTGAATAAAAGTGGAAATAAAAGTAAAAACCATAAAAGCAGCATTAAAACTCATAAAAAGTGACTAAAAGAAATCACCTTGGGCATTATTGCTCTTCAAAGGCTAAGCAAAAATATACATTTTTAAACCCCATCAAAAACTAAAGAGGATATTTTCTGGAAGCTTGTTCCATAGATATGGTGCCACAAGACAGAAGGCCCTGGACCTTGCTGCCATCCCCTTAGCCTTGGTTGGCAGCAGTATCCTAAGCAGGGCCCTCTCTCAGGGACAGACAGGATTATGTGGCAGAAGGTGGTCCTGCAGATATCCTGGTCCCATGTCCTGTAGGACTGTAAAGGTAATCCCCAACACCTTGAATTTGGCTCAGAATTGAGTAGGTAGCCAGTGTAGCTACCTAGAGCAGCAGCATGGCAGAATCTCTGCAACCTTATGAGTAAATATGACCATTTCTCAGGCGTGTCCATGGGCTGATGTGTCCCCCAGAAGATTTGACCCCTATTATAACTGGGCTCTCCCAGAGCCACACTTTCAGCAGTGACACTTCTGCAGAGTCCATAGGTGGGAGACAGGAGGCCTTGGAAGGCAAGCAAAGAGTAAGGAGCAGACCAAGAAAGGTGGGAGGGTGGGAAGGTGGGAGGGAGAGATGCTGCTGCTGAGTTGCCAGAAGAATATGATCATCATATGGGCCATTCTTTTAGAAGTATTGCTTCTGCCAAGACCACTCTGCAGACCATCTCTCAGTTGCTGAGCTGTGAAATGACACTGTAGCAGCTAATGAGTTTCTACGTGAGAACAAAGTGTTTATTTTTGGCCATCATCTGCTTAATGACAAAACTTTCTGCTTAAAGATGTAACTTCTGGTCCTCAGCAGGTGCCATGAATGCTATTCAGCATTGGTTTTCAAGACAAGACCTATCAGTCACACGAAAAGATTGCCTACCTGGGGTCCTGGCTCTCCTGGGTCTCCTTTTGCACTTTGAAAATTTCCAGATAAACCCTAAGACAAAGAATCACTCAGTTATGACAAGCGTAACAATATAACATTTCTGTTAATACACCTTACAGAGCCATTGCTATGTAGTGCCAAACCATAGTGCTTAAGATGATGGTATTTCATGATATTCTACATCCAGATTCTAGGGTCTTTTAATTTAGAATAGATGAATTTTGACTTTTATGTAATAGATGCTAAAATATTAAATAATCAGAAAGCATACTTTTCATTCTAGATATTCGTAGTCTGGATTAATTGAAAGTATTTCATTCAGCACACTCCTTTTTTCAGTTACTGTTTCATCTGATACGTTGCAATCAAGCAGCTTCCATTTGCCCTTTGTAGTACTTCAACACTGAAGCAACAACTTAAGTTGAATAAAATATTAAGCCACAATACTTGCTGCTTATGGTGGTTAGTTCAGATTGAACTATATTGCTTTTTGGTGGGAGAAAAAAAATGGGACTATTGACATTCAGTATTTGGTGTATCCAGGCAAGAAGTTCTTTGGCCTGTGTTGTTCTTTTTCATATGCTTTTCATAACTGGCCTTGAAAGTTAGTGAATGTTCTTTTGACTGAACACTATGTAAGGCTCCAGGAGTCCTACAGGAACCATGGCAGTAGGGGTCAGTTGTCTTACTTTCTCTGACATTGAGACAGCTCACAGGGAGGGAGAGGAACTGACTGACTTGCACCTTAGTGCTACAATGTGCCTCCCTGACAGTGGATAGAAGGGAAACTACAACCTATCAGCCCAGAAGGAATTGGAGAGCCAACCAGGTCACTGCTGACTTTGTATATGAACTTCCCCATAACTGGGTTTGGGTTCCCAGTTGGTGCTTCTTGACTGACAGAGAGGATGCCAGACTCTGCCTTGCCTTCTCATCCAACTCCTCCAGAATGTGACTTTGACCATGTCAGATCTGCTTCTGTCTTTCAGAATATCATCTGCCTGCTCTGGAACCTATTGGTTTTTCTCCAGCTGGTTGCCTCAGACCATACTGGGCAGTGACACATTGTTTAAGATCTTCTATTGTACTATTGGAATATTTAAATTTGCATGTCTGTGAACTTTCATCAATGGCCCCTTACACCCATTAATTCAGACCTTGCTAATTTTATTTGACAGTGGATACTAAGAAGCAGTGGTTCACAATCCCAGAACCTAGCTACATGATTATCCTAGTCCACGACCTTCATGATCCAAACGCAAGGTTCTCCCATCTTTTGGCACATCAAGTTAGATTTATTGGAGTGAAAGAAATATGACAGGAATGCAGGTAAAAGGCACAGGTGGAAAGGAGGTGATTTTAAAACAAATTCTAATAAGGAAACAAACATCATTCTAATGAAGGTGACTTTTATCACTATGGTTTGTTTTCCTGATAAAAATAAACCTCCTTAAGCTGTTGTTTCACCTGATGAGGAACATATTTGGGCCCTCAATCTGAGGTAATTTAAGCAAAAGTATTTGTGTATCAATCACACAGGTCTACACACATTTATTGACTTAAAAGTTAGACCTATTATTGGGTATATTTTGTGTGCTGAATCAAAAAATGGCATTGGTTTTGCCAACTCTCTCTAGTTTGGGGTGGTAAGGCATAACAACTTTATAAACTGATTCAAGCAGCTTCCTCATGAGGAAGCAATGGCGTAGGCTTCCTCCTGAGGAAGGTGCTTAAGGGCCCAGTCTGATCCATCTTTCCAGCCCCAGTGCAGCTGCAATGCAGCCCCTTGGTGAGGGAACAAATGTTCCCTTACTTTGTGGAGGCCTCCAAAACTACCATCCCACCACAGGATGCAGTGCACACCCCATTGGCATGGCTATATCAGGACTGGAAAGTTGGATAGGATTTGATCCCAAATCAGCATATAAGGTGGCTATGCCATATCCCCAAAACTAGAGACAACTAAGCAAAACCAATGCCATTTTTGGATTCAGCACCCCAAAAATATCCTAAATTTGTCCAAATACCCTTGGCAATTAAAGACTTTTTTGTAGGCCTGTGTTATAGATACTTAATGAGCAGATGGTGGTTGTGCCAGTCGCACACTAATACAGGCGTGCACTGCTTAATGATCTTCCACTTAACTACCATATATATGATAGACCATATATACGAGGGTCGCCCAGAAAGTAATGCACCACATTTTTTTTCTCAGCCTACAGTAATGGTACGAATGCGAAACTTTAGATATACATTATTTGAATTTTCAGGAGTGCGCACACAAATTTTTGGTTTCTTCAGACAGATAGCATAGCTGCAGCAGTGTTTCGAAATGGCGTCTGTAAGTGATGTACGTTACAAGCAGCGTGTCATCATTGAATTTCTCACTGCGGAGAAAGAAACTGTTGGGAACATTCACAAACGTTTGTGTACAGTTTATGGAGAATCTGCAGTCGACAGAAGTACGGTTAGTCGCTGGGCACAGAGGGTGAGGCCATTAGAAGGCGGTTCGGCAGAGCTCCAAGATTTGCAGCGTTCGGGGCGGCCATCCACGGCTGTCACACCTGACAAGACGCAGCTTGCTGATGTGCTCATTTGCGAGGACCGACGCATAACGACTAGGCAGTTGGCACTGAAGCTGTCAATCAGCAAAGGAAGTGTGGATGCAATCATCCGTGCTCTTGATTACTCAAAAGTGTGTGCACGATGGGTTCCGCGCTGTCTTACGGTGGACCACAAATCTCTCAGAAAAAACATTTCTTCTGAGTTGCTGAAACGTTTTGAAGATGAGGGGGAAGCGTTCTTGTCCAGGATTGTGACAGGTGATGAAACCTGGGTTCACCATTTTGAGCCCGAAACAAAACGACAGTCGATGGAATGGCGTCATCCTCAATCTCCACAGAAGAAAAAATTCAAACCAACTGCTTCCGCCGGTAAGGTCATGGTCACTGTGTTTTGGGACTGTGAGGGCGTCATACTCATTGATGTGATGCCAAGAGGCAGCACCATTAATTCTGAAGCTTATGTGAAGACATTAACCAAACTCAAGAAGCGCTTCCAGCAACTTCGGCACCATAACAACCCAGGTGAATGTTTGATTCAACATGATAACGCTCGGCCTCACACAAGTTTGAGGACTTCGGAACACATCACTAAACAGGGTTGGACTGTGTTACCCCATCCACCCTACAGCCCTGACCTAGCTCCCTCAGACTTCCACTTGTTTGGGCCATTAAAGGATGCCATTTGCAGAAGACATTTTGAGGATGATGAAGAGGTGATTCGCACAGTGCAGAAATGGCTTCGAGACCAGAACAAGGAGTGGTACCGACAGGGCATACATGCCCTTGTGTCTCGCTGGAGGAAGGCCATAGAATTGGACGGAGACTACGTGGAAAAATAGGGAGTGTAGAAGAAACATCATTCTTTCTTGTGTGTAAGTTTCATTGTGTTCAATAAATAATTGTTGAAGAAAAAAAAATGTGGTGCATTACTTTCTGGGCGACCCTCATATATATGTGGTTAAAGCACAACAAAGAGGCTTTTAATCAGGCAGTCAGGTTTCCCATAGCCTGCAGCAGAGTGTGTGCTAACACAACAAAGGAACTCCTAATGCGAAGAAGAAGCAATCTATCTCCAGTAGCCTGTGCAGCCAGCAAGTGTCTGGCAGGGAGTGTCTATTGAAACAACAAAGGCAATAGATTGGGCTGAATGTTCACTTAATGACATGATTGCATAACAACAGGGATCGGAGAACACATCCTCGTCGTTGAGTGGTGCACACCTGTATGTGCTCTTACAGATGAGATATAAGTGAGAAGAATATTTCAACACCAAGATTCTGATTTAGTACCACTTACTGTATCTCCTGGTGGTCCAGGAGGTCCTGGAGACCCCCTATCTCCTTTATCTCCCTTTACTTCCTGTCACAAAAATATTAAAAGTGAAGTAAGTATCTACTCATTCAGTAAATCCAAAAAAGAATTCTGTGCTTTAAAAAACAAAAACAAGAATACAAACGATATGTTTATTAAAATGGGTATCATGAGCGTGATATAGAGACAAGCATGCTGCACACCTAACATATTTTCAGCACCCTTGCAGGATTTGTCCATTTCCCCCCAAAGTGTTTTACAATGCCCCATTTTTAAAGATCAGGTCCACGTGTTAATTGCCAATTGAGAAACTTGTACATGAATTCCGGTGGTGCCACCTGCCCCCACACGAGGCACAGCAGGGCTATCCCTCAGCTGATTGACTGGGGCTAATTGGAAGCGGGGCACTGTGCCCTGAGACCCCTCAGTTGGGAGCAAGTGGCGATCCGAGCCGGAGTGCCTGCCCTTTGTTTGGGCGCCTGCGGGAGGGGGGCAGCGGATGGTCACACTCTCTCCCCGGTGCTTGGCCACATGGACGAGGAGTGAGAGGAGCTCCCAGGAGTGGACCAGCTCCCTGCCATCTCCTCTTGCCCTGAAGGCTCAGATAAGCCCCTTTCACCCCCTCCTCTGCTCCCTTTCCCCCTGTTGCTGGTGACTTCATGCGCTTGCGGGGAGGGCAGCAGACGGCTACGCTCCCTCCTGGGGTGCGGGGTAAAAAAGTGTGCATAATGGAGGCAGATTTCCAACTGATACATCTGCTGCCAAACTGCTATTTGTTTTAAAAGGAATTTAAAATAAAGTTGAGCGGTATTTACTGAAGGGCAGATGCTATTAGACTCCGAATCTGGATGAAAGACAGGAGTGGTGCCTTTACTGAGCTATCCCACACCACACTATTCTTAATTTTCAAGGTCGAAAGTGCCATGAAACTGTTGGAAGAACAACAGCATGCAAGCTAGACCCGTACAATAACAGTCGGTTATTGCAGTGGTTCCCAAACTTACTGGGGTCACGGTGCCCCCCCCTGCTTCTTTCTCCTGGTGCAGCCAAGCACTGCCATCTTGGATCTTGCGAGATCCAAGGTGGCAGCACCCAAATTTTGAGAGATTTTGCAAGATCCAAGGTGGTGGCACCCAGGAGAAGATGGTAGGAGGGGCCACTGGAACATCCCGCTGTGCCCCAAGGTATCACAACAGACACTTTGAGAACCCCTGGGTTATTGCATATGTGTTCACTCCCACCAGTAGCGAAAGCTGTAACCTATTCAGCTCCTAGTTTAAAGTCTTGAGAGTTGCTCTCTTCTGCATTGACTAGGGACTTATTAGCCTCTCTTCCTGTTGTCTTATGTCTCCCTTCTCTAGTGGCCATGACCAGTTAATTCTCTTGTTTCATTTTGCAATATAAAAATGCTTTGCGTAACTCAGCTGTGTTGTAAAAGAGTTTGCTTTTCCTACAGCTCTACTAACAGTAACCCTTCCTTCTGTTTCTTGCTGGGATATGCAAGACCATGGGTGGATGAAAATATCTACCATTTACACAGAACATTGTAGCAATGAAATTTAGGTGAATAACTGTATTTTTGGAATATAATTTTATTATATGGTAGTTAACCATGTAATACTGTTACCGTTGTATTATCGGCTCCAGTTAGAGTAACAATAACTGTTCCTGGTGGTCCAGGGGGGCCAATTAGTCCACTATCACCCTGTAATTGGGGGGAAAAATCATAGATATCATCACATACCACTATCATATACTTACAGCAGCTAGAACATATATGTAAAATATTTTCATCTCATCTTTTGACCATAAGGTCCTGAAGGTAGTTTACAAAACTGGAATGCATCTAGTTAAAAATAATAATATCATATTTGTAATCTACAGTGAGGCAAAGACCATTAAGCACAATACAACAAAGTGTACAACTCACCACTAAAAGCTGGGATGGGGAGAAGGAAGCAAAGTTTTCACCAGGTGCCTAAATGCTTATATTGTTGACACCTAATATTGTTCAGCGGAGAGAGTTCCATAAGCTAGGATAGCATTTCAGAGACTTTGCCCCTGGTAGCTTTCACAGTATCAGTATGAGTACAAATAGTTATATTTTAATTAGTTTCCAGGGTGGAAAATGCCTTAGGAGAGGCATGATGTGTTGACCTACTTGACAGAAAGGATTGTAGGAAACAAACTTTCTAGCAAAAGAAATCATAATCAGTTATTTTAGAAAACACATACAGAATATATTCTGTTACCTTTATTCCTTTGGCTCCAATACCTTTAACACCCATAAGGCCCTGAAATAGAAATTAAACAAAAAAATTAAACACGCAAATTATGGAATCAGTAAATTATGCTAGAGGTACTTCAACTGTGTTTGTACGTATCACAGCTCTGAAAATACCTTGGGCCCTGGAGATCCGGGACTTCCTTGTGCTCCCTAGAAAGCAAAAAGCACAGACTGAAAAGAGTGCATGCATAACCTGGAATATATTATAGATGAAACATCAGTTATATTCTGTATGCAGAGATAAGGAGGTGGAGAGATGGCTAAATACCATTGCATTATTTTAATTTACTTCAGATAAAGATCCATGCAGGAATGATCATTTACAAGTACAAAACTGCACACAAGCAACAGACTAAACAACTCACCATTAGTCACATCTGTGACATTACGAAAAGTGACAGGTTCCACCCAAGGGTGGTGAAAATCTCTTCTGCTAGTATTGGGGAACATAGCGCTGACTCCCCTCTAGGTTTGATTTTTGGATATTATGTCACCATTTTCTCAACTTTTCCCATTGCCCCTGAACACCGAAAACAGGTCTCAGAGTTGCAAAATGAATGGAATGGATCATCCCTTGCAACCCTTTCCCTCCATTTGGTTTTGGGGTTTGCAGGCTCCCTATACCAGCAGATGGAATAGGCCACTCTAGAAAAGGAGAAGGGTCATCGTTTCATGATATCACACTTCGGCTGCAATCCTATGCACACTTTCCTGGGAGTAAGCCTCACTGAACACAATGGGACTTACTTCTGAGTAGACATGTATAGGATTGCACTGTTAATGGCAAACAGTGGGTAATATCTTAGTCTAAAGAGCAATGAGTATTTTTTTTGTTTGTTATGAAACTGAGCTTATAAAACTCAGAGGTAAGAGTTTATAAAAGAACCAGAGGTAAGACTGTTGCAATTGCTGTGATCTAGCAATGCTTATGTACCATCACAGATGACAACTACAGAAGGATTGTCACTGCCTGGGATTCAATTAAAAAAAAAAAAAAAAAAAGAGGATGGGCAGTATTAACCTATTGATAAATAATTTCTGCTGGCATCATGACTGCAACAGTCTAACTCCAATTCTCCCTCTCTAGAGAACCTGGGTGTTTCCGCCAAGTCAGCACCAGATTTTGGTGAATTCTATAGTTCCAGAGAAAATCTGAGAACTCAGCAGTGTCAATGGAGGCAGCCACGCTTCTTGTACTAGTGCTGGATCCCATTGCTGTGAAATGGCATGAAATGGCCAGTCTACAGATGTGCAATTTTATTTACTTCAGCATCAGAGCGTGGTTTATGGTTGGTTTCTAAGGATGCAATCCTAAACACACTTACCTAGAAATAAGTTCCACTGAACACAATGGGACCTACTTCTGAGTAGATATGTTTAGGATTGTACTGCACAAGAGTTAACACAAAACCCCCGTTCAATTTCAATACTATTGGGACATGACATAGCTCCTTGAATAATTCCAATCTGTAATGTAGAGGAATTCAGATTTTCTACTTACTGAAAACCCAGGAGGGCCTTCAGGTCCCATCTGCCCTGGTAATCCTCGAGGTCCTGGCTCACCCTTCACATCAAGAAACAGAAATAAGTCCTTACAAAATACCCTGTTACCAATCTTGCTTTATTTGTATAGTGTTTTGCTCCCTTTGAACATAATTTTGAATCTTATTGATCCTTTGAGTCACAGTATAAAGTAGTTTGTTTATTGAAAGGAATGGTTTTTCCCTTTAAACAGCCACCATAGTGGGGTATTCCAATCTAGATCAGAACCATAGTTAACCATGTTTTGTTCTTTAAATCCTGTCTTCCTGTGCCATTTTTCTGACTAAAATAGTACACCCCCCACCCACAGCTGCTATTTGCTCCAAGAAGAAAGCTACTATCAGTGCCAATTGTTCCGTAAAAAGCACTTTCCTGATCCACATGGGCAGAGCCTTGCTGCATAGGCTATATAACTACAGTGCTCTAGCATAACTGAAGATTCCATGATTTGCAGTCCCACTAACAATATATTTAAGCAGGTGTTGCATAGTGACTAAGAGACTGAGCTGTAAAGCAGGACTTTTCTGGGTCAAATCTCACCTTTGCCGTGAGCCACTCTCTCTTAGTCTCAGCTACAATATAGGGGACAATACTTACCTGATATGGCTGTTGAGATCACAACATGTGAAACACACTCAAAAAGTGCTACAAAAATGTTAGAAATATTATCTCTAAAATACAATCCTTTGGAATAAATTCTTTTTTGGACGTACCTGAGATCCAGGCAATCCTGGCAATCCAGGTTCACCCTGTTCACTATAATCCCGGTCATATCCATTTGCAGAATATCCCTTAGGAATTAAATGATGACATTAGTCCAATAGGTTACTTATTATGTTCAATTTATTTATTATGTTCATCTGTTAAACAAAGAAACATTGGTCCAGCAAGCTGGGGAGGAGAAGATTAGCCACCAGAAAGCATCAAAATAAACACAACAAACAACATATTTTATGATTGGATGTTTAATGGTGACCAGAGAAGTTTTGCAAAAGTCTCATAATGGGAGTACAAGGGAACTGCATTAGTGTATTCCTAAGGCCATATATACTGTTCACTTGGTTTACAGGCTTGCAAACTTACTTTTTCTCCTTTGATGCCTTTTGGACCCTATGTAGAAGAAAAATGTAAAATAACATAATGCTGATATCAGTGTATCAAATCTGATATTCAAAACTGAACAACGCAATGTCTAAAAAAGAGAATTGTGTGTCAAGGGAAGTTTTCAACATGACAAAATGCTTTTAAGAACCGGTTGAAATTGTAAAAGAATCTACCATTCAAACCAGAAATATTCCTCCTAAATGTGACATCGGAAATTAAAGACCAATCTAAGAAACACCTTATTGAACATATTGTTACAGCGGCAAGAATATTGTTTGCGCAAAAATGGAAATCTATAGATGTGCCAACTAAAGAAGATTTAATAGATAATGGAAATGGAAGTTTTAACAGAAAGAATGAGAGAGAGAGAGAGAGAGAGAGAGAGAGAGAGAGAGAGAGTAAGAAAATACTGGAAGTTTTTTTTTATGATTGGGTAGATAAATTTAGTTAGATAAAATTGAGTGTTTCGTAAAAATCAATTTTTTATATTGATAAATATGCGAACCTTTGTATTGATGATTATTGTGTTTTTTTTGTGTTAACTGAATGATGTATGTTGGAATCTGGGGCCAAACCTTATGTATAACCTGTGTTGTACCCTACCCAAAGTTAAACCTATTTCCTTTCCTGTATCTGTAATGAATAAATAAAATATATTAAAAAAAAAAAAAAGAAATTGTAAAAGAATCAACAAGGGGAAAAATGAGACCCAATATCCAGTCAATCAAAGTCACAGCAAAATAATAATCTTTTTGCAAATTATAACACAATTTCCTGCCTCTCTTTTTTTCTAGTAAGTGCTCTGCTCCTTAATTCACTTACATGAAGTATGTTAAACATCTGGGATGAGTAATCTATAAATGACTACATTTGATCATCGTGAACCAAAACTTACTGGTAGTCCTGGAAATCCTCCTTGCCCTGGGAACCCTGGGAAACCTTGGTCACCCTAGAAAATGCAATTTTAAATCATGTGGGATGAGAAAGATTGGCACAGAGAGACAGATGACAAGAAACTACCTTATACTGAAAAAGTCATTGATCTATCTAGGTCACTACATAGACTGGCAGAAGCTCTCCAAGGGCACAGATAGAAATTTTTCTCTGCCCTATCTGGAGATGCTAGGTACTGAACCTGAGACCTTCTGTATGCGAAGCAGATGCTCTTCCATTGAGCTACAGCCCTTCTCCTAATTCCTTAGGAAGAAAACACATGAAAATGTGTTTCATATTGAGTCATATCTTTTACACAGACAGGCAGCAGGTCTCCTGGGTTTCCAATTGAGGTCTTTCTCAGCACTACCTGGAGATACTAGAGATTGAATCTGGTATCAAAGTAAGATCCTTCTGAATGTATAGTAGATGCTCTACCCCAGGGGTGCCCAATATGTCGATCGCGAGCTACCAGTTGATCTCAGGCTTCTCTCCCGTCCACACATCCCTAGAAGTGAGCCCCTGGCAGGCTTGTGAGCCCAGGGAGCGAGCCCAGGGAGTGAGTCCAGGGAGCCCAGGGAGCGAGCCCAGGGAGTGAGTCCAGGGAGCCTAGGGAGTGAGCCTAGGGAGTGAGCCCAGGGAGCCCAGGAAGTGAGCACCTGGCAGGCTCCTCCCTGGGAGAGGAGCTGCTGGCAGGCTTCTCTCCCGTCCACGCATCCCTGGGAGTGAGCCCCATTGACTCTACTGGGGCTGACTTACCTTTCCCCTGTTTTTGCACTGGTATGTATGGAGATCTGCTCCCCCCAACTTCCATCTGTTGGTTCTGTGCGCAAGGGTTTTTGCACTGGTCTTGCTGTGATGTCTATACAGAGATCTTCCCTCCCCCACACCTTTCCCCTGCTTTTGCACTGGTATGTATGGAGATCTGCCCCCCCCCCAACTTCCATCTGTTGGTTCTGTGTGCAAGGGGTTTTGTACTGGTCTTGCTGTGATGTCTATACAGAGATCTTCCCTCCCCCACACCTTTCCCCTGCTTTTGCACTGGTATGTATGGAGATCTGCCCCCCCCCCCAACTTCTATCTGTTGGTTCTGTGTGCAAGGGGTTTTGCACTGGTCTTGCTGTGATGTCGATACAGAGATCTTCCCTCCCCCACACCTTTCCCCTGTTTTTGCACTGCTCTGTATAGAGATCTGCTCCCCCCCCCCACTTGTATTGGAATCAAGGAAGATCTGGTGAGGAGGTAGATGTGGTGTCAGCAGTGGCCCCTTTAAGAGTAAGGCCTGGGCATCCAGCAGAGTGTGCTGCACAGCTGCAGCCACTTGAAGGCAATAGGGCCCTCAGGGATATAAGAGTACCTGAGGCAGGAAGGGCTCCACTTTTTTATGTGAGTCAGCCTTTTCCTAAATGAAGATCATTAAGTCCAAATACCGTTCCACCATGACTGATGAACATTTGGAAGTGTGCTTGAGGCTGGCTGTCAGCAGCTACTGTCCGACTATGCATCCTTGGCTGATTCACTTCAGTGCAAGTCATCAAAGTAAACTCAAGTAATTACAAAAAATGTTTATAGTTAATTATGTTGTGTTGTGCAATATTGGCTCATGCAGTTATGCAAGGTACACCAACATACATTGTACACATAAAGGTTATATGTTATGATGGCGCGAACATTGTAAAAAAAACTCTGGTAGATCTCCGGGCCTTGCTGGGTTTCAAAGTAGCTCTCGAGCCAAAAAAGTGTGAGCACCCCTGCTCTACCCATACTTCACTACAATGTAGTAAACCTTTGGAAAAGTGGAGCCCTGCAATTCCACACATATACTTTCTCTGACTTCTCACAGGCTCTCTGGATAGAGTGCCACAGGGTGATGCCTTACTAACTGTGCACCTTATCAGCAAACCACCAGTAATGTTTTATTCCTACCTTTGTCCCATTGCATCCTGGTATACCCGGACGTCCTGGAGGGCCAGCATTTCCTGCTTCACCCTAAAAGTAGTTACAACATTGCCAAGATAACGGTGCATGTTCAGGAGAGTCATAATAGAGTTTTGACTGCACGGAACATTGGCTTAGGAAAACTAGGTACCAATATACCCAAACAACAAACATTGATATAAATAAATCTTGAAACTGTAAGGAGGTAACAATCATAAAAAAGTAAAGGTAGTAAATACTCTGGAATGGTTCAGTCAACTAGTTTTATTTCACTTACTGGGAGACCTGGGGGACCCGAATAACCAGGAATTCCTGGCATTCCCTAAATAGAAGAAATACAAAAAAAAATAAGTAAATAGCCTATTTTCAATAAAATAAAACCAGTATTTTCTATAGAAATTGGGCTGCTGTCAGTTCAATGGTCAAACGTATCTCCTTGCCCTAGAAAAACATTATAGATGGAGAGCCAATATACTTAGCAGATGCTTTCTGTACCAAAAACTCCACACATTACCAGTTCAGATTCTGCACATCATTCATGTCAGTTTTAGATTCTCATTTGAACCACTGAAACTCTGTAGGATACTGCAAAGATGGTTGGACATCAGACTAGGCACGCATAGGCCTGTGCACACATACTCCTTTAAGACATAACTAAAAGTTTCTTATCAGTTATATTTAGATGAATAAACTTAAAGTGAGGCCTAAGATTTCCAAAATAACTGCACTTACAGCACAAACATATGCATGTCTACTCAAAAGTAAGTTCCACTGTATCCAATTGAACTTACTCCCAGGAAAGTGTGTATAGGATTGTAGTCTTACAGCCCAAACCTGAGCTGCCCCGCGCCCAAAGGAGCAGCAATACCAAAATGGCTACTGCCGCAACCTATGGGTTTCGGGAAGGCGCCAGTCTCCTCAGGGGAAGGAGCCATTCGTCCCCTTCCCCCAGGGAAAGGTCCAAGGTGGGGCTACTCAAATCTGCACCAGCTGCTTTGCCGTTGCAGAGTTAGAGGCCCCATGTCGGGGCAGGATGTGGGGTTCTGGATCCGCGATTGAGAAACCGGAAGTGGGTCGTGACCTTTGTTTTTAGATTTTCTAAGTCTTGGAGAGCTCTGTGGAGGCTGATACTGTTGCTGCAAGTTATACTGGGGAGTAAAACGAAGCCCCCACTGCCCCTGGCAACTGTGTGATCCTTGGGCTCATACCGTTGCACTCCCCCTCCCCTATAGACTTATAGCGGCCCCAAACTCCCAGGATGTTTGGGAACCACTGACCTACTGGGTCATTGGGGCTCCCCATTAGAGCTAAAATCCTATACACTGCATAGAGTGGTGGGTTTTTCGTGAGGATTCCATGGCTCCCCTGGCTGGTTTCCACAGCTTGGGAGCCATGGCTAATAGTTTGGGAACCACTGCAATAGGGAGAAATGTGGTGTTTAACCCTTCACTTCCCAAATTTTCCTGCTCAAAATTGCCCCCAAGGTACTATTTGGCTCAGATGGGAGGTGGAATAGTTATCTGTATTTTTATCCCCATGGGCTTCAGGAGTGATTCTGACTGAAAAAAATGGACACTCACTATTTCAAAACAAACTGCAGCCCCCATAGCTATGATACAGTTTAAAAACAACTCGGAGAGATCCAGTCACAGATCTCTTGGGTAACATGCGGTGTGACCCTAAACTCTGTTGCATCTGGCTTCCAGGTATTCCTGAAAGCTTGCAAGGGCTCTGCTGCATGTTCTAACATAAGGAGTCGCATCAACACAACATTACACTTTTGAGATCGAGCCCATCACTTTTAGATAACTGCTGTAACTTTTAACTTGATTGTTAGTATAATGTTGATTGACCAAAATACCAACCCTTGAACCTTTAGGACCAGGAAAGCCTATTGGCCCAGGAAAACCCTAGGAAACAAAATGAAAGAAACTGTTAGCCAGAACTCTGAATAAGTGACTTCTCCTCATTGGTTCTGCCAGCTGAGTGTTGTCTATCAGCGGTGGCCTGCCTTTCAACTTTAGGGCTCCTGGACCTTTAACAACTGTGCAGAAGAAGGAATTTCAGCAAATGCAGTTTGTCATCTCACACATGACAAGCTGCACCTGCTGAAATTCTGTCCTCTGCACAATTGTTAAAGGACCAGGAGCCCTAAAGTTGAAAGGCTGGTCTCCCCCAGTCTGTACTGACTTGCAGTGGCTTGCTGAGAGGGATTTTTTCAAAGCCAGCCTGGAGCCGCTGGGGAATGAACCTAGCACTACCAGTACATGCCAAGCACATGCTCCACCACTGAGCTATGAAACTTTGAGCACAAGTCTATGCATGCTTACTTAGAAGTAAGTCCCATTGTGTTCAATGGAGCTTACTCCCAGGAAAGTGTTGTAGGATTGCAACTTTTATTGCTCTATAGAACATCCAATGATCATATCCATCTGTTCTCGTGTGCCCCATTTTTGTTGAACTCTTGGCCATTAAAGCAATTAAAATAACTGGTAAAAATCAAGCTCCCTGATTATAACACCAACCAGCAGAATGTCTATTTTAGAAAGTAGAAAAAAACGCCTTAATGAAAACAATCCTATTGGTAACAGAAAAATGAGAACTGCAAACACAAAAACCTTTAAAAAAGGTCGAAAGCAATGACCTGCCACCTATTCTTCAGGCTGAGTACAGCAACAGAAAAAAAGGTCACCAATCAAACAGAATTTTCACTGATGGTAGAAGTCTGCATTATTCAACCATGAATTGGGTTTTTTGTAAATATATCTCAGGGCAGACATATTAGACATACATCGTTAAGCAATACGTATGTTGAACTCACAAACCAAGCCTTTAAAATAAAGACTTCAAAATATGTTCTTTTATGAACTGAAACATGTCAAACTATTCAAAAGAACGGAATGCATAAATGTATGGAAGAAGCAGAGGTCCCAACAATGTATATGTAGCCTACACTTAAATATTTTGTATATGCATTGGAATTGCACAGATAGTGCACCATGGACAGGACTACTCTCTATCATGCACATTCATTGTATATGCTTCCTTCATCCAAACAAGGTTCATTAGAGGTAACTTAAGACCCAATCCCATCCAACTTTTGAGTGCTGGTGCAGCCATACCAAAGGGGTGTAAGCTGTATCCTGTGGTGGTGGGGGGCAGTCACAGAGGCCTCCTCAAGGTGAGGAAGTTTGTTTCCTTACCTCAGAGCTGCATTGTGGCTGCATCAGTTCTGGAAAGTTGCTTAGGATTGGACCCTTAACAACAACAAAAAGCTCTCTTGTGGTACCAAAAGTGGCTGTATAGCAATTCAATATGCGTGTGGGGTCCATGACACTATCAGTCACTTCAGCTTACAAAAATTGAGGGACTTGGATTTTATGGCAGTATTCTAACTTATACAACAGGGCAGAACTCAGTCAATGTTAAAACTTCCAAGTCTTCCTGATTTCAATGGGCAAGATTTTTAAAAATTTCTTGCTATGGTTTACGGCCAAGCAAATCAGTTTACTTACTTTTGGAGTTCATGTTAAATTTGTTTGAGACTCAAGTGTTAGTTTCTCAAAAGCACACTCAAATAAAATGGACATATATGAACTAAACATCTGAGTATTTTACATTCTTAAATTACAGACTCAAAATTGTATTACTTTTCTTCAGTGTCATCCCTAATAATCTCTCTCTCTCTCTCTCTCTCTCTCTCTCTCTCTCTCTCTCTCTCTCACACACACACACACACACACACACACACCTCATTACAACATACCTTAGGTCCTTCTGGCCCAGGAGGACCTTCTGGGCCAGGGAATCCCATTTGTCCAGGGGAGCCGGGTAAACCAGGAAAGCCCTTTTCACCCTGTAAAAAAAAAATACATATTTATATGTATCATTTTCATTTTTGTGTCTGTTATTTTTCAGTGATTAGGGTTACCAACCCTCCAGAATTGGCCTGAAGTCTCCACGAAACAGCATTAGTGTCCAGTGTCCAACAAAAAGCACTCCTGGGTATTTTAATAAGGCCTCCAGGAATTACCAACACTACATCATGTTGGAGAAAACATCTCCACTAATTAATTCAATCAAAGTTGGCAATCCTAATACTGATTGGAAAAGGGCTAATAGCTTTGAGTGGTTATTTAAGTCAGTGAATTGGAATGGGGGGAAGCAAAGGGTCAATCTCCTTTTCTTTGTACATTTCTCTGGCTTCAATCTAAGTTCTGCCCCTAGAAATTGCTTTTTTGAGAAATAAAAAAAGCTTTGGGTGTTCCAAACATGAACCTTCCATGTTGCACATCTAATTTGGCCCTAATTTAGCAAACAGGTAAGTATATGCCTACCCATTTTTTTCTCCATAGCATATTATTCCAGCATCTACCACAGGAGGGCACACACTACAGTCTCCTGTAAAAATATTGGCTTTCTCAGACCTTACTGTTTACTTCACAGGAGGAGGAAGAGCAAACTATTCTCAGTATTCTGGTTGGCTTCATGCAGCATAATGGAGAATAGGGATTAGTGCAATACACAGAAAGGCTAATCAGATATCTCCACCTCCCTGTTCTACAAATTTTAAATATTATTTTGAAATTACATGGGTTTATGTAGGACACTGCTTATACTGAGCAATCCGTCAAGATCAGTGTCATCTAATGTCAGCAATGTTGTCACTGATTGGTGAAAGACCTCTAGGGTTTCAGACAGGAGTCTTCCCCAGTCCTATCTGCAAATTCCAGGAATTAAATCTGGGAGCTTTTCTATGCAAAGCAGTTGCACTATCAGAATTACAAACTCCTTCTCTGCAAAGCTAACCTCTAACACTATGCTTCTAGTACAACTCTGGCTAACTAACTTAGGGCCCAATCCTATCCAACTTTCTAGCACCTGTGCAGCCGCAATGCAGCCCCGAGGAAAGGGAACAAATGTTCCAATACCTTGAGGAGGTCTCTGTGAGTGCCTCCCCACCACAGGATGCAGTGCATACCCAATCGGCACAGTTGCACCGGCACTGCAGAATTGGATAGGATTGGGCCCTTCCTTCCTTCCTTCCTTCCTTCCTTCTCTACTGTGTTTCTACCCTGCCTTTCCTCCCAAAGGGACCCAAGGCGGCTGACAACAATTTAAGTACAAAGAACATAAAACTGCAGTTAAATCAACTTAAAGAACATTTGATATACAACAAAGTCTGCATGATTCCGAACTACAACCTTATAATGTAAAACATTTACAAATTATTTTACATATACCATTCTTCATTATAAATATTTTCAGGACCATTAATATAAATAAAAAATCAACAGGCTGCAAATAGCTGCCAGTAAAAGCTGCAATTAAACAGCTTAAGGTAAAGATAAAAGATAAAATTTTAAAAATTCTTTACCAGGCTCCTAAAATACATCAATGCAGGTGCCACATCGTCTCTCTAGAAGGAGAGAGGAACCACAACTAAGAAGAATCTCTTCCCGATCAGCACCTGCCTTACAGTCCAATTCTGAGCTGCCCAGCCCGTGTGGTTGCTGTGGCGCCAAAATGGCTGCCGCGGTGTCCGGCGCGCAACCAGGCCGCCAGCAGCTCCTGGGGGAAAGGGGACTTCATTTCCGTTCCCTATATAAGGGAAGAAGTGCTGCTTGATTCTACAGCAGCTCTGGAGCTGCCGCAGGATCAGAGAGTCCCGTGTTGGACCACACAGTCCCACACAAGGTTCAGGATCTGGTGGAGCAGAGTTTCATTGGTCCCGCCTCCTCCCTCCCTGCTACATCCCCTACCATGGTCCTCCCTGATCTCCCACCATCCCAGAATGCCTTCTCTCCGCCTCCTCCCACACCCCCAGTCACAGCCATCAGGCAGTGAAGGCAACCACTGGGCAGCAGAACAATGACCCAGTGCCAGTGCAGGGACTGGGCCTGCAGTAAGGGCTCACAAATGTGCCTTATGGCATATTTGCAACAACGCGCGCCAGCGGTGAGCCATCAGCCAGGGCTCTGGATTAGGCCCTTAGACAGTGGTGGGAACCTGAACAAAGACCTCTGAAGATTATCACAATGCACAGGCAGTTTGATATGTGCTCCTTCAAGTCTCTTGCTTTAAAGATAAGTACCAGTATTCGAAATGAACCAGAAACCAGTACAGTTCTTTAGACACCAGTGAGACATCTTTCCTGCAACCAGTCCCAGTTAGTAAGCTAGTGGCTGTGCTCTGAACTCTAGTTTCTGAACTTTCTTCAAAAGGAAGCCCCATATACAACAATGCATTGTGGTGGTAATGACAATACTGTACAGGATCCTGAATAGTAGAAATTATTTTGAGTCTCCAGAATTACATGTGAACTTTTTATAGGAAAGAGAGATTACAGCGAGCACTGCCAAACTTCAGTTTGTCGTTTATATATCCAAATCCACTGGTGGTCTTGATCTAAAAATTCTATGTCCCATTCATACCAAAGGAATAAGAAGCAGAACATTACAATTGAAGTAATTTGTCTATTCGCATGCACAAATTTGAATGCACAAATCAGAGGTTTCATAATTTTCCTTTTCTTAAACGATGCCCATTCTATTCTGCTTCTAGTGCAACTGCAAGATTATCAGTTGTTTGAAATACCAAAAGGCTGATAGCGCTTTCCATTTACAAGTTTTTAGAAATCTCATGCAAACTAGGATGCAATCTTAAATACATATATTATGGAGTAAGCCCCATTGAACATCATGAGACTTACTTCTGAATAAACATGTTTAGGATTGTGCCATTAGTCTTTGGGATAAATGATAAGAAAAATATACACAGCCTCTTACCTTACTGCCTTTTATGCCATCACAATAGCAGAGGTTTTTGCCATTGCAGATACAGTTCTGAAGAGAAGAAAGCAAAATCTTGAAAACAAATACAGTCAAACATTGTCTTTTCCTTTTGAAATTAAAATATAATATGCAATATCTTTAGTGAAATATGTGATTTTTGCAGTAATTTATTCCCTCTAATCATGTGTAAGAGTCTTCCATTTTCTGTTTTAATTGAACCTAAATGACCACATGAAGTTGTCTGATACCAAGTCAGACCCCTGGTCCATCCAGTTCAGTATTGACTACACAGACTGGCAGCAGCTCTCCAAGATTAAACAGGCATTTTTACCAGTCCTAATCACAGAAGCTAATGATGGAACTTTGGTGCTCTGCTACTGAGCTACAGTTTCATACTACTGATTCCAAACCTGGGAGCTAAACTGGTTTTCTCTTGAAATACTTCATGGTTCAGTTCCATCACTAATTCTTACACAAGAATTAGAAGTTCCTCCATTAGATGCCAGGGCATGGCCTCGCTATTCCAAACTATTTAATTTTGGTTTCCTTCTGAATTGGATTCCAGCATTTTTCAGCATTTTCTGGAGGTGGGAGATGATTTCTACGGTCATGTCCACAGTATTGTCCCTGTCTAAATTCATTCAGTTTTATTTTATTTTCCTCATTCTCCCTCAGTCTTCACTGTGCACTTCCATACTGCTCTTGCATTTGTGAGAGAAAAAAGAGACGCAAAATAAATCAGGGACTGATAGCACTTCCTCACAAGTAAATCTACTCCTGGGAAAGGGTTCCAACCTGTTGGTGAAGTCAGCGGGCTGGGGTGCTTCCTCCCACATAGATAGCTAGTCCTAACTATGAATCCACTGGGTGCTTCTTCACCGGCACAGCCATTGAAGCAGAGATTTTCCAGACAATTAAGGCAAGCCACATGTTGAGTGGGCTTCCAAACAGCTGTGTTTCATTATATAAAATCAGGAAAACTTATGAGATAAGACAGGTCCACCTCAAAGGTGTTATTTTGAGTGTCTCTAGGGATATGTAACTCAGATGTGGCCATAGGAAGTGTCCAAGCCTGCTTCAGAGGTCACACAGCTAAAAGTACTGATTTGACCCAGTTGCCTCTGCAGAAAATACAAAAATACACTGTCCGTTAAATCCCCCTATGTTTTATGCATAATGCATATGCATAAACACTGTAAATTATAAAATTCTATATTGTGTTTTGTGATTTTCATCCCCCACCCCCCCAAGAACAAATGCATATGAGGAGAGAGGCAAAGGAAGGGTCCCTAATTGTGTGAACAAAGTCGTCCTCTGCCCATACAGCTGTACGTGTGGGGACTTTGGCCAGGTGCTCTAAAGTGCAACTAAAGTGACACACAACTGTTACCCTGTGCATGCCCATCCTTGTCTGATCTTGGAAGCTAAGCAGGGTCAGGCCTGGTTAGTACTTGGATGGGAGACCGCCTGGGAATACCGGGTGCTGTAGGCTTATACCATAGTCTTTCGAGACTGAAGGTTGCCAACCATTTTTTTCTAAAGTGCACATGTAGGTCAAGGGCTGAGATGCGCATTCACTCCACAAAGGGAACAAATGCCTGCAAGGGCTTTAGAGAAAAAGAGAGTGGAGATGTGAGTGGAAAAAAGAGTGAAGAAGTAGTGAAAGGTATGGATGATGCATGTGCATGCATACTAGAGAGACCGATAGGTAATATGCATGCAGGACAGACATAGCTAGGGCAGAAAGTAGGAGAGAGAGAGAGAGGGGGGGATGGGTGAGCAGAGAGGGGTACATATGTTGTTCGAAGTGGAATTTACCAGCCAACATCTTGGCGGCAGGCCCCAGCTCTTATGCATTGTACTAGATTGTTGGAACATAGCTTAGAATTTTCATTGGATACACTTTGGGTGGCTTTGAGACTTTCTTCCTTTTATCTAACCGTCTATTCTCATGCCTGTTGGGACAGCAATGGCAAATTATGATGAATCTAAATAAAATATCAAGCGCTCAGATCTTTTGAGGTGGTCTTTCCCAAGTGATTCATGAATGTTTTTGAAACAGATTTACTTGTTTTAAAACATATCCTACCTTTCCCCTGTAAATCTCTCCATGATTTGGGTACAGGCTATCTTAAATAGTGCCTCCTTCCATACATTCCAGCTCGCCCTATTAGGTCACCTGAGGGGGCTGTTCCACAAGTGCTGCCTTTGTCTCAAGTGAGAGGGGTGGCACCTTGGGGCGGGGGCAAGCCTTCTCTGTAGTGGCACCACAACTATGGAATTCCCTCCCAGGGGAATTAGAACTACTCCCTCCCTCGTGGCTTTTCAGTGAGGGCTCAAAACATACCTGTTTGATCTGGAATTTGGTTGCTGATATTTGCCTTCTGTGCCTCTTAAATACTGCTGTGATTTGACTACTTCCCTCAACTAATCTGTGTCCTATTGGCTCAACAATGTTTATTAGTTTTTGATCTGTTTTGGTTTATGTTTCACTATGAAATGTTAAAATTAATGATTTAGGGCCGAATCCTATCCAACTTTCCAGCCCTGGTGTAGTCGTAGCAATGGGGTCTGTACTGCATCCTGTGGTGGGAGGGCATTGCCTAGGGGCTGCATTGTAGCTGCACTGGCACTGGAAGGTTGAATAGCATTGGGCCCTTAATTCTTTGTTGGATGTTTTTATTTTTACCTGTTGTGATACTTTGTACTTTATTATAAAGCTTTGTATGCCACCTTGGGCATTTGCTTCAGCATGGGAAAGGTGATAAATAAATAAATAAATAAATAAATAAATAAATGCAGCCAAGGTGACATACACATGAGCAATACAACATAAAAATAGCATAAAACACCCCAATTCAACAAAAACTAACTATCTCCATCAGCAATTGCACCAAGTGAATTTACACAAATTCAATGAAGGCCAGACAGAACAGAAAAACTTGCCACGGGAAAGTCACAGTAGTGACGGAGACAGTCTTTTAACTCATCAGGGAGGGAGTTCTACAAGTTCAACACCACCACAGAGAAGACCCTCTCTCATATTGCCACCAGCCTAATTTCAAAAGATAGCAGCACTTGCAAGAGGCCTCCCCACCCTCTTAATTGGCCAGCTGCTTCATATGGGAGGAAGCAGTGCCTTCAGGAACCCTGGTCCCAAGCCGTCAAGAGCTTTAAAGATCATTACTAGTCCCTAAACCAGAGAACCAATGTAGTTGGAAAAGTAATGGTGTGACAGTCACATATATTGAGGGCGCAATCCTAATTCCTTATGTCAGTGATTTGCAGCACTGGCATAGTGGTGCCAATGGGATATGTGCTGCATCCTTCAGTTGGCTGTCACCCACAGAGGTCTCCTCAAAGTAAGGGAATGTTTGTTCCCTTACCTCAGAGCTAAATTGCCCTTAGTGCTGGAAAGCACTGACATAAGGGGTTAGGAATGCGCCCTCAGTTGCATTAGGCAAGAGCTTTAGTTTCTAGGCGGTGTTCAAGAGCAGCACCACGTACAGAGCTTTACAGCTTAAACAGGGAAATCTTGTATTTGTTTATAATCCCCTTTTAAACCTAGAAGTCACTTAGATGTCACTGACAGATTCCTTTGGGGAAAAAAAAACCTGAAGTAGGTTTCTTCCAAACATCTGCCCTTAAATTAGAACAATGTGTATCCCTCCTCAATTTCAAAAATCATTCCAAGTGTAGTTCAATCTCTGATTCGTACACAACTGAGCCAGAAATCATATCTGCTTCTGTTAGAAGCCAAGATTGAGCTTCACCATTCCAAATTATGCAGAAGAGATTACAGCAATAATTAGCTTCCTTTTTTTCCCCCTTTTTTTTTTTGCAATTAATCAAAGCAGACCTCCAAAATGATGGAGAAAGGATGATAAAAGTAGGTGGGTAAACTGATAATTCAAATAACAGATAAAAACACTAAGTGCTATCCCAGGCATGTCTACTCAGAAGTAAGTCCCACTGAGTTCAATGGAGTGTACTCCCAGGTGAGTGCGCATTGGACTGCAGTCTAAAAAACAAAAGATCCTCCCATCTTTCCTGGAGGATGATTTTATCACATATAGTATTTTCTTCTTCTTCGAGGAACTGGGTTCAACCCAGTAGTGATATTTTGCTACCATGACAGGAGACCAGATATCCACATTTATTTTGTATTTTAATACTTTAAAGTATTTTTTATGTTTTCACTTTAATATTTTAAATACTTATTAAAATGCTATTCATTCAAAAATTAACATTAAATCTGAATCATACAAAATAAGTTTCCAATGAATGTTCCATGTTTCTGTCAATTTGATGTACACAGCAGTAATGCAAAATTTACCCAACAGTTTTCAGTATCAACCACCATAAATGTCACTTCCGCACTTTCCACTTGGCTTGTTACAAAACTATAACAATGCTTTTGCTGCTTTTTTTTAATGGTCATTTCTTCTAATTTACAGATTGTCTAACCAATGACACACATCACTTGGGAGCAAACTGGAGAGGACAAAAGAAGAGTCAGAGCACTTGATAGCTTTTCCGAAAAGCCATTCTAAAATAGAGGTGGTTTCATTCTTTCCACTGAAAACCAAAGCCCCATTGAATGACTTTGTTTATTTTATAAAGGCCTATTATTACTGTCCTTGTTACTCTGCTTGTCTTGCTACTGGGCTGAATTAGAACTGCCAGTGAAAGGGCAAAGCGAGCCAACACAGCACTGTGTTAGGAAGAGAGGAGAAAAGCAGAGTGATGACAATGTAATAGGTCGTTTAATTTGCTTTAAATTAAAATTTAAAGGGCTTGGAATGATGAGATGGGAAAGTTAAATAAGAAATGAATTAGGTAGTCCTATGCTGAGGTTGGACGTATAATGTCCAGGTTTTCTGAGACCTTTGAGGATGATTTCATGTCCCAATCAAGATGCAGTTGCACGGTGAGAAGATGCAGAGAAATGTTTGTGTGTTCCTCGAGAACCTGGGCAGCCTTTAGATTTCCCCTTTTACAGCTATGGAAATTTAAAAGGTACTTTTGAATAGGAAACACTTGTAGGATAAAATTGTCAGGATTCTAAGCACGAAAAAAATGGCTGTGAATAGGTTTCTTTTATGTTTCTCATAGTTATATAAATGGATCTCTGATGGGCAAAGCAAAACTCTTTTGTAGGACAGCATTTAAAATGTAGATTGAAGACTGAAAAGAGATTTAACTATGGTAGCAGCAGGTACAAGATCAGCATCTTGCTTAGAAGGTGATCTTTGGCACAGGCCATCCTGCAAAAATTGTTTGAAATTGTTTCAGTGTCAGGATCCGCTGATGCTGTTATCAAGAACTTACCACAGAAAATTCTCATGTTTAGTCTTAGAACATGGTTTGAAACGTCTCATGGGTAAATAAAGTTGCAGCTGATGGAATCCAAAATGACCATGAACTGTGGAGACTCTGTCTGCATATTTGGGAATGGACCAAGGACTATTTAGATAACTATGAGCAAGAAGGTACGTACAGGAAAAGGTGCTCTCTGAGGCACGTATCACTACCCTAAAATGACATAGCGACAGCTTGTAAAAGCAGCTGCGCTATTATAACCGCATAATTATTTCACTAATTTTGAACAATGGAATAATCAATTATAGATAAGTGCAAGAGCAATGTGCTTCCTAATTCATACTGTAGGCCTATGCAAAAGTTATTCTCTCTATCCCTCTGTGTGCACGCACACATGTGTACCTATGATCCCCAAAGCAGGTCTCAACTCACATCTCTGTGTGTCCAATGTTTGCATGTACAGCAGAAAGTCTGTATGGGGCCTTCACACATAGACCCCTCTGCAAATAAAAAAGTTGAATGCAGGGCACAGGGCATGCAAATCTCACCTATATTCATAAGCACGTGAGGCACTTTTTGCTATTTGTTGGTAAAGAACCAAATATTTTCTTAAGCACTTCTCATACTTTTGTAAGTGATAAACCTCACATTCTTAACCACTCAGGACAAGAAGGTACTTGACCCAGGGACGGAGACAAAGCAATCTGTCTCACTTATACAGTATTTATGTCTGCATAAATGACTGGTATGCAGGTCAGTAATCAAACTGTTATTTCTGCAAATAGAGCTTACAAAACAAAGCTGATTTTGGTTTTAAAGAGATTGGTTGTTGGTTTAAAAGGCTGAAATTTCAGCTAAATAACCAGAACCATTTCCATTGAGGTGTTATGGATGGAATATCAAACTTGGGCTGGGAAGACATGGGTGCAAAGTTCCATGCAAAAGTGATGAAGCTCATTGGGGTGGCAATCTGATGCACACTTACCCAGGAGTAAGTTCCATTGAGCACGCACAGACTTACCTCTGAGTAAACACACACATGTGATCTTGGATGAACCAACATCTCTCACCCTAACATATTTCACAGAGTTGTTTGAGGTTACGATGAAATACACAGTTTTTATGTTTGCTACTCTGAGCTAAAAAACCTTAAATACTTTCACAATCACAGCTTTGACTGGTAGACATAAGAATATTTTGTAATTAGGTTGTTTTGGGTTATGAATGTGCCAACTTTCAGTTTTCTGGGAGGTATGGAATTATCTCAGCAATTTGGATTTAACACTCTGAGTCTTCTGTTTGGGAAAGAATTGTAAACATTAGTTTTTAGATGTTTCCAGTAATCAGGGTGACCTGGGCTATGAGTGTACCAAATTCCAAGAATGTACCTTAAATATTTTATACTTGAATCAGTCACTCAAAAAGGCCCAAGCACCTTTATATCATCTGCTTGGGACACCTGGTCCAAGTTTGGAGATGCAGAGAGTGAGAAACTGGTGGCAGGGGCTGGGTGGAAGTCAAGCAAGGCTGGGGACAAACAAATGTAAGCAATGCTTTCCCTGCTGTTTGTTCCTCAACAACTGTTAGAGGCATACCTCTTCTGAGCATGGAAGTCTCATGTAGCTATCATAACAGGTAGCAGTTCACTGCCCCTCATTCCTCAAGAATTTGTTGATCCCTTTCAAAAGCCATCCAAGTCAGTGGATATTGCTACATCTTGTGTTGACAGCCAAGGTTCTACAATCTTCATCTTGGTGAGTGTCCCATTATACTCTGGTGAGGCTGTTGAGAGGTGCCCTAGCCCACCTCTCCAATGTGGAGCTGGGGAGGTGGAGAGATTGCCCCTGGGGAAGAGGAGGGATTGTCAGCAATGCAGGCATGGAAAAGTTCCCCATTCTCCAGCTCCAAGCTACAGTTGGTCATTTAGGCAGTGAGTAGCAGCAGTGTTCAGTGAGCTACTTTCACCCCAATGAACTCCAGTCTTTCCTTTTGTTTCCAGGAGAAATGCTGGGGGTGGTCATTTTGGTGATGGGCTGCAGGTGTCCTTGCAATGCCACTCTGCCTGCCACCAGTATAGGACCCAATCTTTTCCTCCAGCTTCAAGGAACTGGAGAGTGGAAGAGAATTATCCCTACAGTTGAGCTGGACTTTCAAAGTACTCTCCAGGTCCAACACAATAGCAGGAAGAATTCCTTCCTCTTCTGCGGGAACAGAGGATTGTTCCTGACCTTCTGCAGAGGCACAGTATGAGGTCAGGTACTGAAGCTGTTTGGACTCTGAGCATACTGCAGAAGCCCAGCAACTCATGCAGACTTCTGCTGCAGACCTGAATCAGTTCCCCAGTGCTCCATCAGCTTACTCATCTTAGGCCTTCTGGACTTGGCTGTTATAAAAGCAGTAATTGACATTCACTACAACAATGGCCTTTGATCAATACCATCCATTACACAAGGTGATGAGATTTGCATCAGCGGCAGATTGTGGGAGGCAATAAGGTGGTAGATTCGGGGTGCCCTTCACCCCAAGTCTGATGTAGTCACCATTTCCCTCCAGCCTAATGCAGAAACAACCTGGACTGGTTGGCCAGATAAAAGTGAGCAGAAAGAGGATAATTTGCCTCCTTTCCTTGCTTCTGGCATGTTGTTTTTTTTTCAAATGTGAAAGTGCAAGATTTCCTGTTTGATTTACGGAGACCATGGGAACGAGGAACACTGTCAATATGTCAACCATGTTAAATTAATGGGCAATGCAGTTATCATAGCAGTGTTTATCTTCTACTGGAAGATTTGCTGCATCTTCATTTTTTAGTTGAGGTGAAAAGGAAGACTCTCGCCCAAGACCATAAAAAATGTTCATATAGCATTCTTGTCTTTCAGCCCCTGGACTCTACCTGCCCTGTATTCCTTTAAAATAATAGTATTTGTCTATTTATTTAAAAAAAAATCCCTCTCTTGCAATGTAGATTATCTATTGTACATGAATGAACTACAAAAATGAATACAACCTGGAAGAACTAGCTTAAGTAGATAATTATGCTTAAACAGCAGTTTGCAGAAGGAGGGAATAGACTGTAAATGCAAGGAATTGGTGAGTCAGGCCCAGTAATTCTAGAATAGTGCCAGCAAAGCAAAATTGTTTCATGCATTCTAAGCAGCAAACATGAACCCACTAGAGTTATCAAAGACTATTAAGGGCTTTATATGTTTTGTTGGTGATTGCTGGAACCAGTAAAATAAAATCCAATTATTAAACCTTCAATAAGTATAGACAACATAGAGCCAAATTATGAGATGTTGAGATGGAGGAAAATATGTCGGTTCCTCAGTCTTAACACACACTGTGCAATCACTTGTGAACTGGATTTTCTTCTGAAAGGCAGCCAACATTGAAGGTTCCCTCTCCCAGAGGCCCTCACAATCTGAAAAAATCAAACAAACCTACAATGGTAACACCAGCAAACAGCCTCTGGGAAGTATGCTGTGTTGGGAAGAATAGGTAGAGTTGCTCTTCCTTTGAGAAATATGAGAGCCCCCTCTTTAAAAAGTGCCTCTTTGCCAAGAATTAACAGTATACTCAACATGTGTAGTACATTCAACAACAGTTTGTTCAAAAACTTTGCTTAGTTCTTGAAATCCTAGCACCACAGGACTTTATTTCCCCCCCTAATTAAATAATATATCAGTTGCCTAATTGCTGGCTTTATTTCTCCTAAGTGATTTCTTTTGATTGTGTTTAAAGAACATTTAATTCATTATGAAATGGTGCAATTTGCTGAAGAATTGTCAAATGGTACATGAGAATCCCAGAGGCGAGGATACGGCAAGGGCTGCATACAAGTGGTGTGAATTCAAAGAACCTGTCAGGAATTGTGAGGAAAGGGGATAAATTTCCCTGTATTACAATAAGTGCACAGAACTGCTAAGCTGAGGGGCTACATGTGAAAAGTTACCTGAACCTCAGCAGTCAATTGCTGTAATGCAGTTGCCCTATTCCTTTATGTAGGAAATGTCAAGAGTCTAGATTGCTTTTCTATTGAAAATACGTAGAGCAGTGCACAGTAAAATGATAATAACAAATTACAATTAAGCAGCTAAAACAGCAAGAAAACATTATGTGGCCCTAAAAGGTCTGAGAAAATAAAAATAAAAACTTCTTAGGAAAAGATCCACTTCCCAGTCTCCACCTGTCTTCACAGTTTAGAGCCTCAGAGAAAGCCTCTGAAGCATGAAACTGCTATCAGGAGCTTAAAGAAAGACAGGGGCTTCCCTTTTTCACTGCACAGCACAATCCTACACACGTCTACTCATGAGTAAGCCCTGCTGAATTCAGTGGGACTGAGGGCCCCATTCTTATCAACATTCTAGCACCGATCCAGCCCCAAGTCAAGGGAACATACTCTCCCTTATCTTGAGGAAGCTTCCATGATGGTCCCCCACTGCAGAATGCGGTGCACACCCTGCTGGCATGGCTGCGCTGGCTCTGGAAAGCTGGATAGAATTGAGCCCATATCCCCTAGGATTCAATCCAATACACACTTACCTGAGAGTAAGCCCCAATAAACACAGTGGGTCTTATTTCTAAGTAAACCTACATAGCAAGGGTGTCCAAACCCTGGCCCGGGGGCCACTTGTGGCCCACTGGGATTCCCAATCTGGCCTGTGGGAAGCCCCCAGTCTACAAGGAGCCTCTAGCCTTGTGGAGACTTGCTGGAGCCTGTGCTGGCCCGGTGCAAGTGCTCTGAGCATGAGGGCTACTGTTTGTGAGCTGTGGGATGAGGGCTCCCTTCACTGCTTGCTGTTTCACGTCTATGGGGCAGTAGCAGCAGCAGAGGAAAGGCCGGCCTTGCTTTGTGCAAGGCCGTTTATAGGCCTTGAGCTATTGCAAGACCTTCATTCATTTATATAAGTTCCATCTCTAATAAATTCATTCATGCTAATTTTTGTATATTTATTCAAATTTGAAATGTAAATTAATTCTTTTTTTTTTTTTCCTGACACAGTGTCAGAGAGATGCTGTGGCTCTCCTGCCAAAAAGTTTGGACACCCCTGCTATATAAGATTGCACTATTAGTGCAACTAGGAAGACTGTATAATCACTTATTATTGCTGATATAAATTATAGTTGTGCTTATCTTTATAAACATTGATATATTCTTCTTTGTTAACTTCATCTCTCCATTAACAATCAATTGAACTGTAAATGTTTTCAGGTTTTCTATTTTTTAAACATTCCTGATCAATTCAAGGGGAAACTCTGCAAGCTGATTACTACTATTACTACTAGATTATTACTATGGAGCATGGTTGGCCTAGCTATGAAACAACCATGATGTAGATTGCATTAGGGTGGGTGGTGGAAGGAGCAGCATAATCAGGATCCCCTTCACTCTGATTCTGCTGCTGCCTCCCTCCACCCGCTATAGTCTCAGACCACATTGATCCACCTCCTGCTTTATAAATGCAAGAGAGGATTGGATCAACCCCTTCCCTTCTTTTGGATCATCCCTTAAAGTTCAAAGTAAATGTCTCCCTTTACACTTTAAATGCCCTGCAGTAAGTGTTGAATATTGCAGCCATATATTGGACATAAACAAGAAGACAAATCTTTGGAGAGAGGCAGTGACATAGCTAAGGAGGTGCAGGGGGTAGCAGATGTACCGGGCATCAAGCTTTAGGGGGGCAACAAGCTGAGCTTGACACTAGTGACCAAAATTGTGAAAATCTTGGTATGTATGAATAACACCATCACGTTATATATCATTGGAAAAATAATTTAAAGCAGAGTGCAATGAAACAAACCACACTGGAATATCTGTATTCTATCAAAAGTTATGACCAATTAACCAGAAAATGAAAACACAACTGTTTTGTGGAACAAAAAGTGAATTTGCTTAACTTCAAACTGATCTATATGAGACTGATTGTTCTGAGTGCCAATGAAATGTTATTATGCTACAGCATGGAACCAATAACTTTTCATTTATTTACTTAATTAAATTTGATTTTATCATGCCGGAGGGGCTACAAAATCTTCTTTGACCCCGGGTAGCAGATAGATGCCTTAGCTATGCCATTGACAGGGGGAGGCAGCAGAGCAAGTGAGTGGTGAGCTGCTGGAGGGAGGAGGTGGGTTCTTCCCAATTTTCACTTTTTAAAAAGCCCAGGCTTCTGGTTGTGACATCACTTCCGGGGCAATATTTTGAGCTTGGCACCGGGCTACACGATCATTAGCTACGCCACTGGAGAGAGGGATGTGTGGTTGGCATAGTTTCCGAGGAAGCAAGCTTTAGGAAGCCTGTTCCAGATGCGAGATGCTGGAGGGGAAAAATGAGGAAAGCTTGATTGTCTGGTGTTCTGCAACTGCAATTCTAATTCACTATCAGCCAAAGATGCTCTGCACTGGGGAAGGAGATAAATTTGAGATAGAGAGCAAAACATTCAAAGCTTGTGTCTGTGTCAAGCAACCTATATGCTGAAATCTCTCTGTACGCTCAGTTTGATCAAGGCCTTACAGCCCAGTCACATGCTTGACTACTCACAAGTCCCTTTATAGCCAATGGGGCTTACTCCCAGGTAAGTAGGGATAGGATTGCAGTCTTACAGCACAATCCTACACCTATTTACTCAAAATTAAGTTCTGTTGTACTCAATGACCATTACTCCCAGGAAAGTATATAACAGGATTGCAGCCTCACAGCACATTCCTATGTATGTCATCTCAGATATAAGTCCCAGTGTCTTCAATGGCGCTTGCTCCCAGGTAAGTTTGTGCATGGGACTGAAGCGTTAATTTGTTTACCTATGGATACTCAAAGTGTGGGTCCATGGCCCACCAGTGGGTCATGACCCTTTTTCGGTGGTTGGCAAAACTGGCAGGGTTGATTAGACTACGTGCATCAAGGGTTAAACAAGCTGGGGAGGGGAGCACTGCTTCCCAATCAGTATTATAGGCACATCCCTTGGCATTTATACATCAGGCAGTGGTCTCTAGAGCTTCTAAAAGTTTGAGAACCACTGGTAAGTGATTCCAGGTACAGTATAACCAAAGCAAAGCATGTTAAATATTGTGTATCCTCAATAATGTCATATTCTATATACATTGTATTGACATTGTTTTTACATTCTGGTATCCTCCTTCACTTTTCGTACACTTTCCCTATCAAAGACAAACCTCTGTATCCTGGAATATCCTCCCAATATTCATGCAAGAATTTCATAGCAGTCTTACGAAAACACTAGGCTTTCATACCACACTTGAAAGAGCCGGCACAATTTCACATAGTAATCCTGTATGGCAGACAATTTTTATTCTTCTCCCCAAATTATCCCAGTTATTATTATTCATATTTTGACCAGTGGTTCAAGGCGTGCATTAGGTACACAGTGCAATCCACTATTGATATCACCATACTGTCTCAAAGGGCAGGGCTGGCCCAAGAACTCCTGTCTGTGGTGAAATTATGGATGGGAAGGATAAAGTGCATAGGGAGATGCTCTTTACACTCTCACATAACACCAGAACCAGGGGACATCCACTAAAATAGAGTGTTGGGAGGGTTACGACAGACAAAAGAAAATATTTCTTTACTCAGCATGTGGTTGGCCTGTGGAACTCCTTGCCACAGGATGTAGTGACGACATCTGGCCTGGTTGCCTTTAAAAGGGGATTGGACAAGTTTCTGGAGGAAAAATCCATTATGGGGTACAAGCCCTGATGTGTATGCGCAACCTCCTGATTTTAGAAATGGGTTATGTCAGAATGCCAGATGCGAGGGAGGGCACCAGGATGCAGGTCTCTTGTTATCTGGTGTGCTCCCTGGGGCATTTGGTGGGCCGCTGTGAGATACAGGAAGCTGGACTAGATGTGCCTATGGCCTGAGCCAGTGGGGCTGTTCTTATGTTCTTAAACTACAATTCCCAGGAGGCCTTGCAGGTCTCTTGTTATCTGGTGTGCTCCCTGGGGCATTTGGTGGGCAGCTGTGAGATGCAGGAAGCTGGACTAGACGGGCCTATGGCCTGATCCAGTGGGGCTGTTCTTATGTTCTTATGAAAGGCCAAATGCTTCCCCCCCCCCTTACCTGACAATGTGTCAGCCTCTGCTCCTCACACTCTCCAATATTCTAGCTCAGCACTCTCCTCCACATTTGCTCTACCTCCTGGTCTCCCTTTTCCTTTTCCAGTCCAGGGCGTTGAAGGACATGGAGGAACAGTGGAAACAATTAGGCAGAGATGGACACCCCCACTGAACTGCTGTCTGAGGACCAGACCTGACAAACATGGTGGAGCTAAAGCTGAGAAAGAGTGGCATAAAAGAACTCATGGCTTAATCACTTTTGTCCTTTTAGGACATTGTCATTGGCTGTCTGGTGGATGGTATCCCTAAAGGACAATGAATGACCATTAACCATTTCCTTCTTATGAACATAAAAGTGTTTAGGGTACAACATTATTCCAGAAATGAACTGGATTTCACATTAGGTAATTGTTGGACCTTGGTTAAGTTTCATTTATTTACTCTTGTTAAATTTCGTATCTCCAATCCAGCTGCACCATGTGCAATAGCCATCAAAATATGAGGTTTTTTTGTTTGTTTTTGGCAAACAAAGGGAAAAAAGTGTTCCTGGTTTAAGAAAATATGCCAATAAAGTAGGTAAAGCATACACAATGGTCTCAGGGCATAGTCTCAGGATACATAATACAACCACTTTACTGGAAATGAGCTGGTAGAAGGTCTGGTCTGTGTCTGGATGAATAACCAGTGGAAAAACCCCATGTATGCTGCTTCAATTTACAGAATAAAAGGAGGAACGTAAATATAAATATATTAATTTCAGAGACAAAATCAGTCTGATAGGAGTGAGCTTTTGTTTCAAGAACAGATTTGTTCCAGCAGGTGCTAGAAAGAGGTCAGAGAATAATAATAATAAAAAAGATTACTAAGACTGCAACTGTATACACACTTTTCTGGGAGGAAACCCCATTGAACACTATGGAACTTACCTTTGAATAGATATGCTAGACGCTGTGCCAGAACCACCTTTCAGAGCGCGATACCATAGTCTTTCGAGACTGAAGGTTGCCAGTATACATACCCTAAAACTCATAGGACTTTGTCAGATTGTAAAATCAAGCATTGGGCAAGAACACACACACACAAAAATAAAAAATAAAAATAGGGCAGGAACAAGGTATGTGTTGAACTCTGCAAGTTATACAGTAAATTAGCAATCAAACTTCATGGTAGCACACACTTTTGCTACATTGTTCCAGATTCAGGTCACTGTCTGGAAGGGAGGCGCTAAGACATGTGTGCTCATGACATTTAATGTTTTTAATTGGTGAGGTTAATTTGCTACTATAAATGATCTGAACCAGTCCATTTAGTATTATCTGTCGGGGGTACTGGTGTTAGTGGGAGATTCCCATGATTGCCACTCCCCATATTATAGGGGAAGATGCTCAACTGGGATAAGAGAGGGCCTCTAGTCTCACAGGTGGGTTCAGGTACACCTCCCTCCTTTTATTCCTGTCTGGGGCCCAACTGCCCCACCTACAGAGAGTTCTCACAACATCATTATAAGAAAGAAAAGTTAATGGGTTACTCTTGTTCAATTTTAATGAACATATTAATGACTAAGGGAGTGCATGAACGATTAGTTCAAATAGAAGACTAACAGTTCTGAAAACAAGCCTTCTTACTTAAGTATTATCTTAGCAGATAAAGCAGCATCATTTGCAGTGTTTCTAGAAGTTGAGAATTCTTTGCAAGGGTATGAATAGAGAACTTTTAGCTTTCTATGCCAAGTGGGCTTAATCTTGAACAGTAGAAGCTTCAATTTTCACCTGCAGAGAGCTGTGATCTCTTACAGGTTGCTGTGGGCAATGTTGATATCTGAAGTGCTAATGCACATCAGTACGTTTCATAGCTGATTTATAGAAGCCTGGGATATGGAGAAAACACTATTTTTTGGTGTAAGTGGCACCGTTGGTAGGGAATGCAATGCAGACTGGGGTTGCAGTGGGGGGATAGGGTGGAAGTACCTGTAAACTCTACCCCCCCCCCCCTCCAAGATCCCAATCCATTTTCTGTGTTTATACCAGAAAAAACAAACATGCTAGGGTTAATGGCACAACTCCTGGTCTAACATTACAACTGAAGCAGATCTTTCTGTCTCACACAGAACAGAATGTCTCTTTTCATATGAGGTTTGCTATTGTACAATATGACACTGTTTTAAAAAGTACTTTTGTTAAAAAATAATTTAAAAAAGCGTTATGGAATGTTTGATCGCGCAGTTTTGTATTAAATTATCAAAATGTTTTGAGTAGTATCAGACAATAACATCTGATGAACAGATGAATCTATACCTTTTTTCTGTTTTTCTCTGTGTGTGTATGCATTGCCATCAATGGAGAATTTCACGTAATTCATCAGATGAAGTGGACTGTAACCCATTGAAGTTTCTGCTGAAATAAATTTCTTATTCTTTAAACTGCTATAAGGCTCATTGCTTTGGCTTACTGTTGCAGGCCTATTATTGTATAAACCAATTTTCAACCTGCACAAATTTATTAACGTATAGTTTCTGGATACAATTTATAGCATATTTTGATTAATTCATATTGCTTCCATAGAGCATTCTGTGACAGGGAACTGCCATTTTCAGATACTTTTAAAGTTTCTAATAATACAGACCACATTTTTTCCATGTTAACATGTCCTTGCCTAACTCCACCAACCATAAACTGTTCTCTAGTACAGAAGTTCCCAGTTGTTTCTTAATCTCCAACTCTCTTAGCTATTAAAATGCTCTCTGCACAGCACCTAGGCTCCACCAGTACTGTCTGAAATAGTCTGAAATACACAGCATAAAGACAGAGGTAAGCGGGGAAGTAAGTTTTACCCAGTTTAGCAAGACTTATCTCCTGTTTCTCAGACTGTGGGTCGGGACCCACTAGGTGGGACGCAAGCCAATTTCAGATGTGTCCCCATTCATTTCAATATTTTATTTTTAATATATTAGACTTGATACTGCCATGGCATGGGACTGCACTGGGAAAATGTGACAGATTTGTATATGCTTTTAACAATGCTACTCTGTATATGCTTTTAACAATGATAGTAAATGGCCTAGAATTGTTAAAAATTATCCTGCTTGATGACATCACTTCTGGCCATGACCTCTGGTGGGTCTTGACAGTCTCTCATTCTAAAATTTGGGTCCTGGTGCTAAAAGTTTGAGAACTACTGTCCTAGCAAATCCACTTAGGATTCAGTTCTAAGTGCTGCATCTCTTGACCGGGACCTGGGGCTTTTTTCTGTATAGTGATTGAGATCATCTTTGTGGTGCTCTTCTTGCAGTTTGCTAAACTTGTAGATTCACACAACCATTTTACCCAATGGCTGCAGCTCAGCTATCACATTAAGGCCTGGTCTTTTGAAATCCATGTTTTCAAAGCTCCAGGGATTCAGGACATGAAATTACAACCTGCCAATGGAATAAAGTTCAATCAAGGAGGGCCATATTGCCACAGGGAAATGTTAATTCAGGGGTTCCCAAACCCCGGCCCTGGGGCCACTTGCGGCCCTCGAGGCCTCTCAATGCGGCCCTCAGGGAGCCCCCAGTTTCCAATGAGCCTCTGGCCCTCTGGAGCCCACACTGGCCCAACGCAACTGCTCTCAGCGTGAGGGCTGTTTGACCTCTCACGTGAGCTGTGGGATGAGGTCTTCCTCCACTGCTTGCTATTTCACGTCTGTGATGCAGTAGAGGCAGCAAAGGAAAGGCCAGCCTTGCTTTGTGCAAGTCCTTTTATAGGCCTTGAGCTATTGCAAGACCTTCATTCATTCAATATAAGTTCATCTTTAATATATTCATTTATGTAAACTTATGTAAATTTATTCAAATTCAAATTAATTCTTTTTTTCCCTGGCCCCTGACACAGTGTCAGAGAGATGATGTGGCCCTCCTGCCAAAAACTTTGGACACCCTTGTGTTAATTGGTTGCCTGAATTGACTCTAAGATGCCATGGCTCATGCAATGCTTCCACAATGTGTTCACTGAAGATACTTTTCACTTCTTGCATTGCTTTGTGATCAATACCCATTGGTTATGCTCTTTGAATTTTAAATATTAGTTGAATTGAATGTTAAATATTTGAACATGGATATAAGTGCCTGGGCTAAAAATCTCCAAACAGCCAGTCGAGTAATTCTGATGATTTTTTTTTTTAAATCAACATTTGGATGCAGTCACCTGGTAAGGAAGCTGCAACCTTGGTGGGAGCCAACAAGGGAGTAGACTCTTTCTGTTTAGATAAGAGAGGATGTTATTGGTGAAGAATGCAAATAATGTTTATAAAATTTAGAGCTCCCTAACAGAAACATTCCATCAAATTTATATTCCTCAAGGGAGGAATTGTGTTTTGAAATGCTTTTTATATCAGGTTGTTTAAAAAGACACCTGAATAGTAGACAAAATGTTTCACACTTCAATATAGAAGCATTCCTTCTGAAAGAGCAGGTCCACAGCCTGGGAGTTCTCCTGGATCCACAATCTCCTGGATCCTGGGCTTACTCCCAGGAAAAGTGCATAGGATTGTAGCCTTAGATTGTAAAAGGAATGATGCAGTAGATATTATATATTTGGACATCCAAAACATATTTGACAAAGTCATTCAGCAAAAGTTCTTAAGTAAACTTAGCAGTCATGAAGGAAGAGACAGGGTCTTCTAGATCGGGGCAACTGGTTAACAGTTACGGAATAGGAAGCAGAAGACAGAAGTAAGTGGACCACTTTCACAATGTAGAGAAGCAAGCAGTGGAGTCCTCCAGTGAGGGATTTGTAAGGGGACCAGTGGAATGTAATTTATTTATAAACAATCTGCAAGGGGTGAGTAATGAGGCAGTGAAGTTTGCGGATGACACCAAATTATTCAGAATGGTGAACTGCCAGAGCAGATTGTGAAGAGCTGCAGGAAGATCTTTCTGAACTGGGTGAATGGGAAAAAAAGAAATGAAAAAAAGGGGGAAGAAAGACAAATCAAGAATAAAGTGATGCACACTGAGACAAACGATTCACAAACACTTAATTTCACATATAAACTGAAGGGATCTGAACTGGCAGTAACTACCCCCCAAAAAGATCTTAGGGTAATGGGGGGGGTAGCTCAATGTGGACAGCTCAATGTGCAGAGAGAGTGAAAATGGCCATTTCTATGCTATTGATAATAGAAAATAACTTGACCGCAAGATGTTGTTTATTTACCTCTTTGGTGAGAATGCATTTGAAATACCACGTATAGTTCTGCTCTCAAAATGGATATTCGCTCTGAAGAAGGTTCAGAAAATGGCAACCAAAATGACAACACTTCTCTGTGAAAAAAGGCCAAAGTGCTTCAGGTTTTTTAGGCTAGAAAACGATGATAAGGTTGGACACATTGGAGATTTAGAAAGTTCTAAATAGCATGGAGAGAGCAGATAGAGATTAAAACATACTCCCTCTCTTGTAACACTGGATCTCAGGTTTGACTAGTGAAATCAATGGATAACATTTAGGAAAAGAAGCCTAGTTGGCTTTCACAGGGGATCAGACACATCAATAGTTACTAGCCACTATGGCCACTCAGTGGTTCTCAAACTTTTTAGCGCCAGGACCCACTTTTTAGAATGAGAATCTGTCAGGACCCACCAGAAGTGATGTCATGACTGGAAATAACATCATCAATCCTAGGCTGCAATCCTACCCCCACTTACCCAGGAGAAAGTCCCATTGTCTATCTTTGTTAAAAGTATATACATAGTAGCCTGTTAAAAGTACAGATCTGTCACATTTCCCCAAATGCAGTCATATACCATGGGAGCATCACGTCTAATCGATTAAAAATAAAATATTGAAATGAATGGGGACCCACCTGAAATTGGCTCATGACCCACAATTTGAAAAACACTGCTCTACATCCAATGAAGCATGAATTGCTGGGGCAGACAATGCTAGAGACTAGTACCATCAAGCTCAGACCTCACCATTGTGGAAAAGTGGGCGCTGGACTAGACAGACCATTAGTCTGATCTAGCAGTTCTTAAGGAAGCCGCATCACTCCTTTCAGCTTTTGGCATGCTGTGGCTCAGACTACATGAGAGTTGCAATCAGTGATAGTAGCAGCACAAGGCATGCTTGGACAGCTGCTAAAGGCCCAGAACCCCTAGGAAGCCAGCATATGGGTGAGTCCCCCTCCCTTTATTGTGGCACAGGATACTAGGTAGGACATTGTGGGGGGAAAATGTGGCAGCCACCAACCACTTGCTGCTGCTGATTCTCCAAGAATGAAAAAAATCAACATCTACTGCTATGGTTCAGGAAAGTAGGATGTGGCCCATCCGAAGTCACCTCGCTGAGGACCCCCTCAAACCTGCAACCAGACCTGATGGAGATGATGTATGGAAGAATGTATTTTGGGGCAAGGAGGCTGGATTTGTCTAACCTTTGAAGGATATTTTTTCACATTTTTATACTCTCCTTCCTCCAAGGAATTCAGGGTGGTGTAGACAGTTCCTTCCTCCCTTTTGTCCTCACAGCAGCCCTCTGAGTCACGTGCTAAGAGAGAGTTAACTGGCCCTGGTCGTCACCCAAGAAGCTTCATGGCTGAGCATGGATTTGAAGCTGGATCTTCCAGGATTTAAGTACAACTCCCAAACCACAACACCATCCAAGATTCCCATTTAAAATATGAGGGGGGGGGGGAGAGGACCTGTCCCTATTCATCCCTGAACAGCATTCTTCCAAGTTGCTTTCACTAAGGCAGGAATCCATCTTCTCCTTTTCATGTAAACTGTCTTGAGAACTTTTTGTTCACAAGTGGCATAGATGTATTTTAGATCAACATAAATAAATCATAACCCAAGCCAGAGCTGCCTGTCAGTTGCTCCCAGATCCAGCTGTGCTGTCAATCCAGGTGGCAAGCAGGAGACAAGTGCCTTGCATTTCTGATCTTCCAGATCTTATCCTTGCATGCAAAAATGCCCCAGGTTCAATCCCCCACACTTTCAGAGAGGGCAGAGAAAAATTAATGTCTGCAACCTGGAGAGCTGCTGTCAGTCCGTGTTGACAAAACTGGGTTCGAGGGACCAATGGTCTGACTCACTATAAGACAACTTCCTGTGATCCTAATGTACTTTCAGTAGCAAGCGCTTCTAATAATGACCCAAATTGTACATTCACATCCAATGACAAAAACAGCAGCAATAATGGTAACAAAAAGAGCCACCAGCATCAACCAGGTGGGGGAGGTTGGTTTTTCCTTAGTATTACATATGGGAATTGGCCAGATTCAGAGTCCAGGCATGGAACTTTAGGACATGGTTAATCAGTCAAAATTTTCAGAGTGATTTTCCACAACTGTTGTAAGCAGCAGGACCCAGCAATATGACAGAAGCACATAATCAGGGATCAGATGCCAGTCTGAACACTGTGACAGCAGAACATCATCCCTTAGAGATGGTTTGAGCTTCCAAGAGTTCCACACTATATGGGTCACCAACAAATAAGGCCCTGTCTTGTGTCATCGCCAGTCATACAATGATGGAACACAGAGTGACAAGAGAGTGACTTGGTGAGGTTCATATGGGAAAACAAGAAGATCTCTGAAGTCCTGCAGACAGCTACTTCTTCACCATGAGAGAATGCAATCAACACACCCGCCTACCTCTAAGAAGGGGGGGGGGTCCTGTAGAAGTGAATGTGTGTTGGGTTGCCACCTCCCCACCACCATGCCAATACTAGGTTACAGGAGCCTTGGGGCAAAGCCTTGCACCGGCCTCCCCATGCCCACCCCTGATGGAGCTGTGAGTACTACCACAGTCATTGGTACTGGGACTAGGGGGTCAGCCTGGCCAGCTGGGCACTCAGCCTGTGCCCACCTCCCCCCCCCCAGTAGGGCTCTTGTGAGCCGCAGGCTCGGAGCGGGGCATCCAACAGGTGACTGCCCCGCTGGCTCTGCGGGACGTCCTGCCGGCAAGAGAGCTCACCTTGGCCGCTGCTGCTGCTGCAGGAAGAGTGCGGCGGCTCTGCCCGCGCAAAGCGGTCGGCAGCGAGGCGAGCAGCAGGAGCGCCAGGCAGGCGGAGGGCATTTCTGCCAGCGCTGCACGGGTCCCGGAGCTGGCACGGCCGGAGCCCCTCAGCAGCTGGGCGAGGCTGCTTCCTCCGGCTCGCAGCCACCCCTGGCACCCTCGCCGGGCGGGGTCAAAGCAGGCGGCTAGGGGTGGGCGGCGCCAAGCGCTACCCAGACCCGGGACTCCTGCGCGCCCGGGGGCACAGCTCTGCGGGCGGGGAGGCGCTCACCTGTGGCAGCTGGCGAGCCAGGTGTGGTTGCTCGCTCCAAGGCAGGTACAGTAGACTGGGGCTGCGCGGGCAAGAGCAGGGTGGCACCAGGGTGGGGTGGGAGGCGACATCCCAAGTGCACCTGCCTGGTACCCTTCCCCTTGGCCAAGGCTCCTTTGGGGGGCTTGGTGGTGGGAGAAAAGCAAGCCCCCCCCCAAGAACAACGCACCTGGCATATCCACCCCTGGAGTGGGGATGGGTGTGTGACAGCCAGATGCTGCCAAGTGGGCATTGTCCAGCTCCAGGCATTGGCAGGATCCATGCCCACTCAGTCTGCCCAGCTGCCAGGCTTGTCTTCATTTCTTCTTTCAAACCCGGGAATCTGCTCCCGGCTTCATGCAGGTGTGAAATAAGCTGCTGTGGTTGCCAAGAATACGGTGGGGCATGCTCACCAGGGCAATTGGATGAGGTTGGCATTGTGCACATTTACATAACTGGCCTGTGCTTGTGTTTCAGTCTGCCATGGTGTCCTCTATCGCCCTCTGTGGTCCAGGTATGATTAGTGGGGACTAATGATACAGGCTCTTGCTTACTGACTGGCATGGGGGCAAGGAAGAGGAGCCAACTAGGACGCAGGTTATTGTGTAGATGCAACGGAGGGCAGCAGGATGCAGGTCTGCTGTTGTCTTGTGTACTCCCTAAGGCATCTGGTGGGCCACTGTGGGATGGAGGAAGCTGGATTAGATGGGCCTTTGACCTGATCCAGCGGGGCTCTTCTTATCTTCTTATGGATTCTTATGTCCATATGGATTCTTGCTCCTCCAGTAGGAGGTCCCAGGTTTCGTCTGTGGCATCTTGGGGGGTGGGGGAGGATTTCAGGTGGCAGCACTAGGAAGGACTTTAGCCTTAAACTCTGGAGAGCAGTTGTCAATTAGACTACAAGTCCAGCCTATTTATACATGGATTTTTAATATACGGATTTGACTCAACATGAATGGCCCCTACAAATGAGAAGGAATGTGCTGATCCCTGGAGAAGGGGAAAAATGCACCCCTTTAAAATCAGTTTAAAAAACTGAACAGTCCTTTAATAATAGCCTCCTTAATGAGAGAGGGGGGGGCAGCTGGCTGACAATCCATCAATCCATCTCTCTCCAGTGGCCCCTCCCTTCCCCCTGAGCATGTAAAAGAAAGGTGATCATTTTGCATTGGTGAAGGGAGGGGCTGAGTGAAGCCTTTCTAAGCACTTTGAGAGAGACTGATTGTTGGATTGTCGTCTTGATGACTATCTCAACATCACAAAGGTCAGCAAGGCTGTTTTTAAATTGCTGGAGCAAAGAAACTTTGTTTTTTAAATGGATTTGCTATAGTGTGGTTTTTTGCTTTTTTTTTTTTTGAGTGCTTGGAACAAAACCCATGCAAATAATTAGTCTCCACCTGTATTGGGTAAGGTGGACCAATGCCCTGACTCACTATAAGATAGCTTTGTATGAATTTCGTCTGAGGATCAGCATAGAACTGAACAGGTTCTGAACACATTTACTGAACAGGCAAGTTAATTGCCTCACTTTGCACAGTCAGCGATGGATACATAAATGCTGTGTTGGCAATTTTATTGCATGAGTTGAAATTCCTACATAGGCATGATCCTGTACCAGAATATAATGTTGAGGCAGGTCACCTAGAGAAAGGTTGCCTGGTATGAGAGGCATGAGAGTTCACTGGGAACAGTGTCTGTATTGTGAGAACTGATATGTGCACATATTTTTAGTTCTTTTTCAGAACTGCTGTTAGTTCTTTTGCCTGAGAAGAAACCAAACAGTGTGCATTCATGCACATAGCCACACCTTTGCGCACCGTGTTAAAGAGGTGTGCTAGTTTATGCCTTTCTGTCTGTCTGGAGCTCTCCAACCGGCTGGCAGCTGTCTGGCTTGATAATGAGCAGAAACTAAGAATTTTTCCTAGTACAAGCAGCTTCCCATGAGTTTTACTTCTCTACCCTACTGGAGTCTATATGCTAAAAAAGAAATTGGGCTGTGCTAGAGGCAGCATATAGATGACTGTCACTTGGTAGCTAGTTAGTGTGTTTCTTGTCTCAGTCAACAGATCTTTGCCACTGACAACAGCAAGAGAAGGATTTGGCCTTGAGTTACCCTGCAAAGAGTGTAATTCTTTCCTTTGCAACTGACTGAGCTGTGACAGCAGGTGCAGTAAGTCAATGAAATGTCACAGGGCTTTTGAAAGCGGATCCTGTTTTACATTAACTGATCCAAGAAGACGGTGTTACTTCCTGAAAACCAACCCAGAAGACAAATTTGGGACATTGCTGTCATCTAGGAATGATGCGCTTTGTAAAGCTTCCAGAGATTTTTTTTTCCTGTTTACTGTTAAGCCTGTAAGTGCTGATTAAGGATGTACTTTCAATATATACTGTATATTTTTTGAAACTACTAAAGTTCTTTGGACATGAGTTGCCCCATGAAATCCAATACAAAGCAGCAGATATCATTACTAGCATCTGTGGATAGAGCTCTGGTAAGTGTCTGTTCCAGCTGTGCATTCTGGGAACAGTTGGGGAAGTCTGCGCCTCCGGCTGGTAATGTCCCCCCTTGAAGTTCCTCTTCTGTTTCCCATCTCCCCCCTCCCCCAAAGTGTGTATTGTATCTCTTTAAAGATGTATTTGTTTCAACTGCCATGTTTATGGATAAGTTTAAACCAGTGGCGTAGCTAGAGGGGCTGCAAAGCATTAACTTTTTCAGGGAGCCTCACCTCAGCATGCAAGGGGCCTCTTCCCCTTTCCCCCTCTCCTTTAGAGTCATTCTGGGCATATGCCTCCGTTTTGCTCCCCTCCCCTGCAAAGGAGAGGGGCCCCTTGCATGCTGCAGTGAGGCTTCCTGCAAAACTTAGTGCTTTGCACCCCTCTAGCTATGCCATTGGTTTAAACAGATATTTTGTGGAGCATCATCCTCACTCTCAGCAGCGACCTGTCTCAGGAGGAGGAGAGGAGGCTGCAGTATGTTGTGTGATTCAGCTTTTTACAAGATTTATTGGCAGAGGAACGTATCCGGCAACAGACAGCTCAGTTACATGAGACATTTGAAACATACCTGGTCCTGACAGGCTTAGGCTGCAATCCTAGACACATCTACCTGTGAGTAAGTTCCATTAAACTCTTTGGAACTTACTTCTGAGTAGACACGTGCAACTTCCTGATTTTAGAAATGGGCTATGTCAGAATGCCAATGCAAGGGAGGGCACCAGGATGCAGGTCTCTTGTTATCTGGTGTGTTCCCTGGGGCATTTGGTGGGCCGCTATGAAATACAGGAAGCTGGACTAGATGGGCCTATGGCCTGATCCAGTGGGGCTGTTCTTATGACATGCATAAACATGCACTGTTTTTCTTTACTCAACTGCAGTGAGATTGAGACCATAACCAGGGATATGGACCTTTAACCCAACTCCCTTCTGCTGTTCCAGTCCAGGTGTGGGGGACCAATCCTGCTGTTGTTTATCCTGGAAAAAGGCTCCCTTACAAAGCTTTCCCAACATACCTTAAAATTATATTTAAAATGAAACATGGTGTAAATTTGAGTTGCTTGTATTCTTTTTTTATTAGGAGATCAGAATGCAGAAGGAGAATGTGAAACTTCATTTTCAGACCAGAATGTGCAGAGAGACAAAGTCCTGGTATTAAAATCAAGAAGTGAGGACTTGAATTAATATAAACTGTATCCATTATGTTTTCTTCAAAGTGGATTAAACTGATCACAGGTGCATGGTAAGTTGTTTTTTTTTTTAACATTCTATCATGTCACTGAAAGGCAAAGAATGAGTCTACTACAAAAAGCTGCAGTGTAGACTTCCTGAAAAGAAAATGGGGATCATGTGAATGTTGTTTGAAATGACTTTCATGTGGTATTTATTGTATGTTGTTATAACTGCTAGATGCTGGCAAATATAATTTCTAACATGCACACAAATATATATAAGATAAATGGCTCTCAGATTTAATGGGCAAGAGGGACAGAGAGCTCTCTTTCACCTTCCCTCCCAGTGTTCCACCCAGTACTTTTCAACAACCTTTTTTTTTACCAGTACCACCTTTTATGGGTACCTCTTTTATGATTACTACTACTACTGCCACCAGAGATGGCAGCTTGCCTCACATTGCCATTTGCCCCTGTAACAAGGGAGAGTCTTCTCTGTTACTGGGTGTGCTGTTCAGAAGACGTGTCACATGTGCATACAGTTATGTGTGCATAAGCCAAATGAAGTGGCCAATGGTACAGGTTAATGGTTTGGCATATAAGGAGAGGGGAAAGCAAAGGGTGAAGGTGCAACAACAAAGAACTTTTGTTGTGAGGATCATAATACAATAGCAAGGGGGATAAACATATTTATTCATGAGTCTCTCACACAGCTCGGCCTGAAATGCAAGTGGTTCCTAGGTAAAAGAAAGCAGGAGAAGGAATCTTGCAAGGGGAAGAGGGCACATGATGGTTCAGGCAAGAGAGGGGGAAAAGTACAGAGGGAAATCAAGGAAGGCTTACAGTGGTGGGAAGGGGAGAGGAGAGGTTGTTGGGCAACAGCTTCACTTGCAGTTGTGTCCTTTTTCCTCCTTTTGTTGTTGCACCCTCTTGTCTCAAAAGAACCTCCTTTTGAAGGACCAGGCAACTGCACAGAAGGACCAGGCAACTGCACATTTTGCCCACTGATGTACCCTCCTGCAAGCCATCTCCACTCCTCTCAGAGTTGGGCCAGGCAAGGCAATGTCTCATGGTCACCATCATACTTAAGTCAAATGCCAACTGCTGCTCTCACATAATACCAGAACCAGGGGACATCCACTAAAATTGAGTGTTGGGCGGGTTAGGACAGACAAAAGAAAATATTTCTTTACTCAGCATGTTGTCGGTCTGTGGAACTCCTTGCCACAGGATGTGGTGCTGGCGTCTAGCCTAGACGCCTTTAAAAGGGGATTGGACAAGTTTCTGGAGGAAAAATCCATTATGGGGTACAAGCCATGATGTGTATGCGCAACCTCCTGATTTTAGAAATGGGTTATGTCAGAATGCCAGATGCAGGGGAGGGCACCAGGATGAGGTCTCTTGTTATCTGGTGTGCTCCCTGGGGCATTTGGTGGGCCGCTGTGAGATACAGGAAGCTGGACTAGATGGGCCTATGGCCTGATCCAGTGGGGCTGTTCTTATGTACTATATCACTAGTGGTTCTAGTACCACTAGAACTCTTGTGGTGCCACTAGAAGTGTTGCAAAGCACTCTTCTCCTCCGCTGGCATGAAGCCTCAGCCCATTCTGTCCTTCAAAATCCCAGATTCTTATCCCCTGATCGCCTCCTACATCCAGATTCATTTGATTTCAGTGTTCTTGGTCCTTCTCACACTATCCTATGTATATTTACTCAGAAGTCTCACAGTGTTCAAGAGGGCTTACTCCCAGGCAATCTATAAGACTGCAAACTTGGCATGAGTATTTACACTTCAGATAAAACCTATTGGTAACTCTTTCACTTTTAGAGATGGCCCCATTTTACTCTGGAACTGTTAAAGCAGTCTGAAAAGTGGCTCGTCTCTTTGTTTTCTAATAAATTGGAGGCTAATTATGCTAACTTAATCTAGATTTCTTTTTTCTACTAGGTGGCTGGTAATAATTGTTTCTTCATTGCAACCAATTTATGGGGTAAGTGGGGTAAGCAAAGGCTCCCATGATTATGTTCCTAGGTCCCTCCATTGCAGAGATATTTACTTTTTACAGAGAATTACAGTCTCCCACTGCTTTGTCTCATTCTAGGATGGCAATATTTTAATTCTATCTTGAGCTGCTACAGAACTTATGGCTGTAGGCTTGAATAGAGATGTTATGGTTATTTTGTTAAAGCTGCAATTGCTGAAGACCAAACTATACTTTACAATTAATATGCAAGTTTGGCCCTTTTTCTTTTAAACAGAGTTTAGACAGCCTTCCAAAATGCCATGAAACCATGAGGGGGGCTTCAGCTGTCTGAACTGAGCCAAGGATGCACCTAGTCCAGCATCCTGTTTCCCACAGTGGCTCACCAGCTGCTTTTGATAGGAGTAGAAATGTTTTGGCTCTTAGCTCCCACTGTGATTTCTATCCTTACATCCCCTTGTGCACTGCTTGCAGTGGAAAAGAAGCTACTTTTTGTTAAGGTTAAAGGTTTTTGTATAAATTATGAGAGGATTGGTGTAGGTTCTTAGTCTTATCCCTTTGTGAGCAGGTTGCAAGAAAACACATCAAATACAGCAGAGTACTTTCAGCAGTTGTATTGAGCAAGGGATATCACATTCAGAGTAGTCATTCAACAGTCCAAGAGTCGGCATGGAGAGCAGTCAGTTCCAGTATAACAAATCCAAATCAGTTTTCCAATAATACACAGTCAAAGGTTCAGTCCATAAGTCAGTAATATCATATACATACATTATCCAGCCTCCTCAGTCACTAGCAGCAGTCTAACAGTTATCTCCAACAACTCCCCTACTGCTGCACTGGAAGCTCCATCTGACTAACCTTATATAGTCAGCTCAGCCAATCAGTACTGGCTTGGTCACACCCAGGGTGTGCCTGTCCCAGGTGCTTGCTGATTCCACTGAATCATCAGTCCACACCTGCTCCCTGAACCAACAAGTAAGCTGTGGTTCTGCTTCACTCAGAACTCAAGCTGACACATTTGTCTTTCAGTTGAAGCTTTTCTAAAAACACACAGATGGATTAGAAACCATGCTGGTGGCTAAGAGCTAAAGCACATCTACCCTAATGTGGTTTTGCAGGGAAAAAAGGGGTGCAAACCTGTGGAAAAGCTATTTTTTTTGTGGCAGTTTGCAAAAATCAATTCATGCAGTGTCCCACAATTGGTGTTTACTCTTCATATGACCATCCAGGTGTGGTGCAACCTGGTCTGCCACCTCACACTCTGTCTGCCTTTATTGAAGAAAAGAACAAAAAGTTCCCTATTGTGCTACTCATGAAGTTTTGTCAGACTCAGGCATGCGAGACTTCTGGTTTTATTCATAGGGATGGCACATGCTGTCCCTGTAAATAAAGCAGGAAATCATGTACTTTCAGCTTTAAGATACTGCCTGGGGTGCATGATAAGGAGGCAGATAATCTACTTCTTGCTTAGGGAAGTGGGAAGCTGATCACTGCAGCTTGCATAAGCAGTGGACTGGAGGGCGGTGATGGCAGACTCAGGGTGAAGTGCACCCTGAAACGTCCCCTTGCAATTTGCCACTAGTGCCATCCACTTCACCTTGCCTCATGGTTGGGATGTTAGCCCCACCACCTGAAGGGTGGTTCTTTGCTTAGAAGTCAGCTGTAGATATGTAAAGTAAGTCAATAGGTAAAAAGCAAAACTATTAATGGGCGCAAAACACCACCCTATGTTTTAAATCAAAACCATAGATGATGTGGGAGATCCATGACTGGAGAACCAGGATGGTGTAGTGGTTCTGGTATTAGACTTAGACCTGGAAAATCCAGGTTCAAATCCCTGGCCAGCCATGAAGCTTCCTAGGTGACCTCGGGCCAATCACTATCTCTCAGCCCAACCTACCTCACAGGGTTGTTGTGAAGACAAAAGGAGGGAAAGAACCATGCGCACTACCCTGAGCTCCTTGGAGGAAAGGCAGTATAAAAATATGAAAATAAATAAAACAATAAATGATTCTGACTTAAAGCAGCTATTGGGGACTGCAAATTAGATAGGAACAGCAGTGCTCAGGAAAGGTGATGTTTAACACTTCCTCCTGAATTATTTATTCTATATTTATATTGAGGAAAATAGCATAGGGGAAAGGGTTATTGGGAAAAATTTTGTAGGGTGAAATGCCTTAGAATAGATAGTGGCGCTATCTAATTTGGTGTCCCTGAACTCTTTGTATGATTGGATGTGTGCTTCAACCCTTTATGAATGAGGCAAGCTGAAGTGCAACGAACTGATGCAAATCATTAGTGTTACATTGGCATGGATGTTTTTGCTAACTACCTTTAAACCATAATTTGCTACCATGATTAGAAGTGGGTTTGCAAAGTGTTGTTTCAGCTGTCCACAATAATGAATACAGTGGTGCAAAACTAATTCTAACCATGGTTGTCTCTGAAAATGAAAGTGAGGAGAGAATTAACGTGAAAGAGAGGAAGAACAAGAAGAGAAGGGGAAAGCATGGGAGTTGGCATGGCGATCCAATCTCACTGTTGGGAGACTGGGTAGCATTATGCCTGCATCAGTCCATTGAATTCTGTTGGCTAAATTGCACCTCATTTTGTACTGAATAGTGACCAGGGTGTTTGGAAGTAAGGCCCAAATCCTAACCATCTTTCCAGCACTGGCACAGCTGTGTCAATTTGACGTGTGCTGCATCCTACAGTTAGACGGCACTCACGGAGGCTTCCTCAAAGTAAGAGAACGTTTGTTCCCTTATCTCAGGGCTGTGTTACCCTTATGTCAGTGCTGGAAAGTGGGTTAGCATTATGCCCTAAATTTCTTAATCTGAAAGTGAGCTCAAGGATATAGCATTGGCATTAAAGCAGCACTTCAGAATATCATTTCAGTAATGGGGAAGGAGCAGAGCTTGCTCTTGCATCTGTTACACTTTAAGGGCCCAATCCTATCCAACTTTCCAGCTGCAATGTAGTCCCTTGGTAAGGGCACAAATGTTCCCTTTCCTTGGGGAGGCCTCTGTGCTTGTCTCCACACGGCAGAATGCAGCATATACCCCATCTGCATGGTTCCATCACCACTGGAAAGTTGGATAGAATTGGGCCCTAAACTGCCTCCTTTTTAAAATGAAAGCATTTGTACCTTTGGCATATGTTCCTTGTCCCAAGATCAATTAATTGTTTGTAGTAGTCATTCCACATGTAGTATAAGTGAGTTAAAAATATTGCTTCTCCTGAGGCGTCACCTCATGTGGTCTGAAACAAGAGAGGAAAGAAAAATTACTCCCCCTGCATTGTTTGAAGTGACACTCTTAGCATGCATTACTGAGCACTAACTACAATTTTAAAACAATTATGTTGTTAATCTCTGTTTTGACTATTTTAGCATTTAATCTTCAATGCTAAGGTAAACATAGGGGGCAAATGTTTTTTCTAGAAGAAAACTGTTTTGTTTAAAAAAAAAAAGCGACCATAAATTCTTGTGACATTGCCATAGAAGCATGTTTTCAACAACAAGCAAAAGAGTTCAGGGTAATACAGATTCATATTCCCATGGGAAACTTATTACAAGAGATAAAGAAAGCCAGAGAATACCTTTTCTCGTGCTGAAGAACAAAAACACAAATGTTGGGGAAATATTTTGGATAAGAACAAAGAGCAGGTTAGTTCACTTTATCAAAGAACTCGGAACAGAGTGCCACCTGAAAAACTGAAATACGAACTCCTTTTCTTATTGGAGAAAGACTCAAGCCCACAAAAGACGAGAAATTCAAGTTAAAGCAAATGATATTGTGCCTTCATTCGTCACACATCACTGCAGTATATGGTATTGCTGTATTAGGTACATGAAATTATATCTAGAAAAAGTGAGCTCAAGACTGCTTTTCTAAGTTGATATCTGTTGTACATGTTCATATGATACAGTTGTGGCAAGCTGTACTGAAATTTATTCTTGCAGATTAATATTGCAACACTAAAAGAGAACACTAGTGTAGTCTCTGTACAGAATGATGTAGTCCACTGCTTCTCACACATTTAGCACCAAGACCCACTTTTTGGAATGAGAATCTATCAGGACTCACTGGAAGTGATGTAATGACATAATGATGTAAGTGACATCATCAAGCAGGAAATTCTTGACAATCCTAGGCTGCAATCCTACCCACACTTACCCAGGAGTAAGTCCCATTGACTATCATTGTTAAAAGAATATACATAGTAGCTTGTTAAAAGTATAGGTCTATAACATTTCCCCAAATGTAGTCACAGACCATGGGAGCATCAAGCCTAATATATAAAAACAGAATATTGAAATGAATAAGGACCCACCTGTAATTGTCTCATGACCCACCTAGTGGGTCCCAACCCACAGTTTGGGAAACACTGATGTAGTCTATAAAGTAATAGTGTGATGATTATAAAGCCAGTTTTTCAGTATGATTTATTTTTCCTGACCTGTATTCTTTTTAAAAATAAGAGAATTGGTTGTTTCCTCACAAGTTCATAATCAATACATACCATTGATGTTAAGTTAGTCATGGCTAACTGAAGTCCCATTAATTTCAGGGGGACTTTTGATTCCTAATGTTCTTGTGAAACAATCCAACAGCTCCAATCCAGTCCTATTTTGTTCAGTGGGGCTTACTCTCAGGAAAATGTGGTTAGGATTGCAGCCTAAGGCTCAAACCAAACACGAACATATTCCTTGTGAAAATACATTCATGGGTTTCAGCTTACATGGGATTTATGACTCTGTCCACTGCAACCCAGGGCTTTCTTCATGGCACAGACCTTACCCCTCTTCCTGTCTGGCCAGGCATCCCTTGGTAGCCTTGTTGGGTCTGCAGAAATCCAGCAGCACTTGCCTTTGTTTGAATACAGCAGTAGTAGGGGGGGGGACATTTCTCTTTGAGGCTTTACCCTTCTCAGGCAGGTTGCTTCCTGATCCAGGCATATATGGTTGTGTACGGGTTGTGCCTCAGTATCTACAGGGGTTCCATTCCCAGAACTCCCATGGATACCAAAATCCGCAGATAACACAGGCCAACGCACATTTTGCTTCCTTAATCATTACACCAATTCCTGGGTATATTTGGGGTGCCGATTCCAAAAATGGCATTCGTTTTGCCCTATCACGTCTCGTTTTGGAGATACGGCATAGCCTCTTTAGTGAATGGTTCAAGCAGCTTCCTCATAAGGAAGCCTACACCATGGGATAAGTAAACCAATGTGTGTTTTGCATACTAGCATGCACTTATTCCATTCAGAATGCCCATTACCATGTGGATCTTTGCCTAAGTACAGTTGGATACCAAACTGTTAATGGAAGGAGCACTTTGCTTGCTCAAAGATCTTGGGACCTTCTTTGTGGTGGAATACTTGTTCCATGAATGGAATGCACTTTCATTCAGGGAAATGCCAATGATACTTTTGAAAGCAATGGAGGGTTGATTTTGATTACACCATATCTGCCCAGCGTTGCATATATGCAACAGGGATCAAATGTGTACACCCGTGGGCTGAGCAGAAATGGGTTAATTGCTGTTTTTTTAAAAGGATGTTCTTGATGTAAGCTATCTTGAATGCTTCTGCATTGAGGCAGGAAGGTGGAGGATGAAGCATGTTACAAACAAATACATTTCTGCTTCTTTTCAGGGTGAATATGCATATTTTGGTCATTGTGGAGGTCGGGATTGCTCAGTTTGTCAGTGCTTTCCTGAGAAAGGCTCAAGAGTAAGTCTGTAGTTCTAACAATTAACACCATGTTAGGTTTTATTGTGAGAACGTTTTGGAAGCCCAATCCTATCCCCCACCACATTATAGCAGGCAGCCACACCAACAAAATGCTGCTGCATGCTATGGGGGGAATAGGATAGCCTGCAGGAGGTAAGTATTTTCACTTACATCCTGGTAGGCTGGCCAGTAATCTATGGGTCTCCTTGGATCTGCATCAATCATTTTGCTGGTGCAAGTTGAGGAGAGCAAGGGAGCATTTTGGGTTGTTAAATGCGCAGTAGGATCCTATGAAAATTACTGCCATTGGATTCATCCCCTCCTATCCTCAACATGCCTCCCAGTTCCTCTCCCTCCCAGGCCAGTTGACAATACTGCAACCTCAACATTTAAGCATCTCTCTCTCTCTCTCTCTCTCTCTCTCTCTCTCTCTCTCTCTCTCTCTCTCTCTGTGTCTGTCTGTCTGTCTGTCTGTCTGTAAGTAAAACAACACATATTCAGTTTGGGAGGTGAACTGAAAATAGTATTGGTTGCGTGACATGGAATGCAATCCTAAGTATGATTACTGAGAAGTCCCATTGTGGTCATTGGGGCTTGCTCCCAGATATATGTGCATGAGACTGCAGCTTTAGTTATGTTACATAAGAACAGGTGTGAAACTTAATATAGGTTGGCCTCCTTATCTGTTGATTTGGTACTCATGGATTTCATAACCCGCAGGTTCCAAACCCATGGGGGAGGGGTCACCTGGACCCTTCAAAGGCAACTGGAACTGCACTCCGGCTTCCCCAGCCCTCAGCAGCTTCCCCAGCCCTCAGAATTCCTTTTAAAGGCATATAAACATCACTTACACTTTCCCCAAGAAATCGGAAGTTGAAGGGAATTTTTTTTGCCCATAACAGGCATTCTGGGGCCCTCAATGGCCATGGGTGGATGAGTATAGCCTCTGCAGGTCTTGAAACAACCTCTGGATGCAACGGGAGCATAGCTCTGGTTGCCTTTGGAGGTTTTCAGTGGCCCAAAATCCACTATCCGCAGATTTTGGCATCCATGGAGGTTCTATTCCTAGAACCCCCACAGATACCAAGGGCCAACCTTCCTTTCTCTAGTAAGTATGAGATGATTATGGAGCCTTCTCCATGAAGAAAAGAATGAATGAACATAAGATAGAAGACAGGCAGTCAGGCTATTAAACTAATGTTTCCAAAATCATACCAATATTTCCAATTTACTTCAAAGATCTATTTATTTTACTATTTATTTATTTACTTAAAATAAATACAATTTATTTATTTATTTACTTATTTATTTACATTATATTTCTGCACTTATTTACATTTTATTCCATTTTATTTCATACAATGTTGTGTGCAGAGACAGTGTTCAACACATTATTTGAAGAAACGTAGACCCAGTTCTTCATGCTGCATGCTCTGTTTATTTGGGGGAAACAAAACCATTCACAACAGTGAGAAATGACCATACTTAAATGAGCTGGAATTTTAATTTCTGAAAAATGCATCATTAGAAGGTTAAATCAAGATCAAATAAAATAGAGCAATGTGAGTAAACAGTAGTTTGAGGCTTGGTTAAAACTTGCTGTTAGCAAATCCATAACATCTCCAATAAGTATAACTGCAGCATCTTTGAACAACAGCCAGTTGGGATTACCTGCTTTCCTTATTGCGTGAGGAAATGTAAACATGTAAGAAAGATGACTAAGGGCCCAGTCCTATTCAACTTTTCAGCACTGATGTAGCCGAAATGCAGGGAACAAATGCTCCCTTACCTTGAGGACACCTCTGTGACTGTTTCCCTACTGCAGGATAAACCACATGCCCCATTGGCACGACTGCATCAGCACTGGAAAATTGGATAGGATTGGGCCCTGAGCCTCTTAGCCAGATTCTTGCAAATAGTTATTTTGGCATAAAGTCCCTTGAATACGACTTTTTAAAATGCCAACTCGAACCCAGCTCAGACTGCCAACTATACGCAGGATATTTGAATCACCCCTTCCTTTTATTTTATTGTATTTATTTACGGCATTTTTAACCCTCCCTTTCTCCCCAAGGGGACTCAAGGCAGCTTACAAAAGGGCAGGTTCCAAAAAAATAAGAACACAATCATACTCAACCCTAAAAATCCATAAAACTTTAAAACAAATATTAAAAACAATGCTTAAGCCTCATCTCCAGTCGGACTTGGGAGAGCTGATCCAGCCCCATAGACACAGGTGTAATCAATTAGCTCCCTTCCCTCCACCCTCCCAGCACGATGGCTCCTTCCTTCTGCCTTCTCTCCCTCCCCACATGAATTCTCCTTTCCTTTTCCTATTTAGGGATAACTACAGCTTAGTGCAACATCTAAATTGGAATAATCATAGTGCTCTTAGTTTCAGTCTCCAGTTTCAAAATGGCTGATGGTAACAATAGTTATTTTGGTTAAGACATCATAGTAACCCATAATTAATACTGAGCATGGAGGGAGGGAGGAGAAACCTGTTAACTTTTGGGGTTTTCTCAATTACCACACCATGATTTGTGATTGGACCCCATAATGTCTGGGGCCTGAGTCTCAGAGAATCCAAGCTTCCTCATTCTGATAAGCAGTAAACCAGTACTAGGGTATTTGCATCCTTGACAAGTGTCCTGATCAAATGAGTACCAGTCATTGGCATCCCTGGACATTCACATCTTTTTTCCCCCTCTCATCCTGATCATTTGTATCCCTCTATAACCGAGCAACAAACTGGGCAATTAATCCCATGTTATATATCCGAAGCCTCTTATCCCAGCCCTAACCCTACCCTACCTTTGCTTTTCACAAATTAAAAAGTACATTATTTATTTACTTTATTTATATCCCGCCTTTCTCCTAGAAGGGAACCAAGATAGCTACATCTAATATACATATACATATTTTGTGACACAAATGTTTGGGATGCAGAAAGAATGGATGCAGATGTCCAATACTGGGATACAGTTATACAGGCCACAATGCACCTGACAATGCAGTAAACCAGGGGTGCTCACACTTTTTTGGCTCGAGAGCTACTTTGAAACCCAGCAAGGCCCGGAGATCTACCAGGTGGGAAGGAAGTGTCCCCCTTTAATGTATGGAGCCCCTGCTGGAGTCTAGTCAGTTTCGTCAGTTTTGTTGCTGCATGCCTGAAGAGCAGCTAAAGTGTCAGTTTCAGTGTCAGTTTAGTGTCAGCGAAATATGTCAGTTTCATCTAGTCACTAGACGAAACTGACATATTAACAGTTTGGAGAGGCAGGGCTCCGCGATCTACTCATTTTGCCTCGCGATCTACCAGTAGATCGCGATCCACCTATTGAGCACCCCTGCAGTAAACCATATTCTTGTTTCCAGCCTTTCCTATATAATAATCTCATTTAATTGTATTTTTTCCTAATGAGTCATTAGAAAACCACAGCAAAATGTTCCCTAAAACTAGTTCTTGTATCTTCTGTCTACTCTGAACTTGTAATAATGCTGTGGTCCAAATAGTTTCCCTCCCCAATTGTTCTTATTATGACTTTATTTATTGTTCTACATATTGTACATCTTAATATGGTGTTTGTAAGCTGCCTTGAGCATTTGCTTCAGCATAGGAAAGGTAGGATATAAATCTGTTTTAAATAGATAAATAAAATTTTGAGAGCTTCCAAAACCTACAGAGTCTAACAAGCTGGTTAAAGTCATTTCTGCCCAACATTACAGATACGCAACAGGAACAAGGTGACCAGATGTCCTTTGTCCAGGACATGTCCTCTTTTTTAGCCTTATGTCCTGGAAAAGAACTTAAATGTCCTCCTTTTCCCTGAGAGTAGACCCCTGCATAGCCTTGTAATTAATAAATTGTATGTAATATAGTTTTAAATTTAATAATAAATAATATAGTGTTATTTTTAAATATTTAAATAATTTAACTTTAAATATTTAAAAAAATAATAAATATTATAGTGTTATAATTAACCACATGAAATCAATAGATTAGTGTTTTTTAGCTTTTTTTGTCATGTCCTGCATTTTTCTGGAATGTCTTACATTTTGGGGTGCCTTGTCCTCTTTTGCAGTTATGACTTCTGGTCACCTTGAACAGGGACCGGATGTGTGCACCTGTGGGCTGGGCAGAAATGGGTTAAGATTGATCTCACCATTTGTCCTGTTCTGACCTCTGAAGTTTGATCCCATTCACTACTCTAAGCTTTGTTGAAAGAGCTAAGGAGATGGAAGAAGCAGGCTCCCATTCATGACCTGACCTAATTTGGCTCCTTTTAAGAGATTGTGTCACATGTTCCAAGCAAAGCTGTTTTAAGTACAGCTACTGTGATGCTAATTTTCTTCTGTTGCCAAAAATAAGGGCCAACTTTTTGTCATCAAATGGTTATTTGTTTCCATTTTTATTACACTGTGAAGGAGAAGTCAACACAACAGCACATTTCAACCTGATGTCTGAGAGAACCTGATGTCTGATTGCATGTTATCTGACATGCCAAATGAAATGGAATGTTAAATAGTTTTGCTATTATGGGCCATGTTATGGAATTATAGTTATGGAAAAAGCTTCAGGAGTCAACCTTGAGGCAAAATCCAGAGCCGGAGTCCCTGAGGCAGTTCATGGCTGAACACCGTCATGTTCTGGCAACTCCTGCGACGCCGCTGAAACCAAGCAACTGTATTGGATTCTGCATTCCATTGGACCATTTCAGCGATGTGGAGAGGGGGGATTTGCTGCATGGGAAACAGTCTGTCCTCCATATCTAATTTATCCAGGCTTCGTGCACTGGAGAGGACACTCTGTTCCAGAACCACCATTCAGAGCACGATACCATAGTCTTCCGAGACTGAAGGATGCCAACAATATGGGCCATGTGAAATATGGTTATAGTAGGTCCCTAACTAATTTAAACAGAAATGTTGTCAGTATTAGAAAGCTGTAATGGCAGATAAGGACATATGGGTGCTCATTGAAATGTTGTCATTTTTATGAAAGGTCTTTTCATGTGTTATCACACACGTATGCAAAGGTGGGGGGGGCTAGAATGATTACTAGCAAGCCCCACCTCTGATGATGTTGCACACATGACGTGTCACCCCTGCTAAAGGCACATGTATGATGCTTCCCCCCCACCAGTATAGGTTTCCAGTGACAAATGCTGATCCCTGTGAGATAGCCTCCCCATGACTTCCCCCTTGGAATGTGTGTCATCAGCAGGGGCATAATTTTATGGGTGCATCATCAGTGGGGGGGGGGGGCTGTGCTTGCTGGTGCAGTCATCCTGCCCTCCTCCTACCTCCTACTCCTCCTACTGTTTCAGCCGGAGGAGAGTGAAGCAGGGGGGCAAACTCTCCCGGGGCCTGGGCTTCTGGGGGGCTGGGGCCATGGCAAAACAAACTACACAGTCCAAGACAAATGAATTACAAAATAAGTGTGGGTACCTTGGTCTCAGCCTATCTGGGACTACGTTTCCATTACAGCTTTAATCCACATTCAATGCTTAGGAAGGGAGGCCCTTCAATCCTTCTGCTTAGGAAGGGAGGCCCAATCAGGCAAATTGCCTTGGGCCTAATGCCAGCTCTTAGCTACGCTGCTCCTACCCACACATGCAGCAATGCACTGGTGTAGCTAGAGCAGGGACAGTTAAGTTCTTGCTATCAGATCCATTCTGGGCAGCAATGACAACTTGCAGGAGATGCCGCCTGGTTTGGCAGCAATGTCCGGAATGTCTCAAATGCTGAGTGGGAGGGGCTGCTTACATGGTGCGTTGTGGCTCCTGTAGTACTTACTAGGCCCCCCTTCTAACTACACCAATGCAGCAACCTTATGAAGAACAGAGTTCAAATCTCTCTATAAGAAAAATATGGAAAATGATAGGGGTTTTTTTTGGTGAGTGAAGATGATTCTGTTTACTTTTGGCAGCTGCAAAGAGCCAGTGGCCTTGGACATGTGCCAGAGAAATTAAGAGACTATTTGTCACGAATGGAAATACTAGCAGTGCATGGTGACAATACCAAACCACCACTACACCAAACCTTGTTGGCATCCTTCAGTCTCGGAAGACTATGGTGTCACGCTCTGAATGGTGGTTTTGGAACAGTGTCCTCTCCAGTGCGTGAAGCCTGGGTAAAGTAGGTATGGAGGATAGGCTGTTACCCATGCAGCAAATCCCCCCCTCTCCACATTGCTGAAATGGTCCAATGGAAAGGCAGAGGCCAATACGGTTGGTTCCAGCGGCATCACAGGAGTTGCCAGAACATGAATGTGTTTAGCCATGAACTGCCTCAGGGACTCCGGCTCCGGATTTTGCCTCGAGGTTGACTCCTGAAGCCTTTTCCATAACTGGATGTAGCCACAAGGCAGTGGAGGTTTGGGATCAGAGTTTTCCTTCTCTCAGATGAGCTGCCTTCCCAGGCTAACGAGTCCCATCTACCCGGTGGCTGTTTAGTTGCCTCTTACGACAAGTACAGCCAAACTGAGGGCCTATTCTTATCCCCAGCCCCCAGGGGAATACACCAAACCACCACTAGGAATAAGGGAACGTCTCTTGTTGAATTCTTTCATTGTTCCATGGGCTTACTGTTCTGCCAAATATCTCAACTCCCTTCTAATGCCCACTTTTTGGCTAATTAACACCCCCCTTTTCCAAGAAGCACAGCTGTGGTGTGCAAAGGAATAAACACAGAACTTCTTATCTATAGCAATTAACAAGAATTTATTGCTACAAACACATACACTCCCCGCAAGTCCTCTTGTCCAGAGGCTTTCCCTCCCCAAAACTCAACTTAGTGGGTAGAGGTCTGAAGCCTCCAGTCAAAGTCCAGTCCAGTCTCCAAAGCACAGTCCAGTCTTCCCAGTCCAATCTTCCCAGTCCAACCTTCTGCAGTAGAGTTCCTCCTCTCCAGTAGTGTTCTCTCCAGCAGAGTGTCTCCTCTAGCAGGGTCCTGGCAGTCCTCTCTTCTGTGTCCTCCAGAAGAGTTCTGGCAGTCCCCTTCTCCCACTGTGGGTCCGTCCGGGTTTCCCTCTGGGTCAGCCTCCCACTTCTGGCTCTGGGTCAGGGTCCTCCCTCTGGTCAGCATCCTGCTCCTTGCTCTGGGTCAGGGTCCCACTCTTGGTCCTGGGTCAGGATAGCTCTGTCTCCTTCCAAAGCTGCCTTTTATCCTTGGATGTCTCATGATCCAAATGCAGCTCAGCTGTGAGCTACCTCATTAGCTCCAAATTCAGGTGAGCCATCCCTTCAGTCCATGTCCATTCAAAGTCCCATCAAGGTCAAATGAAGCTCAGGTGTCCATCCAGGTCTCCATTGGCCTTGATTGATTACAGCTGTGGAGCCAGCCCTGCCCTTCCCAGAGCTGTCAAACAGCTGTCAAAACAGGGAATCGCTGTCAACACCACATCATTCACCTGGTGATCTTCTGATCTTCCATTACACTTACTTTGCCCAACATTCCACTCCTGAAATCCAGTTTTAACTAGGAGAATTTCTAAAATTAATTTCATAAGAACAGCCCCACTTGATCAGGCCATAGGCCCATCTAGTTCAGCTTCCTGTATCTCACAGCAGCCCACCAAATGCTCCAGGGAGCACACCAGATAACAAGAGACCTACATTCTGGTGCCCTCCCTTGTATCTGACATAGCCCATTTCTAAAATCAGGAGGTTGCACATACACATCATGGCTTGTAACCCGTAATGGATTTTTCCTCCAGAAACTTGTCCAATCCCCTTTTAAAGGCATCCAGGCCAGATTCTGTCACCACATCCTGTGGCAAGGAGTTCCACAGACCAACCACACACTGAGTAAAGAAATATTTTCTTTTGTCTGCCCTAACCCTCCCAACACTCTATTTTAGTGGTTGTCCCCTGGTTCTAGTATTATGTGAGAGTGTAAAGAGCATCTCTCTATCCACTTTATGTGAGAGTGTAAAGAGCATCTCTCTATCCACTTTATCCTTCCCATGCATAATTTTGTATGTCTCAATCATGTCCCCCCTCAGGCGCCTCTTTTCTAGGCTGAAGAGGCCCAATAAGGGCCTTCCTTTCCTCATAAGGAAGGTGCCTCAGCCCAGTAATCATCTTAGAGCCCAATCCTATCCAATATTTCACTGCCAATGTAGCTGTGCCAATGGGGTGTGCACTGCATCCTGTGGCGGGGAGGCAGTTACAGACTTCTCCTCAAGATATGGGAACATTTGTTCCCTTACCTTGGGGCTGCATTGCGGCTACACCAGTGCTAGAAAGTTGGATAGGATTGGGCCCTTAGTCGCTCTCTTTTGCACCTTTTCCATTTCCACTATGTCCTTTTTGAGATGGCCTTCCATCAACTTGTACAACGGCATTATAATATTAGCTGTTTTATAATAATAATAATAATAATAATAATAATAATAATAAATATATTAGCTGAATTGGAACACTCATGTTTTGCTTCAGCTTCCTGTTCATTTGCATCTTTCACCCCTTCTGTGTTACCAGTTATTCATTGATTAGGAGAAAGAAGATGACTTGATGTGATCATACATAAGATTGATTCAAAATTCTTTTTGTGCAGTGCTTTACTGAAGGGAGTATGAGTTCCTGCACATGGGTACAATGCAACACACGCACAAAAAAATCCTGCTAAAAATGATACCCAGTACTGCATTAAGTTTGCTTTTATTGCAATGTATTTTCGGTGTACACTATATGTATTAATTTGGAAATAATGCTCTTAGGAACATAGGAAGCTGCCTTATATTGATTCAGGCCATTGGTTTATCTAGCACAGTGTTGTCGAAGTACCAAGGTTTCAAACAAGAATTTTTTTCTGTCTGGAGATGGCAGGGATTGAACCCAGGATTATTATTAATAATAATAATTAATATTATTATATTAATAATTAATATAATAATAATAATAATATTTATTATACCTTCTGCATACATATCATTTACTCTACTACTGAGCTAAGGTCTATCAAAGGTTATTATGATAGCTAAAAGAGAGTCCATATTCGAAGGCAGAATACCAATGTGAAATTCCAAAATCTAGGGAGAAATTCAGATGAGCATTTTGGATACCTCTTTGCTCACCATATCAAAATAGTGTTGTTCACTTTGTGCATACACAAAGCAAGGAGTTCAAGCTCTTGTTTAACTTGAGCTAAGTTCTAGTGTAGGGAGCTAAATTTGCTTTGATTTGACATTGCATAAAGTAATACTGACATCCAGTGGTAGCTGAACTACTTTACTGTTTTTAGAAATCTCCCCCCCCCCCCCAAAAAAAAGCCTAATTAAGGATGAAACTTGTGTGCATAATCACTCAGTGTGGCCAGATGTGGGATTCTTCCTTTTTTTTTTTTTTACAAAAGGCAAAGGGGAGGGGTGTCTTGAAACATGGCAAAACCACAGCAGAAGATGGGACAGCTTTAATATTTTTGCTCTAGCCATGGTTTTTGTTGTGAAGAAATTCTAGTTCTGGTTCAGTTCTACCAGAAGATTTTTTAAAAAAAATCTACCACCAGTATACGTTATTACAAGGCTTCTAGTCCTTTTGAAATAATTAGTAAAATTTTATATTGGGGAGAAACAGAAAAACGGAGAACTGTCATAATCGTAATACAATTATAACATTCTTATAATAATACAAATAATAATAATACAAGTAAATAATTAATGCAAACTTGTGTGTAATCTGTGTGTGTGTGTGTGTGTGTGTGTGTGTGTGTGTGTGTTTAAAGCATTAAAGATATGTTTTCATTAATAAACACCATCACTATCCGTTTCAAATTAAACTGTTTTGTTTAGTTGAGGCTCAACCTCCTACAGCAGGTCAAGTTCAGGATGTACTAAAATAACAGTGGGCTAGTCTTGGCACTGGGTGTTCCTGACTTTGACAGTTAACAAGCCAGTGGAATTTATTAGCACCATCTCGAAGATGCCAGATGCAACATTTTGTCTGCTTTAACTGAACTAATTTGTCATTTCCAAATTAAGCATGGCTTCCATCATCCTCTTTATTTTGACAGCTATCCCAATACTGGAATACTGCAGCAGTCACATTAGATGGGCAGAGATAATGGATGTTATGTAGGATATCAGCTGAGTCTCAACAAAGCTTGCACTCATAATTGTTCTTTTTTTTGAAGTGCAAGAAAGAGCAGCAATGTGCTGACTTCAGATGGTGCACTGATGTTGAATTGGCAGTCAAACTCTCCGTGAATTTGGGAGTGGATTTAATCATTAGTATGTACTATAATTTCTTCCCTTTCTGTTAACTGCCCTAAATTAGAGATTGAATCTGTATCCCTGAAGCCATGCTTGAAGGAATCAATCCCTATTAAATCTGTTCCCTAATTGCTCTACTAAATTTTAATTAGAGTATGGGAAAATATTAGTACACAGTTATTAGTTATACAGAAAAGAAAAGATGGAGTTCATTCCTTTTTAAGGTGCTTGCTGAAATCTGTATGTAAAATTTCAGTTTTCCCTTAACATATGAACTCTGTGACTGTATGGAGCCCTTGCTCCATACAGAATGAATGGTGTCAACTTCTATGCAAATTCTGATCAAGAAATCCCTGAGATTTAAACAGACACTTATTAATTTTGGTGTGATCTTCAATCCATTTACATGAATGAACTTTATTATTTTAAATTCTTAAGCCCTAAGGGCTTACATTTAAGTCAAATACTGTAGCCTGATAAGTCTAGATTGTGGCTTTAGACATATGCTTACCGCATTCAAGCCTATGGTTTTATGTGTGCATAGGTGCTCCACACTATTATATTATAACATAATTTACAGCACAATCCTTTACATGTCTACCCAGATGTTAGTCCCATTGTGTTCAATGGGACTTACTCCCAATATAGGATTTCAGACTTGGTATGCTAGAAATGGAAGATAGAATAATATATTAATGTTAATGCATCATGATTTTTCTCCCATGGATTCCTTGGAGCGATTTTCTGTTGTTTTTATGTAGCATAAAACATGCTAAATCTATTTTTTCTTTTTTAAATCTTTTTTCTCAATCTTTTTTTTCTCAGGGTCAACCTGGACAGCTGGGAGTCCAGGGTCCAATTGGTGTGTTGGGCCCCACAGGACCTGTTGGCTTGACAGGAGAAAAAGGTCAGAGAGGTGATATTGGTTTGCCTGGGCCAGCTGGAGAAAGAGGCAATAATGTAGGTCAAAATACTGCTCACAAAACGTGTTTTCATATTAGGATGAATGCATCAGTGATTTGATTAATGGCTAATGGTAAGCCTTAATGGGTTTCTCTTTCTATGATAGTGAACCAGATGCAGATATATGCTTGGGGCTTGTGGGGACGTGAACTTCCTGCCCTCTTCTCACCCAATGGCTCTCTGTGCCTCCCTACAAACTGTCTTGGAGGGTAGAATTAATTCTGTGGAAATGAAAAGGACCAATTTGTAAAAATCACTCTTCCCCTTTGCCTGAATGGAGGTAATATGATTATGACCCCTTGAAATCACTATTGTGATGCTGTTTGAGAGAGGGCCATAATATTTTGTTCGATTAAATTAAGGGCACAATCCTAACCAGGTCTATTCAGAAGTAAACGAAATAAACAAAAATAAACATCTTTGATATTTTTAAGGAACAGCCACGTACTTCGTCTTAAATAAACAAAGTTTGCATAACTTATAATACCATCAGGAGGAGCAGGTTCAAGGGAGGCTGGAACTGTTCATTGCGAGGAGTAATTTTCCTACAATACTGCTTTTGTTTAGGCCAGGGGTGTCCAAACATTTTGGCAGGAGGGCCGCATCATCTCTCTGACACTGTGTTGAGGGCCAGGGAAATTTACATTTCAAATTTGAATAAATTTACATAAATTTTGCACAAATGAATGCATTAGCAATGGAGCGTTTATGAATGGATGGTTTTACTGAGCTTATTTATAATACACATGAGATACAGAAAAGGGGGGTGTTAAAATAACTCCTGACACACCTAACACAGCTCTTCCCAGGGAAATGTGCAAAATAAACTTCAGAGGAGCAAGTCTGGGCTCCCTCCCCCTCCCTGCAGGAGCATGTTTTTACTCTCTCCCTCCTCCCCATCCTGGCAACAAGCAGCAGCAAAGGAACACAGTCAGCCAGGGAGCTGGTGGGCACCTGCTCCCTCAGGGCAGGAGTTTGTTTCTCCTCATTCACACCCAGAAGGGAGCTGTGTGTCTCCCTCTTAGGCTGAAATCCTATCCACACTTTCCTGGGAGTAAGCTCCATTGACTATAATGGAACTTACTTCTGAGTAAACAGGCATAGGATTGGGCTCTCTGTCCCTCCCCCAGCCAGCATCAAGCACCAAAGAAACAAGCAGGCAGAGAGCTTCGTGTTTTCCCGTTCACAAAGGGACCCCCATCTTCCTCCTTCTCTGCCGGCAACCCTAACAAGTAAAAGCAGCCTGCTTCATCCTCATTCAAACATCCTGCAACTCCTCCCCTGCAGTGCCTGCCCCCAACACCAAGCACTCACAGCCCAATCAACCCACACTGTCCTGGGAGTGAGCCCCACTGACTCTATGGGACTTACTGCTGAGTAGACTTACTGCTTACTGCTCTCCAGCCACATTCAAACATCCCGCGATTTCTCCAATCATGCAGTGCCTCCCTGACCCCAAAGCACACTCAAGCAGCACCCAGCACCCAGACCCACACTTTCTCACTCCCTCCTCCTCGCCTGTCCCCCGCCCCCTCCAAGCCAAACTCAAGCAGGACAATCAGGTACAGGACTTCTCACCTCCATCCAATGCTGGGACTCGGCTGCAGCCTCCCCAAGAGCGTTGCGGATGGGTAGGGCTTCTGCAGAGCTCTCCCGTGAAGTCTGGGCAGGGCAGCCTTTCCCTTGCTGATGCTGATGTTGGCAAGAGCAGCGCCTTGGGCCAGCGAGGGCTCCCGCAAGTCTCTGGAGACTCATTGGAGACTGGGGCTCTCTGGGGGCCAGATTGGGGGTCCCCGGGGGCCACAAATGGCCCGTGGGCTGGGGTTTGGGCAGCCCTGGTTTAGGCAGTCATGGCTGTATTCTTAGGAAGAAGTCTTTTCCTGAGTTAGGCCATTGGTCCAACTAGGTTTCTAGGTTGTGATCTTTAACAGACCTACAAGCTCTTGATAAAGATGCTAGGACAGTGATTTTCTACCTTTTTCATCTCATGGCACTGAGAAGATGCTAAAATTGTCAAGGCACATCATTACTTTTTTTTTTTGACAATTGCCAAGGCTCACCACTCTGCTGATGGGGGGCTCACATTCCCCAATAGCCCTACTAACAAATGACCCAATTTCAAACTCCCACAGCACACTTATGGACCACTCATGGCACACTAATGTGCCATGGCACTCTGGTTGAAAATATAAGAACATAAGAACAGCCCCACTGGATCAGGCCATAGGCCCATCTAGTCCAGCTTCCTGTATCTCACAGTGGCCCACCAAATGCCCCAAGGAGCATATCTGTGCTAGAGATTGAGCCTGGGATCTTTTTCATGCAAACACAGCATCTGACATTTATTTTCTTGAATTTTTAACAATTTCATCTAATCACAAATATCAGTGAACCTGTTCTTTATGATAATAACTTTTCCATACATGCATGGGCTAATACAAAGTGATTGGCTACTTACTGCATCTGACAATGCCTATAAAAGCACATGCAACAATAAATGTGTTAGGCTTATATGGGTCATAGGACTCTTCGTCACTCTTTTATCTTTCAAGTATAATCAAATTTCAGCATGTTTATATTTTTAACGTTTATATATTGGTTTTTCATAGCTGTAATATAATAATATGGGACTTGAAATTTGCTTTAAAATTAATGGTTAGTTTAATGTTCCATAATGTTCAATCTCTTCAGGGTCCTACCGGTGTTCCAGGATTTTCAGGTTTGGATGGTATACCTGTAAGTATGATACTGGTCTTCATGTGTTTTGTAAGATTAGAAAATGGTGTTGTTGCAGTAGAGAAACAAAGATGTAACTTTATTAACCCAGCCATTCGCTTATTTACTATATTTTTGCAGTTTGCTGTTCTAGAGTTCCCAGTGAACAGAAATTGCAAATAGTAAGATTCTCTTCTAAATTAGAAATTTAGACCTTGAATAGCAAGATCAAAGTTGCAATCTTGCTTCTATATTGTCTTATGTTTGAGCATCCCTTATCCAAAATCTGAAACGGGCAGCTGAACTAGTGGCAGCTTTGATTTCTGATGGTTCAATGTGCACAAACTTTTTTCATGCACAAAATTATTAAAAATACTGTATGAAATTATCTCCAGGCTATGTGTGTAAGTAACAAATGAATTTTGTGTTTGGACATGGGTCTCATCTCCAAGATATCTCATTATGTATATGCAAATATTTCAAAATCCAAAAAATTCCAAAATAGTTCTGGTTCAAAGCATTTTGAACATGAGATACTCAACCTGTAGAAGCAAATCAAGAAGGACCGTAGATGCTCTGATCCAGAGTTCAGTAGGTTCTCTGATGCTCCTGTGTTCACATGGTTTCCTGTTGATATATGCAGAATGTAGGTATACAGTATCTCCTCATGCATGTCTCTGCACAAAATGGTACTGTCATGAAATGTGTTAATGTGTGGGAAATTTGTGTGTGCATTAGGACTCCTCCTAAGTATGCAGGAATATTTTGCATATATAAAAAGTATCTGTCATTCATTTCATTTCATTTCATGTCGTTCATCCCCTGGGGGCTGGGGATAAGAATAGGCCCTCAGTTTGGCTGTACTTGTCCTAAGAGGCGACTAAACAGCCACCGGGTAGATGGGACTTGTTAGCCTGGGAAGGCAACTCATCTGAGAGAAGGAAAACTCTGATCCCAAACCTCCACTGCCTTGTGGCTACATCCAGTTATGGAAAAGGCTTCAGGAGTCAACCTCAAGGCAAAATCCGGAGCCGGAGTCCCTGAGGCAGTTCATGGCTGAACACAGTCACGTTCTGGCAACTCCTGTGATGCTGCTGGAACCAACCGTATTGGCCTCTGCCTTTCCATTGGATCATTTCAGTGACGTGGAGAGGGGGGATTTGCTGCATGGGAAACAGTCTATCCTCCATATCTACTTTACCCAGGCTTCGTAGGCACTGGAGAGGACACTGTGTTCCAGAATCACCATTTAGAGCATGATACCGTGGTCTTCCAAGACTGAAGGATGCCAACAAGTGTCGTTCATTTCCAAAGTTTGGACATATGCTTGGCCCTTATATGAGAAATAAGTGTGTTCTAGAATTTCATCTGAATTATGAAGATGAGCTTTCATTAGTTTTATAATAAAGCTAGAAGATACCATTGATAAGTAGATCACAAGAAACGTGTTTTCACATGAAACCTAATATGGAAATCTGCATATAAATCATGACGTCAGAAAATGAATTAGTTTGTAGTTTCTGAACTGGGTCAATTTCTTAGTTTGTAGTTTCTGAACTGGGTCAATTTCTTTTGGGCTTGATGACAGACTGTTTCGGTACTTATTTTTTGTTTTTTGTTTTTCACATTTTTATACCGCCCTTCCTCCAAGGGCTCAGGGTGTGTACACAGCTACTCCCCTCCTTTTGTCCTCACAACAACCCTGTGAGGTAGGTGAGGCTGAGAGAAAGTGACTGGCCCAAGGTCACCCAGGAAGCTTTGTGGCTGAGGAGGTTTTCGAACCTAGATCTTCCAGGTCTAAGTCCACCTCCCAAACCACTACACCACCCTGGCTCTCAGCATATGAAGTGAAATCTCATTGAGGAATAGGTTTAGCAAATGTAGCAAAAGTTGTTTAAAAAAAATCCAATATACATTTTTGACTTTTGTGACTCAGAAACTCAGATTTGATCAAAATTATTTTGTTTATGAATTTGCATTTTGCATTCTTTCAAGGGATTACCAGGAGTTGAAGGACCCAGAGGTGCGCCTGGGTTGAATGGATGTAATGGTTCAAGAGGGCAACCAGGATTTCCTGGAGAGAACGGACGTATTGGACCAACAGGCTCGTATGTGAGTTCAACTTTATTATGAGAAGTACAGAAAATGTGCACGCAAAGAACTGTTCCCTCAGTCTAAATGAATGGGGAAGGCAGTCTGGGCAAGGGAGACATGTGCATGTACAAGTTCACATGTACAGAGGAGATTGCTGGCACGTCTTGTACAAGATTTGGATACTGCACTCATGTTTTATTCTTGTAGATCTCACCTTTCAACATCCTTGCAGCTAAGGTTTACTGCCAAATTCTATCTCCCACCATTGGCACCACTGTAGCTGCCACAGTGGCAGCTATCTGTCCCAATCTGCCCTGAAATTCTCCCTGCCCACAACATGCCTGCAACGCCAACTTACTGGCACCAATGGAAGCTTCAGAAGCTGCTGCTCTGCATGCTGTTGCCTGTTTGTGGCAGCAGCTCAGAAGTGTGTGATGGTGGCCCCCATTGTAAAGGGCCTTGTGCTGCTGGATAGCTAGTTTTGGAATGTGAGGCCCCAATAGGATCGGAGCCTTAATCTTATTCCTTCAATTCTGTTAGGAAGGGGAAGGGGGGAAACGAAGGTGTTTTGTTTTTGTTGCTATATTTGGTCTCGCACTTTAATTTAGCATCCATTTCTGAAGTCAGAGTTTGCGTTTTGAAATTAAATGACTATACAGGTCCAGCCTATTTATACATGGATTTGACTCAACACAAATGGCCCCATGCAAATGAGAAGGAATGTGCTGATCCCTGGAGAAGAAGAAAATGCACCCCTTTAAAATCAGTTTAAAAAACTGAACAGTCCTTTAACAGTAGCCTCCTTAATGAGAGAGAGGGGGGGCAACTGGCTGACAATCCATCAATCCTTCTCTCTCCAGGCGACCCCTCCCTTCCCCTGAGCATGTGAAAGAAAGGTGATCATTTTGCACTATTGAAGGGAGGGGCTGAGTGAAACGCTGATGGATTGTCTTCTTAATGACTCTTGTCTTACATCACAAAGGTCAGCAAGGCTGTTTTTAAATCACTGGAGCAAAGAAACTTTGTTTTTTAAATTGATTTGCTATAGTGCATTTTTTTGCCATCCACGTGAGTACTTGGAATGGAACCTACTCAAAAAATTAGTCTCAACCTGTATATGTAAAAAAATGATATTGGCAAATCAAATAGCTGCTATTATATGCACGTTATCACTTCAGTATTTTTTTTAGTCAGATTACACCTTTATGATTAATGTTCCAACAAATAATGGCTTTTTTCTCTTACATGACTGAGAGTACATTTACACGTTATCTGCATATCACTGAATGGTTGCAATATCAAAAAAGATATTGCAGTATTTTTTTATAAAACTTAATAAAAATTATCCTGAAGGACTTATTCATTGTTTTTTTTTTTTTTTTTTTTTTCCAGGGTACTCCTGGGCAAAAAGGGGAAAAAGGAAACTCTGTATATATTTCTGAGATCATTAGAGGGCCTCCTGTAAGTGAAATGTAATGTTCTAATTCAAATAAAGAGACGCTTAAAGGTTCTAGGAAAGCAACTAAAAGTGATGTGGTATACATGTCAATAACTAAATTGACCTAAACATGAAATGCATGTAATTAATGCTTAGAAAAGTTTAAAAGTGACTATCTTGTACAATAAAAGAAAATATTGTGCTTGAAAAGGAAACTGTATCCAGGTTGTTTTGGGAATCATGAGTTCAATAGCATTTTTCAGACATCTTGTAGTCATCGTTCAAATAGTTTTGGGATTTATCTTATTGTTTTAAAGAATAGTGAAGATACATGTGATCAAAAACTTGACTTCAGGTGCTTTCCTAAAAGATTTTTAACTGGAAGTAGGGTGGCTGGAGCTGATCAAAGGTCTGTTTTTATTTTATTTTTATTTTCTTTTTAAATTTGTTTTTCTGATATCGCTTATCTTTTAAGCTGCAATCCAATATCTACATGTTTGGAAATAACTCTCATGGAACTCAGTAAGGCTTGCTTTTGAGTAACTGTGTATGACTAGTCAAATTCATTTGAATAAAGCTAACTTTTTAAAAAGCATTTGTTTTATCCCTTGTGGGTGGTTAAGATACAAACTTAAAAGTAAAAAATAAATGTAGTTATTAAAATATATGTGTGTGAGTATATGACTAAACTATCTCTTTGCATGGCATATAATTGTTATGTATATGCCTATTCCCTGTATAAATCAGAATCTTGTGCTGCAGTCCTATGTATGCTTATTCTAATGTGAGTCCCATGGTGTTCACAGCTAAGTGTGCATAGGATTGAAGTATTAGCGTTCACAACATTTTCTCTTAGATAACTGCACTGATTTTGGTTTGTTCTTTGGTTGCCTCATAATGCAATGTTAAAGCAAGTAGTTAAAAGGAAGTATGTGATATTTTATATAACAAACCGGTTATATTTACAGGGAGAAAGGGGGAATCCAGGATCCCGTGGCGTGCCTGTAAGCTCTTTTATCAATTTGCTTTCCTTACCCAGTGAAGATTTCACTTCATTCATCTGATGAAGTGGACTGTAGTTCATGAAAGCTTATGCTGACATAAATCAGTTAAGCTTTAAGTTACTGTAAGACTTTTTGAGGTGTGTTTATGTGTTTGATGCATTGGAATAGGCTAAAACCAGTGATGTCACTAGGTTTGCAACACTGGAGCGCCAGGCCAGTGCATCACGCCTATGAAGGGTCCACTTCTTCTGTTGCTTTCGTGACCTTAGTATCATTGTTCCTGATTTATTTATTTATTTGCATTGGCATAATTAGCTTGTATACTGCATAACCCAGGAATTTGTCTAAATTGAACATTAGTCCCAATGAGAATAAAATAGCTGCCTGCTGGAGGTTCCTATAGGCAGAAAGCCAAGCACAGTACAAATAATAAAAACTATTGGTAGTTGGATGACATATTGAAGCTATTACATAAAATACTAGAAAGAATGTCTTTTGAAGGAAATTAGAATGTTTCTGGTATTAACACAGGGCACTGTATCATCTGTTCTCAGGGCCCTAGAGGAGAAAGGGGTCCAAGGGGTCCAATTGGATTTCCAGGTCAACCAGGAGTACAGGTAAGGTGCTAATGTTTTTATCTCTTCATAACATTTTGTGAGTAATGGTGGGCCTTTTGTCTTTTGTTCATCTTAATTCTTAACATGTGAATTTTGAGCCCATTATTTAATGTTTTTAATGTATTTTCATCTGTTACAAGAGAATTCATTGGTTCTGTATGGATATGAAATGAAAAAGAGGTGAATCAGGAATATCCTCAGGTTCACACAAATACACACATGCGCATCTTTGAGCAGTCACATGGAATGATCAAGCAGAATCGTAGATGTTAATTCTATTATTCTTTTGATTGATGAACACTCTGTAGTTTCTTACTGGTGAATGATGTTGTTTTCTGCCTCCTTAAGAGGCAGTCTCAGACAGCCTCAAGATGAGACAGGTAATGTGAGGAACTAGTAAGCATCATCATGATTTAAAGACCCTGATACGTGCTTCCCGCTGTGCAGAAATAATTGCAGGATCACAGTATCAAAAATATGAAAAAGAGAGAGGAGAGTTGGAGGGAAAGAGGAAATCTTCCAGCTGGGAGAAAATGAAAGAAGGAAAGAGCTCAAGAATTCTCCAAGGAATAGGAAAGAAATAATGAAAGAATCAAATTGTGTATCAATGCAAGAGAGAAAAATTGATTTTTAATACTTTAGTAAAGTGAGATGGAGGAAAAGCTGGTTTAAAACTTTTAAAACTATACATGGCTTGAATCAGGGTAGTTAAAAGATTGTCTCTCCCACACTATCCTGACCATCCATTCAGGTCACCTGGAGAGGCCCTTTTGAGTGTCCCACCGTTGAGATGCAGTTGGTGGGGATGTATGGGAGAGAATTCTGTTTTGACATGTATTTTGATGGCACCTGCTCCTCTGGAAAATCAATCTGGCTTCCATCTTAGAGCCATATTAGACCTGTCTGTAAAAATGGGTGGATTTTTTTTAAATATGGGGGATATGAAATAGAAAGGAACCATGGTGGGGTGCATGGGGGACTTTAGGATTTTATTCCTGCTGTTGCGTTCACTTTCTTTTGTGCCATCATGCTCTTTTCAACAGAAAGAAAAGCCCCCATTGAAAGTCACTGGACATTTTTTTCTGTTGAAATTGGGACAAAAGGGGGACTGATTGGGAGTGAAACCCTGGTAAACTCATAAAGCCCCCCCCCCCCATCTTCTCTGCCATAGTTCAGCTGTGCTTTGCATACTTCACCCTGGGCTGCTGGTTAGGGGAAAAAACATAACTATCCAGTGGATCACTACACACTTATAACCCAATTTTATGCATGTTTACTGAGAAGTAAGTCTCACTGTGTTGGATGGGGCTTACTCCCAGGAAAGAATGCATAGGCTTGCAGCCTTAATGTAATGTGTAATTTGACCCTTAGTAGTGTTATGATAGATATGTATTTGTTCAAGCAGAGTTTTGACTGATACGCAAAGTCCTTTACTGGCTTAAATCACTTGCATTCTGATTTTTTTTTTGGTCCTATCTTGCATTTTTTGCTCTAGCTTGCATTTTCTTGTCTTATAGTTCAATTGTTTTAAATTGTTGTTAGCTGCTTTGGGCGCTCCTCCTAGAGATGTAGAAAGGTAGGGTTCATGCGCACTCAGGGGCATGCACAACCCATTCATGCAAATGTTTTGCAAGTCCATTCATCTTGGTCGTTGGAACATCTTATTCTCCAGTACTGGCCCTCTGCCAATTCACCAATCATAGATGCCTCATTTTTGCCCTTTTGCCCCCACTTGCCTACATTCACAGAAATGTCACAAGGATCCCTCCCTAGTTAAAGGAAACAAAACCCTCTCCATGAAATTAACAGAAGAGTCTTCTGATCAACAGAGGAGGAAGCACCCATATATAGCAATTGTACAAAACATGGCATTGGCAGCACAATGTTTCCACTGCTGTTGTAAACATGAGTGCAGACATCCCATAAGGGATTTCAGCTCTGTATCTTTCTCAGATTGAATTCTAGTACAGACTATCTAATTCTTCTTTCCTTGTTTCTCCTGTAGGGTCCTCCTGGTCTCCTTGGTTTGCCAGGTGAACAGGTGAGGGATTTTTTTTTTTTTTTAAATCTATCAAACTGATGTTCCCCTTGGTGTTGTAAAATTGTTCCCTTCAGTTCAGAGCTTCTTGAAATTTCCTTCACGTTTTAAATAAAAGCCACATTTTAATAATTAAATATTTTATATTTTATACTCTATTTTATACTCCATTTTATATTTTATATTCTAAGCCTTAGGAATGAACCTCAACAGATGGGAAACCTTGGCCTCTGAGCGTTCTGCTTGGAGGTAGGCTGTGCAGCATGGCCTTTCCCAGTTTGAAGAGACACTTGGCCAACAGACTGAGGCAAAGAGGCAAAGAAGGAAGGCCCATAGCCAGGGAGACAGACCAGGGACAGACTGCACTTGCTCCCAGTGTGGAAGAGATTGTCACTTCCGAATTGGCCTTTTCAGCCACACTAGACGCTGTGCCAGAACCACCATTCAGAGTGCGATACCATAGTCTTTCGAGGCTGAAGGTTGCCAACAATTTTATACTCACGCACACATGCATTAAAGCTTCTAATCTTTTTTCTTTTCTTTTCTTGACAATTAATACTTCATTAGGGATTTCCAGGTATTGGAGTGGAAGGACAAAAGGGAGAGCCGGTAAGCAAAGAAGTTGTATTTGGGAATGGGGGACTGAATATGTAAAAACGTTACATGGATATCTCAGAGTTAGAGAAGAAAGGCTTCCTTTCCAATTTCCTGAGATTGTTACAAAAATAGTAATTTTAAATCATTTTTTTTAAAAGATAGCTTTAGGGTATAGTTAGGGAGTTTGGACGCAATCCTAACCCCTTATCTCAGTGCTTCCCAGTACTGACATAAGGGCAAAGCAGCTCTGAGGGAAGGGAACAAACATTCCCTTACTTTGAGGAGGCCTCCATGAGTGCCCCCCAACTGCAGGATGCAGCACATGTCCCATTGGCACCGCTATGCCAGTGCTGGAAAGCACTGACATAAGGGATTAGGATTGTGCCCTTTATTGCATAGGAATACATAGGTATCAGCAGTTCTAGGGACCCAGAAATCTTTTCCACAGAAAGAGCTGCAATTGCAGGACATTTCCATACAGAAGAAACTTGTGGAAATGTTTTCATTCTCAGGCTGGGATTTTCATCCCACAGTTGAAATACACAGTATTCAATCATGGCAAACTTTGAAAGCTTAGGCCCCATCCAATCCCCTTCCATCCAATCTCCCTCTAGTGCGGGGGGGGGGGGGGAGCCACTGAAGCTGTGCCAAAAAGGCATATGCTGCATCCTATTGTGGGGGAGCAACCCGAAGGCAAACGGGAGGTAAGCAAAATCATTTTTAACTAACCTCCTTGTAAACTCTGGGGCCACTTACAGGCCTACTTTTGGTGAAAGAGGGGCAGAGAAGTATATGAAATAGATGATAATATCTGGTGAGTGCCATTGCTGCCTGATCTGCCATCTCCTTGCCCCCAGTTCCTCCCTCAAATGCCCTGTACCACACACCCCTTTCCCATGATCTCCCTTCCCCCCGCCCCAGTTTACCTGCTCTGGAACAGGTTCCCATTTGTGGGGGCACCAAATTGCCTGTGGCAGCATACTGTGTATGTTATCATATGGCCTGTTACAACAGTCTAACTTTTGTGAATGACCTACAGGAATTGAATGTATCCAGGATTATAAAAAAGCAGGGAATACTTCAGATTCATTTACTAGATAATTATCTTCAAAGAGAAGCTAAAACTTCAGTTAGTTAATTGTAGGAGTGTCCCTGTAACTGGGATGGATTAATCTGTACTATCAGATAATGCTTGCATGTATGAAAAGTTTGGGTTAAGTTGGTGTCACGAAAGAGTTAGAGATCAAATCAAGGCTCTTCAAAGGTTATACGAGGCTCCTGAAATCAATCCTGTGTATGTCTACAGAGAAGTCCCTTTCATTGAATTCAGTGGGACTTCCTCCCAGGAAAGTGGGAATAGGATTGCAGCCTTAATATCATACAATGTGTTTTACTATTTCCCTGGTTTTCATAGGGTGATGTGGGACCTCCTGGATCTCCTGGGCAGCCATTATTGGTTGGGCCACCTAGTTCTCTACTGTTAAAGGGAGAAAAGGTAAGCAAATTATCAAATTTATTTTTAACTATAGCATTTGTTGTATGATTTTGCTTGGACTGGTTACAATGAAAAGTGATAAAACAATGTTGAAAGTCCCTTTGATGGTAAACAGACCTGTCTGTAAAATGAAGCCAACCGGAAGAAAATATAATAAGTTTTCATGTTTAGGGTGTTAAAGGAATGCCTGGATCAACTGGCTCCAAAGGATTACCTGGCCGCAAAGTAAGTGACATGTTTCTTTATGCACGATTATGTTTCCTAGTGCTCAATGTTCTTCTTTATCTCATGACTTAACAAAAATACTGACAAGTTATTGCCTGAGTAAATGTGCATTTCCCCTTTCTATGTTTGTTGACTTTGTTTTGCATGCATTGAAGCAATTCAATCCATGCATGCATGAATTGAAATATTATGGGATTAGTGAAATGTTGATATTATGATGTAGAAATGCTGTATAAGATGTATTACTATTGATACATTAATATGAATTTGGCATGCTTATTGCAAAAAACTGTTTGCTGATGAATATGTTTTTATGCTGTTTTTGAAGCATTGTTGTATTGATTTTTTTTTTTTGCCTCTTGTTAGCTGCTTTATTTTTGCTGGAAAAAGGGAGATAATATGAATTGCAAAACAGAAACTTATACATCAAACATGCAAGTTAGGTTTCCAGAGATCCAGCTTCTTCACAAATATACATGTTTTTAATCTATTACTGTGATCGCTCCATTTTTTTCAGAATGCATTTCCATAGTTCTTGTATGTAGCCCTATAAATATTTTCACTGATGGGTTTTGGTCCATGATGGGTTATGAATTTCTTTGTTGTCACAGTATCACAATACCAGTAATTCCAATGTCTTCTATGGTCCAACAGTTTTAAATTTCCGCTTTTGTTATCAGGCTACTTTGACAGTTAATTCCTCTTTTATCAATAATGATACTACTGTTGATGGAAAAGAAATTAATCTACTATAAGATTGTAAACAGGTTCATAATGCCAGCAGTCCATGGTTGTCCATATGGTTCATTTCTTCTTTTTTACATGTACCAATCATATGGCTATGGTTCAAATGTACGTCTGAATGTATGGTTCAAATGTACAGCTGCTCTCCTCCCCCGCAAATTATTTCTTTCCATGGATGAAATAGCAGTTTGGGTATCTAACACAAGACTTCTTTATAGTGAAAAATACATGTGTATCCTGCTGGCAATTTCCCTTTAAAGAACTGTTGCATGGATCCCCAAACTACTTTGCAAGCTTGGGGAGTAAGAAGTGGTTTGTGGCGATTTGGAGGGGCAGCTGCCATGAAGGAATTTCTTAGAGTCAAAAACTTTGGTTGCAATTCAAAATAGATTTACCAGGGAATAAGCCCCACTGATCAAAGTTGGACTTACTTCTGAGCAAATTAAGATTAATCTGTTAGTCCCTTAGTTCAATATATGTTGTCCATTGCCTCTATTTCTTAGATCAGTATACTTAAATATGTTTTGAATAATAACAGGGTGCACTTGGATATGGAGAGAAAGGTGAAAAGGGGATTCCTGGCTTTCCTGGAATGAGGGTAAGAAACCGAAGAAGAGCCTTGCTGAATCAGACCAAGGGCCCATCTAGTCCAGCTTCCTGTATTTGTCAGTGGCCCACCAGATACCTCTGGAGACACTCAAGACAACATGATACCTGTATCCTATTGCCACTTCCTTGCATCTGCCATTCAGAGATAAGCTACCTCTAAAACCTGGAAGTTGCATATAGTCATCATGGCCTGTGGTATGTTCTTATGTGGTGGACTTTTCCTCCATAAATCTGTGCAATCCTCTTTTAAGAGCAACTAGGCCAGGTGCCAGGATACAGAAGGAAGTTTCAGACTAAGGCAGTTCAATTGCATACTGTATATTGCATACTGAATGCTAGAAATGGAATTTAACTGTGCTGGAACCCCTGTTCCTTCTAAGACACGCACCCAAGTTTCTGTGCCCTCCAAGCCAAGCTCTGCACAGTGCAGAGCTCGGCAACCTGGAAGTTCAGTGATGTCATCATTGCTGAACATCTAGATGCTGTGCCAATAGAATATTTTCAAAAATTGCTTTCTAGCACGTATTCATTCATTTACTCATTTTTGTGTGCTATCTCTCACTCTCGCTCTCCCTAGACAAACACAAAAACTCGTTCATTTTCCCACCATGATGTTAAGAATAACTGGCATCAACTTTCCTTAAGACTACCCAAAGCTTTGGCAAATCCAGTGTGACTGCTGACTGTTGGTTCCAAATAACTGATCCAAATAATTATATTTTGGTATAATTGGAAATGCACATACTTCACCAGTGCAAACTGTTGCAAAAGTGCCAGAAAACACTTTGAGACAGCACACCTACAAAAAGCGCTGGTAGGAAGGCCAGAGTCTTGCCACTGGTAGCAGTGCACAGAGCTATGTCTGCTAGAACATAGCTTTGGTGCAGGGGTGGGAGAAGGGTAGGGACAGTTTGTATGGGGGGGAGGGCAGTGACAGGGACAGGGGTGGGTGGATCGGGCCCAAGAGGGGGCAGGATCAGTGGTGCCAGTGCGCTCCATATCCTATCCCCCTTCCCATACCTGATCCACTGACACGATAAAGTCGGACTTGCACTAGAGATATTGCTAGCACAGGTTAGAGTTGATCCATTGTGGCTGTTGGGGCTGACTCAGGAACAAGGTCTCAAATGTCTTCTAACCTTGAGGATACTTCTAGCAGCTGAAATTTCCCTGCAAGATGCAGTGGAGCCTACACTGGTGCTGTTGCAATGGAGCAGGAAAACATAGGTAGGATTGGGCTATAAGGCTATACAGACTGTCCTGGGAGTAAATCCCATTGAACACAATGGGGCTTACTTCTGAGTAGAGATCAATAGGTATGTGCTGTAAATCAGTCACTGAATATATCTGAATGTCATTGGGTTTAATCTATTAAATGAAGTAAATTCCGCTATGATTTGTTCTTTCTTTATTGCAGGGAAGTCCTGGGTCTTATGGATCTTCAGGTGTTCTAGGAAGGAAGGTAGCATATATAGAAATTACACCATCATGATTAATTGTTAAAGCAAATGTAGATACCAGTACGTTATAAATTTTATGTCCCTAGTGCACGTACCTTCCTCTGTGTGTAAGCTAAATTCACTAATTTTTCCAATTTTTAAAAATGTTTAATCAAAAATTGTTAGATTTTTAATATGATTACACATTATGGTTGTAGTTTGGCTCTGAATTAGCAAATCTTGTCAACCAAAGCTTAACTCTATATATCTGAACAGTGCAGTTTAAGAAGCTTGTGTTGTGAGTCCCCTTGGGGAGAAAGCCGGGGGTAAAATGCAGTCAGTCGGTAACCCTTTTTTCTGTGATTAGATCATGTTTTACATAACTACCTACCTTTTACTCAAATTAATTTTAGTGAAACTTACTTGAATGCCAATTTCACCTAACGGAAATGAAGAAAAATGTGTGTTTCAGGGCGAGACAGGAATTGTTGGCGATCCTGGAGAAGATGGCTTTCCAGGCAGAAAAGTAAGGTCTCAAAAGCAGAAGGCTATTTGTGATTGATGTTATGATTGAACACATCCCTCTTAGCAGCTCAGAGAGGCCATTTGAGGATTGCAGTTTTTTTTGTTTTCCATGGGTGTCTGTATGTACATAATACTTTGTAAACCTGATCGTACTTGCAGGGTGATCCTGGAGAGATGGGACGACCAGGTTCACCAGGACCTCGAGGAACCCCACGTGTTGGAATAAAAGGTTTAACTAATATTACATTATTTGGTATTTATTCAGTGATACCATTCAAATGTTATTCACATTTTCAGTTATCTCATGCAGGTCTTCGAGGAGACCCTGGAGACCGTGGACCTTCTGGAGATGCCGGGGCAGATGGGTTGAGAGGCCCTACAGGTTCACAAGGCAGGCCAGGGGAAGATGGAGCCAGTAAGACACTTTTTACTTTTAAGAGTAAAAGAGAGTCATATCTTTGTTTTTCACCCTTCCTATAAAGGAAGGATGACATAAAATATAAAGGTTATGGTAGCAGAGCCTGGAGGGGGAAAACATATTACCTGTGATAGCATCTTTTTATTTTGAGTTGTTTTGGTGTTACAATTTTACAAAGAAGAAGAGTTTGTTGTTGACAAGATGTCAGCATGTTTTTTTATACTCATAAGAGCAACTTAAAAAAAGACTGAGAAAAATTGGTTGTCAAGGTATTTGCAAATATTGATGTATTTGACTTTGCTTTCCAGAAGGATTGCTTTTAAAAAATTGTAAGCCCTTTACGTCAGGAAAGTTGTGGTAGGCTACTGCCCATTATAGTTCCTCAAGGTTGTGTAGTTCATGCAGTGCCCTTCCCTGCTGAGACAGAGTTGGGTGTAGTTGGGTATGTACCTAAAAACATGGCCTTGAACATTTTTGTGTGTGGCTTAAACTGAGGAAGGGTCCTCTCCTTTTCCCCTCCTTCCTCTTATTCAGTGCATTTTTTAAAAGGTGGAATAGAACTGGGGTTCCCCACATGTCAGGGAGTGATTGACAAATCAGTAGATTTGCTAAAGTATGAATATCCCCACGTCAATAGTGTGCTGAGTTTGATTGTATTTAGGTGCCTTGTGTTTTATAACATGTTGACAACAACTGGCACAATGGTTACTAACGAAAGAGTGCATTTTATTTGCATATTCCTAAAATAACTCCACAAGGCCTGGCTAAGGGTATCTGGAACATATTAATGTCTCACCTAAAATTGACAAACATTTCCTGCCACTTTATGAGAAATTAAGATTAATTAAAAAAACAAAACTGCTCCTTTTATGTTGCATGGGGAGTAAAATGCAGAAGCATGATGAAATGAAGATGCCCCACTTTTGCTGGGGCACATGGAGCAAATAGTTTGAAGAAAATGGACAGAGAAATCAGTGATAGTACCACTGTCCAGGGGGAAGAGGAGGCATCTGAAAGTCCCTAGAACCTTTCTCCCTCCCTAGGTACTATATCAGAATTAAGTTTTGCTTAAAAATAATCCAGAAGCTCAATTAATTAGGGTTTTATAATGCCCTGCCTCTAAGCAAAGCTACTCCTACAAGTGAGCAATTTCCTGCCATTTCACTTCCTATTAAGCATTAATTACAAGATAACTAATAGGCAATCTGTAATATTATAATATACAAATATAATATTGTAATATTATCTGCAATATTATAATTTGTAATATGTTCTTTATTTTTCCCATAGGTCTTTCTGGTCCCAAAGGTGCATCAGGAGTACAAGGTCCCCAAGGCTTTCAAGGTGACCCTGGTCTTCCTGGTATATCTGAAAGGGCTCAAGGAAGGCCAGGATCTCCAGGACCACCAGGTTTGCCAGGAGCGCCAGGAAGTCAGGGTTTACCTGGGCCACCTGGTAAGATAAGCAAAATGCTTGAGCATTGCATTGGAGCAGCAGTTGTTAATATTCCACAGTGATAGTGAGGACATTACTAAAACAGAGAATGTTTCCAATACCAATTTATCTACAGCACTGCATTTATATGCAATGTACATTGACTAAATGGAATAGATTTCAATTTCTCTATATAGCAGTTTTTTTTACTATCTGTAATTCTTTTTCATCAGATTGCTTCATTTTACAGATCAAAATCTAAAGGGTAAAACTAACGTTTCTCCATCTTTGTTTGTCTGAGAGGGCGCTATTTTCCTTAAAGAAGCAATAGGTGGGAGGAGGGTACTGAACTGCTTTCCCCTTTCAGCAGGGGTTTTGGAACCATGTTTGCATACATGGCTCTGGAGTTGAGGGAAAAGCAGTTGAGGAATGTTTGAAGGGGAAACAGTGAAGTAAGGGAAAAGTTGAGTGCCCTTCTCTTTCCCACTTTTTGAGGCTAGAAACCAAACCTTCCCAAGTCATACTTTGCTTTGGAGGTCTAACAATTACTCCATGTTCTCCAGCCCGTATCTCTCTTAGCTCCACAGTATATGCTCCAACTCAATTATTATTATTATTATTATTATTATTATTATTATTATTATTATTATTATTATTAACAGTGTTTATATACCACTTTTCAACGAAAAGTTCACAAAGCGGTTTACAGAGCAAATCAAACAAACAACTAATGGCTTCCTGTCCCAAAAGGGCTCACAATCTAAAAATCATGCCTGTTGTTCGAACATCGTAGTAAGGGATGATGTTCTACATGACACATAGTAGCAAGATGATTATAATAACTATAAATCTCCCCCTCCCCCCCCAAAAAAGAAAACTTGTAGGGGAAAAGGAAATGAAGATTGTTGGATGGATGCAAATCAGGATTTGCTGCAACTAAAGCAGACTTCTGCTATTTTGTCATTTGGCTCTTTAAAATCTTGCATCCAAGAATAAAGTTCACAGGGTGTTTGAAAATTCTGGAAAGGACAGAGAAGAAGAATAAATTTCAAATGCAAAATATGTCTATTTATAATCAAGGTGTGGCTTGTGATGGGAAAGGGTCAGCTGGCCAACCAGGAGCCAAAGGCCAGAGAGGACCACCAGGAACAAGAGGTGAAAAAGGAGAGAGAGGCAAGTATGCATATTTCAGAGAACAGATGGCTCCCCTCTGTAACATGATGTAATTTAACCATTCATGTTCTTAAATCTGCATTGACTCTAACTTTGCTCTGTAACCTGCATTATGTTAACTGGTTCAAAGCTTTGTATTCTTTGTGCTTATATAGGGGGCCCAGGAAGTTGTTTATGTGGCCCTGGTCCCTGTGGTGTACCTGGAATACGAGGCCCAACAGGCAGTCCTGGGAGAAAAGGTGAAATGGGATTTCCTGGGCAATATGGACAGAAAGGTGATTCAGGCTTGCCTGGAGCTACAGGACAACCAGGTTTCCCAGTGAGTAACAGTAGTCAGTACATCATATTCTGGTTTCCAATAAGATATGATTTCTTATAGTGTTTGTTCCCCTTTCATAAAAATTAAGGTTTATTTTTTGCCATGTTTTGACACTATTTATATGAATGGGCTTTGGTATAGTGATATATCACAAGATTGATTCTTTGGGTGAGATTTAATAACTTTGCAAATGGCTGCTCTAGGGACACCACCTGAATGGCCATTGGTGTCAGCATGAGTAGCGTAACTATCTTATTGGGGGAGTGGGGCTCTGCACTCTCTCTGTGGACATTTGCCCCCTTAACTGGGTCTACCTGCTACTTGTTCACTGCTGCCAGAGCTCCGCTATTAGAGTGATGCATTTCTTGAACTTAACTATCATTTATTTGTTTTTAACATTGTAAGGGAATACCAGGTTCATTTGGTTTGACTGGTGAAAAAGGAGATAAGGGCGACCCAGCTAGCGTAAGGATCAAAGGTAAATATACAACCTACTATATTCATGACAGTAAACAAACAACGTTGGGGCTGTTTGTTTTACTAGCTAAGTCCTGTATTGTGCTTGTATTGGAAAAGACTTGTGGACAATATATGAATTAGCTGAGGAGAAAGAGAGGGATGAGAGAAGCAGCATGTAAACGACAGAGGCATGAAGGGAATAGCAAGAGAAACTGAGAAAATGGTGGATGTTCATTCTCAAAAAATGCCAGTCTGTACGTTTTCTAAGTAATGTATGTCTGCGCGTCTTAATTGATTGAGATAGATCACTGAAAGTAATGCACAGAGCTGCTGTAATTCATGTCCTGTCGATGATCAGTCTTCTGTTGTTTTTGTAGGAAATGAACTATCCCTAAAGTGGAAATAACCTAGGGTATTTGCTTATGCCTGGGAAAATGTTTTATTTTTCATATTTTTACACCGCCCTTCCTCAAAGGAGTTCTGGGTGGCACAGCTGTTTTCTTCCCACCTTTTGTCCTCATAACAACCCTGTGAGGTAGGTGAGGCTGATAGATGATGTCTGGTCCAATATCACCCGGGAAGCTTCATGGCTAAGCGGGGATTTGGACCTCTAAATCCAACACCAGTAACACTGCACTATTCCAGCTTCTCCGGCTTTTTCATTGTCCCTCTCGTGTCATCCACATGCATGGCACTTTACCAAAAAGTGAGAGAGTAGTTTTCTGCCCAGTGGAACCTATAGATAGTAGCGGGCCTTGTGGGGGCAGAGGGGGAAGCCCCAGGTACCATGCCCGCTATGCCAACCACCCTGCCCATCAGATCTGACCCATGGGCAGACAAAGTTCCATGGGCACTCTGCAGCATGCGAAAAACCTTCTAAGGCTTTTCATCAGGAAACTGGAAGGACTCTTTAACATTGCTCCAGAAGCTTCAGAAGGCTTTTTGTGTGCTGTGGAGCATCACATGAATCTCCATTACACCTGATAAGTATTCCCTTGGGGGTGGTGGCGTGATGTGGGGGGAGGAACAGCATGTTGCAGATCTGCGCTCCAGGGTGCCATGGGGGCAGGTCCGTTACTGTGCATAGACCACTTGTTTCTTCAGCTAATGTCTTGGTGGGGGGAATGTCTTCTGTTCTTGTTAGAGGACAACTACTTTACCATTTTAGAGAATTTTCTATCTTTGTTGCCTACTGCATCAACATTATCCTCCTGCCTACAAACAGTATTCATCCCTTTGCTCAGATATTATGTTTGCCTTTCATTGCTGTAAAAATGTTTATGTTCTGTAGCCTTAAGTATGAAAATGTCATATTTAATTGCAAGATATCATGCGGGGATGGACAGAGTGGATAGAGAGACACTCTTTTCCCTCTCGCATAGCACCAGAACTAGGGGACATCCACGAAAGTTGAGTGTTGGGAGAGTTAGGACAGACAGAAGAAAATATTTCTTTATCCAGTGTGTAGTTAGTTTGAGGAACTCCTTGCCACAGGATGTAGTGATGGCATCTTGCATGGATGCCTTTAAGAGGGTACTGGACAAATTTCTGGAGTAAAGGTTCATTACAGGTTGCAAGTCATAGTAGGTATGTGCAAGCTCTTGGTTTGAGAGGCAGGCTGCCTCTGATTGCCAGATGCAGGGGAGGGCACCGGGATGCAGGTCTCTTGCTGTCTTGTGTGCTCCCTGGGGCATTTGGTGGGTCACTGTGAGATACAGGAAGCTGAACTAGATGGGCCTTTGGCCTGATCAAGCGGGGCTCTTCTTATGTTCTTATATATAATATAGTATATAGATAAATACAGCATTCTTTATCAGTCAAGTCAGATTTCTGGTATCACCCAAGATGTTAAGATACATGGATGTGAACATCACAGTGCATAAATATAATTTTCAAATACAGATTTTTTAATTTTTTAAAAGGGGCAAAAGGACAACAAGGTCCCCAAGGGGAACCTGGACTTCCAGGAAAGAATGGCATTGCAGGCAAAGATGGAGATCCAGGACTGCCAGGTGAAAAGGGGTTTCAGGTACATTTTATTATCTTGGCTGTTTCGGTCTTCATTTAATCAATATCTCATTTCTTCTAGAAGTGAAAAACTGAATATCTAGCATTATATATTTCTTTTCGCCCACATAAAACATGTTTGCTGGTAGATACCTCTCTTTAGGACTTAATTCAATGTATTTGAGCAGGTTTTTTCATGATTGCTGTCATTGGGATGAAGCATGGCCCACTTTGTTGTTGTAGTTCTAGCTACTCTTGGTGGGTAGGTTCCAAAGGTAGTACTTGGTGACTCTTGTGTGATGCCATAGCTTTCGATGGCCTGCAGGGTTCATTTTTGTCCCCATGTTCTTTAATATCTTCATGAAACTACTGGGAGAAAAAGTTACCAGGGCAATTGGAGTAGGATAAAATCAATCTGTGGATGACAGCTGACTCATTAACTCCATTCCATCTGGTTCTGGGGCAGTGGTTCCCATACCTTTTAGCCCTGGGACCCACTTTTTTAAATGGCACTTTATCGGGACCCACCTAGCTTTACCAGAATTTTAAAATTTCAAAAAAGATCTAGAAAGAAATATTTATTTACAAGTAAAAATCAGAAAAAAGACTGAAATATTTATCTCCCTATCCTTACGCATGCTTGCAAACTGCAGTATCTGAGCCCTTTGCAGGGTAATTAGCAGTTACACTATCTCAAGCCTCAGGGCTCGAGGTAATTAGTTGTCTGATCTTTCCATCAACCTTTGGCAACCCACCAAAAATCAGGACAAAACCCACCAGTGGGTCTCAACCCACTGTTTGGGAACCATTGAAGTTTGAAAGTGCTGCCTGAAATTGTTATTGGCTGGATAAGAGTGAACAAGCTGAAATGAATCCAAACAAGACTGAGGTACTGTTATTTAGGAGACGTGTGATCCAAGTTATGGAGTTTGCCTATTCTAGATACATTTGCCCTCCCCTGGAAGGATCCAATTCACAGTCTGGGGGTGTTTCCGGACACAGTCTTGCAACTGGCTGCCCAGGTGTCAGAGGTGGCCCTAGGGTGATTTTCTCATCTTAGGCTGGTGCGCCAGCTGCCTCCTTTCTTGAACCTGAGACCTAAGTACTCCCAGGACTATTTCCCACAATATGAAACTGCCCACCCACTGAGATCAATTGAAAGTGCTTTCTTGCATGTCCCATCACTAGCAGAGGTGCAGTGGTGGCAGCACATAAGATAGCCTTCTCGGCATTAATGCAGAGGTTATACTGCAGAAAGTCTTGCCCCTGATTGTAAGTCTAGGTGCATCTCCTGCACTGTTCCAATAGTGACGTGCAGTGCAATCCTACCCTGTGCTGGAACAGGCAGACCAGGAGGCCTGGGCTATATCCAGCACAAGATAGGGGCCCAAAGTGGCTAAGCCAAAGGTAAGGGGAAACTCTTCCTCTTACCCGCGGGTAAGCCACTGCAGCCCCAATGGGTCTCCTCAGAATTACGCCACCTCTGGAGGTGACACAAGTCCGAGGAGAGCGGAGCCGCTTTGCACTGCTCAGGAACGGGGGCTAGGATCCAGCATAGCTCTATGCCAGTTACATTCTTTATTGAAGAATGCAGACCTGACACTTATGCCTTGATTACATTTAGGCTCAGTACTGCAGTGTGCTCTGCATGGGGCTGGCTTTTGAAAAAGATTCACAAACTACAGCTGGTTCAGAATATTTTAGCAAGACTTCTATTGGGTGCTCGATGTGATACGAGCGAGTAATATCCTCAACAGTTTATAATTATGCTTGATTTTGTTAATTATATATTTTTGTGATTGACTGCATTGAATGTAGACTATACAGTTGCTTTTGAGAAAGTATCATCTATGTATAAACGTCTCCTAATATATGATTACATATACTGCATGTTTGTATAATTGTTGACAGGGTGATGCTGGAATAGCTATACCAGGTGATAAGGGAGTTATTGGTCCCCCTGGACCTCCTGGCTCAAGAGGGCCCATGGGACCACCAGGTTTTGGAATTCTAGGTCCACCAGGTGTTCAAGGCCTACCTGGGGATCCAGGAAGCCCTGGTGCAAGAGGACCACCTGGTTCAAGGGGTCAGAAAGGTAATGCAGTTATCTCTGAATACTAACATTGCAAAGAATTTGAAGTTTCTTATTTTAGCTGTGATCAGAAAAAAATATTTTTATTGAAATCGTTGGGGGGAAAAGATTGAGGCTGCAAGCCTGTGCTTACTCACTGGCAATAAGTCCCACTTCTGAGTGAATATGGACAGGATCTGATTGTGTGATTGAAATGTTTTACCCCTGCTAATTGGGTAAGAGGCACTTTTTCAAGTGGGTGCTCCTTTTTTTGTCTGTTCTAGTGGCTGTCTGCTGGTATTCATTTGCATCTTTTCAGATTGTGAGCCCTTTTGGGACAGGGAGTCATTTAGTTATTTGATTTTTCTCTGTAAATCGCTTAGTGAACTTTTAGTTGAAAAGCGGTATATAAATACTGTTAATAATAATAACCTGGGGGCTGGGGATAAGAATAGGCCCTCAGTTTGGCTGTACTTGTCGTAAGAGGCGACTAAACAGCCACCGGGTAGATGGGATTCTTCAGCCTGGGAAGGCAGCTCATCTGAGAGAAGGAAAACTCTGATCTCAAACCTCCACTGCCTTGTGGCTACATCCAGTTATGGAAAAGGCTTCAGGAGTCAACCTCGAGGCAAAATCCGGAGCTGGAGTCCCTGAGGCAGTTCATGGCTGAACACAGTCACGTTCTGGCAACTCCTGCAACGCCACTGGAACTAACCGTACTGGCCTCTGCCTTTCCATTGGACCATTTCAGCGACGTGGAGAGGGGGGATTTGCTGCATGGGTAACAGCCTATCCTCCATACCTACTTTACCCAGGCTTCGCGCACTGGAGAGGACACTCTGTTCCAGAACCACCATTCAGAGCATGACACCATAGTCTTCCGAGACTGAAGGATGCCAACAAATAATAATAATAATAAATAATAATAATAATGTGTAATATTTTATGCTCATTAGGGCACTGCAATGAATACTCGTAATGTCAATAAAGTGTCCAATGAAAATAGATGTTTTACAATCATTTTTCAGTCATTCAACAGAACTTCTGTTGGACTGGGTTGTGTGTGGTGGTGGTTCAAGTTACAACAGCAATTGCTTTTGATCTGTTCTAGGTAGCACTCCTCCATACGAACCAGGATATCCTGGAAATCCAGGGCCACCTGGTGTGCAAGGTATACCAGGTATGATGCTACTTGGCAATGCTTTTTAAAATATGCACATATAAGGGAGGAAGCAATTGCGATCAGGGAGTTGAAGCTAATAGCATTATGCAATTCAGTGGTGAAAGATCACTGAGGAAAAAGTTAAGGTGCACCAAATGTTACTATAAAGGGCTCAAAAAAAAACAACACTGGGTTTGAGCTGTGAGTCACTATACTCACATTCACTTCTTAAGCTATACAGTGGGGAGTTCTATCACTAAGGGCGCAATCCTAACCCACTTTCCAGCACTGACATAAGGGCAATGCAGCTCCAAGGTAAGGAAACAAACATTCTCTGTGAGTGCCCCCCCCCCAAAATGCAGGATGCAGTACACATCCCACTGGCACAGCTATGCCAGTGCTGGAAAGTGGGTTAGGATTTGGGCCTAAGGCTCAAATCCTAAGGGTGTGCTAAGCCAACGGAAAGTGTATTCTGCTGGCATAGCATGCTTTCGAGCTATTGCAAATGTGTCTCAGCTATTGAGAGCGGCCTGGCTGCTGCTGGCTGCTGTGAATGGCCAGGTCCACATGGCACAAACCACAGACATTCGTTGCCTCAGATAAGGTGGTTGGAAAAAGCTGGGGGGAGGGCAGAACAGATTAGTGATGGAGGTATGGAAGAGGGCAAATTGGGCCCAGGAATGGGACAGATTTAGCAGCAGGGGTGCCCTCCAAATCCTGGTCCCATCCCAGGCCTCACCCACCTTCCTAGGTCAATGCAAACTTGCCCTAGATATTCACGCCTTGCGTCAGACAGAAATAAAATGCTGACCATAAAACAATGCCTCAAAGGGTGAAATAAGCTATTATTATAAGCTGCATGTTAGAGATTTACAGGTTGGAAGAAATACTAAATCTGCTCCCATACCAGCCATAGCTAGACAACGATGTCTGGCTATGTCTGTGATGAAGCAACTGCAGCAGGAAAATCTCGGTCATGAGGATGGGTTGATCTAGCCCCAAAAGGTTTTTAGAAAGTCATGCCACTCCTACATTTTCAAAATAGATTCAACCAAGATTTAATTTGCTCTCAAAATGTTAAAAAAAGATTCAGCTTGCAGGGCAATCTGAACATGTTTACTCAGGAGTAAGTCCTTCTGAGTTCAGTGAGGCTTAGGCTGCAATCCTATACCTACCTAGGAGTAAGTCCCACTGAACTCAGTGGGGGCTTATTTCTGAGTATACATGCATAGGATTGTGCTGTAAGTCTCTGGTAACTGTGTGTAGGATTGTAGCCTAATCACACACAGTCTGTATTCTCGTTGTATATTCAGGTTCAAAAGGATTAAGAGGGCCACCTGGTCAACCTGGTCCTAATGGTTTTGATGGCCATAAAGGTCAACAGGGCAGACCAGGAATATCGGGCAGTCCTGGTCCAGAAGGTAAGTCAGAAAATGTACAGATGATTTATTTATTAGGGGAGTGCACAGATTGCAGTACAAGGACCATGCTATGTTATCTTTAACCAGCTCTGCTTCTCTTGCTTTACATGTTGTTTGATCTATGCACATTAAGTGCAACTTAACTTGACCTTGGAGGGGATTTAAAGAGGTTTAGAGCCCAATTCTATGCTTGTCTACGCAGAAGTAAGTCCCATAATAGTCAATGGAGCTTACTCCCAGGAAAGTGTGGATAGGATAGACTTCATAAAGAAATTTGGCGGGGGGGGGGAGGGGAGGTGGAACTGTGGTTCAGTTATAGATTGTATGGGGATTGGATGTCTCTGAGTGGTATGGCATATGCAGAAGATTCCAAGTTTGATGCCCAGCATCTCCATGTAGGGCTGGGAAAGATCCCAGTCTGAAATGTCTGGAGATCTGCTGCCAGTCACTGTGGTTAACACTGAGCCTAGATGTAAAGCCCTAAACTCAGCTCCAAGTACAACTGATTAAAACAGATCAAGTAGCATACTTGAGAGAGACTGTTAGTTGGGACTTGGAAGAGTGTTGTTTAAGACAAAGTTGTCAGTCAAGGGTGAAAGTCATAGTCTGGCTGTATCCCAAAAAGCTTTTTCAAGATACTAAAAAATGAGACAAATATTTATTATGCCAAATGCTGACAATGTCAATGTCCAAACTGCTGTTAGTGTTCACAGTAATGATGACATCGGAAAATAAAACAAAGCAAGTTAAGAAAATGACCTTGTATTACCTCGATTTTATTGTTCTCTAGGTTTCCGGGGTGAGGCTGGTGACCCAGGTGAAAAAGGTGAAAGAGGTTCCAGGCTGGATGGTGCTCCGGGGTTGCCAGGCCCTCCTGGGCTTGAAAGTTCCAAAGGTGCTCCAGGTGACATCAGTTATGGTCCTCCAGGAATGCCAGGCAATAGAGGTCTTCCAGGATTACCAGGTTTGCCTGGCATACAAGGTGATCCAGGTTTTTATGGGCCTCAAGGTATGAAGTACATCTATACTTGTTCATAATATTTGTAACATGAGAGGCTGAAAGATAAAAGGCCTGGTTTGGTTTAGAACAGGGGTGTCCAAACATTTTGGCAGGAGGGCCACATCATCTCTCTGACACTGTGTCGGGGGCCGGGGAAAAAAAAAATTAATTTACATTTCAAATTTGAATAAATTTACCTAAATGAATATATTAGAGATGGAACCTATATGAATGAATGAAGGTCTTGCAATAGTTCAAGGCCTATAAAAGACCTTGCACAAAGCAAGGCCAGCCTTTCCTTTGTTGCCACTGCTGCATCACAGATGTGAAACAGCAAGTAGCGGAGGGGGCCCTTAACCCACAGCTTATGTGGAAGGTCGAACAGTCGTCCTCATGCTGAAAGCAGTTGCGTTGGGCCAGCATGGGCTCCAGCAAGTCTCTGGAGGGCCAGAGGCTGATTGGAGACTGGGGGCTCCCCGCGGGCCTGATTGGGAGCCCCCGAGGGCCGCAAGAGGCCCCCACGCCGGGGTTTGGGCACCCCTGGTTTAGAAAATCACAACTGAAAAAGAGACTGGGAAAAGAAGAAAATAAAAAGGTGTGTGTATTGGTGAAGGTGGGGGGAGTGTGCATAGATAAGAGCTTGGACATACAGAAGCCCCCAAAAGAATTTTGTGTATTTTTTCACATACTGTCTTTCCAGTTGCTTCAAGGAACCACATACTCATTCCCTATGAGGTTGAAACCTCAATACAGTTGTTTAACTTGGAGGGAATTTTACTTTCCAGGATTTTATCCACCAGTAAAGCCCTAGGCATCAGGTTCTATTCAGGGCCTGCATCTCAGAGAAATAGCCTAGTACCGGGAAGGCAAAGGAAAACCCATCACTTGGGTCAAGCACTGAATTTGCATGCCTTGCCATATCTTCCCATGTGGCATAGATGACTGCCAGTCAGGCACTGATAAATTGGCTCTTGGTAAGTTGTATCGGCAACAGTGGGTTAGTGATGTTGTCCCATCTTCACCAGTCTATTTGGTTTTCATTATAATCCACTGAAGGACGCATAGATCAGTGTCAAACAGCGTAGTTAGGATTTTAACAAGGATGAGGTTCACTGAACTGGAAGTACTAATATTTCATGTTCAAAAATTTCATGCTCACTTTGTGGTATGTAAATCCATTCTCCTCAAGCCACAAACCCATGGATGTAGAGATGTTGTGCTGTTAGAGTTATCATTACTTTGTGAGGATTTCTGGGGTTTTGGATGCATGACAAACTGTAAGGCCAAACCAAGTTGTGAAGTCTGCTAATAATGCAGATATTTATATTATCACTCAAAGGCACAGGTGAACAAAAATGTCCTTTTGAATCCAGAAAAGAGAGGAGAACATTCTGTGAATCCATGTTGTGAATAAGGGACAAGATTTTCTCCAGGGTTTCCCCAAGATTTTCCCCTTGTCATGAAACTATTGCATTGGACAGCAGCTTCCAGCAGAGATGCCATTTTCCTGAGTATGAGTTCCAGTCTAAGGCATGCAATTTTGATTTTCTTCCACCTCCAAGGTGTGAACATATTTAAAATCAGGATACAGATTATCTCAGTACACAAGGTATTCAAAAAGACAGACTGATTGATTGTTTTTCAGCAGTGGCTTGCTCCTCAGTCAGCATGCTGAAGGCAGAAAGAGTTGTATTGGGTGGGAAAATCCCACCTTAAAGTATGCTGCTGCTGCTATTACTACAAGACTCCCTTATGGACCTGTATATGCAGAATTTATTTTAAATAAGAAAGCAACCATTCTGGACAGAAATGTCAATACGCTTATATATGTTTATTCAGAAGTAAGTCTCACTGTGTTCAATTGAACTTTCTTCCAGCATTGTAACCTTAGGGCCAAATCCTATCCAATTTTCCAGTGCCAGTGCAGCTGTGCCAAGGGGGCATGCACTGCATCCTGTGCTGGGCAGGCAGTCACAGAGGCCTCCTCAAGGTATGGGAACATTTGTTCCCTTGCCCTGTGACTGCTTTGAGTCTGCACCGGTGCTGGAAAATTGGATAGGATTGGGCCCTTGGTAAACTAATTACAAGATTTAAGTAAAAAAAAATGTGTCAAACCCAAAATTGAAAATGAGATTATCCCATCTTTATGCAATTTTTATAATGGGAACTTTTTTCATTATACAGGTTGAGACTAATTATTCGCGTGGGTTTCATTCCAAGCACTCACATGGATTAGAAAAACGCACTATAGCAAATCAATTTAAAATTGATTTCTTTGCTCCAGTGATTGAAAAACAGCCTTGCTGACCTTTTGACTCTAAGATAAGAGTCGTTAAGAAGACAATCCATCAGCACTTCACTCAGTCCTTCCCTTCACCAGTGCAAAATGATGGAGGGGTCCGAAGGAGAGAGAAGGATTGATGGATTGTTAGCCTGCTGCCCCCCCCTCTCTCTCATTAAGGAGGCTGTTGTTAAAGGACTGTTCAGTTTTTAAAACTGATTTTAAAGGGATGCATTTTTCCTCTTCTCCAGTGATCAGCACATTCTTTCTCATTTGCAGTCAAATCCGTGTATAAAAAATCTGTGTATAAATAGGCTGGACCTGTACCTTCTGTGTAGATTTCTCAAGGAATGCTCTGAAGGCATATGATGCCGTAACCTAGAAGATGATAAGCAGGTCTTGGGCTTTTGTTGGTGCTTGGATGGGAGGCTACTGGAGAACCCCATATATGCTGTCTTAAGCTTTGTGGTAGAAAACAGGGTGGATATAAATGTAATGATAGATGAATAAATGTAATCTCTTTGCAGGACAGCCTGGCATACCAGGATTTCCAGGAGGTAAAGGTCTTAGAGGTAGAAAAGGTGATATAGGAGCCCAAGGATATCCTGGTTCGCCTGGCCTGGCTTGTGACAAAGGCTTACCAGGGCCAGCAGGACCTCCAGGTTCTTATGGGCCACCCGGTCCTCCAGGTGAGCAGATCACATTTACAACTAGTCCTGGAAAGAGAATCTTGCATTTTTTGTAAATTTTGCATTTCAATATGAGCATAAAAGTACATGTATAAAATAGCCCTTGTGCAGAGATTCTCAAGAAGGTTCTTGAGAAGATCAAGAATAATATTAATGGAAGAATATCCTTGCATTTTTCCTCTAAGCTAGATGTTTTGAGACAAGACAGTGCAATCCTATGCATGTCTACGCAGAAGTAAATCCTATTGTGTTCAATGGAATTTACTCCCAGGAAAGTGTGCATAGGATTGCAGCCTGAGAGCCCAATCCTATGCATGTCTATTCAGAAGTCAGTCCCACTATAGACAATGGAATTTACTCCCAGGAAGGTGTGGATAGGATTGCAACCTGAGTTTAGTAAGGTATGCTCGAGCATTTTAGCAGTAGTGCCTAAGAAACAGAGCCTAGGAAAGGGGGGCAAAGGGGGTAATTTGTACCCGGGCCCAGGAGCCAAAGGAGGGGGCCCAGAAATTTTCTAGGATCTTACCTTTTCCTATCTACTCAGACTTGTTGCCCACACAGGATGCTGGGGACACTACCATGAGTGTGTGGCTGCAGCTACTGAGAAGCCATATATGCTGCTCTGAGGAATGCATACATGACATTCCTTAACACAGCGTCAAATCTGGGACAAACTGACCTGCTACAGTAGCTCTTTGGCTTGTGGATCCGCTTAGCATGAAGGCGTATAGAGGTGATCAGGGACACAGCTGTGGGACTGCAGCTGCTGCAGAAGCAAGTTTTGGTATGCACAGGACACTTTCCATTCTAGTGTGAGCCTAAATATGATGATGGTAATGTTCTGCATGATTTTCTATATTTAAAAGATTTGAGAGAGGCTTAGGAGAGTGTTTGGTTTTCTGCATTACTGTATCTAGTTGCTGATGCTACATGGGTGTGCAGACCTGGGCTCCAAAGACTTTTCCAGATGTCTTCACTCTCCCACCACCCTGTTTTGCCCCTCCCTGCCCCCATTCTGCTCTCCTGTCACCGCCCTTCCCCACTCTGTTTCACCCCTTCCCCTTTGCAAAGGGGCCCAAAAAAACCTTTGTACCCCCTGATAAAATTCCTCTCAGAGGCCCTGCTAAGAAACACTTCATACTGGTGGGTTTGACCAACTTATGTATCATCAGTCATAAACTATCCTCCCTTTATCCTGGCATACCAATTTTCCTTTGCAAAATACGTACTAGAGGCTGTGCATGTGTTGTTTCTTTATTCTCAGCAACACTAATAAGCAAGCAGAAAAAGACAAAGTCCTGGAGCTGGGGTCTATGACAATGACATCAATAAACAGGAAAGGAATTGTGATGCGAAAACAGGGGAGTAAGTGAAGGGAGTTAAGAGAAATTAATTAGTTGACATGGAATTCTGAAAGATTTGGGCATTTTTTATGTGATGCAGTGATTAAAAATTTTTTTTTTTTTCAGGTTTACAGGGTTTCAAAGGTCCTCAGGGAGATATGGGTGCACCAGGCCCAGCTGGAATGAAAGGCATGCCAGGAATTCCTGGAATACAAGGGCCACCTGGCCTTCCAGGCAGAAGAGGAAATCCAGGCCTTTCTGGGGAAAATGGATTGCCAGGCACCCAAGGACCCAAAGGTACAAGCACTCTGGTCAAAACCGTCTATGGCCCAAATCCTTACCAATTTTCCAGCACTGACACAGCTGTGCCAATGCGACGTGTGCTGCATCCGGCAGTTGGGTGGCAGTCATGGAGGCCTCCTCAAGGTAAGGGAATGTTTGTTCCCTTACCTTGGAGCTGCATTGCCATTACCTCAGTGCTGGAAAGTTGGTTAGGCTTGCACCCTGAATCTCAGATACAATGCTTCTGTTCATTTATATGCATAGCAGTTCTAATGATGTGCTCTAACTTTCTGGGCCTTCCAAGAACCAGGAGTTGGACCTTGGAGTCAGGCTCACAGTCCATAGATAAAAAGAGTATCCCCAGTGTGGGCAGAGAGACAAGTATTACACTCTGGAAACAGAAAAGTATTAAAATACTCTTCCTTTCTCCCCTTGCACAAGTCTTTCAGCTCAGGGGTACACTGGTGGAAGGTGGAAAAGGGGATGATTGACATGGAAACAGTTCTTTATCTTCTGTCCCTACAACTGCAACTCTTTTATGTTCCATCTTGAGAAAGGCCCCTTACAGCTGAAAGGAGCCATTTCAATGTGGGGCAGTGGAGGGTAACTGGAAGCATTGAGCAAGAAGAGAGAGCACTGGCGAATATTTGCTAAAGCCCTGGAATCTATTTCAGTCTGTCATGTGTCATCGTTATTGCATTGTTTATTATGCTATACAAATTATAATTATAAAATTGAAGTCTATAGTAGCAAAAACGTCAGAGTCCAGTAACATCTTGAAGACCAACAAATATATTGGGGCAAGAGCCTAATTTATCAGATCTGTGAAATAGTTCCATTGCTTGCTCATTTGATTCGAGAGATGACTATGAAAAATGGACAGCAATACATTTGTCTGGGCCAGCTTTAGTTGAGGAAAGACAAATAAGTTTTGTCTGCTGATGGTTGACCTCCCCGCCCTGCCCAGGATTACCTTGTAATTCATTTGTTTCCGTTTCTGACTCCCAAAGTATTCCAAATACAGAATATATTCATTCTTCTGCAACACTATAAGACTATTTGTTGAATACTGGTGCTCCCAAATGTTTAGGCTCCCATAGCTAACTTAGTGCCCAAGATTTCCCATTTCCTTTCTGGCCTTCTGTGACCTGATTCTTCTGGCTCATGGCTTCTGATGATAAACCGCTGTTAGGATTTCTTTCTTCTAAAACTTTGAAGTCTCTTCTGTTTAGCAGCTCCTTTCAAACACTTTCCCTGGTCTTACAGATTTTTTTTTTCCTTTAGAAACTGATAAGAAACATGGGGCATGTAATTTCTAGTTTAAATTATTTCTAAATTCTCTCTTGTGACATTATCACTCCCAGTAGGTCAATACTGTACTATTTAATTGCCTTGTAACATATATATTTCTATAAAGGGAGCAAAGGGTCCCAAGGTATGCAAGGTTTCCCAGGACTCTCAGGAAATGAAGGAGATACGGGGGCTACAGGTGAAAAAGGTGAACAAGGGCAAACTGGTCAGCGTGGTCCTCCTGGAGATTATGGATATCAGGGCTCCAAAGGTATGTAGTCATCTCTGTATGTATTAATGTCTACCCACTTTCTTTCTTTGACATGTAGTGCACTTTGATGTTCTTTTACCTGGAGATTATTAACTACAAATTGAGCATCTTCAATCCAAAACGCTCCAAAATCTGAAACTTTTTGAGTGCTGACGTGGTGCCACAAGTGGAAAATTTCACACCTGATCTCATGTGATGGGTCACAGTCAAAACGCAACACACAACAGACAGTTTATTCAGTGTTCCCCAAGGGAAAAAAGAGCCCTCTTTATCTGCAATATATCTTTTCCATGCACATCCAGATTCCCCCACACAAGCATACCCCTAACATAAATGAATTTTGTGTTTAAACTTGGGTCCCATTCCCAAGATATCTCATTATGTATATGCAGATATTCCAAAATCTGAAAAAAGATCCAAAATCTGAAACACTTCTGGTCCCAAGCATTTCAGCTAAGGGATACTCAACCTGTATTTCCCTAATAATTTATTTTCAATATAAAGTGATTTCTGTAGGGTACTTCCTCTTCATGGTGGTGTGCTGGATCCTGAAATCCCTGTTCCCATATAGTTTAATCTCTTCTGGTAATTGTCATCTGCTACACATACTGTAGCAGACATCCCACATAGCTGTCATAACTGTTTAGTCATGGGAATTCCCTGTAATTTTTTAACTGGGCAGAACTAGCCCAGTCACTGCTTTTAATACACCAAAGGAAAAAGAGGAATGCCAGCTGCTTTTCTGGCTATTCCAGTTTATTCTACTCGCATAGTCTGTGCTGTATGTGACTGATCCTTCCTAGTGTGCCTCAGTGAGATGTGAGATGTTATTATGATACAACATGGAACCAATAAGGTGTTAATATGAGTCAACTCTCATTTCCATGTATCATAATACAGTTACCCCTGCTAATTGAGCAAAGAAGCACTTTTTCAAGTGGTGCTCTTTTTATATTTAGCTGGGGGGGGGGGGATAACTATCCCTCTTCATCCCAGCACAGTGTCTCTAACCAATAAGGGGCACACTTTTTATTTATTAATTAAATTTGATTTTGTCATTGGGAGGGGGGGGGCTACAAAATCTTCTTTGACCCCAGGTAGTAGATAGATGCCTTAGCTATGCCACTGGCTGGGGGGGAAGAGGCAGAGCAAGTGGGTGGCGGCCTGCTGGGGGGAGGAGGCAGGTTTTCCCCCCAATTTTCCCTTTTTTTAAAAACCCGGGCGTGATGTCACTTCTGGTTGTGACATCACTTCCAGGGCATCATTTTGAGCTCGGCACTAGGCTACACGATCATTAACTGTGCCACTAGTCTATGCACGACCTAGAGAGATATATAAGCAATGCAGTTTCCTTCCTTTTCAGTTTTTCCTTTCTCTTTTCTTTGCTTCCTAAAAAAAATAAACCTGAAAACAAGAGGACTGTGGTCAGTTATCAGCCAGGTGAATGGAGAAGACTCTCCTATATTTCAAGCAGCCTATCAGGTTTCATTCTGATTGCTTACTAGATAGAAACAAGGAGAAGTACTCATTCCAGTACTTAAGACCATAAGAACAGGCTTGCTAGATCAGGCCATAGGCCCATCTAGTCCAGCTTCCTGTATCTCACAGCGGCCCACCAAATGCTCTAGGGAGCACACCTGATAACAAGAGACCTGCATCCTGGTGCCCTCCCTTGCATCTGGCATTCTGACATAGCCCATTTCTAAAATCAGGAGGTCACACGTACGCATCATGGCTTGTAACCCGTAATGAATTTTTCCTCCAGAAACTTGTCCAATCCCCTTTTAAAGGCGTCCAGGCCAGATGCCATCACCACATCCTGTGGCAAGGAGTTCCACAGACCAACCACACGCTGAGTAAAGAAATGTTTTCTTTTGTCTGTCCTAACTCTCCCAAAACTCAATTTTATTAAAAATTGTGGTTCCTGCCCTGAGCACTAAAGACTTAGATCAAGGCCTACAGCCTTTGTGGATTGAAGTGACGGCAACAATATTTGCATACATTCACTATGTTTGTTTCTAAGGTGAAAGGGGACCTCAAGGAGAGGATGGCTGCATTTTTCTATTGACAGAGAAAGGACAAAATGGGGAACCAGGCCTTTCTGGAGAGGAAGGTTTACCAGGAATACAGGGTGAGTAAACAACTTATTTCTAATAGCGGAACTGGACATTATTTTTCACTTATGCAACTATCTGCTCACTTTTCTTTTGCTAAATAGCATACACAGGGGTGAAGGAGCTGATCAAAATTGGGACTGTGGCAGGGGAAGGGGCAATTACCCTTTGATCCCCTCCCCAGCTGCAGCTGCAATTTGACCACTGAATGAGCTCCCTTTGGAAGACTTTTTCCCTGCTGAAACAGCAGTTGCAATGAGACCTACTTGAGACTGCAAACTTGGGAAGGGCAAAGCCCCTCCCTCCTGTGGTCTCAATTCGGATCACTTCTGTCCTGCACATGCCATTTAAGCAAGAAGTAACAAGCACACACGTGCCTAGTACATGCTTAAAGTAATGTCTAGCATGGCCTAATGTCACAGAGCAGCAAAACTTGTAACAATAGGTTCAGGCTCTGAGTACCATCTCCCAGGTATTGCCAGGTTTTGGGAAGGACCGCACAACCGTGGTATTGTTAAGTTGAGATTTTGAAATTACTCCATTTCAAGACTTTCGAAAGGCATATTGGGTGGTTGTTGTTGGCAACCTTCAGTCTCGAAAGACTATGGTATCACACTCTGAATGGTGGTTCTGGAACAGTGTCTAGTGTGGCTGGAAAGGCCAATTCGGGAGTGACAATCCCTTCCACACTGGGAGCAAGTGCAGTCTGTCCCTGGTCTGTCTCCCTGGCTATGGGCCTTCCTTCTTTGCCTCTTTGCCTCAGACTGTTGGCCAAGTGTCTCTTTAAACTGGGAAACGCTATGCTGCACAGCCTGCCTCCAAGCGGGCCGCTCAGAGGCCAGGGTTTCCCACTTGTTGAGGTCCACTCCTAAGGCCTTCAGATCCCTCTGAAGTACCCATATTGGTTACACCACCACTAACTAGTAATGAACTGGTCAAGTAACTCCTACTCACTGTTAATTTATCTGTAATAATAAATCCATGTCCTTTCAAAACATTTCCTGAAGTAAATGAACGTAAGGGTACAGCGTTTATGTTACATATCAAATTATCTGACTATAAATGAGAATCGTTAAAATAAATGCACATTTGACTTGTTATGAGTATTAATTGACATTAACTTTCATCACAACAGAGCTGAGTTCTTGTTGTCTTTGCAATTCGTTTGTTGGAACATCTGGACCTACAAAACACAATAATTTATAGAAAATTCTTGAAATAAATTTCAGGTGATAAAGGCAGCCCTGGTTTCAGAGGAATTCCAGGGCTGCCAGGCATAAGTGCACTTCCAGGAACTCAAAAGGGTGAACCTGGAGAGAGTGGGCAGCCTGGCATTCAAGGCCTACGAGGCATCCCTGGGCGTCCAGGGTTGGAAGGAATTATTGGTTTTCAAGGCCAGCAGGGTGATCAGGTATGTTGAGAATATTACTTTCTTTTTTTAATACCAGAAAAAGGGGTTTTGTGGAGATTGGAGGAGGGGGGGCTGGAACAAGGGTGGAGTCAGTGAAGAAGATGGGAGTTACTATAGTTTTGTGGTGTAGTAATTCTTTCCATCCCCCTGCATGTGCATTCTAGGAACTGAGGAATTGCTGGAAATTCCAGCAAGGAAACCGAGGAAATATATTCCTATTCCTGTTTGCACAGGACAGGTCATGCTACACTAATATTTTTTGGCCACTGTAAAGGACTTTCATACAATGAAAAGCTACATGCCATTTGGACACCACCTTCTCTTTCAAGACACTTCAGCTTCCCATTTTATCAAGGATCCACATTTCACATGTGGAAACAATTAGAATGACCCATTTTTGCCAAGTGTACACATTTGGTCCTAGTTGCATATATGCAACATTGGGCAGAAATGGCTTATAATAATAATAATAATAATAATAATAATAATAATAATAATAATAATAAACAGGTATTTATATACCACCTTTCTTGGTCTTTATTCAAGACTTTATTCAAGGTGGTTTACATAGGCAGGCTGATTAAATCCCCGTAGGGATTTTTACAATTGAAAGAAGGTTCTATCTTTCAAGAACCACAACAGTCCAGGTGTTTCACTCTGATCTGGTTTCACATTCTGGCCTCCTTCTCCCACGCTCAGAGCAGATGGAATCGCTCGGCTTCAGCTTGTCAGCTGCTTCAAGGTCGCACGGTGCCGGTGGCCTCGAACTGGCGACCTTGTGGATGTTATCTTCAGGCAGTCGGAGGCTCTACCCTCTAGACCAGACCTCCTGCCCAATGAAATGTGCCCCTCAGTTTTAGTACATGCACCAAGTTTGGAGAGTCATGTCCAATTACAACTTGCACCTCTTTTGCAAACTATAACTGACACATTTTCTTTAAATAAAATCAGGGTTCACGGGGATTGCCAGGTATTCCAGGAAGTCCAGGACTTGATGGTACAAAAGGATCAAAAGGTAAGACTCTTATGGCAATACACCCAAATAATGCATAAAAATACTTATTGTTTGGATTCCTGTGTACCTGTGTTTGGAAAAATTAATATACAAATAAATTCATAATTTCTTATGAATAAAAGGTTATCATTCTACTGCATACCATAGTGAAAGATTTGATCAGTCATGCTGGACTAATGAAGTGGCACCAAACCAATTTTTATATGGTGTTATATCATGGTTTGGATGAGCGTAATGTAAATAGTGTTATGAAATGCTACTGTTGGGATTAAATGAAAGATAAATAAATGTGGTGTAATGAACAAAACAGTTGCATGGTATCTTCATATGCCTGCAGGAGCATAAAAGTAAAATCACATCCAATCAAACCATATTAGTTGATTTAGTTGAAGTGCTTGTTCAGCAAAATGATGGTGGACTTCCTTCTGGACCGAATAAGTTCAGATTACAGTTGGAAAGCTGCATTTACTCATGCATTCCCCCCCTTTTTTTAAAAAAAGCCTAACTGCATGTAAAAAAATAGCACTCTAGGAAGAGAGGTTCTTTAGGTAACTATCTCACCAGGAGTTTTGTTTTTGCTCAGAAATTGGATGATCTGAGCACTTGGTGGGATGGGATTTGGTTTTGTTTTTAAGAAAAACAGAAGTGTTTAGGGATGCAGTCTTAAGTACACTTACTAGGAAGGAAATTCCATTTAACATATGGAGTTAGGGCGGGAAATTTACTTTCACATAATCATACATGTGATTGTGCTGCTGAAAAGACTCTTCAGTGTGACATTTACAGGTAGATAAGTTCCTCCTGTTTGCTCTTTGTTCCTACCACTTTGTAGAGCAGGAAGAACTGTGGGGTGGAGTGTGCTACAGCAAAATTTAAATACAACTACCAGAAAAAGGAGTCCAAATTTCTAAGCCTGTTTGTGTTGTGTGAAGGGAAACAAGCCACGTCTTTGCCTGCTTTCCTCTGTATAAGAATGCAGATTAAAAAAGATGTTTTATTTGCTTGGTGGTGGCGGTGGTGGCGGTGTTGCTTTACCATCTTTTGCAGGTAGCAGAGGTGATCCAGCCATTCACCATGGGCAGCCTGGTAGGAAAGGACTTGTAGGAGATCCAGGATTGCCAGGTGATCATACTTTTGCTTATTTGCTAGTAAATATATGTCGGTTAAATAACTTGCCCACTTTTGCCCTGGCACTTTTTAGAATTGGGCTCTCTCACATCTTGAAGAGATGAACAAGATTTGCACATTTTTTCTTCTGTCATTTGTAGCTAATGAGCTTCTGTGTGAGAATAAAGTGTTTATTTCTGGTCATCATCTGTTTAATGATGTCACTTTCTGTTTAATGAAAGTGATATCATTCACACTTTCCAGCCCTCAGCAGGTACTATGAATGCTAACTTTGGCCCTCTGTATGAAATGAGTTTGACATTCCTGTGGTAGAGATATTTTTCATGGGATACTGCTTGTTACTCCTGGTGAAAAGTAGAAAGTGTGAAGAGGCAATATATGTCTATAAATGCACTGGAGTGCCTGGTGGACACAAGCCCTCGGCTACAATGAGCTTCAACTTTTGGTGTGGTTCAACAGCAGGTGTGCAGAGATGCACCTCCCCATCATGCTTTACAGTGTTCAGCATGGCAAATATCAATGGGCAAGTGAAAAACACATCTGGGATGTAAAGTGACCCAAGAGGCAGTGCTAGCAACTGGAGCAAATATGTGTGGACTGTCCTGTAGTCTGCTTTGGATAACTCCCAACTTTGTCTGAGGGGAAGAAAGAAGGGAAAACAGAATACTTGCCACCTGCTTCTTCATGGTCACTTTGCACATTGCAGTTGTAGGTGTACACCTTATAATGTTTTATGTGTGTACCAAAAATATAATGTGTGGATGTGAAAAGCACATGCTTGAAAACTTCATAGCATATTTGCTTTGGGCTGCAGCTTCAGTTGGCAGGCAATGATGTCCTAAAATGCCTGCTCACTCACTCAGTAAATAAGAAAGTATTATAAAACACTGTAGGTCTCTAGTGTCCTTTCATCCAGGAGAAATGAGGCCTGTAAAGGTGGCCTGAAGCACTCCACCACTTACAGAAGGAGGCAGCTCAAAACAACCAGTCAAATACTGTACTAAATAATGAATAATGAAACATAAAGCAGTGAAATGAATTAAACAATGAAATAAGCATTCTCTTTCCTCTGTTGTGAAATTTTTACGCTAAGAAGTAATTTTTTTTTAATTTTTTTTAAGGAATTGATGGATTACCAGGGGACCAAGGTACAGCAGGTGGTCAAGGGGAAGCAGGAAGACGGGGTCCTAAAGGGTTGCCTGGATATCCAGGAACACCTGGCTTCCCAGGTAAGGTGGAAATAAAGAGAAGAGAATTATTTTTAATTTTATTCTAACCAGCTAAGAGCAATAATCATAAAGAAATGGAAGTAGGCATATTAATAATGGAAGAATGAAACCTGGAGAGAGATGAAGGCTGCTGTGTAGAACTTCTTCACAGAAGGCAGACTTCAGAATAGACCATATCACAGTAGGCCTATTTGGAATGATGGCATGCTCAATGGTCCAACCTGAATTGGCCTTGAATGTGCAGACTGTTAGCACTTGAAGTGTGATACTTGCCATGGCAGACCAAAAGCCAGCCTGATCCGAATGCACTGCTAATCTTCTGTTATTCTTTGCCATCATCTCAGCATAAATTTTATTAAGGACTACTGACTCTTACTGAGAAGTGTTTGTCACTATGTTTGCCTACATTTTTTGAAGATGTTTTGGGTCTTCAGATCTTTGGGTCTTTGGGTCTGCGGCCACACTGTCAAGCAATGATATCCTAAAGTACTTGCCTGCACACATTTGCTCAACCTGTAAATAGGACAATTTATAAAAACACTGCAGATCTCCAGGGTCTGGTGTAACAGGATATTAGAAAGTAGTAAATACTGCTTAATTTTGAGAAACAATTCTTCTACCTACAGGTGTTGAGGGAGCTGCAGGATTAGCAGGAGCTCCAGGTGAAAAAGGTAATCCTGGTCTTTTGGGGCCTCCCGGTTCTCCAGGACTACTTGGTCCACCAGGAAGAAAAGGTAAATATTGTGCATAGTGAATCGTTTTATGACGTGTGATGGCAAATGTAATGGTGTGAACTCATAAGTAACATTAGGCACAATCCTATCCATGTCTACTCAAAAGTAAGGTCTATTGTGTTCAATAGGGCTTACTCCCAGGAAAGTGTTGATAGGATTGCAGCCATTGCCATTTATAACTGTAAATGGCAATGTAAGGCATAAATTAGTACTCTGAAAATATGATTCTGGCCTCTTTACACCATCACTGAAGTTAGGGGTACATCTTAGTTTCGGTGGGACCAAATGTGGAATTAAAATTTTAAATTCCTAAGAAGGAAGGTCAGAACAGACGCTGGATAGAGGTTTTATTTTTGATCCAAAATTATGAACCACTACGCAGGCAAATTAATTTTTAGGGTAGTGTGCAACGATAATTGTATAGTTAAAGTGTCTTTTTGCAGTAATGTCAGGAGCTGATGAAGGACTTGGTGCTAGCAATGGGGCATGGATCAGCAACAACCATCTTAGTTAGATGAGTTGCTGTGTGCAGCAGAGCTGGGAATGGAGCTGATCAAAATGTGAATTTTTTTCTGTGATGCGCAAGAGCTGCACATGCAGGGGTATTTTAATAAGGAGCAGTCAAACTTGCATATCTGAAGTGTTGCAGTTGCAGCAAGTGCTACTGAATATTTAGATTAACTAATAGAGGCAGTATTAGAGAGAGAATACACACCCGTGTGGCATGTTGTGAAGGCATTTCAATCACCAAAATATGATTGCACAATCTTAGGAGGATTGCAGGAGGAGGCATCTAATACTGGCAGCAGCTTTTTGTGGTGGGTTTCCAACTAACAGCATATATGACCTGCCAAGAACAAATACTATTGTAGCTACACCAGCATAACTCACTCTGTATACCATTCAGGCTGGAGGGTGAAAACCACAAGGTACAATATGTATGGGACTAGTCCAAAATAAGTGTATTGTGAACTTCATTTTGAAACAAAGACTTTTTAAAATAGGGATTTATTGTAATGCATATAAACAGTGATACCAAAGAAATTGTATCTACGATAATTAAAGAGTTCAGGATTGGTCTGCTGGGGGGAGGGATTTACAACAGTGGAAGAGGTTTCTGCTGTTGTAAATTGGCTGCGGGCAGAGCACACAGTTGGTTCCCACCACACCTGTCGAACCAGGTAAGGAAGCAGGGTGGGCAGGGAGGGGGCAGGGAGACTGCAGGAGGAGGTGAATCTGGTGGTGATGGTACATGCTGGATCCCATTCCTTCTTTTAGTAACCTCTCCATTTCTTTCTTCTCTTTGCACTTGCACCAGCTACAGAGCTGCCGTGCATCTGAGGAGACCCATTGTGGAGTGGGCAGCTTACAAAGCGGTAAGGGGAAATAATTCCCCTTTCCCCTCCAAAGCCTCCTGCCCCCCCCCCCCGCTGGATACAGTGTTTTGGCACAGCTGCATGGGGGGGGGGGGAGGATAGAATTGGGCTCTTAAAAACCTGGTTTCTGCTGTTGTTTTTTTTCCATTAACAGAGCTCTTATTTAATCGGTGTTCAGATATAGGGAAGTTTATGCTTCTGTTAAAAAGCTAATTGTCCTGTCTTGAAACTATACCTGTGTGAACCGCTCTTGAAATTAAAAAAAAATCATATACATTTAAGAATGCTTAGTTGTAGAATTATGCTGTAAGTCAGCAGTAACAGTTCACTTGAAGTTCAGCCGGTTTGGCTTATATCTGGCAGTACAGAACTATGACTGTTCCAAATATAGCCTTACAAGTCATGTTGTTATGGATTGTTGACAAAAGCACTAGAAATTACCTAGAAAGCAAAGTAAACAAAACTATCACTCATGGCTGGATAAGCTAAGGATCAAGAGTGATTCAAATAGTAAATTGGATTCCAAAGTATGACTGCAGATCCTTAATGTTTACTTATATTGGAGTCAACTCCTGCACATACCAATATCTTTAATCTAACATTTTGCCAAAATAGTGCCATACAATATAAAGAAAAAAACAAGTCAACAGACTTCAATTTTAAGAAATATTATGGTTAGAACTGTTGTGTCAAGAATAATAATTTCATCTGTGTAGTTCTGTGGTTGATACTAGATGGCAAAGAGTAAGACTGCAACCCTATACACACTTTTCTGGGAGTAAGCCCCATTGAATACAATAGGATTATTTTTGGGTAATCATGAATAGGTGTACACTGTTAGTCTATAAATCCTCTTTTAAACGAGAGATCTTTCATACATCACAAAAAGTGTCACCAAAACAGACAAAAAGGCAGGAATATAGTTAGAGTCTTGATTGCCAGGAAATCTGTTAATGCACAAAAGGCAAGGAAGTCTATGGCTTTAGAACTTTTTCAGTATTTTTGAAAATATGTTACATTTTCTTAAAGTGCTGACCTGCAAACTGATAAAACTTATTTGACTAATATTTTGTACAAATGACCATTTCCTTTTTTCATTTCCCTTCATGGTTGGATTTTTCTGCTATGTTTCAAAGGCCTTCTGGGATTGCCGGGTTTAAATGGCCTAAATGGACTACAGGGTCAAAAAGGTTTGCCAGGACCTCCAGGTAAAGAATGAAAAGTGCTATGTCAAACATGTATATTTTAAAACTGTGAGGTCTCATTTGGTATTTAATGATTGGCATTGTGTGATGGCTAACTCGGTATCATCTATTGTGATTGGCTGTGACTCTCTAGTTCATCAGGCAGGGATTTTTCCTAGCCAGAGACTGATCGTGGAATCTTCCTCATATGAAGCTGGTGATCTATCATTGATATGGTTCTTTGCCAGAGATATAGGGGAAGTTATTACAGAAGGGTTGCTGAAAATCACAATCTTAAGAATTGTTGCCAATGGTTGGCCTTAATTTTAACAAGAAGCAATATTAAATTTAAGAACATCTCACTTAAAAAATTTGAAGTTTTATTTGAATGGCTTCAGCTGTCATTAGAATGAGACAAAAATTTGAATGGCTTCAGCTGTCATTAGAATGAGTTAATTCAGTAGTTCTCAAACTTTTTTGCATTGGGATCCACCTTAAAAAAAATTTCTTTAGCAGCCAGTCAAGCCTCAGTGGCTATTGGGCAGCAGTGGTCCTCCCCTCAAAGTAGCAGGTTATTTAACCATTGATGCATATGGCCTAATCCACCCTGTCAGTTTTGCAAACCACCCAAAATTGAGTTGTGACCCACTTGGTCAGTCTGAGAACTACTGAGTTAGTGCAATAAGAACTAGCCACAACACCAGAAAATGAAAAGTAACATAACAATAATCATAAAGCAGAAAAATTACTATGAAGCAAGTTATTTGCTGCATTATAAAGATACAAGCATGTGCCTGATGCAACTAGATGACAAAGTGTTGATCCAGAGAGGTCTGTGTATGAAACCTGAAAGCACTTCTGCACATGCATGGGGGATTGCCAGTATTCCCTTCCAGCAGCACTCTCTCTTGCTTCATAGGGTTCCGACCATCAAGGCTCTTTGGGGGCTGCTGCCTGGAAAGGGGAATTGAACAAACTGTGCCCCCATTGACAGTACTGTGGACATTGTCTAGGGGCCAATTCATCCATGATAAAAACCTGTATGGTGGCTTTACCACTTCTCTTCCTTGGGGGAGCCATTTGCAATCCTAAGGTTTAAAACGTTTCACTAGATTTTTATCCTGCCATTCCTCCAAAGCACTTAAGGCTGTACATCCCTGGAGCTGTTAATGGTTCATCCCCACCCCATCCCGTTTATCTGGAGCACCTCTGTGAAGTTGTTTATGCCTGCACAATTAAACTCTTCATATGAATTTTCAGAAAGAGTTGGTAAGGTTTGGATAGCCTTGTTTGGAAAGAAAGAGCGAATGCTTTGGTTCAGATTTCTATTATGCCTGTTTGTGTCTCTTATTCCTATGAAGTTTCATGCTATGCAATTATTGCCATATAAAGGTTTAAGTGAAATGGGGCCTCCTGGATGCATAGGAGAACCAGGACCAAGAGGTGACAGAGGAGCACGTGGACCTCCAGGACTTTCCCCTCCAGGCCCTCCTGGTAACACAGGCCCATTAGGGCCTCCTGGTAAGAAGCAATTTGTTTCCAGTTTAAAAAGACTTTAGAATTCTCTACTGCCTAGTTTAATGAACGAGAATTGGGGGTTGAAATGGTAAGTTCCATTAGTGACATAAATGAGAGCCAATTGATTCCTGGAACGCTCACAAATATTTAAATATAGTGCTGAGAAAAAGGAATGGTCCTATACCACAAACACCAGCTGGAGTCTGAATAAGTCAATAACAGGGACATTGTGCTAACAATACCTGAATCTTCATACTGTTAAATATTAACTATTTTTACATCTCTCCACTCAAAAAGGAAACATGGCACAATACATTTCCTCCTCCTTACAGGAAGGCCTGGTGCTTCGGGGCCAGCAGGTCGTATTGGTCAGCCTTCTGAAATTGCACTTCCTGGGCCTCCAGGGGACCAAGGCCCTGCTGGGCAAGATGGCATCAGAGGTACTGATTTTCCTACATTTTTCTCATTTAGTCTAGAAAAGGAATAAGGAGATGGTTTCCTACCTTAAAGCAGCTCACAATCTACAAAGTCACGAGCAACAGCCATTGGAAGAGGTGTTATGCTAGGATGAAGAGGAACAGTTACTCTATCCCTGCTAAATAAGAGAGACCATCACTGTAAATAGTGTCTCTTTGCCTAGATCAGGGGTGTCCAAAGTTTTTGGCAGGAGGGCCACATCATCTCTCTGACACTGCATTGGGGGCCGGGGGGAAAAAGAATTAATTTACATTTAAAATTTGAATGAATTTACATAAATGAATATGTTAAAGATGAATTTATATGAATGAAGGTCTTGCAATAGATCAAGGCGTATAAAAGGCCTTGTACAAAGCAAGGCTGGCCTTTCCCTCACTGCCACTGCTGCATCACAGGTGTAAAACAGCAAGCAGTGGAGGGAGCCCTCATCCCACAGCTCATGCAAGACGTCAAACAGTTGCTTTCACGCTGAGAGCAGTTGCGTCGGGCCAGTGTGGGCTCCAACAAATCTCCGGAGGGCCAGAGGCTCATTGGAGACTGGGGGCTCCCTGAGGGCCACATTGAAAGGCCTTGAGGGCCGCAAGTGGCCCCAGGGCCGGGGTTTGGGCACCCCTGGCCTAGATAAAAGAGGTACAGTGATAAGACATTGTGGAAAAAATTGTTGTTATTAATACTATCTAATTTTTTGTTTCAGGTCTTCCTGGCAAACCTGGCCCTCCAGGAAAGACTATGTTTGTTAAAGGAGATCCAGGTGAATGTGGGGCTCCTGGTCCCCCTGGAATTGCAGGTCCACCTGGAAGACAAGGAATTAAAGGAATTCCAGGGAATCAAGGAAGAGAAGGTTCCAAAGGTATGGCTTGAGATTACTGGTTTAGAACAAAGTAGCCCTAAGGCACAGTATTTTCTTAATTTTTATAGGTGAGCAATGTTGAACCAAATTCTTTTTTGTTAAGGTCCAGTGGGGTATCCTGGCCCACAAGGGCCTCCTGGTGCTCCTGGGGAGCCTGGGGATCAAGGTTTTCGAGGACCAGCTGGTCCTTTGGGACCCAAAGGTAATTTTTCTTAATTTTGATATCTCTCTTTATGTAGTGGCTGTTCTGAATTCACACTTTCAGTTTTTGCAAAAAAAACTATATAATAATATGCTTTGCACTTATATGCTTTCATGCCATATTTCATTTATTTCATTTATTTATAATAATAAAAGGACAGAAAAGACACAGTAAAAGAAGTAAAAGGAAAAAGAACAGACCAATACTAAAGATACATTTTTTTTTAAAGTGCATAGAATACCTCTCATAGTGTAACATGAGCGAAGTTGAATATTCTAATTACTTACAGCCTTAATAATCTAAATTTCCACCCTTATATCCCGTTTACCAATCTAGTGATGGGGGCTCAGATAGGCCTGCATTGCAGGACCTGGCACATAAAGTGAGCCTTCGAGGTGGGGTACGTGGGGCAAATCTGTCCTACAAATTGGATTGGGCAATTAATATGGTGAAACCATAAACTCTGTCTGTAGTCCACAAAACTGCCTTCATTTATATTAAATTTTATTTTGTATTTTATCTTGCCTTCCTTGTAACCAGGCAACCAGGAGTATGAAGCCTATACTGCAACAAAAATTTCAGTCTAAAGACCATCTTTCTAATCCCACTACCATTATAACCCTCAGCACCCACCAAAACCAGTACAAAAAAGCTAGGTTTTAACCAGTCTCCTGAAGGAGTGTAGGATAGGCACCAACTGAACCTCATTGGGAGGGCATTTCATCCCTCCAAAAGCATTACCCCTACTGGATGCCATTATACCATGGAGGACAAGGGCACCCAGTTCAAGACCTGAGTTAATGATCAATGCATATGGAAAAGCACATATGAGAGGATACAGTCCTTAAGATATCCAAGTTCCAAATGATTTAGGGCTTTAAAGATCATAATCATCACCTCAAGTTGAGCCTAGAAACAAATTTGTAACCTATACAATTCACAAAGAATTGGGGTGATGTATCCCACTCAGCAGACGAAGTTAACCTAGCCGCATATTTTATACCAACTGAAGTGTGAATGCTTTACATGGGCAAGCCTATCTAAGTCCTTCTTAAAATGTGGTATCCAAAACTGGACAGAGGAGATCCGACAAATGCAAAATACAATAAAACTACTGTTCCTAAGAACTGGACTCCATGCCTCTGTTAATACAGCCCAGCATTGCATTGCAGTGCACAACCCAGTCTTAACAATACATGTGCCACACAGTGATTTCATGGATAAATCACAGGGGAGCTGAGATGGGTTCCTGAGATGGGACGGGGAGGCAATGTTTAGTAATGCAGCTGAACAAACTCAAACATCAGTTGAATTCTTGACTCACCCCAAGGTGAGTGTATTAGACCATGTCTAAGTGATTGGAACTCCAAGAAAGCTCCCTAGTATGTATTGCAATCATGGAACCCAAGACGTGGATTCCTAAGGTGACAAGGATTAAAATCAACACACTTTCCACTCGTAGAAAGCAATGCAAATGAATGACAACACCATGTTATTGGAAATTATATCAAAAGATACATGTAGCATTGATATTAACTCTAAATAACCCTTATTTCTAGATACATCAAATGTGAAGAGAAATTACATGCCTCAAAGTATAGAAGACATGCTATATTTATTATTTCCACATTCCCTTCTCTAGATACCTGCTATTATATTAAGTGATACAATTAATCATTGCCTTCAGCATTTTAAAATAGGAGGCCCTGGGTCAGATTTATTACATTAATCTAAATGATGAATGTATACCACTCATCATAGATTTAGAGTTCTTTTATCTATCAGATTAAATATTTCATGAAGAGATTAAAAACAGATGTTGTGTATAATAATGAAAAATCTGAAAAGCATTCTGATGAATAAGTTGTTGAACTTGCCCTGAATGGTCTCTTCAGTTACTAATGTTTGCTTATTTTACATGCACTGATAAACTAATCTCTACGAAAGGCATACTTAACAGTATGGCAGGCTAAGTTGGGTCATAGTTTTTAGTCAAGCAGTTTCATAATCTAAGCTCTTTGTCCAGGAAGAATGCAAAGTTAAGAGGGCAGTGAAAACGAAGGTCCGTGTGATTTCACCCTATGTGAAATTGCACAGGAAAAGAATAATCTGAAGCAAGAAGTGTTCCAAGTAACCGACTTACAGTAGATGGGTGCCCACATGTTTAATCGCAGTCCTGTTATGGGATGAATGATAATACCACATGCAAACTATTATCATTCCCAGTGCATTCTTGTTCTAATCTGTATGCATGATGCTTGTTTCTATCCTGCATGTGAAATGGCTCTCATGATCTGGTTCCCGGCATTCAAATTCTTCAGGTCGAAGAGGTAAGCTAGAAAAGGATGTGTGCCTTCTAGAGAATATTTCTTTGCATGCCTAGTTCCTTTCCTTTATGCAAGAAAGAAACCTGTTTCTGTTCATTGTAGTTAAAACTGCTGATAAAATTCCCTTACAGGCATGCTGCATTCACTATACCTGAGAAGTTAGTGGCACTTCATTTCTTGACCTGAAAATTCCCATTGTCATTATGCTAATTATACGGGTCTCTTTACCTGTGCTGGAAAATATTTTGAATCTCTGGCTAGCAGTACCATACTTTTAGGAACCAGCATCACATTCAGTCATGCACAGAAATCAATTCATGTATTTCAGGTTCCTTGGTTACTCCCTCTCCTCTGCAGCAAATCTATGCCAACATTGGAGCCCTTACTAAACTTTATATTTTCTGTCTCTCTCTTGGAAAAGCATGTGCCCCATTATCTGACGTTGGAGCACACTGCTCACTTTTAATTAAAAAAGCAAGCAAACAAGCCTTTTTCTCACAATAATCCTGTAGTAATTTTCATACATCTGATATGTTCTGGCTGCAGCAAGAATATAGCATTTATTTCCTTTACTCATATCATATGTGCTTGCGGATTAGATTAATCTAAATACTAGATCGTCGAACACTGGAGTAGGTAATGGTTAGGATCTCTCTGAATTTTCTGTCTACTTACATTGTTCCTTCTGTGCTCAGTTCTTCCTACTCATTCATATATATATATTCCTTTTTTTCTTTTAACACTGTTAAATATTTCAGGTGACCCAGGTGAACCTGGAACACTTGATTCCTCCTTATGTCCCAAGATTCCTGGACCTCCTGGAGTATTAGGCCCAAGAGGATCGCCAGGTCCAATGGGATTAATGGGGCCAGCTGGCTTCCCTGGACTCCCAGGTAACAATTTTGTGACTCTGCATCATGTATGGTGAGGAAGAGGCAGGACCATCAACAGCTTTGTTTATGTATCATCCCAAGCATCTTTAAAGTCCTTCCAACCCCAAGGAAAACTGTACAACTCCATGTTGTCCTGTTTTTATCACACATCTGAAAATGCCTTTCTTCAACTTTTTTGTATTTCTTATTATACATATCAATATTTCTTTTAATAGGATTCAAGTATTTTGGCTAAAGAGACTACTCGATTTGTAGTACTTTAGTGAAATCTTTGTCTCTCTCTCTCTCATAATTATAAATTTTCAAGTTGATAACTTATTTTGAGTAGTTTCTAGCTGAAGCTATTGTGAATTTTCACCTGTTTAATATTAGCTTGATGATGTTGTGTCAAACTATTGTTAAATCTACAGGTAAATGTTTGTATTTCAGGAGAAAAGGGTGAAGAAGGGTTATTAGGTCTGCAAGGTCAGGATGGTTTGCCTGGGCCACCAGGACCACCGGGTGACCAAGGTGAAATTGGAGAAAAAGGATACACAGGCCCACAAGGTAAATATTCTGCCACAAGCAATAATTTGCCAGTTTGAAAGACACTCCACTGACTCTGGATCCATTTCGGAGGACAATTCAAAGTGTCTGCTTAAGCCTTAAACCCTAAACAGCTTTATCCCATCTTGTTTCTCCACTCTATAAGGTCCTCCAGGCCAACCTGGGATGCCGGGACCACCAGGTCCAGAAACGAGAGCTGCTAGTGGATTCCTGCTTGTTGTTCATAGTCAATCAGACAGGGAACCACTTTGTCCAGAGGGAATGCCAACTTTATGGACTGGTTATAGCCTGTTGTATCTTGAAGGGCAAGAGAGAGCCCATAATCAAGATCTTGGTGAGCACCTGCTATTTTTATCATGACAGAAAACAGTGTGTGTTTTTGTGCTTTATTGTTATTGGGTACTCGAATCTGGTACAGTGCACTTGAATGCAATCTTGTCATGGGACAAGACTGAAATAAACTCCACTAGTGAAAATTTGAGATGGTACAAGAGGACAGTATCTTGCTGTAGAACAGTGGTTCTCAAACTTTTAGGGAGATTTACTTCCTAATAATAATGATACAGGTATTTATATACCGCCTTTCTTGGTCATCAGATTTCTCCTCAGACTTTATTCAAGGCGGTTTAAAAGGGCAGGCTGTTCTAAATCCCCATAGGGATTTTTACAATTGAAAGGTTCTATCTTTCAAGAACCACAACATTTCAGATGGATCTTTCTGATCTGGTATCACATTCTGGCCTCCAGTTTCCTCCCACGCAAGGTGACAAGGAGCTCCTTCATCTCTCACATGGAGGGCAGCCTAGACGCTTCTTCGCTCACACCGAAGAGCAGGTGGAATAACTCAGCTGGGCTTGTCAGCTGCTTCAAGGTCTCTCCATTCAAGGTGCCGGTGGCCTCAAACTGGCGACCTGCGGATGTTATCTTCAGGCAAATAGAGGCTCTACCCTCTAGACCAGACCTCCTGCCCTCCTAAGTAAGTCTTTGTGGGGGAGGGGCAAGGGCAGTGACACATTCCCCAAGACTGTGTCGCAAAGAGGGGGCGAGGGGGAGTGCTTTCCTTACTGTGGGCTTGGGCAAGCAGCAGAAGCTGTGGGGAGCCCCACGCAGCCCTCCTCAGGGTTCCCTGAGGCTTGGAATGTTGAGAAACAGCTCGCAATCCACCTCCTGGCTGTGATGTGAAACCAGAAATAGTTTGCGCATGCTGTTTCTCAACATTCCAAGCCTCAGCGAGACCTGTGGGGCTCCCCACATCTCCTACTGGTTGCCTAAGACCACAGTAAGTGAAAGCGTGACAAGATCTTGGGGATTGTTTCGTTGCTCTCTTCCCCCACCCCTTAAAGGGACAAGGGAAACTTTACATGAACTGGTGGGTCGTGACCCACCAGTTTGAGACCCACTGTGTAGAGGGTTTGAAATGGCCCTCCATTCATTTTCATGTAGGTAGGAACTGTAAAACATACAGTATTTGGTGACTGGCATTGGCATGGCCTAGATTTCAAGTGTGACCAGCTGAAGCCCTTGCAGGCACAGCACATCAGACTGAGCCGGTGCTGTTGTTCCACCAAGTTACAGGGTTGGAGGAACTGGGGGATTTTTCCACTTTGAGCAGCTCCATCTGTGTTTCACCTGCAGTGGGTCTTCTCTCTGCCTCCTTACTGGAATCTTCATTATCAGGCTGCTTCTGTAGGTAGCCACCTGCATAAGGAGGGTCCTGCTGCAGGTCAAAAATCCATATAGTCCAGCATCCTTTCAGTGGCTAACTAGATGCCTCTGGTTGTAGACACATGCTAAAGGTCATTCTTGCCATTTGTAGGGGAAGGGTTTGCATTTTTTTTTTGGTTTATTTGTAACAGGTTTTTTTTTTTTAGCAACTACACATGACTTTTTGTCTGCTAGTGTTATAACAAGGAAATGGCAAGTGTGTTCAGATCATGGTGTTCCTGAAATAAAACACCAGTAGCTTTAAAGCACAGTAATGTTTTAGAGCTTGTGCAGATTACAGAGGATTTCAGGAATTATCACCATAACAGCTCCGATGTTTCCTTCTGAAGGAAATCAGTCGTTCAACTCCAGGATGCTGCCAGATGAATGTTGAGGATCCATAAGTGTTAGCAAATCCTCAGACTTCTAAGGGTAGCTTTTATGGTTTTTGAAGGTGGGGATTTACATTTTAATTTGCACTTAGAATCTCCGAGAGGTGAGAGCATTGCACAACCTGAAAACTTCAGAAGTTCAATAAACAACCTTTGAGCTATCCATCCCTGCACACTGCACAATGAAAACCGTTGCACTGTCTGCAGACTTCCTGGCAAGGTTGAACAGGATTCATCATGAACAGAATAATCTGAACCACCTGCCACAGCTGCTGATAGTCCCAGAAGGGGAGGGAGGAGGCTGCCTTGCCTGGAGGTGGGTCTGATGACAGGTTTAATGCCCGCTAGGTAGAGGCTGACTGGAGATAGGCTACCTGTAGAAAATGCTGGCCGTGGGGTGCTGGTGCAATGTAGCTCGCTCACTGGATACGAGGGTCTCAGAATTGCCAGGTATCTGGCTGCTAAGCCTCTGTGTGAAGCCAGGAACCATGATCAGGAGTGGAAGTCACAGAAACTGCTCCTTCTCCTCCTCCTGAAGGGTATGTGAGTAGGAACAGCTCCTTTTGTTTTCGGTAAACCCACTTGTGAATTGTGCAAGACCTCAACTCTTCTTACTGAACTCATGGCCCCAGATCACACAGACATAGCTGTGGAACTAGAACGTTACACCATAAATCATACAATTCATACACCGTACACTGAAGATCATACTCTGTACGATTTTGATACAAATTGTGTATTGGCTATTTATTGGACTCTGTAGAATTTGAATGGAACTATTCAAGTATTCTGTTACAATTTTTTTTTTTAATTTGCATGGATAATGATGAAACCTCAAAAAATTTTTCCCCTTTGTTCTAGGACTGGCTGGCTCTTGTCTTCCTGTGTTCAGCACCATGCCCTTCGCCTACTGCAACGTGAATGACGTTTGCTACTATGCAAGTCGAAATGATAAATCGTACTGGCTGTCAAGTGCTGCTCCTCTACCCATGATGCCTGTCTCTGATGATGAAATACCACCCTACATTAGCAGATGTGCTGTGTGTGAAACGCCTGCACAAGCTGTTGCAGTTCATAGTCAAGATCAATCCATTCCTCCCTGTCCATTGAACTGGAGAAGCCTATGGATAGGTTACTCATTTTTAATGGTAAGATTGAAGACTGTTGGGGTCCGTTTCACCACAGGGACTTGCTATGGGTTAACAGGTCGTGGGTCCCATGATAGCTGCAGTTATCACTTGATAAACGATTCTAAACGTTTCTAAACGTCTTCCAAGGTGCCAGGGGAAGTCAGTGCTACATCTGGGATAGCACCTTCTGCAGGCTACAAGCAGCGTCAAGATGCTAGGATAGGAAAGGGAGGGGTACTCAGCTTCCAGGACTGACCCAGCCTGCTACTGGATAACAGGTTTTCTCCCCTGTGTGGCAGAGATCAGCCACTATTTACACTCTCCCCTGTCTTTCTGTAGCCTTAGTAGATATATTACTGTAGCACAGGCCAAATGAGAAAAGTGGCTTTCTTTTGTCTCCTGATTCCACCACTGCCACCATGTTGGGGAACAAGCACCCTCCATTCCAAGCTGTGGAAAGGGTCCCTGTCCCTCTCCTATCTGACCAGGAAAGGAGAAGGCACTGAAAGCATCTGGCTTCTGTGTCACTTTTGTAGCACAAAATGGGTATACAGCAGCAACTAAAGCCCATCAATGTCAGGAGAGCAGTTAAGGTGTGGCCAGTGATTCTCCAAAAGGGTTTCATTGGTACCTTTCCATTTTCCCACCTTTTAATCCTCAGCACTGCGACTAACAGTGTGTGACTGCTCCCTCTTTATCCTCCTGAGTACCTCATGCTCACTGAAGAAGGGCAGCAACTCTCTGTCTCTCCCCTCCTGAAAAAAAGCTTTTTTTCCCCCCTAAATAAGACTGGGAGTGGAAAATGGCATGAGACAAAATGGAGACCTAGCAGGTCAGGTGGGAATAAAACAGAGGACATCTCCAGCCTCCCTCCTTTCCTGAGCAAGTGGCTTCCCCTTACCTTTACAGGGTTCGAGATTGAATTGTGGAAAGACCCAACTAGGAGCACTGAGGGCTGGCCTCTGAGGCACAAGCATAATGGAAAGAAATGGGCCCATGTTGGAAACAAACTCAGCAGTTTGGTTTAAAACCATTCCTGTGCAAAGTTCCTCCACCCAAGAGCTGAGGAGCCTTCCCTTCAGCGTTTTTGTTTGAGGGTAGGATTAGTGAACATACACACACATTCCTACCAGACAAGGGCAGTACCTTCCTCCTTTCTTGAAAAGTGGCTTTTCTGCTCACAGAAAGCAGGACACCAATCAGCAACCTAAGGAACACCTGAACTTTAGACCAAGTTGTCCTACAGAATTGCAAAAGACTATCCTCACTCCTCCTCAGTCCTGTCATTTGGGATAATGACAGCAAAACTAGATGCCATTTACATCTTCCTGCTCAGGGAAGATTTTTGAGAAGAGCCTCTGTGTGTGCTTTACTTACCCTAATTTGACATAGGGGGTGATATTGTAACATGGCTCTTTCAATCAGTCTTGGCGCAATGGAACATAGGGAAGGGTGTTGTTTAGTACTAATAGACTCTAATCAAACAGGGCAAATGTTTGATCAGAGGGAAAAGAGAGCACAATTGTAGTAACATGGAGTGGGCAACAAAGTGCCCACAACATTGGTCAGCATTACAGTCTGAAAGATATAATTGTAGGAAAATCACATTGACTTCACTAAGATTCTACTAATGGTAGTTCTACTACTTCTACTAGCTTCTACTACTAAGATTCTACTAATGGTAGCTCAGAGTGTAGCTTAACCCATTTTTGCCCAGCCAACAGGTGTACACATTTGGTCCCTGATGCATATATGCAACGTTGGGCCTAAACTGAAATCCTGTGTACACTTACTTGGCAATGTCCCACTGAACTCAATGAGACTTACTTCTGAGTAAATATCAAAGGGTGGCAAGTGCGTTAACCCCTGCTAATTGGGTAAGAGGCACTTTTTCAAGTGGGTGCTCCTTTTTTTAGCAGGGGGAGAGTAACTGGCCCACCTCACCCCAGCACTGTCTGTTCTAGTGGCTGTCTGCTGGTATTGCTTTGCATCTTTTTAGATTGTGAGCCCTTTTGGGACAGGGAGCCATTTAGTTATTTGATTTTTCTCTGTAAACCGCTTTGTGAACTTTTAGTTGAAAAGCGGTATATGAATACTGTTAATAATAATAATAATAATAATAATAATAATAATAATAATAATATCTTGTGCCTTTTTTCGACGTTTCTTCTAGCACACTGGATCTGGTGATCAGGGAGGTGGACAGTCTCTCATGTCTACTGGAAGCTGCCTTGAAAACTTCCGATCAGCACCTTTCATTGAGTGCCAGGGTCAGCGAGGAACCTGTCAGTTTTTTGCCAATAAATACAGCTTCTGGTTAACAACAGTGAACCCAGAGTTGCAGTTTGCATCTGCTCCTCTCTCACTGATTCTAAAAGATGGGCAAGAACAACGGCGGACTATAAGTAGGTGTCAAGTCTGCATGAAACATGGCTAAAAGATGGGGACATTTCTAATAATAAAAAGGGGGTGTAGTAAGTTGCACTAAAGCTGTAAATGGTGCTAATCCCTTGATTTTCTCTGAAAATGTGGAACACTGAAAATGTGGAACAAGAAAGTTGTCACGTACACTACAAGTTTTGAGCTAGTATCAAATGGCTACAAGTCACGTTAGAGTTTGATTTCTGAACAGAGCTTAGATGAATGTAGAAGGCTGATTGTGTATATGAGTAAGCCAAAAGAAAACGAATGAACTGCTGGAGTTCTGAACTTCTGCCTGAAGACAGACTACTTGAAATTTTCCAGCTTCAAGCAAATTGGAAGCCCCAGGAGTGCAGACTGCCCCTTTTTTCACCCGGAGAAGAATTTCAGAGGTACAATAAAACATCAGTGGTGCCTAAACAGCTTCTCAATGTATCTGCTGTGGTGGACCAGGAAATTCTTTTTCCAATGTGCCAGGGACCAGCAATAAATATAGACAGGTAGTATACCAACTCTCAGCTCATCTCTCCTGCTTCTCTCTTCCCAAGTCAGAAGCTTCTCTCCTGCAGCCTCTCATAAGTCCAAGTCCCATGGCAAGCCTCAGGCGGCTTCATGGTTTCAATCTCTCAGCCATTTTCAACCACTGTGCATTGGTGTGCCATGAATGGTCTGCATGTATGTGGCAGGAGTTTGGGAGAGGGTCATATATTAGTAGGTGAGGGATGTGAGCCCCCTGACCAGCAGCATGGTGTATCTTTTCAAATAGTCAGAAAAATTGACAATGTGCCTTAAGCATGTTAGTGCTCTCTCAGTTTGCAGTGAGATAAAAAGTTTGAAAATCATTGCTTCAGATGCTGAGAAACATCTGGAGCTATGCCATGGTCCAGCAGTCGATGGCTTGTGGGCGGGCTCCAGTTCCCAGACCACAGTTTGAGAAGTACTGCCATAAAAGAACCACTTGTCTAGGAACGAGTAAAAGAAGAATGATAAGGGGATCGAAGGATTGCTGGATCAAGCTTTGGAGAAAGAAGAGATAACAACCAGATGGGCAGATTGATGTTGCCCAGAGGAGCAGATGACACAAAGCGCAGCAAAGCCAAATTTCAGCTCTTTGGAGATCACTGACCAAGAAGCAGCATGCACATCAAAACTGTGGCCTCAAGACAGTACTACACTGAAGTTAGGCATTCTCGTCTGTATACTTGCATAGGTATGATTGGATAGGGACAAAATTAGCTAAATATTTGCTAAATATTAGCAAAATATAGGGACAAATTAGTAAACGAATGCAATTAATATCATGCTTTTCTGTTATCAAATAAAACTTTTATAAAGTCTGCATGGGTTTGTCATGACTCATTCTCAAACAGTGGCTCACACTGCAGTCCTATGCATGTTCACTCAGCAGTAAGTAAATAGTAAGTCTAGTTCTGTCCAATGAAGCTTATTCTGAGGAATGTACGCACAGGATTGCAGCCTTAGACGCTCTCAATAAAATCCCTAGGCTATGCTAGGCTGCAGCCAGATCACCTATGGGCTGGTAGGACTGGGAACTGTAGTTTTTATGGCCTTGGTGCAGCTGCACTTGTGGCAGTGTGCTTGTGCTTGCTGGAAATGTCTGGAAAACTTAAAATCCTATCCATAAGCACAAGCTAACTTGCAATAGGTACCTATGTGGAGTGTGTCACTGCTCCAAACTCCTCGGGTCTTTTTGATGCATTCCAATGAGTGGAAGCCAATAAAACATGTATGTTTTCTTCCTTAGTTACCTGTTTGAACCTGTTCATGCTTTATGATCAGTGACAGGCTTGGCTTCCTGACCAGCCATTAGAGATTCAGCTGACAAGTACCACAGTCATTCTTCTCAGTACCTGAGTTGTGGAATTTCCTCCTTAAAGAGATTAGGCAGACTCCTTCTCTCACTTTAGAGGGTTGGTAGAGGAGACGTTTAAATCTGCTGCTTAAAAAGGTTTTATCTTCTGCTATCTTTCAAGATTACTGTCACTCATTTTTAATTTGTTGATTTAAAAACAAACCTGGTTTTATTCCTTTACATGCTTTTTCAGCTGGTTTTATACTTTATTTATTGGATTTGTAATCCGCCTTTCTCCCCAAAGGGCAGCCAAGGCAGTTCCGAAGGGCATCCAAGGCTTTAAATTTAAAACTGGAGTAAAAATGAATTCAATAACAATTTATTTATATTATCAGTATCAGCTTTCCTTATGAACCCAGTTAAACCAAAACAAAAGATTTCATTTCAATAGATAGAATGGTAGTCCCAACCCATGTCAAAGAATGTTGGAAATGTAATGGTCGGCACTAAATGATTGAGGGCAAATCCTATCCAACTTTCCAGCACTGATGCAGTCGTGCCAATGAGACATGCGTTGCAACCTGTGGTAGGGGGGCAGTCCTAGAGGCCTCCTCCAGCTAAAGGAATGTTTGTTCCCTTTCCTCAGGGCTGCACTGGCACTGGAAATTTGGATAGGATTGGACCCTGACTCATTTAGGATAAAGCCGTCAGCCTTACTTTCTACTTGTAAACAATTAGGTGATGCACTTCTTTGAAATTCTACTTGCAGATGTGTCCCCAGTCAGCAAGGTTTGGGACCATGCAATCTACTCTAAGGACAGAGAGTGGGATTTGAGCTTACCTGTGAATTCCCCTTCTCAGTAGTTTTAGGTCGGGTCAGTGTGGTACATCTGGGAAGCTCCTCCCTTTCAGGCAGACAGGTCAGAGGATAGAAGACTAGCTGAAAGGGAAGGGGTTCCCGGATACCCCAGTCTGACCTTGCTTCTTCAAGCACTGGCAAGAAATTGCCATGCTCTCAGCACTACAAATGAGGCAAGTGGAATTGGATGCCCCTTGGCTCCTGTTGGCTTTCTCCCAGGGGTCAGTTTTAAAGCTGCTCTGCCACCTTTTTAATATTATGCACCAGCAGTCTGGTTCCATTTTGGTTCAAGTGAAGCCTGTCACTCTTGTACAGACCCGGCTTGTCCCAAAACATTCCCCAGTGCCTAAGAAATCTAAACCCCTCCACCTGCCTTCACAGTCTCAACCATGCATTGAGACCCCTAAGTTCTGCCTGCCTAGCTGGCCCTGTACATGAAACAGGTAGCACTTCTGAAAATGCAACCTTTGGGGTCCTGGCTTTGAAATTCCAACCTAGCAGCCTAAATTTGGTCTCCTGGCTACATTTCCCCACGTTGTTGCCAACATGGCACCACAACAGCAACCTCCTCCCCAGCACTATCTACCAGCCTATCTAGATGAGACGTGATGCCTGCAACCTTTGCAAGAAGCAGGCAAGTCACCATGTGGTCCTCACATCCATCTCAGACCATCCATCACATCCATCACATTCTCTATTTTCCTGACAATCAAATCACCCACTACAAGGAGCACCCAACCCCCCACCCACTAAGGAGTATCCTTAATGCAACTGGAAACCAGCTTGTTCCCTGAAGAAGGGGTCCTCCCCCCCAGGAATTATTTCTCTCTTCTCCCGGATGATGTCCTCCAGCCCTGAGACTTCCTAACCTGGTAGCTGAGGAGCTGCCTCCCTAAGGGTGGGATGATGCCTGCACATCCCTGGAAATCTTACGATGGTCCTTCTCTGCCTGCCTCTGCTTCTCCAGGTCAACAACCAAGACTTCAAGGAAGAAGACCCATTTCCTGAAGCTCCGTGCACTGAGAACACACCCATGACTTGTACCCCAGAGGCAGACAGTCAGTGCAAAACACTGGATAGCTTCCAACCTGCTGCTGGCTGTCTGACTGCAGATTTTTTTTTGGGGGGGGGGGAAGATTCTTAAGAAAGCTTACACTGGTTTTCTGCCCCTATTCTCAAGGGAAGTAAAGGGCAGTGTTTGGGGCCCTGGCTTCTGTGCCCTGCTGCTGCTGATCTCACACAGATGCTTAACTCGCTCTGTCTTACCTTGGCCCTTTGTCCCAGGAGGCACTTCAGCCCAAGGAGGCCACTCGCAGTACGTGCAGTGAAACATTAACAGGCTAAAGTCAATAGGGCTAAATTGATTTAAAGTTTAGTACTTCAGTTTAACTGGATTTTGAATTGGACTGATACAGAAATTCTTAAAGAATCAGAGTCTAAGCAACAGATGCTTTTGTGCTCTACGAGCACTGCTGTGACTCTTCAGAAAGTATTAACTCATAGTTCTGCTATTCCTGGAGATATAGAAAGCTATGTATCATCTGGATCAAACCTGACAACGAACAGCTTTCCCTATGCCTGACAGAATGCATTCAACTTTAAAGGGAAAGAAAAGTAAAATGCATATTTACTGAATACAATCCTTCATAAGAGTGAACAATCAGACTCATTTGGCTTTCCTTCACCTGCTCTATTGGGCTGTGGCTGGTTTTCAATGTGATGTAGGTAGGCATTAAAAAATTGTGATACTTACTTCACTTCTGTGAACATTGGAGATTCCCATGTAGATAGTAAAAAATAAAACAGAGGCAAGCGAGCAAAATTGCCTGACTTTTAGTAGGAACAAGCAACTTTTGGGTACTGGATAAGTACAGACTCCTGTAGGGTGTATTTTATTCCTTTAGGTCAGTGGTTCCGAAACTTAACAGAGGTCATGGTACTCTTATTTTGTGGCAAACCTTTTTCCCAGCTCTCCCAGGTGCAGCCATCTTGGATCGCACAATTCTAGCCAGATTTCACCAAAAAAACACACATCTCATGTGGTTCAAGATGGCAGCATCAAAGAGAGCCAGAAGAGGCCACCAGGGACATCCTGTGGTGCCCCTGTGAGTTTGCGACAACATACTCAGGTGCTGCGGTGCCCAGTTTGGTAATCACTGCTTTAGGTTCTGAATTGGAAGCCAAGGACTTTGGAAAATACTTGATACAAAATACGCACTGTATGATACACATACAAAAGCCAACCAATACGAGTGGATGGATGGATCAAGTACACTGTTCTTGAATCTCACTGCAAGTTATGCTCTTGCTCAGGGGTGGACAAAGTTTCCACTTTAGGGATCCTGGACCTTTAACAATCGTATAAGAGAGAGAGAATTTAAGCAAGTACAGCTTGTCATCTGTGAGATGACTAGCTGCACCTGCTGAAATTCCCTCTTCTATACAATTGTTAAAGGTCCAGGATCCCTAAAGTTGAAAGTTTGCCCACCCATGCTCTTGTTCAACTCAGTGCATTATACTAATCATCACTGATCTAAGCAGAATGTTGCAGAGCCTTCTCTAGTCAATACAAATCATGTAGCAGGATGCTCACCTCCCTACCAAGTCTACAGAGTTCCCCCAAAGAAAAATCATGACAATGTTTTTGGGGGTTGAGGGAAGGGAATCCTCATTCAGCCCACCAAGTGATTCAGAGGAAGACTCCAGAGATGCCTTAAGGCCTAACAAGTAGGATTAAAACACACAAACACACACTCTACACATTATATATTATGTTTTCATGCAAAATAAAGCGAGCATGGATATTTGTGCATTCCTAGCTACGCATGCTTTGACAATTTATTCTGGCTTTAGATGCCAATTTGCCGTGCTGTCATGACAAATCTGTTGTTACCATGGTAACTTCCACAGTCAGTGCTTAGACTGTCACTGAAATACTACCCTCTACTTTAAACTAACAACAATATTTCATGGCACATTTTTAAAACAGTATTTTACCGAGAAAATGGAGCCATCCACAGGAAACATTCCTTCTTATGCTTTCCTTGTGATGTCTGCATCTTTTCTCTAAACTGACTGGAATCGCAGTCTGCCTGGAAGATCAAAGCTGCTTGGTTGGCAACCTTCAGTCTCGAAAGACTATGGTATAAGCCTACAGCACCCAGTATTCCCAGGCGGTCTCCCATCCAACTACTAACCAGGCCTGGCCCTGCTTAGCTTCCAAGATCAGACAAGATTGGGCATGTGCAGGGTTTGGTTTTTAAAAAAATTATTCTTTTCAATGTTGCAGGGTGTATACAGATCACAGATTCCAAAACAAAAACCTTAAAGGACCAGGCTGAGAATGGGCTCAGGTCTATTTTCAAGCTTCAGGGAGTTGTGGCAACCACAAATTCTGAGATACACACAGCAAAACCCCAAGTTTGTTGGTCCACCCAAAAGTAACTGTGCGGCTGACATACTAGCTGCAGAAACCTGGATGAGCCCACAGAAATTCACAGTGCTGTTGGAAAGCTTTCTGTGTACATGCTGGTACCTGCCATTGTGTTTAGTAATCTGTCATACATACACAGCTGATACATTAGTTCAGAAAGCCAGAACTATGTGCCTGAACCAAAGTCCCTGAAATTATTTGCAGGATATTACATTACTTGAGTAGTAATTGGAGCACAAGTCAAACACTTCTCTAGTGGTTTATTTTCAGATACAAGATGCAGTGCAACTAAGAGGCTGTAGCTCACTTGGATTTCTCTCAGGCTCACTTGGATTTCTTTTGGATTTTCCAAAAATCACTGCCTATGAGACTGCATAGCTGAGTTGGAAAGCTGTTATCTGGGTTGAACAGGGTAGAGTGTCAGCTTACAGGGCTGGCCTTAAGCCGATTTGCTGAAATTGGGCCCTGCGGTGAGCAGATTGCCCACTGCCACAGCTGCGATCTTGGTGTCCTGGAGGCTGGTGAGGCAAGTGGGGCATCTGTGTTTTTGGCCTGCTCGGCTGCCCCTGACAGACCTGAAATGGGTCTCCCACATGTAGTTGGAGGTGATGTCATCACATTACTACCAACTATTTCTGGGTGCCACATTTCACATGTGGCACCACAAGTGCACGGCTGCAGTCACTGTAGTCAGGGTGTAGGTGTGGGAATGCTCTGCATTGGGCCCCACTGCTCATGAGGCTGTCCCTGTCAGTTTATCTTTGCTCAGGATCTTTCTGGGCAGCTTACAAGAACCAGCCACACTACTAAGAAAGGGACAATTATTTTAAACAGCCAACTTCCTGGGTCAGCACAAAGGTGTTCTGAAATAAGGTCCAGTTGCAGCACTACAGTACTGAAAGTGGAACAAAGTACCATACAGTAGTTGCCAAGAAGTCATTACACATCCTTCAGTGGCTGGTTGGTAAGCACTCAGGCACTGGAATGGTGAAGGCTGAAGCTTACCAGCTTGAGGGGACTTGGAGAAGCCTCACTGATGATACTGACCACTTTCAGTTGGGTGTATAATGAACAGCAAAGACCAGTTATATGATGATGTATGTAATGGCCTGGATACAGTGTGTGGTCACCACATAAGAAAAGCACTAGGCCAGTGTTTCTCAAACTTTGAGGGAGCTTTACTCCCTCAGTAAGTTCTTGCGGGGGAGGGGCTAGGACAGTGATGTGATCCCCAGGATCGCATCGCTAAGGGGGAGTGAGGGGGGGTGCTTTGCACTTACTTTGAATGATGCAGGGCTGCTGGAGGCTGCAGGAGGTGCAGGGAGCCCTGCGCAGCCCTCTGCAGAATTCCCGGAGGCTTGGAACGTTCAGAAACAGCAGGAGCAAAGCACCTCCTGCAAAATGGAAGTGCTTTGCGCCCACTTTTAGTGAACGTTTCAAACCTCTGGGAGCGCTGTGGAGGGCTGCGCAGGGTTCCCCGCACCTCCTGCAACGATCCTGGGGATCGTGTCACTGTCCCTTAAAGGGACAGAGGAAGTGTTACATGAACTTTGAGAACCACTGCACTAGGCAATAACATCTGTGTCTCTCACCTTGGTAGGCAGCACTAGCAATTATGGTTGGTTGGCAATCTTCAGTCTTGAAAGACTATACCAGGCGGTCTCCCATCCAAGTACTAACCAGGTCTGACCTTGCTTAGCTTCTGAGATCAGATGAGATCAGGCATGTGCAGGGTAAAAATGCTGCCATACCACCACTGAATTAGGGGAGGTTGGCAAATCAGACATGTAAGTTAATAACAGCACGACCCACTGTTTGCTGAGGTTCTCATTTTCTTTACAAGAGCATAGGAGAAGCTTTTAGTTGTGTGTTCTAAGTTATAACTTATAACACTGAAACTGGAACAGAGTACCATACTCTAGAATAGATGGCACATTTGTGCCCACATAATATGAGGGATGAGTTGTAGACAATTAGGGAATCGATATGCACAAGTGTAACTTAGACTCTAGAAAAGATCTGGCAATATCTCTTACACACTGTATCTAGTACCAACCATCTGCAGCGGAACAGGATTCAATTATTTACGCAATAGCAAACATTCTTGGAAACAAATCAGAAATTGCTATAAATCATGCATTCCCCTTTATGTACTCTTTTTCAGAACTTAACTACAACAAGATTATTCTAGGATAATAGAAATATATCTATTATAGATATATAGAAATATATGTACTATATTTCAATGAATTTAAGGAAAATTCTTCTACAGCAGTGGTTCCCAACCTGGGGTACATGTACCCCCCAGGGGTACTTGCCATGACCTTTAGGAGTATGTGAAAAAGGATTGAATAATAGTAGAAAAAGGCAGGTCTGTATTAGAACGTCTTGCAAGGCAGGAAGGATGGCAGTTAGGTCATCAGTTCATGTATTATCAGATACAGATCAGTAGTTGTATAAATTTGAAATTACAGCAACAATATTAATTACAAACATTTTGCTAATATGAGGGGTACAATTTTTGTAAATGGGTTGCCAAGGGGTATGCAAGTGAAAAAATGTTGGGAACCACTGTTTTACAGGATCAGATAATTCAGCTGTAAATCAGGTTATCTGACTTTTAATTGTAGTGCATACTTTTTATATTGGGGAAGAAGTGGCATATTTCTCAAGCAGAAAATGAGAGATTAAAAACAACACCACAGTTGATCAAAATTGAAGTGCAGAATGTATGTATTTATTTATTTAAAAAGGCAGGGAAATAAAAAATGCCAGTTAATTCACATACTATAATTATGAATGACGAAAACGTTTTATAAACAGGAATGTTTCATGATTGTGGATAAACTATGCAACTAGTGCCCTCTGTCCTCCAGTCAACTTAGGGCACAATCCTAACTGCACGCAAAGCATGTTTGCGCCTCCTCAGGAGGAAGCCAGGCCGGCGCTCCAAGAAGCGCCGGCCTGCAGAGGCTGATGGAAGCCTCCGCACCAGCTTCCCCCCAGCAACTTGCATTGGCTCGGATGAGCTGATGCAAGGACAAAGGGTAGGAGGAGAGAGGGAGGCATTCCTGGGCAGAGGGAGGGAGGGTGATGGGCAGCCCCCGGGGGCGGGTGGGGAGCTGGAGACTGGGCTGAGATCCGGCAGTTATGCCAGATCCCAATCCCCGCCCCCAGGAGAACAGAGTGGCTTCAAGCAGCTCTACTCTCTTTGGATTTGTGCCACCTCAGGAGGTGGCGCAAGTCCGAGGAGATCCATTGTGGCCAGCAGCCCTTTCTCAGAGGTAAGGGGAAAAGTTTCCCCTTGCCTCTGCCTAAGCCGCTGCTGGCCACAATCCTGCACTGGATACAGCACAAGTCTCCTGGCTTGCTTGTTGCAGCACAAGTTAGGATTACGCCCTTAAATGATTTCTGGTATCTTATGAGGTAAGGTGTTTAAAGGGCACCTTCACCACCAACACTTGCAGTTAAGTATATACACCTTGTTCAGTTTACGTGTTACTTTTTGAAAACAGGAAAATGGCAAAAGCTGCCAGTGAATCAGTGAAATCATACAAAATCAAAATATGGCTATAAAGAAAGAAGATTAGAATGGGAACAGTTAGGGTAGATTCTTTCCCACAGGGCAAAAAATAAGCTCAAAAATTTATACTGCTTAAAGCCTGCAAACAAACATTAGTATACATGCATGTGGCTCAGACAGTTTAGAATGCTGTCTAAACACAGTTTTGCACAGTCAGGGCACATATGGAGAAGACAGCTCTTTTCTGCGGCAAGAGGTCTGCAAAATTTGTTTAGAGACCCTCTACAATCACATAAGAGGTTCTGAATTCTCAGCATCTGGAAAGCCCACAGCCATTTTGTGTTTGCATGTTCATCTTCCTTCTCTTGGAATAAAGCTGGCAAAGGAAATGCAAAAATGAAGCACAGCCAAACAATATCCTGCACATAATGAATATTTGATATTTTTACTTGAAATTTTTTTGATGAAATCCAGAAGACAAACAGATTATTTCAACTGTACTTCTGCCATGTTAATTTCAGCTGTTTCTCATGATATGATGTATATACATCCTGGGCAAAACTCCTTGGAGAGGTAGATGTGTCACAGCTTCAAAAACAGAGACCACTGCCAGTAAATCACACACCTTATGCACACTTTATGATTTAAAAATTCAAATTCCTTCTTATATACAAAAAAAGGATGAAGTTCTGGTGCTAGCACATTCACATAAGGGTGCAGTGACAGTCACTGTATGCAAAGATACTAAAGACAAAATCACAGGGGCCCCTCTCTCTCCATACAGGTCAGTTCTTAATGATTTTAGAACTAAAAGATGGCTACAGTTACCAGCCAGCAGGCCTACAGATGGCGTGTCTGAGCAAACCTAAAGTTATTTAGAACAGCTAAACCACATCTTCAATTTCTTCAAGACATATCCAACTCTGTTATGCTTGGATTCCCCATAGCATATTGGGAGACATAAACCCTGATCTACAATGAAGTGTAAACAAGGAGCTCATATAAGCAAAGGCTTGGGGGGCTCCATGTGTACAGCAGCATTCCTTAACAATGAAGAGCTTTTCATAAGTCCCACTCCCTGAAGTGAATAGGTGGCGTCTATTGAACAGCTCCCATTCATTTCAATGGGGTTTATGCAAGAGATGTTTCCATTGGATTGTAGCCAGGATGAGAATACTAGAATTCATCTTAACAAAGAAACTTTTTCCATTAAACGTTTGCATCCACATGTACACGTTTACAATACAGAAGTACGTGATGATCAGACTAGGAAACATCACAAGAAACAAGTTTGATTCAGGAACCACCACCATTGGACAACAAATAAATAAAATTAAACCCACCTATACACACGAACACAAATAATCCCCTGCTGGAAATCCATGACTTGCAGTGTTAAGGATGAAGTTTTATTGATTATAATGTCTGCTACATTTGATCTCAGAAGAAATGTGGTTGCATAGCAAACTTGTATGCTGTCCAAATATAGCAAGTAATTCTATAGTTAAGATCCTAAGAGGAGGAGGAGGGTAATTAGTAATTACTGATCAAACATTAAAACTGTATGATGGAATCTGTTGGAGGTTTCTCTGAAATATAAAATGAATTGACAAAAGTCCCGAATCATCTCAGGTCCATCTTACTGAAATGGATGGACATTATCCAAGACACCATCACAATTATCCCTGAGGAACTAAATCTTTTAAAATATGTATGGCTCTTAGGAATCCCTTCTCATTTCAGTTTAACTTCGAAAGCCCAGATGCCAACAAAACGCAACTCACACCAGAAAATTCTCACACAGCGTCATACATAGTTAGCTCACAGGAAACATTCTTTTCAAATAAAGGCTGCTTATATAAGCAAGCTGATGCTTTGGATGGTACAAACAACACTGCCAATTTTCATCAGACACTTGAGAGTGTTACCACCTTTCAAATCTGTTAAGCCTCTGCCTTCTGAGTTCCTCAGCTGATAATTCATCTGGTGAAAACCAAAAGCCATAGGGTCTCCTCTCGTTGCTGTAATAATGTGTTGCACTGCCACCTGAAATGGAAAGTAAATACCAATCATTGTAATAATTCAACATTGACAACAAGGTATATTTATGAACTTATTCAAAGTTAACTTTTATATTAGACCCAAACCTTTTTTTGCTGTTAGAAGCTGATATTCACAATGGGTTCACCAATTCTTAATCAAGACATATTCTTGTTGACAGAATAGCAGACACTCTCCCATTTACTATGACCACAACACTCTTCTTCTTAATTTTTACTTTGGCACTGATATCGAGCTTCTAGCCCTTGGATATAATCCAACAGGGTGCATACACACAAAGCCCACACTCTAAATTTCAGTCAACACTCCTTTCACCTTCAATAGAAGAAACCAATGAAATATTTTTTCCTGCTTAAGTCAAGCTCCCTCTCACACTAGCAATTTTTTTCTTACTACAACAAACAATTTTCAGTGAAACAAATGGAGCTGCTTTTGTGTGGTCATAAGGGGTTGCCTGGATATTAAAACTGTGTTCAATTTTTTAAAGGAACAAACAGAAATTGTTAGTTTACAAACAAGTTAAACTGCAATCAATCTTCATTAGAAACACAATACAGTGTGAACCCCCTTACAGAAATATGAACAGTTTCTGCAGAAAGTGTGAGCTTCTTCCCAGTCTCTCTTCCTTTTTTTTTTTTTTTTTTTTTGACTCAGCCAAGCTGTTATCCAAAAGGTATGCATGGTTTCATTTGCCATAGAACCCAGGACAGAGACAGGGACTTGGGTTTTTGGACCTTTGAACTCAGTATCACAGGATGTGTTGATGACCACTAGCTTTGATGGGCTTAAAAAGGGGCTCTGAGGCAATAGAGGACTCCCTTGTTCAATAAAATACATCTTCAGTGTACCTTTGAGATTCTCTCCTTTTAAAAAGAACTAGACAAAAGAACTAGAATGCCTATCTTGGACAGCATTATCTAATTGTCATTGAAAAAACAGATAGCCAGATCAAACTGCTATTTTGCAAAGCAGTGTCTCTTTGAAATATCAGATGCTGAGAAGAAACATCAGAGGACTGCGGTTGCCCTTGTGCCCCATTTCTGAGCCACCCAAAGGCATCTGGTTAGCCACTGTTTGAAGCCACCAGATGCTGGACCTGTGGTCTGATTCCGCAAGGCAGCTCTTACGAATATGAGAATGAGAAGTGTGCATGCAAACTGTAGCTCTCGCTCACATTTTTGCCACCTCTGCTTTATCAGCTGAAGGGCCAAGCTGCTTTTTAAATAGTGGCAGTGGGAACTGAAGCAGCAAAACTCTGAAGTCAGCTCCAATTACACACAGTTTTTAGCTATGTATGTATGTTACTTCTTTGGATAATGTCTTGTGCCTTGCCTCAGAGTGCCACCAGCCTTAATAGACCAAGCACAATATAGGAGACACAATGATGAAGACTGCAGTCAAATCTACTTGTGTTCTGTCTTCCTGCTTTTTTTAAGCTCCCAGGGCCCTGGAAGATTGCAGTGACTTAAAGAAGTCCTTACTATCTTCTTCCTTTTGATTTATTTGTTCCAAGGCTGAAAACAAGCATTCAGGACCATTAAACTATCAGTCTATGTTGCCTTTCTCCTAATTATGTATATTAGAAGGGCAACTGTTACAGTTCTCTCTGTACTGTGAGAACTTCAGGAATCTTTGCTCCTGTGCATTTTACAATTTAAAGACTGCTACAAATACAGGGTTATTTGTTGATTTCTTTGTTGGATTTTTTAAAAATAGGAAGTTGCCAATGAGAAATAATTAACCCATTTCTGCCCTGCCCGCAGGTGTACACATTTTATTCCTGTTGCGTATATGCAACGTTGGGCAGAAATGGCTTAATTAAAGACATCCTTAATACCTAGTTGAAATGAGAGTAAGAATAAAACCAAACTAATATCTTAAGCACTTTCTCCAGGAAAGCCAAATGTGTCAGAAGTACTTGGGGTTTTTAAGAGTTGAACATTTCTGTGACTGCTGTCAATAAAGAAGTAGGGTATCTAAGCTAGAACACACCATAGTACATATGAGATGTTTACATCTACTCTACCACTGAATAACTATGACTAAAAACTGATTCAGAAACAGATACAAACTTAACCAAGTAATGTTCCAATTTTCCAGCAGATGGCGCCAGAGGTTCACAGGCAACACATTAAAAGAAACTAGGACAAACCCCAGTCAACAAAGCATTCCGCACAGTAAGCAGAATTAGGGTTATTTTGAAACAGATGGGCTCTACAGAAGCTGCAGCACTGAATATTATAGACTTGTTTATTGTCTGGCTGGTTTGAAACCCAGGGATTATTTGCCAGCATCTAGCACTTTCTGTGTCACATCAGGTTTCATCCAAAGCAGAATAAAGTGCAAACCCACTGGAAGATATAGATATACATTTTTTGTACTAATCCACTGCTGAATTCAGAACTTAAACTTGCTATTATGTGGTCTATTCAGCACCAGAGTGTTTTTTCTGGAATGATCAGCAGCATAACCAACATCCCTAACCCTGATACAGAATAGCTAGCTAACAGATTTAGTCAGCTGGGTAGAGCACAGCAGCACTAGCAAGCTTTTGTATATTGAAATGAAATATGTTTTCAACTGATGGCACTTATTTTTAAATTTCAGTTTAAAAATAATACACCCAACAGCATTAAAAAAAAAGATGTCCTTGGAACTTTCAGGAGCTTTATGGGATGATCATGCTCTCAAAAGGTTTATTAAACTTGTAAAGCAATTAGCTTCCTTCCCTGTCATGTGGGGATAGAAAATTAAGAGCTATTCACTCAGAAGTTTAAACAGATGCAATTCTTATACACCACTGATACACATTAGAAGCGCACAATTTATCAGCCAAGAGGAGCTTTGGTAAACAGAAAAAAGTGTAAAGAAAAGTTACTAAGATTTCCTCGCATTATAAACAGAAATTCTAAATTTGTTCCAGGATGTAAAGTCATTTGGGAAGTACTAAAAGGAGGTTTGAGTCATCAAAAGTCCACTATAAAAACATAAGTATTACAAGAATGGAAAGCAGTTGGCATTAATAAGCGGTCATAAAATGGCACTCACAATACTTGCAGAAAAGGAAATCAATAAGGCAGTGCTTTTTATTGGACCAGTTTCTCACAGTGTAAGAGTCTGAATGATTTCATCAAGTTTCACGGGAACCTAAGAGAATCTAATTCAACCACCCACACAGATCAACTTGTACAGTCCAGTGTGGCATGATCAGCAAAGCACAGTTGCACTGGCAGGGCCACTGAGAGCTGCCACTGGGCCCAGAGCAAGATGCCTGCTTGCCCCCACCTTCCTAAATACATTGGGGTAATAGAAATACACTGAAAGCGGATTAAAGCTGTAGCAGAAACACAGCCCTGGATAGGCTGAAACAGAGGCACTCAAATATACAGGCATGCCCCTGTATCCGCAATGGAACTGCTCCAGGGACCCCTCGCAAATATGGAAACTCTGTCTCCGAACCCATTAATGTTATTTAAATGCTTACAGACCAAAACTGTTCTTGCTTTACAAATCACTAAAACCTTATAAGCTTATTATTAACAGTTATTATTAACAGTATTTATATACCGCTTTTCAACTAAAAGTTCACAAAGTGGTTTACAGAGAAAAATCAAATAACCAAATGGCTCCCTGTCCCAAAAGGGCTCACAATCTAAAAAGATGCAAAGGAATACCAGCAGACAGCCACTAGAACAGACAGTGCTGGGGTGAGGTGGGCCAGTTACTCTCCCCCTGCTAAAAAAAGGAGCAACCACTTGAAAAAGTGCCTCTTACCCAATTAGCAGGGGTAATTATAGTGACAGGCAAGCTGCCTCCTGGCAGCCTGAATGCTTGAAAAAATTAGATTGAAATTAACAGGAAGCAGTTAACCCCTGCATCCTGTTAAGCTTGATCTAGTTTTTTTGAGTGTTCAAGCTGCCGGGAGGCAGTTGGCGCATCCCTATAAGCCTGTATGTGACCTGTAAAGCAAGAACATTCAGTCCAATAAGCATTTAAATAACATTAATGGGTCATCCACAGGTAACTGAAACAATGGATACTGTATCTGCAGATATGGGGGCCCGCTTGTATTTTGTAATAAATTTGTGTTTCACTGTATAGTTTGTTTTCCCATAGTCCAAGGCCCCTTGGAAGTTTGGGGCCCAGGGATTTTGCCCCACTGCTACACCTCCTCAGCCCGTGCACTGGAGAGAGGCACAGAGGAAATGATTGGTAAACTTAGTGCTGTGCATATTCTTTCAGAGACCGTCCAGTAGGAGACTATCTTTTGTCTCTGGACAAAGCAGAGACTAGAGAGGCTGGATGCGAATATGAGCAATGCACACATTGCTATGCTGCCATGTCAGTGGAGAGCAAAAGGAGTTCTAAGAACCTGACTATACCATATAAGAACATGAGAAGAACCCTTATGGATCAGGCCAAGGGCCCATCTTGCCCAGCTCTCTGTATCTCACAGTGGCCCACCAGATGCTCCTGGGAGCACACAAGATATCCTTATCTCATTGCCAATCCATTGCACCTGGCATTTAGTGATAGGTACATTTACTTGTAAAACCCAGAAGCTGCATATAGTCATCATGGCTCATAACCTGTGATGAACTTTTCCTCCATAAATGTGTTCAATGTCCTTTTAAAGGCATCTAGGCCAGGTGCCACAACAACATCCTGGAGCAAGGAGTTCCACTGGTGAATGACAAGCTGATACAGAAATATTAACTTTCCTTAACATAATTGTTATCAGCAACTCTGAAGATCCACATGATTAATCATAATTCCTGGAGGAAACATTAATGGAAAAAGCAGAAGCTTTTGACCCGGGAAGTCTCTTGTTTTCTGGAAGTCGTTGAGGTCTACAGGAACTAAGTGAAGTCATCAGTGTACACATAGTGATTCCTGATCTTATGGATCAAGGCCTGTCTTATATAAGAAACTTATGTAACAAGAAGGACAGAAATGGAATCCCATGAAGTCATTACATGACTGGGAAAATAATGAAGCTAAGAAAATCCTAGCAGACAATAAAAGGTTTCACACTGCTTTTTTTGTGTGTGCTAAATTTTTTGCTTGTGCACACAAACTATTTTCATGTATCATTTATGGATTCTCAAATAGGATTATGATGTATCACTTGGCTTCAGTGGAATGTTTATGATACCAAAAATGTTGGTTTATAACTTTAGGCAAGGAACAAGCACTAGAAACAAAGATCTTTTCACAAAATGATCCTTCTCTTTTGGCAACAAAGAACGTCATACAAAAATGTGGGGGGGGGCATGTCCTATAAAGTAAACTGTTTTCTATCCAGTTTTTTCCTCCAAGTTGCCAAACATTTAGCATAGATTCTAAAAAATCCTGCATGTTTATTATGGAAATACCAAACCAGGGTTTTTTCACAGTCCAAACCAAACTTTGAACTTTGAAGGTCCATATGGGCATATTTGTAAAACTGCAACATTAAATAATAGCTGTATGCAAATCTACAGAGAGAATGTTAAGACTTGCTCAAAATTTAATTTTATAATGGATGAAGAATTAGGACAGAAGTTATATTTAAACATGGGGCTGTGACATGAACATTTCATAACATCATGAGTTGGAAGGGGGCAGGAAAGGGGGTTTCTAGTTTATCATGTGGACTAAAGAACAGTTTTAATAATATTTGGACAACTGGCAACAAGCAACAGTCTCATGTTTGGCTTTAATTCACCTCAGATGACAGACTGTTTCTTCCCCAACACTGCTTGGTCTTGCTAATTATGTTGTAATGCCAGGACATTATTTCATGAGTGTCCAAAGTTCACAAGACACTTCTGGGTACAGTATAAAGACAATATAATGCATTACCCAGCAGTCTATTTGCTATTTTGTGTTTGGAAAAACAAAACAAACCATGTTTGACTCATAAGAGAGCTGCTTATATTACACTCAAGTGAAAAAAGGCTCCATTCACCAAAAAAGATATATCAAATGCATATGAAACAGAAAAGCAGGAAAAAAAATGAGGCAGACAGATTTAAGGCAAGAGCCATGCTGCTTTTATGGCTCTCACTGGCTGGAGTATCACTGACATTTTAGTCCCAAAGAACAGAATATAATTAAATATACTATATACACACTTAAGGATAGCTTTGTTGGGGCTTTTGTGCAGCTGCAATATGTTCTTTCCTGGTGCTTCTGCACAGGCACTATAGTGCTGGGCTGGCAAGAATTTGCTGTCCTGACCTAAGTCAGATTCAAGTTTTCTAAGGACCTCCAGAAATGAACCTCTGGGTAGGTAGGAGACTTTGCATGTTTCTCCGGTTCTGTAAGGCGTCTGAACCACAGCAAGAATTAATTGGTTTATTTCTGTTTCAAGCATACCTTAATAACAGTACATCAATCAGGTAACTGGCTATAATGGAGTTATTAAGAAAAACATCCATATCTAACAGTGTCAAAACACTGACTATGAAGTGATCAAATGTAACATTTCCTGAGATTCTACATCCGTGCTATATATTCTAAATAGCCAAATATCTATTTCCAAGCATTTTAAGAAAGAACCATACAAATACATATATCCTGGGAACGCAATATAATTTAAAATGCCTATATATTAAAATAATACAATTTAAAATGCTGCTATGAGTATGATGGCCAGCTGCTTTTAGCTATTTGTTTGTATTGATTGGATCAGCGATACCATCACTGTGACATCCTTTTTCTTGTTAGTGATTTCAAAGTGTATTATTAGTCAAAGAATTTACTGACATTTTTTTTTTAATTTTCATGTGGGAAGTAAACTAACACAGCTGTGGCTTTGTGAGCAGAAGCCAATCATAAAGCACAGTATTTCCTAGGAACACATTAATCCAGATACTCATTAATCCAGAGCTATTTAAGACCATTATTGAACACGATATAAGAGGCAGCACTTGGCACTTCCCACATCCTGGCCAAGAATGGAAGGATACGCAGAAGTTTTAAGTGCTTGGATTCTATGAGGAGGAAAGCTGTGATACTAAAATCAGCTGCAGAATTGAGTTAAGGAGGACAGAATGGAAAGGGAGATTAAAAATATATATATATATATATATATATGAATGCAGCGACATCTAGCCACTTAAGATGGGTAAGTAAGCAACAGACCTACATAGGGGCCTGGTTCAGATCATGAACAAACATACCTGAGCTTTTGGCTCCAATATCCCTACCTGCCTTCTTTGCATGCAAGAAAAGGAGATTATAAGATTCCACTTTTGAACTAACTGCAGTTTCCCGTTAATGCCTGAAACCAGGAAATGATGAAAAACAAACTAGGATCAAACTGTGGCTTAACAAACTATATCATTCCAAGTTCAGACGTAACAGTAACTGTGGTTAGTTTAAAAAAGTACTGCTTTTGAACTCCTCTCAGACATGAAAGGAAGAGAAAGGGGAACAAAGAGCATATGAGGTCCAGATGCGCAGGCTCTTTCACAATCATTTCTATTATGGTTTACCTAATTATCTGAACTAGGAGTGGCAAAAGGATGCAGGTATCCTTGTGTGCTGTCTTGTGTGCCCCCTGAGGCATGTGGTGGGCCACTGTGAGATACAGGAAGCTGGACTAGATGGGCAAGGCCTGATCCAGCAGAGCTCTGCTTATATTCTTACATTTGTAATAGGTCCTAGCACCATACATGATTGGACTGTATTTTTTTTTTAAATAAATGAATATGTCAAGAATTATTTCTCTTTTATGGAGGTGAGTGTTTTAAGCATTTTCCAAATTTTTGACTTGTGGAACCCAAAAGGTTCGCCATCACTGTCTCAGATTGTATAATTTCCCTCCAAGTATATTTGTCTAACATTGATACTGCTGTGTCATACTAACACTGTCCTATTCTACCAAGCCTTAGGTGGCAAAAAACAGGGACCTGCTCGTTATTCCAATGCAGGTTAGAGCAGCATTTTTCAACTGGTGGCATGTGAGATGTTATCTAATGGTATTTTATGTATTGGTTATACTTAAGATAATCACAACATGGGAAGAGGTACATCAGGAGAAACAGGTTGAAAAACACTGAGTTCAAGTATTTTTAGCTGATTTTGATATGCATTTGTCTATTGTTTAAGTATAAGCTGCCCTAAATGTCAATCTGGGTGGCAGGATGGGATAATTTGAAAAAAGAAGAAAATATCACTTTAAGCAGCTTTGTTTAAAATGAATTCAACAGGAGCTGGGAGGTAGAAGAGAAACTAACCCTTGCATTGATTTGAGAAGCTATGCTATGATAGCTGTCCCAGTTATTGTTCTTGCCCATACCAAGGTTACCCATTTTAAATTCCAGGCATGTCCTTTGAAGATGATATGCAAGTTATCGTTTCAGGCATTCTGAGGTTAGCCACACTCCAATAATGACATTGACAGTCAAATATCATACAGTTGCCAGGGCAGGGAAAAACAAGATTCCACCACCTGCCTCAAGGGAAGATTTACCCTACAGATGAACCTGCATAATCCTGATCACTATGAGAACGCATAAAAAGTGAAAAAACAACATTGCACCATTGCATAATGTCTACAGAGAAGACAACACCAGATGATTTATGCAAATAAGCTATCTACCTGAAAGGAATAGCAAAACCCTTCTAGGTCTCTAGCACTACCTCTACAAGTCCAAATACAGGTTGAGTTTCATTATTCACAAGGGCTCTATTCCAAGAACTCATGTGGATGGCAAAAAATTCACTAAAGCAAATCAATTTTAAAAATAAAGGGCGCAATCCTAACCCCTTATGTCAGTGCATTCCAGCACTGGCATAGTAGTGCCAATGGGACATGTGCTGCATATTGCAGTTGGGGGGCACTCACGTAGGCCTTCTCAAAGTAAGGAAATGTTTGTTCCCTTACCTCAGAGCTGCATTGCTCTTATGTCAGTGCTGGAAAGCACTGACATAAGGTGTTAGGATTGCACCCAAAGTCTCTTTGGTCCAGTGATTTAAGAACAGCCTTGCTGACCTTTGAAATGCACACAGAGGCAATCAGCCTCTCTCCAGGTGCTTAGGCTTCACTAGGAGAAGCAATCCCTCCCTTCACCAGGAGCCCCAGTGAGGGGGAAAGAAATGAGAAGTGATAATTGTTGCCATTTAGCCTTCTTTCACTTGCTCAGGGGGAAGGAAGGAGTGAAGCCTGCAGAGAGCATGATTGATGGATTGTCAGCTGGCTGCCCTCTCTGGCATTATTAAATGACTGTTTTCCTTTAATTTAAAGGGCCCTTCTCATCAGCTTTGAGATAGAAAAATCTGTGTATTCCTCCCCTCCCCCTTAAAAAAAATTCTTGGATAATAAGGTTATACCTGTAATCACTTGCATGACTGTCTCTCTGCAAAGGTAAAAAGCAGTTTTATAAACTGTGATTTTAAAGGGGTACATTTTTTTCCCTTCTCCAGGGATCAGCACATTCCTTCTCATTTGCAATGGCCATTCGTGTTGAGTCAAATCCATGTATAAAAAATCAATGTATAACAAGGTTGGACCTGTACCAACAATCAGATTTGAAAGTAAAGTAACACATATTCACAGAGTTTACTTTAATGAGAAGATTTACACCAATCCTATCCAATATTCTGTCTCCCAACAGAGAAAGAAAGGTCACCTGAAGATTTTACAGAAGGAACTGCCTACTTAATGTCCAAGACGAACTACAATAAAAATAATATCTTTTGAAAAATGCTTCCTTGAAATGACTATGTCCAAACACTCAAATTAGGTCATACTTTTAAAATCAGGAAGCTGAACATTACATGTGAAAAACATTCATCAATGAAGGTACTGCTTCATTGATCGACTTTCTGTAAAAATGCTGAGCTGCATAAACTCTCTGCTAGACCTGATAAGATGCCCAGGATGTGGAGTCCTGCACTTGTCCCCTCCACGGGGCTGAATGGAGACAGGAGGAAGAAACTAGAGCCATTTCAATCTGTGTACACTCCAAGGCTCTGCAGACCAATCCAGGCTCATTTCCTGATGCTTGCTGATGTTGGGCAGAGAAAATGCAGCACAGAAGTAGAGCAGCCTTGGCTAGAGCTACACAGTAGTTGCTCCTGTAGGTGTGCATTCCTGAACCCACAAATTTTGGGTGTTTTTCATTGTCATGAATTAGTCCAGAAATGTTTTGCTCTCAACCACGATGAATCTCAACCTTGCATAGTTTTAAAAAATGACAGATATAAAATGCATATTCATAAGGCTCTGTTTCACTCTTTTTTAAAAGCCGGATACTTCCCAAAGGAAACACGAATGATCACTCCTCAGTATGCCATAAACCTTGCAGATATTTTCAATATGGCTAATCCAGGATGAGTCTTACCTCTGTCATTCAGACTGTTTCTTATTGCCCTTTGAAACTGCTCATCTTCATTCAGTCCACCAGTGTACATATTATAGTCTCTTGGTTGGTAGTAAGGTGAGTTACCTGAATATCTAAAGTACTCTATATAGACAAGAGAGAAGATAAATTAATGATCTATTAATACTGAAAATGAATATTGTATTCAACCTATCTTCCTGCCTGATATATTTGAATACAAATAAAATTACTACATTTAAATGTGAAGTTAACCCCTGGGGGCTGTGGAATAAGAATAGGCCCTCCGTTTGGCTGTACTTGTCTACAGTACAGAGGCAACTAAACAGCCACCGGGTAGATGGGACTTGTTAGCCTGGGAAGGCAGCTCATCCGAGAGAAGGAAAACTCTGATCCCAAATCTCCACTGCCTTGCGGCTACATCCAGTTATGGAAAAAGCTTCAGGAGTCAACCTTGAGGCAAAATCCGGAGCCGGAGTCCCTGAGGCAGCTCATGGCTGAACACAGTCATGTTCTGGCAACTCCTGGTACGCCGCTGGAACCAACCGTATTGGCTTCTGCCTTTCCATTGGACCATTTCAGCGACGTGGAGAGGGGGGATTTGCTGCATGGGTAACAGTCTATCCTCCATATCTACTTTACCCAGGCTTCGCGCACTGGAGAGGACACTCTGTTCCAGAACCACTATTCAGAGCGCATACTGTAGTCTTCCAAGACTGAAGGATGCCAACAAGGAAATGTGAAGTTGTAAATTGTGTGTGTGTGTTCTTCACACAAGTAACATTGACAAGAAGGCATACATGTTAGGGCAAACAATTTCCATATTTTTCAGACTTGCTTTGGGATTCAAAAGTAATACTTCACAGTACTAGCGTACTTAAAATTTTTGCCAAGTAATCAAGCTCCAATTATCACTTCGCCTTATCAGAGGGCGAATCAGAGGGCAGAACCTTTCAACTCTGAAAAGTTTCCTTTCTGTCTCAAGCAGCAGGCAGGCACCAATTTGTTTCTACAGCAACTTTCCTGGGAAATTCCAGCCAAAGTTAACCTTTTATTTTCCTTCCTTCTTTCCCTTTTGCAAATGCTGCTGCAGCCTGGTTCTGCTTTGCAAATGCTTGCAAAGTAGGTCTGTTTTTTTCAACACCAGGATGGGATCCTCCTTTCCATTTGAAACAAAATCCCAGGCTACAATTCAGTGCACCATTATTTAAGAAAGCTGTGGGTCTGCTTCTGAGTAAAAAGGGTTGCAAATATCTCATTTCTGTGCTGTGAATTGAATTGCACACTCTCAGATGTCTGAGACACCTGGTGTCTATTGGTGGGGCTTTCACAGGCAATTAGCTACCTCCCTTCCTGCCTTGCTGGTCCTTGCAAGGCATTCTGGAGCACAACCTGCCTCTTTTGGCCATTATTCCATTCTTTTCAAGTACTCCTAAAGGTCCTATTGAGTGTCCCTGGGAGTACGTGAATCCCAGGTTGGGAACCACTGTTTTACTGGTATGTAGTTTACAGCACACTGACTCTGATAGTGTTTACAAAAGGTGGTGAAGACCAGAATTTAAAAAAGAATAAAAATGTATCTTATGATCTTTTACTATGTTTTTAATAAATTAGATACTACAGTTCTTAGGTAACAATCAGTGGTAGGTTATTTTTCAGGATCTGGCCTTGGGTAAAAATCAGACAAAACTATAGTCAGACACCCCCCCTAAGTTTAACCCCCGACTTATCCGAGAGTGATAGAAAATTCCATGATTGTCGCTCAAAACCTGCCCTTGACTTATCTGTGGGATCGACATGGGCAGGTGTCTATGGTTTGTTGATATTTCAAGGTAGAAACATGCCCTTTCTGCTTAAATGTCCTATATGTTCTTACTAATAATTCAGGGGAAGTATGAAGTCTATTGCTGCAGTTCAGTTAGGTACTACAGGCATGTGAAATCAGGCTTCCACATGGATTCAGATGTGCACTACATACAGGATTGCCAAGTCTGGTCTCACAGCTGATTTTGCTCTTGCATAGACTTGGAGAGAAATCTGGAATCTGACTGTTTGAGAGGGGAAGCAGATGAGGACCATTCAATTCTTCCCAGTTTTTCCTTTTCCATCAAACAGGATTCCATCTGCTGTTGTTAGGCTGCTGGGTGTGCTCAGCTTGATTGGGGCTTACATGCATATTGATATTTGCTTGCTCTTTTCAGAAGGAAACATAAGTTTCTTGGTAAACAGGGCAATAGCTATGAAATTAGGCATGGACAGGAATGTACTTCTGCAGAGTACTTTTCTCTCACCACTGAGAGGAAGTCAACCAGTTCTAACACATCTGGGATAGGCAGGCTAAGTAACCTCCCCTTTTCTACTAAAAATATGAAATCTGAAGCAGTTCTTAAATCATTGTTATTTACCTGAACTGTAGCTGTTTCTTCGTCCTGAAAAGTCATCCAAAGAGTTAAGAACATTTAGCAAAGGATAATGCAATTCATAAGTGTTTTACTAAACTCAAACTTTTTGAATGGACAACAGATTAAACTGACTTCAAAACTCCATATTACATTATGCCTGTAAAGGCTGAAATACTTTTTCCCTCAGTAAATAGTACATGCAAGGTGACTGCTCTGCACTGGAACTTTTGCCTGCACCACTGTCCTGGGCTGGATCTGCTATCTGCTAGTCCAGAACAAATGCTCCTACAGAAGTTTCTCTCCCAGGACAAATAGTTACTATGTGGGAGATGATTACCCAAATCAGCAGGGGCAAAGATGAGGCAAAGACTTCATCTTCTCTCCCCACTCCCTGCATGGTTTGGAAATTGAGGAGGACCTCCATGTATAATCTACCAAGGAAAAACAAGACTTCAGCTTTAATAGCATGCTTAATATAAAAATTCAGTTTGACTATAAAACATATTTGCTGCAACTCAAACAACTGTAGCATAGCTACTGAATTTTTTCTTGTGTAGTAATGATCAAAGGAAGGGATACTGAAATTGCATCAAAATGTGACATGGTTACATAGATAAATACCGAACAAATGCATGAACAAGAAACCCAGGGTCAGTACAATTTCACAATTTCACTTGGTGCGCAGCCACAGAAAAGTGAATACAAAACCATATGAATTGATAGCAGAAACCTCAGGTAAAAGTATTGCATCACTGTTTTGCAGAAAAAGAATACCAGTGCACAAATGAATTTTTCTCTCTCATTTTATATGCAGCCCACTGCATTTTTTGTATGTGTTTAAGACAAAGCTGGGACTGACTGCTGCCATGCAAGATTGCCTAAGTGGCTCTGTCTCTTTTCTGCCTTAGGAGTGTTGGCAGTGAGATGAATCAGTCTTTCATCCCTTCTTTGGGGTTTCTGGGTTGAAAGACATTTGTTTCTGTACTGTCACCAGTGGGGACAGCAGGAAAAAAAAAATTAAAAAGATGGGGGCAAAGTCTGAAGAAGATGTAGGAAATAGACAAGTTCATTGAAAATTACAATTGTTTTGGCGCAAAGCCTTCTTCAGAAGCAAAATAAAACAAATCTTTCTATTCTATTTGTTGTGGTCCACTCAAAGTAAAAAGTTACTTATGGTTGACTTTTCCTCACAATATTGAATTGCTTCCAACACTTTCCCTGGCAGAATGAACAAAAAGAACCTATAACAAGGGGAGGGGCAAGCAGTCAAAACAGGAGCAGCTCTTCAATGACTGTTTTCAAAGCTATCTTTTAATGTTATAAAAAAAATGTACAAAGTAATTTTCAGAATCAAAATAATATATTTTGTTTTGACGAGGCCTGTCGGCTGAAACATGGAAAACAAATCACAGTTCATGGAGGGCTGCACATATAATGCAGACTTGTACACACACACTGTTTTCTCAGCAGTATGCACTGTTCTGTACTGCTTGCACAAACAGAATGTTCAAGAGAACACTCCCTTCAAAAAGTATCACATTATGTAAAATCATGTAAGCGTATCTTCTATTTTTTAAAACCCTCTTTCGTGGAAATATGAGGCATCCTGACTATGCTCTACTATGGTAAATCTCTTACAAAGTACCATGGGGGCGCATTCCTAACCCCTTATGTCAGTGCTTTCCAGCACCGGCATAGTGGTGCCAATGGGACACGAGATGTATCTTGCAGTTAGGGGGCACTCACGGAGGCCTCCTCAAAGTAAGGGAATGTTTGCTCCCTTACCTCAGAGCTGCATTGCCTTTATGTCATTGCTGGAAAGAACTGATATAAGGGGCTAGGATTGCGCCCTGAGTTGTCCATGTTTCTGCTCTCCTTTCTTTAAAAGGAAAAATGCTACAATACACCAAGCATTTGTTAAACTCAGGTAGTATTTAACATGAACACAACCATAAGAAAATTTTAAATCACACTTACTGAATGGAAACACTACATTAATGTGGCTTGAAAATTATGACATATGTTTAATTATACATTAAAGTGAATTATGAAGTAAGTACTGGGTTCATTCTGTACCTGTGCATGCTTCTATGACTGACTTCAGAGGTCCCGCGGTGTACATTAGCCCAACAAGAATACCAGCCAGATGCCCAGCAAAAGAAGTCCTAATAACAAAGGAACCTTTTGTGAGAGGTTTGTTGTATTGCTTCTGATACATTCGCATTATTCCACAACAGACCAGTTAGTCACAGTTTGCAACTTTTGTTCCACACGATACATTTTAAATTGTGAAAACTTTCATATCGCCGAGGAACAACTTGTATTCCTATGTCCAAAAAAATCTGGGAAATACCAATGGTCTAAAAAGAACAGTGTAGCCCAACAGTTCCCAAACTATGCGTGCGGTGCTTGTGGTGCTGCAGTGAACTCACAGGGGTGCTGTGCATGCCACAGGATATTTTCCCAGAAGTTTCAGTAGCAGGTTTTCAAGATAGTAATGCAACTGTGGGGTGGCATGAACAGTTTGGGAACTGCTGCTGTAAATGTTACAGATGATCTGTGATCCAATACTAATTAATTTGCACAGTCATATCCAGAAAGCATGTTCATTCATCAGATCCTGATATAGAAAAATCATGAAAAATGCATGAAAATGTTGAGTAAACGTTTATCTATCTATTGCTATACCAGAGGTCCCCTTCGTAAATCAGGGTTAGGGACTGGAATGGTTGGACATATATAGCAAAATGACTTATAAAGAGGAATTTTCCCCAATAAGAAATAAGGTATATAGGGGCTAATGGGGACTGTATGACCGTCCATGCCCTACGTTTGACTTAAAGAAGGGAATTTTCTCCTACTGCAAACAATTGAAAGAAGGGACTGGAACTACAGAGAATGACACGTGGTCCAGAACACATCTAAATTAGTATGCCTCCTGCAGTAGCAGCCTAAATTGGTACAAATATGGTACAAATTGAAACCCATGCATCAGGATGTTCACTTGTGCAGGCCAACTCAATCCTCTATTCGCAAGAGAGAACTTTTAAACTTACTATTATAACTCCCCTTCAAAATCCTAGTTTAAAATAAAAAGACACTCTCCTAAATTATAGAACAGGAGTGGCCAACCTTCCAAATTTAAGAGTGCCTGGACTTTTAACAATAGTGCAGCAGAGGGAAATTCAGCAGGTGCAGCTTGTCATCTCACAGAAATTCCCTCCTCTATACAACTGTTAAACTGTGGAGCCCTAAAGTTGAAAGGTTGGTCAACTGTGCTATAGAATATCTATCTAGGATTATATAATCAACTAATGCAGGATTTTCAAAGTGAACTTATAAGTGTATCCTTCTAGGAAGTACATTAACAGCCCAGTCCTGAGCTGCCCGGGGCGCCCAGGCTCGACAGCACCGAGAATGGCTGCTGCTGGATCCTGCATGCTTTGGGCTACCGTGGGAGGCGCCTTTCGTCCCCTTCCCCTGGGTAAGGTAAGCAGCCCTGCTTACCAAAAAGGTCAGTGGTAAAGTAAAGGCGCTTGTGTAGGGCGTGGAGCCCTCTATGAGCGACTTGGATCCTGCGGAGCGGAGCTCCACAGACCTGCCTCCCTCCATCCCCCGGTACGCCTCCCGCCTGCCCTCTCTGCCCCCCGCCGGCCTCCCCCCTCCCTGGAACGCCTCCTCCCTGCCCCTGCCCCCATCTACTGTGCCGTGGCTCAGCGGTCTAGGAGACTGCCGAGCCACAGAAGCTGGGCGACTGCCCCACGCTAGCCCAGCACCAGCTGGCACTGGGTTAACACAGGCAGGAGCCCAGCAGTGAGGCTAGCAAACGTGCCTTACGGCATGTTTGCAACAGTGCTCGGTGGCACGGAGCCGTGCCACCAAGCACAGGATCGGGCTCTTAGTTTTCAAAAGTCTCTCTATCATATTATATACTACTTCAGCAACATTCACAGGTGACCGAAAGGTATTCCTAACATCTCTTGTGAAAACACCCCAAGTCAGACCTTCCTAGGAAGGGAGGACATTTATCAGGGGAGATGCAGCCTTCTTCTGAAACATAAAGACTTTCTTTATTGGGTTAGAGGGCAGAAATAACTATGGGCCTATTTGATTCTGCCCTTTCACATAACTTAACTGCTTCTTGTAATGGTAGAAAAAGGGAAAATATATTTCAGTGTTACACCTCTGCTTTGTGATTGTTAAAGCGGGAAGGGTTCAAACAGTTTTGCCTTGACAGAGATGTTCTACAGTAAAGTCTGAAAGACCTTCATCTACTGTAAGAGTGATTATATAACTGTCTACTTGCATGTGTGTGTTACTTTTACCTGCTTAAAAGTTAGAAGACTGATGCTGCAATCCTAAACATACTTATTTGGGAATAAGCCCAGTTGAATGGAATGGGGCTTACTTCTGTGTGGGTATGCACAGGATTGCACTGTACGCATGCTTAAAATACAGAGTTAAAAGAATGGGGAAACTCATAGTTAAATAAAAAACCTACTAATATTCAAAAAGAATATAACTGAAAGTAACTGTTAACCTTATATGTTAAGGAATTGGGTGGGGAAAGAAAAGCCAACAGTAGAAAGAGGCCACTGCATAATTTGTGTTCTTTACTGCTACATCAAAACCTTAGAAGTAGGCTATGTTGTAAATATAATAGTGACGAGAAAGAATTGGAATGCAAGTTAAACAATTGCACAAAAAAGTGTTGACTTAAAGCACTGTACAAAACACCCCTGTAATTTCTTCCTATTAACAAGCTTTCCCATTTCCAGCTATTTCATAATAAATCTGAAGCATTACCAGCCAAACTTGGCTAAAAATAGAAGTTAAGAAACAGCATCATTCTGGATGTCTATGAACTTTCCTCTAGTCACAACTGGATGTTTGGAAAGGGAGGAACCCTACAGGACACCAAGAAAATGACCATTTTATGCCCAATATCATATATCTCTAAAAATTAAACACATCCAATCCTTCAACATTCATGTTACACGAAGAAACTATTTCCACAGCAACAACTCTTGCTAAAAAGGGTTGCAACATGCTATACTAATGCATAAATGACACTGACTGAAATGAAATGACACTGACTGCATTCCTTTATTCAAACAAGAATTGCAGTTACTACTTGAAATCCTTCCTCCGACAGGTAACTGCAAGTTTCAGTTAAATAGTGGTGAGGGGAAAGGCCCTCTGCACTTGCTAATAGTCATTCTTTTTAGAGCTACAGAGGTAAGCTTGGCACTGAGGTATACCTGTGTCCTAGGAGGCCTCCCTTTTCAATGCCAAACTTCCTTCTGTAGCTGTAAGAATGACTGTTAGCAAGTGGAGATGTCCTTCCCTCAGCACTATGTAACTGGAACCTGCAGTTACGCACTGGAGAAACGACTTCCAAGTAAAACAGTATGACCTTCATGCAGGACTGAATACCTGTAGTTATGAATTAAGCACTGAACAGAATATAAGCACGAGGAGAAATATCAAAAGACACCTGATCCTATATCTCACTGGCACATTCAGGTTTTCATCTTTCCATGCTGCCTCCTAGAACAGTGTTTCTCAAACTGTGGGTCGGGAGGGACCCACTAGGTGGGCTGTGAGCCAATTTCAGGTGGATCCTCAATCATTTCAACATGTCATTTTTAATCCATTAGACTTGATGCTACCATGGTATGCGACTGCATTTGGGGAAATGTGACAGATCTGTACTTTTAACAGGCTACTATGTATATGCTTTTAACAATGATGGTAAGTGGGACTTACTCCTGGAAAAGTGCGGGTAAGACTGCAGCCTAGGATGGTTAAAAATTTTCCTACTTGATGATGTCACTTCTGGTCATGACATCACTTGCGGCAAGTTCTGACAGATTCTCTTTCTAAAAAATGGGTCCTAGTGGTATAAGTTTGAGAATCACTGTCCTAGAAAATTTGGGGGGCTCTTAGGTTTGCCAAACAATGCTACATTTCTGCAAATACCCTATAACTGTATACATGGAATTACACAACTGAAAATGTTCAGATGCTTTTCAACAGTACATAATCTTTGTAGTAAAGACAGAGCAAGTAATTTATTTAAAATTTCTAAGAAGTTATGGTTAACTAAAATGGAAAAGGAATGTTTTCTAGCAACACAAAGTCTAATTATACACTGTAAGGTAAGAAACAGTGTATGTGATAACTTAGTTGATGTATTTGAAAATGAATTACATCACCTCACACTAAAATTATGAAGTGTAGATAAAGCAATTTACAACAGAACTTCTCTCTTAAATTTAGCTGGCTATATTCAAGAGAATAATCATATAAATGGATAAGAAAGGAGGAAAATAAATGGGTCTTAAAGCAAAGGAGCTTGTGCAATACAGAGGAGGTAAGAAAATGGAAACAAGAACCGGTCCCGTAGAGAGGCTACTTTGGTAGGGACTAAGGTGTGATGCACAGGGAGTAGCCAACACTAATTTATGAAAAAGGGTGACACTGCCAAAACAGAAGAGATAGGTTTAACAGAAGTATTCAGAGCTGTCTGAAGAGGAAAGACAGGGCAAGCCAAAAAGTAACAGGCAGTACACTAGAAATTAATATAAAACTGGAATACACTGAATAAGAAGCAAATATGGTGAAGAATCAGAGCTTCTAATCAGGTGCAGCTAAGAGTTGATACAGTGAAGTGACGGATAAATTCTTGGTGCAAGTAGAAAAAGGGCAACTGCTATGTAGGAGGGTGGAATAGAAACTGTATGTAGTCATTAACGAGAGACAGAAGATTTGTTCTAATTCAGTGGCTTCCAAACTTCCCAGTGCTGCATCCCCCCTCATCCTCTGCGGTGGAATACCTGTAGTTATGAATAAGGTTCTACAAGGCCTTATTGGAAGGACTCAAAGACCTCTCCCAGGTTGCGCTGGCCCAGCAACCCACTCTGTTGGCCACCAAGGGCTTCTGAATGGCCCACAGAAGCACCTCCAAACAACTTCTGGTGAAACCTGAAGTTGCTTCCAAAATCTGGAAGCCACTACTATGGGCTATTCAGATGCCTGTGGAGGCCAACAGACAGGGTTGCCAGCCTGACACAACATGGGAGAGGCCTCTGGGCCCTCCCAATGCTTCCAGAACAGCTCTGATTTGGAGCCGACTAGAAGCAAGAGGACAGGAGGGCCCAACTTGGGACCCACCATGCAGTGTTGTGACCTACTAGTGGGTTGTGTCCCACACTCTGGGAAATCCTGTTCTGTTCTCTTCTGCCAATTCCTAGTTAGATCTATTTTTGTTTTTTGAAAACCCAAAAGAGGGAGAGAAAAAAAGGAATTTCCCAGTGAGTTGTTGACATAATGCTGGGATTTCAGTGTGGATTGCCCATATCCAAACGTGAGTCACCACAAACCTCAGGAAGCCTTTCACAAGTCAGGTACTTTCAGCCCAACCTATGATGAGGTGCTATAAACTTGAGAAAAAGCAATTTCATGCTCTATTTGTATACTTATATGTATACATTTGTATATGATTAATATGGAATTTCTAGAGGGGTAGCCATGTTAGTTGCAAGAAAACAAAATGTCATGTATCACCTTAAATGCTAACTGATTTATTTTACTCAATGATGCTATAGATATCGCATTTAAAAAACTCTTTTTTATGCTATAGATATTGCATTTAAAAAATTCTTTTTGTCACTTTATCATACACCCCATCAACTTGTCAAAAAGCATAAGGCAGAACAAATGTGCTTTGATGTTCCAGGTATAGTTAAAACAGCAGGCCTCAGTGGTCCAGACACACAATCTATAATTATAGATGCATATAGCTGCATCTAGATACACGTATACAAAATAATTTAGCATGCTCTACAGATGGTTTGACACACTTACCCTGGGTTAAGTAAATGAATTGCTACAAGTTCCAACCAACAAGCATATTTGTTGGAAACATGGATTCCCATGACATTGCTGGTCCCTCCTGGGTGGTAATGGTTGTTAAGTACTTTCAAGGCAAATAATACCCCTAAATCAAAATTAAGCAGAAAAATCACATGAAGAGACATATGCCTAGACTGTATGAGGTGCAAGAACAAATCACAGAGGCTTGAACATCATTAATATGTTACTGTGATCCACTGTCCACTTTTGTTCTCCCTCCTATCAGAAGAGTCAGTCTAGTACTTTTCTGTCAATATCTTAATCCAAGACTATTTATTCAGCTACAGTCTGTGGTGGAAGAGAAACATGAAATTCTAGGTGCTCTTTTTGAAAAATACGTTGATGAGTCTTCTTTGTCTGCAAAAATGTTAAGCCCTTCCTGGCCCTCCAGAGGCCTTTAAAGACCTTTAAACATTACTTCTTATTTTTATGATATTCTGGAAGTGACCTTCTAAGGCTTCCCAAAGGCCTCAAAACACGCTCTAGAGGCGACCGGAGCTATACTGGAGAGTCTGGTTCGGGACCCATGGATAGCGAAAACCACAGGTCCTGAATCTGCAGATACAGAGGGCCAACCTGCATACTATTTGTGAGATGAACAAGTTGTCTGAATACTAAAAAAGCACTAATATTCCATTGTACATTTATTTCATGAAAGATATGATAAATGCCAATTTATGTTAGAGTGCTTTTCTCTACCATTTAAAAAAAATTTTCCAACACATATCCATACAATGTTCTGTTATAAATGCTATCTTTCTGGGGAATGACATCTTTCAGCTATGACAGAATTCTGAAAAACATGCAGCAGTGAGAAAATTAGCATCATAAGCACCATCACAGAATAGAAGAGCTAACACAATAGTTAAATAAAATAATGTTAGTTAAATATTAGAGTGTTCAGAAGTACTCTGGGATCATCACACTTCAAGAGCATGATATCAATTTCAACTCCTCCAAACTGCATTGCTATCTTTCCCCAACAAAGACTAGCATTTCTCATTAAAAATACATACAAATACAGGTGTGTCCCGGTATCTGCAGTTGTCCTGTTCCGGAACACACTGCAGAACTGAAACCACAGGTACCAGGGAACACCTCCCCCCCGAGGCGTCTTCTGAGGCTGGCAGAGGCTGCATCTCCTCGCAGCTTTTGCTGGGCTCTGAATGACAATTACACTGAAAAAACCCGACCTCCAGTTTTTCTTAAAAAACAGAAGTCGTGTTTTTCCAATGTAATTGTCACTCTGAGCCCAGTGTGTGGCCTCTGGTGGGCTCAGAAGACCCTCTGGATGTAAGGAGAGCAGAGTTCCCTTCACCAACAGAGAGGGTGCATGCATGGGGGTGTGTGTGGACCCAATCCATGGATAACTGAAACCGTGGATACAGGGTTGGGGGGCCTGTACAGTAACAAAAAGGGCATAGCATACCTGAAAAACCTACGGCACAGCTCTGTTTGTACATAGGGTTATCCAGAACTCCTGCAAGTGTGAATTCCAAAATCATATACACAACCCCAACCAGCACTGAAAACAACATAATTATACATCCAAACGATACACTTCCCAGCCTTCTTTCCAACTTCATTCCTTTCCAGAGCAGAGAGACCATGTTAAAATACAGGTGCCAATCATCTACATGATGAAATGGTGAAAGATACAAACGGTGCCAATCTCTCTTATAAAATCCTTCTTTGACACTGATGCATACATTCTCTAGTCGTTCCAGGGGTTGTAAAAAGAGAAAAACGTTCACTGCCAAAGTTGCAAGTGTGACTGGGGGAATGTTGTTAAGTCCAACTTGATAGACCTGAGAAAGTAGTAGAAGCAGTCCAGCATTCAATCCTTTCTGTCTTCGCTGCATAGTTGTTCCTTTGATGCAAGGAAATGGCACCTTCTATGACACTGTTGAAATGCAGAAACAAGAGATTTACAATAGCCACATTTTCTCAATTATAACAAAAATATCCCTCTTAATATCAACATACCAATACAATTTACAAACTATCTGCCAGTTACAAATTTTTCTTAATACATCAAAGCTGGAAAAATTTGACAACCCCTACAAGGTCGTGCCTGGGCATTCATGGAGATACTGTTCCCGGAACCCCTGTGGGTGCTCTGGATAAAGAACTCTGGATAAAGAAATCCATGGTCTGTCCGACCCACAGAAAACTGAAAACCATGAAACTGAAAGTACCTGTCTAAAGGCTCTGGCAAGCATTTGCCATTATGCAGAAGACCTCCCAGACATGACCTCCAGTCACAGGTTTTGGAACCCATGGTGGGTTAAATCCAAGGATACTGAATATGTGGATAATGAGGACCCAATGAATGTGATGGAAGTTGAAGTAGAACTGATACTGTCTTATCAAAGGAAAGGAGTTTGTCTTCCTGTACAAGGCCCAAATAAAATGTCGAGAAGAGGAAAATGAATAAAATGTACAGCAACAGCATTTACAATTCTACAATAAAAGCTACTGTCTTTCATCCTTGAAAACAAATCAATGGAAATTATGAGTCCACTTTAATAATCTTTAATTTTGATCCATTTTCCTATTTTGAATATTGATCACAAAGTTAAGCCATTGCACCTTCTTCCTGAGAATATAATCCTATGCACACTACTGTACTTACTCCAAAACCAGAAGGACTTGCATTAGAAATGGGCAACAAGCGACAAACTAGATTAACTTTTCCCCTGAACTCAATACCGCTTAAACAAATGTTTTTGGGTGCAGTCCTAACCCCTTATGTCAGTGCTTTCCAGCACTGACTTAAGGGCAATGCAGCTTTGAGGTAAGGGAACAAACATTCCCTTACTTTGAGGAGGCCTCCGTGAGTGACACCCAACTGCAAGATGCAGCACATGTCCCATTTGCACCTCTATGCCAGTGCTGGAAAGCACTGACATAAGGGGTTAGGATTGCGCCCTTTGTTAGCATACACATTACAGCTACACATTACATGCAATTACACACTGGTGTCTTGTTTGCTGTTTCTTCATTCTAGTACTCTGCTTCCAGGCTTCTTCTCCCATTGGGCTCAAAACATGGACACACATATTGAGTAGAAAAGCTACACATGGGAGGAAGGTTACGTATCTCCCTCCACGCTCTTTTCTACTGTTCTTTGAATTTTCCCCTCCCAAAGTTGTATTCCTAAAAAGAAATATCCTTGCACATATTTGTGCAAAAGGCACAGTTATCTCCTAGTTGTCATAATAAATCATGAACTAGGAAGGAAGCAACACAATTCTTCTAGAACACCTCTCTGGTGTTTTTTTGGAATGCAACGTATTTGCAACACAATCTTTGCAATTATTGAAAACATTCTTCTTCCAACCTCTGCTGCATTCATTAGGAGGTTAATGAAATTTTAGACAATGAAGGATTTATTTTGTTGCCTCCAATGATTTCCAAAACATGCCACAGCTTTCAAAATGTACATATTTACAGCAAAATCTTGAAGTGGATATTTGTCTTTAACTTAAGAACTACCACATGTCTACATTTTTTGGTCACCTACACAAGATAAACATCTGCAACTACATATTCTAAGAAGTTGATTGTTTTGCACAAAGCAAGTGAAAGTACTTAAAAGATGTATGTTTCAATTCAACAACAGTACTCCTTTTTCTGTGGTAAAGTGAAACTGTTTGCTAGCTGAATAGTGTATTAAAAAATTCTTAAGGAGCAGAAATGGAAGACAGCAACTCATGAAAAAACTCTCAGAAAAGGTGAACTAGAATCTATTCTACCCTCAATAATGGTTAATTCTTATCTAAACTGAAAATACAAATTTACAAAAGTAAAATATTAACTGTTAGTAACAACACTCCCATTCTAAAAGTTATTTTAGGAAGTACATAATTTTGAAAGAAAGGGCACAATCCAAACCCATGCTGGAGCAGGCAAGCAAGGAGGCTTGTGCTGCATTTAACGCATGTTTCTGGCCAGCAGCAGCTCAGCCAGAGGCAAGGGGAAGCTCTTCCCCTTACCCATGGGTAAGGGCTGCTCGCCCCAAAGGGTCTCCTCAGACCTGTGCCACCTCTGGAGGTGGCACAAGTCTGAGGAGAGCGGAGTGGCTTGAAGCCACTCCGTTCTCCCCGGGGATGGGGGTTGGGATCCGCCATAACTGCTGGGTCCCAGCTCCGCCCCCAGCTCTCCTGCCCCGGGGCGGCCCATCACCCACCCTCCCCCCACCCAGAAACGCCCCGTCCCACGTCCTCCCCGCCCCCCACGCCTACCTTCACCAGTTGTGTCAGCACGGGTCCGCTGGCGCAAGCAATGGGGAGGAAGCCACCGTGGAGGCTTCTGCTGGCCTCCATGCATCGGCACATCTAGATGTGCTGATGCAGCTTCCTCTCATGGAGGTGCAAACGTGCTTTACGGCACGTTTGCGACCCTCCCGGGGCACCTATGCCAGCATAAGTGCCAGTTAGGATTGCGCCCTAAGCCTCAGTGGTTTGAAGAGGTTTCACTTCAAATGTGCTCAGGATCAGAGCCTTCTAGCCCAGTAGTCTTCAGCCTTTTTAGACTCAGGAATCACCCTTAACTGGTAAAATGGGACCACCTGTTTACCCTTTTCATCTCACCTGCTTACAGACTGGCGTGGCCCATCTGAAGCAAGGCCATCAAAAATAAGCACCATGCCACAAAATCAGCTGCTAAATCTCCTCAAATTTCCAAAGATGATAGTCGTGTAAAGTTCCAGGGGTGCTCCAAATAGTGTCACCACAGAGAAAGCTTGCACTTTCATAAGAGTATCCAACAATCTCAATGCACAATGAGCTGACAAACAGTGCACTAGAAAAGCAATCCTCAACTATGTGGTGGGGCACACTAGTTGCCACAAGAGGTACTGAAACACACCTGAAGAAATTAAGCCACTAGTTTAGATGTATCCACTGCTTTCTGATCATGCACTACTGATTCTCCCATTTCTGTACCAGTAAACGGTTAGTGACATAATGTCAAAGAAGCCAACACCATAAGGATTGCTCCATGGCTCACAGCACACTGGTGCAGCACTGCTTCACTGGTGATGCAATTCATAAAGACTGTTTTAGTTATCTGCAGTTCTGCAGATACTGGGGGACCATCACAATGCATTCTGGGGTGACTTTGGGCAAAGGGAGGAGTCTCCACGCAACCAGGAAGAGGCTGCAGGCAGCTCAGAAGACTGTCTGAAGCCCTCAAAACACAGTGGTTGTGCTGTGCAAGGGTAGGTAAAGCTAGTTTCAACTTTTCTCTTTACTCCACCTAAGTTTTTTAAGTGTGTCCCTGGTATTCGCACGTTCGCAGCATCTACACGGGGGGGGGGGGGTCCGCAATTGAACCTCCGTGGATTTGGGGTATGCATGTAGTTGTTCAGAAGAGCTAAAAAATCTTATATTAGAAACACAAACTTTTGGCTATGAAACCACAGATATTACACTGGCATTTAAGAGCTGTGTTTTTTCAACTCCATTTCCCTTTATCTTGGACTTTTCATGAATAATGCTATTTGATAGCTTGTTAAGACTCACTTGCTTTTCAGAATTGTGCATGTCATAACTTGCAGTAGAAAAGAAATGAGGCAGTTCAAAAGAAATCTTCCAAGGTAAATTATGTAAATAATTTGTAAGCATATTTTTGCTTCCAGGAGTTCAATCACACTGGGTGAAAATCATTTCAGCAAAATACTGCATATGTAACAAGGGTCATTTTCTACAGAAACTTCTTGAAATTTACTCAGCACCTGGGGGCTCACTTCTGGAAGACACATATATCAATATCAGGGTCCTAGTCATTAAGAGATTTGCTTTAATTATATCTGTACCTAGCCCCATTAAAATCATGTCGATTACACCACATACGACTATAAGGTTGGGCACCTGTCTTGGTAAATTCTTGGCATAATTTAATCCTATGTATCACAATACACTTTAGGCAATTAAACAAAAAGTATGATTTGCATTACATCTGGCATGTGAAAGGTAACCCAGACTCTGATGCATAACAAATTACTGCATTTTTCAACAAATTTACTAGACCCTATAATTGTGTGCAGCCACAACATCACTATCAAAACACTGATGTCACAAGAGCTGCAAATGGTATAATATTTACATATGGAGAGCCAGGATGGTACAGTGGTTCAAAAGTTGGACTTTGACCTGGAGATCAAAGTCAAATCTCCACTCAGCTATGAAGCTTCCTTGATGATCTTTGGTCAGCCACTATCTCTCAGCCTCACCTATCTCACAGGATTGCTGTAAGGGCAAAAGGTGGGAGGATTATGAGTTCCTTGGAGGAAGAGCAGTAAAAAAATGTGAAAAATAAAGAAATATAGCACTTAAATAGCACTTAAATATAAATAGCACTTAAATATAAATAGCACTTAAATAAAGCAATGAAGGAAAAACAATTCACTTACATATTATCATGATGTAATCCTTAAAATAACATTGTAAGGCTTCAGTTTTCAAATTCTCCCAGAGTTTGAAACCCGCAGTAAGTCCTTGCCGGGGCAGGGGGGGAGGCAGCGGGGGCAGGGGGAAAGGCAGCGATGCAATCCCCAGGATCATGCTCTGGCTCCACAAAACCGGAAGTGGAGTGCTCACTTTCACTGCTGCTAACCTGGGGAGCCCTGCAGAGGCTTGCACAGGGCTCCCCGCACCCAGGGACAGCTGCTGCAGGGACTGGTGAGTGCACCCCAGTCCCTGCATCCCCATCAGAAGTGAAAGTGGAGCGATCGTGCTCCGCTTCTGGTTTAGCAGAGGAGGGGCGCGATCGCCCCACTTTCCCTTTGGAAGCCTTGGGAAGCTCTGCGGACAGCCACGCAGGGCTCCCCAAACCCCTGGGAGGCTGCAGGAGGCTGTAGTAAGCCCCCTGAGCAGCACAATCCTGGGGATCGCACAGCTGCCTCTTCCCTGCCTTCTGGTTGCCCCTGCCCCTTAAGGGCAAAGAGGCCAGGGCCCTCAGTCTGGGGCGTTGCAATGCCCCAGTCTGAAAACCTTTGCTGTAAGGTATTACTATCTTCACATTGCAGCTGAGGGAGAGAATGTCATGATTAACAGCCCAATCCTTTACATGTCTACTCAGAAGTAAGTTCCATTAGAGTCAATGGAACTTACTCCCAGGGAAGTGTGGATAGGATTCGGCTGTAACTCATTTTTGCCCAGCTTACAGAAATACACATTTGGCCCCTGTTGCACATATGCAACATTGGGCAAAAATCGCTTAAGTCCACCTAAATAAGTTCATGGTAGAGCTGAATTTGAACTGGGTAAGTCCCAATTGCAGCTTATAGTGCAACCTTGCATTTCTAGTAAAAATAAATTCTGTTGAGTTCAGTGAAACCTACTCCCATCTAAGTGTGTATAGCAGTGTTTCTCAAACTGGGTCGGGACCCACTAGGTGCGTCATGAGCCAATTTCAGGTGGGTCCCCATTCATTTTAATATTTTATTTTTAATAGACTTGATACTACAATGGTATGTGACTGCATTTGGGGAAATGTTACAGATCTGTACTTTTCACATACTATGTATATGCTTTTAACAATGATAGTAAATGGGACTTACTCCTGGGTAAGTGCGAGTAGGATCGCAGCCTAGGGTTGTTAAAAATTGTCCTGCTTGATGATGTCACTTCCGGTGAATCCTGACAGATTTTCATTCTAAAAAGTGGGCCCCGGAGCTCAAAGTTTGAGAGCTGCTGGTAAGTAGGACTGTTTAAGCTGAAATCCTATACACACATACATGGAGTAAATCCCAGTGAACTCAATGGGGCTTACTTCTGGGTAGACAGGTATAGGATTGCACTGTTACAGCCCAATCCTATCCACACTTTCCTGGAATTAAGCCCCATTGACTTAGTCTAGAAAAGAGACGTCTGAGGGTGGACATGATTGAGACATACAAAATTATGCACGGGAAGGATAAAGCGGATAGAGAGATGCTCTTTACACTTTCACATAACACCAGAACCAGGGGACATCCATTAAAATTGAGTGTTGGGGGGGTTAGGACAGGCAAAAGAAAATATTTCTTTACTCAGCGTGTGGTCGGTCTCTGGAACTCCTTGCCACAGGATGTGGTGACGGCATCTGGCCTGGATGCCTTTAAAAGGGGATTGGACAAGTTTCTGGAGGAAAAATCCATTATGGGCTACAAGCCATGATGTGTATGTGCAACCTCCTGATTTTAGAAATGGGCTATGTCAGATGCAAGGGAGGGCACCAGAATGCAGGTCTCTTGTTATCAAGTGTGCTCCCTGGGGCATTTGGTGGGCCGCTGTGAGATACAGGAAGCTGGACTAGATGGGCCTATGGCCTGATCCAGTGGGGCTGTTCTTATGACTTACTTCTGAGTAGACATGTATAGGATTGGGCTGTTAATCTTTTATCTGCTATGCTGCACCAGCTCTCTCATGTTTCCAACTTAATGCAACAAAGGAATAGAATAGAAATGTCTTTTTCCACTAAATCTGACATATTACTGGGCAAAACTGCACTTTTTCAAGTAATGCTGCTCTTATATTTAGCATGGGAAGGGCACCTGTCCCTATTCACCTCAACACAATGTTTTTTCTAATACACATTTGCTGATGTTTCTTCTATTAGCTTTTTTGGCATAAAGAGCCAGGTGTTTTTCTTTATAAACCACTTTGTGAACCTTTTTGTTGAAAAACTGTAAATAAATATTTTTAACAATGATATTGACACTGTAAGCTGAATACTGCTTATTAGAAACAGGCAAAGCTTCTTTTCCAACAGACAGCACTCTGCAAGCAGCAGCACACATACCATTCCATCAAGGACACAAGCCATGCAAATGCACATCTCTGGTAGCAGTTTGAACAAGAAACATTGGCAAATTTACCCTAGCAGGCACCTCATGGTTCAAGTTCCTGAAACAGGAGGGAGAGAAGGTTGGGTGGAAGGAGACCAAAGAATATGAACATTTGCAGCCAAGCAGTTCACTAAGGAGCACATAATATCAACTTGGGTACAAGTCTTTCCATAAACGTGACTGCATAGGTCACCCTTGGGCTTATTAATGACTTAACTTTCTTTTTTTAATAAAGAGAAATACTACCTAAGAGGTTTGTTTTATGGCTGAACTAGACATAACATTGGGGCTAGACATCCCCATTGGGGCTGCAATCCTTTACAACAGTGTTTCTCAAACTGTGTGTTGGGACCCACCAGGCAGGTCACGAGTCAATTTCAGGTGGGTCTCCATTCTTTTCAGTATTTTATTCTTAATATATTAGACTTGATGCTACCATCAAGTCATATGACTGCATTTGAGGACATGTTACAGACCTGTACTTTTAACAAGCTACTATGTATAATCTTAGTAAATGGGACTTACTCCTGGGTAAGTGCAGGTAGGATTGCAGCCTCGGATTGTTAAAAATTTTCCTGCTTGATGATGTCACTTCCATTCATGACATAACTTCTGGTGGGTCCTGACAGATTCTCATTCTAAAATGTCAGTCCCAGTGCTAAATGTGTGAGAACCACCGCTTTACATTGTATAGGGTTGCAGTGTTGTTGTTTTTTTATGACGATGCCGTGGCTCCCCTAGCTATTGTCTATGGCTTCCTGGGGGAGCCACAGCTCCCAGTTTGGGAACTGCTGCCATATTCTGAAGTTATAAGGAACCAAATTAAAGTTCAAACTCACTCCTCTCTCTTCAGTTTGAGCTCATTTCTTAAGATTACCTCAGCTACTGATTGGATTCTTCAGTTTCACGCCCTGTATTTAATTTTACCGGAGTCCTGAATAGGAAGTGCTGTAAGACAGGTAGCAGGGTAAAAAAAACAGACTTGAAATGGGTGTCATACTGGAAGGGGGGAGCAGACTTGCCTCACCACTCTTGCAGGGGCGTGTGGTGGATGGGGAGGCAGTGTTTCCCCACTGGATTCCTTTGAAAAGCGCCGTTGTGCGTGAGGCAACCACACACTCACAGCCCAGATGTGCAGTCTGTCAAAAAGTGTGTGAGGCATCCAGGCACTTACAACCCAGACATGCATTGGGTAGGGAGGCAGGTGAGGCAGAGCCTCCTCACCAGAAGCCTTCAAAAAGCACCGCCACTGGGTGAGACACCCAAGCATTCGAAACCTGGATGTGCAGTTGGTGAGGAGGCAGGTGAAGCAGAGCCTCCCGGCCGGAGCTCTTCGAAAGGTGCTGCTGCTGTGTGAGGCACCTAAGCACTCACAACCCAAAAGTGTGGTGCATGGGGAGGCAGGTGAGGCAGAGCCTCCCAGCTGGAGTCCTTTGAAACGTGCTGCCGCAGTGTGAGGCGCCCAAACACTCACAACCCACGTGAAGGACTCGGGTGGGGAGGCTCTGCTTCACCTGCCCCCTGCGCACCACATGTCCTTGCAGCCTTGTTCCCTGCCTCCCAGCTAGACTGTCCTCAGGAACCAGGCAAGAGCCTACCAGCCACCTGGCCAAGCGTTGGCCCACAAGTGCCCAGCTCCACTCAGCACCAGGTAGCATCATGAACAGAAGGCGGAGCAGAAGGGGCCGTCGCCCAACTCCAACTCCTCCTCCTCCTGCCTGGCCTGTGAGGCAGAGGGAAGCGACCCCCTCCTCCTGCCACCAGGGCGAGTCCCCTGAAACAGAACTGCGAGGCACGACAGATAGGCTCCCTCCCCCCTTCAAACTTACGTTCCACAACGCACGCACGCTAGGCCCGGAAAGGGGGAAAAAAACTACAACTTTTGGCTCTTCGCGATGACGTCATAGAGTGTGTGACGCACTTCAACTTTCCACACTAGCGCATGCGCTCTGAGCCCGACGTCCTCCCAGCTCAGGGCGGCGCATGTGCAAACTCGTTCGTCAGCCGCGCGCTTTTTCCCAGTCCCCCTCCCTTGTGTTTTCGGGCGTCAAGTGCAAACGTCTCACGAGGGCGGGAAGCTGCCTCAGCTCTGTGCGTGACTTAGAAGTCAGCTCTCTGAATTCAAAGGGACTAAGCCCAGTCCTAGGCGTGACTTCTCATTAAGAAGTCCCGTTATAGTCATTGAGGCAGTCTTAGGCTGTAAGCCCCGTTGACTTACACTTACCTGGAGTAAGCCCCACTGACTGGGATTAAGCCCCACACTTACCTGGGAGTAAACCCCACTGACTGTAACCCCCTCTGACTGTACAGTGGGGACTATAAGCCCCACTGACGTACACTTACCTGGAGTAAGCCCCACTGACTGCAATCCACTCTTACTTGGGAGTAAATCCCACTGACTTGCACTTACCTGGAGTAAGCCCCACTGACTTAACTCCCATTAACTGGGAATAAGCTCCACACCTACCTGGATGTAAGACTGTAATAGGACTTACTTTTGAGTAGACATGCATAAGATTGGGCTCTAACTCCAAACTTGTATTGAATGGTAACTTGTAGAACATGAAGTATCACCCTCCTCCTGTCCCCAATACAATTTAAAAGCAGGCAGGACAGGTCCATGAAGCATTACATCAGGATCGTGTTGTTGTTGGTTTGTCTGTTTTTTACAATTATGTGTTTACGATTCAGCCACTGCAAGACAAAAGGAATCTGGAGAGTTATCAGGTGTTCCTCAACCCCCCCCCCCCCAGAAACTGACCTTAATGTTGCACCTTTAAGTAGGGTTACCAGATACAAAAGGGGACAGAGTGCCTATACATAACCATTATAGGCACTCTATCCTCCTTTGTATCTGGTAACCCTACCTTTCAGAGCAGACAAACAGAAGTCCTATTAACTCAGCATACTGTTGCCAACAGTAGTGTTTCTCAACCAATGGTACATTAGGTACTTGAGGTGGTGTCTGGTGGTACTTCCAGGACCCCTGGATACCTGCCATCTGGCAGTAAGGCTAGGAACATGACACAACAAACAGTGGTAGGAGGCTCCAAAATATGCAGAAAGCCCTCCCATCCATTCTGAGCCTCTTACTGGTGTTTGTCATGTTGCATCTGGCCTCCCAACCCAGAAGTTACTGGTAATGATTGCACTATGGTAGTACTTCAAACAGGTGGACCATGCAAGGTGGTACAGGAACGACAAATGTTGAGAAACTCTGGCCTACAGAGATGGTAGATCAGCGATCAAGTGCTGGTTTTGCATGGAGAAGGTCCCAAATTCAATCCATGTCAATTCCTCCATAGAGGGCTGGGAAAGACCTTGTCAGAAAACCTGGAGTCTGAAATGTAAGCAATAGTCACCTACAATGCAAAACGTGCCAGCTAGAGAGGTTTCTGTGAAGTGCTCTAATAAGGAGAAAAAGCTCCAAGTTCTGCTAATTTACAGGGCCTGGGAATAGCCAACCACAAAAGAGCCCTTCTAGTGTTAAACATAGGCAGTTTCCCTACAGTGGTGGTTCTCAAACGTTTTAACACTGGGACCCACTTTTTAGAATGACAATCTATAAAGAACCACCAAAAGTGATGTCATTTACCTGGAAGTGATGTCATGGCCAGAAGTGACATCACCAAGCAAGAAAATTTTAAACATTTATTTGAAATAAAGAAGAAATCCCCTAACCCTAAGCTGCTGATCTGTTTTTTTTTTTAAATTCCAAAACATCCCAAAGGCTGCTGTCCTATCCACACCCAGGAATAAGCCCCATTGATTATTGTAAAAAGCTTATCAGGCTACTATGTATAAAATACAGATCTGTAAGGTTTCCCCAAATGCAGTCACATATGTCAGTTACCATCAAGTTTAATATATTAAAAATAAAATACATATTGAAATGAATGGGGACCCACCTGAAATTGGCTTGCAACCCACACTGTGTTTGAGAAACACTGCCCTGGGGTGAAAAAAACCTGCTTTACCCCCCCAAGAATTAAATTAACTTCCTCTTTTGTGAAAATCCCTTATCAGCTGATTTTTGATACAAAAAAGGGGTGGGGTGGGGTACAGAGCAGGCTTATTTTTACTCTACAATGAGGATCAATTTGATCCCTCCCCTTTCCTAATTTCCTCTAAACAATTGTCACACTAGGGACAGCTGGAAGTCCTCTCGTGGCTCCATTGAAAGCACAGCTTCAAAGTGAAGAGTACACTGAGTTTCCAAAAGATGATGATGATGATGATAGTATTTATATGCCACTTTTCAACAGAAGTTCACAAAGTGGTTTACAGAGAAGATCAAACAAACACCTAATGGCTCCCTGTCCCAAAAGGGCTCATAATCTAAAAGAATTTTATAAGAAGAATCATTGTTCAAGGTATTTGCAGAGCAAACAATCTAGAAAGCAGGTTTATTCTGTGCTAGTTAAAAGTTTCTAGCTATAACTACAGTTGAACAATGGAACTAAAGAGCTTGAAGATTCTTATAAAGATTCTTATTTGCAAGTTTTGAAAAGCATGTTGAACTGGTATGTGTTAAGGATCCCTCAGATATCCTAACTTGGGAATGGGGATTGCACTATAATGATCCCTTGGATCCTTACCAGACAAGGGTTTCTAATCCCTGCTGTTAGAATAAGAAAGTTGGCTTTATGACTGTTGTTGTTCCAAGGGCTCAGAAGCAAAACAAATACAAAAATAGAAATAATGCCTTCAGAGGAAAGGCAAAATTACTAATTTTGAACATATGCAGCTGTGTTTGTGACTTCCTACCTACATATGACAGAAATCATTGCAGACTGCAAATAGCACATTCATATAAGTGATAGACCTCATGCCAGGCATGGTAATTGCTATTTGCAACATTCTTTTGCATTGGCAGCTGCACAAGATGTGATTGGATGCTGCAAATTCTACTACTTTATTGAATAAAAAAAAATTATTTTGTTTCTGTAAGTTTCATTTTCCTGTTTTGTAAGATATGATTCTATACTGGGTACTTTTTTAGAAGAGTAATTGATTCTTTATGTAGTTATTACAATGTGATATATAACTTATCTAACAATTGTGTTTTGCATTTTGCTCCATTAAAAAAAAGAGCAAGTGGGGCAATGCCAGACCACCTGGCAAGAGATTGTTTTTGCCTTCCTGCTTTTAATTAAAATCTTGGCGATGGTGGATCATATGATCTGTAGCTAAATGCAGGCTGGTACTTTTGCAATATTTTCTTGTCTATAGAACAACCACAAGATACCTCAACTCTTTTGGTCAGCTAAGCAATAAAATTCATCCTAAGGCTTTATCAGCATGGTGGTTCCTCTTTCTTTGCAAACGTTAATGTTTTGTTTCTTTCCTAATCCCCCCTTCCTAGCTGTTACTCTGCTTGTTGCACTCTTCAGATGTTTCTTTCTCTTATGATGTTCTCTTATGATGACTGTTGCATTATGTGGGCAGTATGGGACTGTAAAATTGGCATACATGTGCGAGCGTGCACCAAGTCCTAGGATGTTGAAAATGGTCTTTTATTTGGTGCCAAGTGGTGAATCGGTGGATGAACACATAAATCAATTTTTGAAAGGGAAGCATAAAAATCCCTGGTAAAGGTGGAAAAAGGAAGGACAGGACAATTAACAAGATGTAAAGAGTTGTAAAATCTTTGGCCAAACAGCTAACAGCCCAATCCTATGTATGTCTACTCAGAAGTAAGCTCCATTATAGTCAATGGGGCTTACTTCCATGTAAGTGTGGATAGGATTGCAACCTAACTCTTATTAGCTGTGAGGTAATTGTATAAGCTTAATACCTTGGGGGGGGGTGGATTTAGGAATCAAGATGGTTTGGTGCTCTGAAGAAGGCAGAATGGAATTGTTGACTGATGCAGTCTTATCCTAAAGCATTATTTCTCAGCCAGTGGTACTTGTACCATCAGGGGTACTTGAGGTAGTGTCCAGTGGTACCCACAGGACCTTCAGACCCCCACCGCCTGGCAGCGAGACCAGCAGTGTAATATAACAAGTGGCAGTAGGAGGCTCCCCTCAGCAGGCAGAGCTCTAGCATGCACTTTTCGTGCTCTCTAAAAAGACTGCCCGTCCACCCTGAGCCTCTTACTGTTGTTTGTCATCTTGTGTTTGGCCTCCCAATCCAGACATAAGCGGCAATGATATCATTGCCAGTTACTTCCAGTGGTATTTCCAATAGGTGGACCATGCAAAGTGGTATGATGGGGAACGAACATTGAGAAACACTGTCCTGCAGCATCCTTTTTCTCAAAAAGCTTGTTTCGATCTATGTAAGCAATTTTTTCATTGTATTTTTTTGTAAATAAACGACATGCAATCTGAAGATTAAAATCAGTCCCTATAGGGGTGCAGCTGGTGCAAGTCTCAGCAGGGCTGACACCACACTGCCTAAGCTTCCGTCAGCTATCTTTGGCTCTCTCTGGGCCCAGCCACTTCGCATGCTCACTGATGATTGTGCTTTCGCTGCTCACCGGCATGAACACAAAGCAACTGCACACAGAGAGAACCAAAAATCATCAAACAGAAGTGGACCTATGGTATTAAAAGCAATGCAATGGGGCAGAAGGTTGGGGGTGACATGATTATATCATTAGAGTCCCAATCCTGTCCAACCTTCCAGTGCTAATGCAGCCAAAGTGCAGTCCTGAGGTAAGGGAATGTTTGTTTTCTTAGCTTGAGGAGACCTCCATGACTGTTCCTACCACCACAGGATGTAGCATGTGCCCCATTTGCATGGCTGCATCAGCACTGGAAAGTTGGATATCCAGTTTTGGGCTGTGTGCTACATCCTGTGGTGATGGGGCAATCACTGAGGCCACCTCAGGGTATGGAAACATTTGTTCCCTGATCTCAAGGCTGCTTTGCAGCTGCGCCGGTGCTGGAAAGCTGTATAGGATTGGGCCCTCAGTCACCCCCGAATTTTCAGAATGCCATGCTCCACAAGATGTGCTGCATTGGGTGTGATGCACCCTTGGGACTGGAATGGATAAGTACAAACTGTTTATGTTCTTAATCAGTAAGCTAAAGGCAATATGTTACTTTATTTCAGAAAAAAACTAGGAAATCCTGTGACTTGCAAAATTCTGTTCAGTTCTAGTCAAGGTTATCATAGTTTGTACATTACTGTTTTACTGAGATATGTACAAAGTTTTGTTAGGATCAGTGGGACAAAGGCTGCAATCCTGTACACAGTTTTCTGAGAGTAAGGACCCAGTCCTATCCAACTTTGCAGCACTGATGCAGCCGTGTCAATAGAGCATGCGCTGCATCCTTTAGTAAGGGGGCAGCCATGGAGACCTTGTCCAGGTAAGGGAATGTCTGCTCCCTTTCCTCGGGATTGCATTGTGACAGCACCAGCACTATGCTGAACATAAGAACAGCCCCACTGGATCAGGCCATAGGCCCATCTAGTCCAGCTTCCTGAATCTCACAGTGGCCCACCAAATGCCCCAGGGAGCACACCTGATAACAAGAGACCTGCATCCTGGTGCCCTCCCTTGCATCTGACATAGCCCATTTCTAAAATCAGGAGGTTGCACATACACATGGCTATGTTCATGGCTATGTTCATACACATCACGGCTATGAACTGACCTATGTTCAGAATTCTGTAATATTCTGTAATATTAGTAGTTTGTAATTCTGTAATATTAGTAGTTTAGATTTGTAATCCTTTCGTCAAAACAGATATAAGAATTAGAGAGAGGTGCTTCGGCAAATCACAAAGCTCACTTCTCAAACTATAAAATGGGAATGTCTTTTCCCCGGTTACTGTACTACATGCATGATAAATAATATAAGTTTTTAAAAGTCATTTTAAAGGGTGGCACTAGCAGTGTTGTCTGCTAAGGTTTGGTTAAATGGAATGATAACACACTATTCAAGATCACATTGTAATATGAATTATCTAATGTACAGTCAGAATTGTATATAAAACAACCTACGGCGGGGGGGGGCACAATTTGACCATTTATAGAGACAGCAGTTTACAGAAATATGTAATGGAATTTGTATGAAAATATATTCTACTTTTCCAAAAACACCAAGCAGCTCAGAATAAAAGAGGCATCATTCCTAGAAATGGGGTGGAGATAGAATGAAAAGCGGTGAACATGCCAAAGCAAGCAACTTTAGCATATTACCCTCTTTGAAAAAACAAGTGTTTGTCGAAAGAATAGAATAGCTTCACTATGTGCTCTCAGGCAAGCACATTTTCTTCAAAAAGTTTGGTTCAATTAATGTTTAATTCATTCACATTTTTCCTAACCATTACATCAATTGATGGAAATCATATTAGGTCCAGAAATTAAAAGAAAAACAAACATGGCCAGACAGAGAGCATTTTCTTAATGATATAACTTTGCAACTCTTATATCATTTGTCTTTCTTGCCATGCTTCAGTGAATGGCAAGTTTTCTTCATTACAATCTGATTACTCCTGACTACTGAGGTCTGATATGCCCAAATCATAACTTTGTTCTCTGATGTTCAAAATGCATTCAAGGGGAAAGGAAAACACTTATGTCTGAAGCACGAATTCAGACGTCTGGATTTTTGTCTTTCATGCATTTGGCCAAAATGATTTATGGTGCAATCTTATGCTCAAATAGCACTAGTGTTTTACTGTCACTGGGAGAGGTCATCTGAGGATTTGGAGTGAGGTGTCATCAATATGCAGATGACACCAGCTCTACCTCTCTTTTTCCATCAAAGACAGGGGAGGTTATTGAGGTCTGGAAATACTGTTAGGAATACTGTAAACCAATGGTTTCCAAAGTGGTGGGTTGCAACCCACCATTGGGAACCAAAACTGTGCCATTCCCCCTTAAGGGGAGTGACCCAGTAATGGGTGTGCCAACAGCTCTGCAGTGATCGTGGTGCCGCAGGGACCCAGGGTTTTTTTGCCTTACCTGGGGGATCCCGCTGGCCTTGGAGAGGGTCTGGGAGGCCCGAAGCCCCCTCCACAGGCCTCCTTGATGCTAAAAATTGCTCCATGCGAAAACTGGAAGTGTGCTCTGATCCTCAAATGGAGCAATTTTTAGCATCGGGGAAGCCTGCAGAGGAGGCTGTGGGCCTCCTGGACTGTCCCCCAAGCCAACAGGACCTTCCCAGGTAAGAGGAAAAATCCCTGAGTCCCTGTGGTATTGCAATCACTGCAGCACCATCAGGACATGCCCCAGGCTTTGCCCCCATATACTCACCTGTGGTCCCAAAGTCTGAGTGGGAACCATTGCTGTAAGCAGTTAGGAATCAGATGTGGGTTAACAATCTGAAATTAAATCCAGACTAAACAGAGGTTCAGAGATCCATGATGCAGGTGTTGAACTATCAACCTATTCTGAATAGGGTTACACTCCCTTTACAAGAGCAGCTTGGTAGATGGGGATTCTTCTGTATTCTCTGCAACTCCTAGATTGCCAGTTGGCAGCAGTAGTTAGGGGGTCTTTGCGCAGCTTTGGCTGGTGTGCTAGGTGTGGCCACACCTGAGTTGATCAGACCTAGCCACAGTTGTCCATACCTTTCTATTGTTATGCATTCTATAAGGGGCTGCCTTTGAAGACTGGAAACTAATTGCAGAATGTGTTGGCCCATGTGGTCTTGGGAAACTGGTGATTTGACTCTGTCTGGGCATTGCTCCTGTGGCAGCGCTGGCTGCTGATGTGTTTCCATGCACATTTCAAGGTGCTGGTTTTGGCCTTTAAAGTCCTTTATTTATTTACTGATTGGCTTACTTACTAAATTTCTTCCCCACTTTATCTCCACAAAGGGCATTCTTTACCTCTTGGAGCCAGAGTATTTAAGGAACTGCCTCCTTCCATATGAGTCAATTCATCCCTTAAGGTAATCTGAGAGGGCCTTGCTCTGCAAGCAACATCTTGCTGAAGTCAGATAGGTGGTTACAAGGAGTAGGGCATTCTCTATGGTGGCATCATCATTACAGAATTCCTCCTACTTGAATGATGGTGAAACACCAAAGTGCATCGCCCCCCCTTTACCCCCACTCCCTGCGCACCAGGCAAGGGTGGGAAAATGGAGGCAGCCTATTGGCTGTATTATCCAGGTTGCAGGGTGGACTGGGTGCCCAGAAGACTCCTCACTTTCTGGCTCCAGTCCGCCAGTTTTGGTGCTGGCCAATATAACCAGATGAACACCACCAGTGTGGGCTTCAGTGCAACAGCATTCTAGCCTTTTGAGGTGTTGTTTGCTAGTATTAACGGTGCTGATCAGTGTGGTCAGATGAACGCCGCTCAGTGTGGGCTTTGAATCACCAGTTTGGCAGGCTTCATTCTGCCCCATGGGGGCTTCCAGTCAGCCTGTTAGCCTATTTTTGGTCAACCAATGTAGTCATTTGTTATTGCCCAGTGTGGACTTCCAAGTTCACAGTTTATATAGGCTTAATTTCAATGTCAGTGGCTCATGGTTGTTTTTCCTTTGGCAGGTCACTGCTGGACATTCCCTGTGAGGTTCTCATCTGTGGCCAATCCATCATCCTCCCACTGCTTAGAGAGTTCTTAGATTCAAGGCCACTTCCCCACATTCTGGTCATCTACCTGGGGGAGAATGACCTGGGCCTGAAGACCTTGTTGTCCTTGAGGCTACAGATCTGGAGGGGTATTTCCATCATTAGGAGTTAGTTACCCAGGATTACCATCCTGTGGCTGGATATGCTCCCCAAAGGGTGTGTCGAGGGGCAGTTGATCCCCATCACATTGATGTTGCCAGGCAGAAGATTAATTCCCACCTGAGAAAGGTCATCTATACTAGGAGTGGGGATGTTATTGCACACCCGGGCATTGTGTATTCTTCACCAGCCCTATTTAGGGGGATTGGGGTTCACTGGTTGGGAATGATATTTTACTCACAGAACTGCAGCAGGGTTTGTGGAGCCTCTTGGCTTCGTGAGGGGCAGTGGGGGTCAAGTGCTAGGCTAACCCCTCATGTGGCAGGTTACATGCGGACAGGGTAGATAGGGCTATAGGGAATTGGCATACATCAGGAGGTCATCAAGGTCAGGGGGTGAGCCTGGACCACTCAAACGATACTGGTTCGGGTCATTGAAGCTGGCTGGCAAGCTCCAGGGCTGGAGCAAGCAGAGATAACAAGTGGGCATGGCCTGTGAGGTCTCTGCTCTTCTGCTGCCTCAACCCCTTCTGGTTGGTGGTGAGCAGCTCTCTTGAGCCAGGGCTGAGGGTGGCTAGGAGCCACAATGTGATGCCTGTGTAGCCTGGAGTAGGTAGGCAGTTAACACCATTTTCCTCAACTTAGTTGCCCGCATGTGGGGGGTGGATTAGTTTACCCTTCGGCAGATTTTATTGCTTTATTAATAAAAGTGACCATTTATCCCAAGCCTTTGTCTGGTGTGCTTATTTCGCAAGTGCAAGATCTATCTTAGTTAGCCCTATCAGTTAGCCTTCTGGTGGAACTGATAACATCTCTTTTTCAATTGACCAACTCTGTCTAGCTTTTTTTCAGTTATCGCTTTGTTATTGTTTTGTTTGAGTTTGGATGTGGGTGTGTGCTTCAGTTTTTAAGTTATGATATTATTATTAGAGGTGTTTGTTTCTGGTGGGTAAGATAGGATTGCAGCCTGGAGGCCCAATCCTATCCAACTTTCTAGCATTGATGCAGCTGCAATACAGTCCCAAGATAAAGGAACAAACATTACCTTGAGGAAGCCTCCATGTCTGCCCCCCCATGCAGTGCATGGCCCATCAGCACTGGAATGTTGCATAGGATTGAACCCTCTTACTTACAGTGGGATTTCTTCTGAGTAAAATGTAGCACCATTTTCAAGCACCTCTGTTTTTGCTATTTATGCTGCTGGTTTTCATGTTTTCTGCTTGCCTTTGATGCTTTTATAATTTATTTAGTTTTCACCTGTTTTTCTCCTAGATGGGCACCCAAAGCAGCTGACAAAAATATAAAATGTGTAAAACCAAACAATTACAAACAACCAACAGCAATCACTCCATAATAAAAGAGTAAAACGGCAGAACATATTATAACCTTTTATTCTGGTTTTATGGTTGCTGTATTTTATTGTGTACATTTTATATTAATGTGGTAAATTGCTTTGAGCAACCAGTGCTGGGGGAGGGGAAGGCAGAGTATACATATTTTAAATAAGTAAAATCAATACATCTGCTTTTGTTCTATCTGTGAATAATATTTCTGTAGCATAAAGAAGTTGGGAAGGCAACGAGTGAGTATTCTATGTCATTTCCTATGGCGGTAGGATGTAGAATTATAGAGAACATTTTTACTAAACACAAAGCAACTCTCCTGTTGCTGTTCCAGTGCTTTTCAAACTGTGAGGTCCCCTAAGGGGAGCATAACTAGTTGCCAGGGAGAGACATACATTCCTTCCTAACCCTTCTCAGAGTGTGCTTTGCATTGTGCCAAGAGGCAAAGTGCTAACGCATCCCACAACTTCTCGGTTAGTACGCACCTCTAGATGCACTGCAGTTCCAGCCTGAGCATCTTTCTGAATTGGATGGTAAGCCCCTTTATATGTCAGTGAATGAATGCAGAATTTTGAACCAGCCCTGAGGTCTTTAGGGGGCACTTAGGATGCAGCCACTGAGTTGCTGGTTTCCCAGCAGCCTTGCTTCAGAGTAGAAAGTACTTGGAGTAATCACATGTTATGTGCATGAGCAAGAAAAATTGGGTCACACTCCTCAAATAACATCTAATTAATGTCCTATTAAAAATGTAAAATCTTCAGACCATCAAATGTGGTCAGTGAGATCCTATAATCTTAAAGGGGATATTTTCTGTGATATATATAATGATATATCCCTTCTCTGTAAGCTTTGGAATTGCATAGTGAGTGGACTAGTATTTATTTTTTTGTTGGTGTAAGTAGACGTGACTTATCCATTACTTATAGTAGTAGTTCCCAAACTGTTTTGACTGATCACTCCCTTGATCTGCTGGGTTATTGGCTGCGAATTCCCATTAGGGCTACAATCCTATACATTGTATAGGGTTGCAGGATTTTTGTGGAGATTCCATGGCTCCCCTGGCTAGCTTCTGCGGCTCTATGGCAAACCATGGCTTCCAGTTTGGGAACTATTGATTTATAGGACGATCAGAGAAAGGTAGGTAGACATGTCCTGTATATTTCGATCCAGGTAGTGGCTGCCAAAGTTACTTTAAGTATTTAGATACATCTCAACAATGGGACAACTGTTTTAGGCAATTTGCGTTAATTACTGAATCCTTTTAAAAATAATATACACACTTTGAGAGCACCAGAACACGAGGAAAGGGTGCTTGCCTCACAGGGAACCTCACAGGGAACCCAGGACTGAAGGCCCAATCCTGAGCCGGGCCTGTGCCAGCATCTCTCGTGCCAGTGCTGGGTGTCACAATGTGCTGTTCACACAACACTGCACCGAGTCAGTGCTGGCGCTGGCCCAACACCAGCCAGATGCTACCCTGAGTTAGATAAGAGCTCTAGATGGTGGTTAGGGCTTCAAGGTGGAGGAGGCATTCTGCAGTGGGGGGACGGCATGGGGAAGGTGGGGGAAGGTGTGGTGGAGAGAGGAATTGGGATGGGGTGGGACCAGTGGAGAGCTCCACTGGATCCTGAACTCTGTGTTGAACCTTCTGGCTGACTCAGAGTCTCTCAAGTCTGTGCAACCAAAATAGCCAGTACAGACTTGAAAAGCCCCACAGCAGGGCTTGGGGCTTTCCTTGGGGTAAGGGCAGGAAAGTTCCCTCCCCCTGAGATCTCTGTCAGCTGCCACAGTGCTGTAGGATGCAGAGGTAGCCACTTTGGCACCACTGCATCTGGTGGCAGTAGAGCCTTTAGGATTAGCTGTTAGCCTGCCCCCTTTGCCCCAAGGAAGAATAATCATTGGTATGTAAGTCTCTCCCCAGGCATATTCTTCTGTCTTGTAAAAATAAAGAACAGCAGATCTCTTTGCATTAGATCTAGTGATAGTTGTAAGGTACACAATTGGTACAACAGTTGAAATTTTATTGTTGAACCTATGCACATCTTGTCTGCCTGTTTTCCTGCCTGTTTGCTCTTTGATCCATCCAGCCATCATTCATTACAGTTAGATCTGAGGTGGATAACAACATGAGGCCATCTCTTCTGATACTGGGGCCAAGCTATTGTTCAGAAATATGTCCAAGGGTCTTTAGAGTTCATTCAAACTGACAGTTTAACTGCTGCCCTAGATGCCTGGTGGATGGCTAGTTATCTCTGGAAATTATCCCTGAGGAAGAAGGGTATATAGAAAATTAAGCAGTAGAAAATTAGTGAGAAGTAGCAAGAAGAGCACTGAGTTTGGTTGTTGAAAACTCTGGTTCCAATATTGGCCTCACTATGACATTTCAAAGTCATTTACAGTTTGCTGCCCGTTAATGCTCCTCTCAAGTCTTCCTCACCCTCCCTAATGGTAGGGCTAGTCCTGGAGTTTGCAATGATATTTTTTGGGATAAGAATTATACTGAACATGCAAAGATATATTAATCATACCTTTCTGGTGGTAAAAATGATTTCACAATGGAACATTCTTCTGACCATGGAAAGTTGCCCTTTTCTGGGAGGTTTACAAAAAGGAGATTGGAGATTCCTTCTACAGGGATGGTTCAATTCAAGTTTAGATAATTTTTTCATTATGGAACTTTACACTGTATAATCCTTAAGATCCCTTTGAACTTTATTTCCATTTATTAAAAAAAAATGATCCACCTAATGTTATTCAAACCTTTCTTCATCTTATGCCAACTATATATCTGCTATACTCAGTGACTATGGAGAACTATTTTAACTACTTGAACACTGTTTTGTTCTCTCCTAGACACCTATGCCCTTGCCTTCATCTATAAGCAATTCAAGCCATCCTTTTGCATTCTGATTTAGAATATGCGACCAAGCATAATCACTATTTTTTTGTAAATAATTATTAGCAGAGGACAATTCTATATATGGACATGTTTGATTTACATATCAATAAATTCTTAATTTTTTTCTCTTTGCACTCCCTAATGGCATTTTATACACAAAGGTACAAGAGCGACATGCAAACCTGCAGCTAGTTTAAAACAAAAAATCTGAGGAGCTCAAAGACATTTTTACATTGCACGTTGTTACAATGAACATATTCATATCTGCTGAAAACCATGGTACTGTAATGTGCTTTTTGAACGTTTACCCCAGCTGTGTTGCCAAACAAAGCAAAACTTCCACGGAACATTGTGTTTTCAGTGGCAACTGTACAAATATTTAATCTAGGCTGTACACTCAAATGAAAGAAACTCACCCGGTATGAAGCTGCCTTATACCAAGTCAGAACAATGGTTCATCTCGTCCAACATGGTCTACTGACAGCACCTCTTCAGGGTTTCCTACTAGGGTCATCTCCCAGTTCTGTTCCCTGAGATTCTTGTAACTGGAGAGATCATGAATTGTACTATAGACCTCAGGCATGCAAAGTATGTATGCCATGTGTATGCTCAGGCCTCTCCCCAGCATGGTCATTCACTAACGGCTGGACTATTTCTTAGCATTATCCAAACTCTGAACAGCATCTCACTCTTCCAAGAAAGCACTCGGAGATGCTTGGGTTGATACCAGAAACAGCTACATGGCTGGAGGGGATGGGGCTGAATTGGAGAAAAACTGGTGCTTGTAGTGTAAGAGGCTATTAAAATTTCTTGCAAGTAGGAGGAACAAATTGTACAAGGGCTACTAAAATATGTTGCTAATCCAGACACCCCCTCCCCATTTTCCACTGCCCACAAACAATCTCAGACAAAACAGAAAGAGGGTGTTTTCTGGATTCTCATGGGATGGTCCTTGAAAATTACCAATTTAGGAGTGGAAGGAATTTGAGGAGCTTACTGGTGGTGGCAGTGGGCTTCCTCTTGCTTTAAACCTGAGCCATTGCCTCTTCTGAGATTCTGAGAAAGTAGTCTGAGAAAGAACAACTTTTCTCCTGGAGGACAGCTTACCACTGGCACCATCTTCTGTCTCAGAATGCAGTAGGTCATCGTGCGACTGTGTGATGTGCCAGAGTGCTCTGATATAGAAGATGCCACCTGGCAGCATCTGGGCACCCAACAGAGAAGCAGTGCTTTCACCACTGATTGTGTAGCTCTCAGAAGCAGCAATCCTTCCAGTTTAAAGAGGTTTTACCACCAGTTAGCCCCTTTATCACCATTTATACTGGCGGTCAGTATGAATCACCACCAGCAAGTCCCTCAGGCTTTTCCAGTCAGAAAAAAAATTGATGCAGCTCTACTGAAGTGTAATCTTATCCACTTCACATTATGTATATTATTATGTTGTCACTCCATTATCATGAAACTTTTCATTCTAGCCTATTACAAATAAAGACCAAAGTTGCTTTTGCATTAGCCTGAATTGCCATCTTTTCTGAATTCACCTTTGATTGGGTATTCAGACAACACTGTGATCAGTCTGTTGCCTTCCTTACAGCACACTGGTTGGCAACCTTCAGTCTCGAAAGACTATGGTATAAGCCTGCAGCACCCGGTGTTCCCAGGCGGTCTCCCATCCAAGTACTAACCAGGCCTGACCCTGCTTAGCTTCTGAGATCAGATGAGATTGGGCATGTGCAGGGTAACAGTTGCTGTGGTTTTCAAAGTCTCTGGGTGTTTGAAAGCCACAGTAAGTGCTCGCAGGGGAGGGGAGGGAGGCAGTGGGGTGGGGGGAAGGCAGCTCAGGCTCAGGGGGGCTGCAGGGACTGGGATGTACTGACCAGTCCCTGCAGTAGCATCCTGGGACTGCAGAGAGCCCTGCACGAGCGTCTGCAGGGCTCCCCAGCCTGCAGAAAGTGAAAGTGGAGCAATTGCACTCCACTTTCGCAAAACCGCTTCACTTTTACTTTCTGCAGGCTGGGGAGCCCTGCAGATGCGCAGGGCTCCCTGCAGCCCCAGGACGCTGCTGCAGGGGCTGTACATCCCAGTCCCTGCAGCCCCATTAGCAATGTGATCCTGGGAGTCGCATCACTGCCTTCCTCCCTGCCCCCGCCCCTTAAGGGGGCAGAGGCCAGGGCCCTCAGGCCGGGGCACCATGATGTCCTGGTCTGAATACCACTGCCTTACAGTGTTTTGGTGTTCTCCTCCTCCTGCAGTTTTTCCGTTTTGATTTGTGGTCATTTTTAGGGAGGCAATAACATGCATTTGCAGCACTTGTCTGTTCAGTGAATAATGATAATATATAATAATTATTATTATAATTATTAGAACTTCTATGCCTTTTGTTAAACACATCTTGCTTGCAGTTTCAGGTTGCTTTCAGGTGAGCATAGCTGGGGAATTATTGATGAAGAGCTCGATAATAGCTCCTTGAATAGTCTCTCTTAATTGCCCCATGTCAATTTCTGCTTCAAAGGGAGGCTTTGATTTCTGATTCCTCTCTCATTTTTATTAGTATTAATATTTTTAAATGGCAAAATCACATCCTTCCTGCAGCTGTACATACTATACTAGTTTAGTTGTTAGAGCAGAGTTCACTATTTTATAGAGTCATTGGCAATGTTCAGGTATATGTTGCACTGGCCAGATCTGCCTTCCTCAGAAAGGGGCCAGCGTTTGTCAGAAATGCTCCAGGCCAGAGACACCCCCTAACAATCCAAGAGTAAGGCTAGATTAAGGAGAATTCCCGCACAGCAAATCTGATATTTCAGGGGAGTACTTCTTCATCCAGAACAGGTAAACACCCAAGTCCTACTGACCTGTACCACCTTTGTCTTTGTCTTGTCTGGATTCAGCTTGTTCATTAGCCTATTTATTAGCCCACATCCAATTATTGGATCTGTTAAGTGGGCAAAGAGGCACTTTTTCAAGTGGTGCTTATCTTGTATTTAGCAGGGGGAGGGTAACTGTCCCACTTCTTTCCAGCACAGTGTGTTTTCTTCTGCATCTTTTGAGATTATGAACCCTTTTGGGACAGGGAGCCTTTTAGCTATTTGATTTTTTTTCTCCCTGTAAATGGCTTTGTGAACTTTTTTTTGTTGAAAAGAGGTATACAGGGGGACCCTCTACCCATTGATCCTGTATCCATGGTTTCAGATAACTGTGGATTGGATCTGCGGCCTCCCATGCGCCTCCTCACACAACCCCTCCAGAGGAGCCTCACAGCCCAATTCTATCCACACTTTTCTGGGAGTAAGCCCCATTGAATCTAATGGGACTTACTTCTGAGTAGACATGCATAGGCTTGGGCTGTGTGGGCCTCAGAATGACTGTTCAAAGAAAAAAACCCACAACTTCCACTTTTTCGTTCACACTTGAAGTGATGTTTTTAATGCCTTATAAGGTGTAGGGAGGCCTGGGGAAGCCTGTGGAGAATCTTCCACAGAATACCCTCAGAATACCCTCCAGAGGTGAGGGGAGTCCAGCACCCCTTGCCCTTGGAGGATGGGGTTGAGGCATCCCCGGGTATCTGCGTTTTCAGTTAACAGTGGGGGGTTCTGGATGCATGCCTATATAATATTCATGATGATAATGTGTGGGCTGGTGATGCACCCTGTCATGCATGTTTACCTGGGCTGCAATCCTACCCACATTTTCCTGGGAGTAACACAATAAGATTTACTTCTGAGTAGATATGCATAGGTGTGCTACCCTGGTTAAGTCTGAACTGGACTATTTTATTCGTGGGGGCAATTTTCTTTTTTCCTGACAGAAGGTTATAACAATTTTTTTAAATGTGATCAACAGAATCATAATTAGTTCAATATCAGTTGCCTCCTTTCTATAGTTCCACTAGTTACAGTACCTCTCATGCAGCGAGACTGTGCTGTTAACAAATATAGTAGATGTCCCATATGCAACGGCGATGCTCAAACTACCATACTATGCTGTTTCCCAGTCTAGCTGACTTTTTCCATTTAACCCTCTGCAATTGTACAACATAAGCTACCCTATCCATTTTTTTCTCCATTTTCACATAGCTTTTCAATAGACTTTGACCTCATTTATTGGTAGATTTGGGCTGTTTTACACAAGGATATCTGTATGGTTCTCAGGCTCTGAGCAACAAAAATAGGCCACCATTGTTCAAGATAGAGAGAAATAAATCAGCGAAAATAAATGTCAATATAAATGGGAAACTTCAACCAGTGTAAAAATGAGTTCCTCAGTAGTGCCAGCAGTAGCTCCTACCTGTTTTATATATGCTATTCAGGGCCCAGTCCTATCCAATTTTCCCTCTCTGATGCAGCTGCAATGCACCCCGAGGTAAGGAAACAAATGTTCCCTTACCTTGAGGAGGCCTCCATGACTGCCCCCTCCTGCAGGATGCAAGTGCAAAACTTCCATGTGTTTTACAAACATTTTTTGTTTTTCCTTGACATAGGAGTCAGGGCAGTGGTTATTTCCAGTGTGGTTTTCATTTTGGGAATAGCCACATTATTGGTGTGGCCCTTGCTCTGCAGGCAGGCACCTAGCACCAAGTACATGTGTTTAAATGTGTGTCTCCTGCATGTTCTTGAATTAAAGGGCATAAAAAGAAATAAAATATTGACATTGGAACACTTTGCTTCCCATCTACTTAGCATGAACTTCCCATCTACTTGGCAAGATGACTTTTTGTAGTTCTGATAAAGTAGCTTCTGAGTTTTATCACAGGTTCTATGTTGGCATAGGTAACACGACATTAAGTTTGATACCATGTAGAAAAGTCAGCAACATGACAGCTCCGTAGCTCTAGTTGGACAGAAAGTCTGTAGCGGACAAGGTCAATGGAAGGTCAGCTACTGACATCACATCATGGCCTAGAGGTCTTGACCTGTAATCATATGCTCTGTAGAATGCAATTCAGCATGACATGATTGAATTCATCTTTAGATTAAGGAAGGTCTCACTGACATATTCTGCTTTGCGTGCAAGGTGATAGTCGGGCTCCTGTTTAATTTGCTAACTTTTATGCGAGGCAAGCAGGTGTACGTTTGCACTTCAGAGGCATTTTTAAAACTCTTGAGAGTAGGCATTTTCCTAAAGTGACATTTACACTGCAGCTAATTTGTATTCTGGTAGCATTCACATGGTGTGCCTGTTGGTCCCATATTGTGGAGTACCTCAGAGCAACCCTCCCCTTTTGTTGGTAATTTTAGGGTCCATGGGTCATAACCTCTGCCTACAGTTTCCAGTCTTTTCTCAGAAGATTAATATAAGCATCTGGTATATGGTGAAGGATCCATGAGTAGTCCTAAGTCTGGCCAAATCAGGGCAAATATCAGCTTTAGGGAAGAAAGAGGAAAAAGTAATTTTCAGTGGAAAAATGAGAAGATTCCTCATACTGCAATCCTAAACTGAATTGGCCAGCCATCTACTTTCCATAGAACAAAAATGTGGGGAATCCCATTTGCAGTATTCTACCATAGCTGTGCACCGTTTAACAATGGGAATGCATTCTCCTATCCCCTTTGTTATGCAATTAGGTCATTAAGTGAACATTAAGTCCAATCTAGTGTCTTTGCTGTGTAAACAGACGCTCTCTGCCAGACACTAGCTGGCTGCATAAGCTACTGGAGATGGAATGAATTAAGAGCCCCTCTGTTGTGTAAACAGACACTATGTTGCAGGCTATGGGAGATGTGATTGCCTCATTAAGAGAATCTTTATTGTGCTTTGACCACTGTCACATGTGCGGTCTGTCGTTAGGCAAACTGTTGTTGAGCGGCATATGCCTGTACACTCTGAAAGTACAGGTCGTGCCTCATTATCCACTGATTTGGTATTCATTGATTTGACTCACCACCAATATTGAGAACCACCTTTAAATGCCTTGTAACAAGGAGAAAAGCATCAAAATCTAATTTCCCACCTTTGTGCTGTTAAATAATTATAATTTCATTTCACTAGATTCCATTATTCACCCCAGCTAGTGTCTGCATGGGACATAGTGCCTATACCAATGCATTCTTGGGCGACAATGGAGGAGCAAGAAACCCGGAAGTAGGTCTTTAAAGCTATTTTCCACTGATTTTGTATCCACTGATTTTTATTTTTTTTAATCCACTGAAGGTTCTGGAACAGTGTTTAGTGTAGTGATTAGTTTGGCCCACTGAATTTGCTTCTGTTCACTTGACAGAAAGTTGAGGCAGTTTGTAGCTGGTAAGAGAAGTTTTATACTTGCTTTTTGGGGGCCCAGGAAGTATCATTTGATTTGGTCAGGCTACTATCATGCAGACAGTAGTATCTTCACGTTCACTGCCATGCCTACCATGCCGATGAGCTCTTTGGTCACACCCCAGGCCATTCCTGCATTTAGCAGTTGTTTGTAGAGATGAACTCTGAACATGGGGAGAGTGTCTCACCATCATCTAGAACCCATAAGGGAGCCCAGGCAAGGGGATCATTCTAGCCTTTGGAATTTGAGACTTTTTTCCTTGAACTAAACTTCCTCTATGCCCCCTAATAATATCACAGACTTTTTGAAGTGCCCCTTATCATTTGGTGATGAGGATGTTGGCATAAGCCAAAGCCTCGCACGTACAGGGACTTCCAGCCATTTTCTGTGAAGAGATGAGTTTTCCACATTGTAATGTGCCCCCATTGCTCTAGTACAGGGGTGTCAAACTCATTTCATACGGAGGGCCACATAGCATTCATGATCCCTGCTGAGGGCCGGAAGTAATGTCATTAGGCAAGAAGTGATGTCATTAGACAAGTCATGACCAAAAATAAACACTTTTTTCTCACTTAGAAACTCATTAGCTGCAAATAACAAAACAGAAAATATACAAATCTTGATCATATTTCAAGATATGGGAGAGCCCAATTTTCATGTGGGCTGCCCTTTCAGCAGTAACACCTCAGCACTACTCAGCAGCTGAAAGCCTGAGGGCCATATAAAAAGCTTCCGAGGGCCGCATCCGGCCCCGGGCCTTATGTTTGACACCCCCGCTCTGGTAGGTTAAGGTCATAAGGGGAATGGTAGGACATGGTTTCAAGTTGTGACTGAATGGTTGAAATAAGGCACTGTGGCAGTTTGATGCTCAGGGTGAGTTTGTAGGTCTATTTCTCAGCTTTCTAGTCTCTGGGGGAGGGCGTTCCAGGATGCTTCTCCTTCTCTGCCACGACTTCCACAGTGATCCTGGTTTTCTCTCTGTGACCCACTTGAGAGAGTTTCTCTACTTTGGCAGTCAGTTGGTGAATCTGGGGGTCTTCTGTGCCTTACCTAATGTGTCCCAGGTATGATCCCACATCTGGCTCTGGGGTTGCAGAGGGCTGGAAGTAGATTTGGGCTCTTGGGCACAGGGGGCATGCCCAGGGCTTGTAGCATCTTCCCAATGACCAGCTGTAGTCAGGGAGGAATCACTTTCTGTGTGCAGTCCTATACCTTGGTTGGATTGTGGTTCTTGCCTCTCGCCTTCTTCTGACTCGCTTCTATCCCCATCTGTATTAGCTTCCATGTTTCCTTGCCTCTGCCCACTGTCCTGCTTCCAGTCCCCTCCCCCTTCATTCTGGTTCACCTCCCAGCACTCTCTTGTCATCTGCCTCCGTCTTGCCCCTTCAGCCTCCTCCTTTGGTCTCCTGTCTTTGCTTTCCTCTCTCCTTTCACTGCTGCTGGCTTTCTCTACTCTCTCTACTACATCTCCTGGACTCTGCGCCCTTCCTCCTGCTCTTCCTCCTTTCCCCCTGCAGTCTCTCTCACTTCCTTAGCCTTCCTAGTGCCTGCCCACTCCTTCTAAAGAGGCCAGGTGGGATCCCCTTGCAGCAAAGCAGTGGTGCTGGCCACGGCCTCTGAGAGGAATTTTATCGGGGTACAAAATTTCTTTGGGCCCCTTTGCAAAGGGGGAGGGGTGAAACAGAGCAGGGGAGGGTGGTGACAGGCATGCAGAATAGGGGCAGGGAGGGGTGAAACAGGGTGGGGGGAGGGTAGAGACAGCCGGAAAAGTCTTTGGAGTCCAGGTCTACCAACCCATGTGGCATCAGTAGTGTCCCCAGCACCCCCAATTGTGGTAGTGTTGCCAGCATCCCGTGCGGGCAATAAGTCTGATTAGATAGGAAAATGTAAGATCCCAGGAACTTTCTGGGCCCCCTTCTTTGGCTCCTGGGCCCCCCTTTTGACCCTGGGCTCGTGTGCAAATTGCCCCCTTTATCCGCCTCTCCTAGGTCCTGGTGCTGGCACAGGCTACCCTGTATGCTGCAGGGGGTTTTTGGCTGCTGAAAGTTTCCTTGGAGTAAGGAAACATTTGTCCCCTTGCCACAGGGTTAGCCTCAACAGCTGCTAAGGGTTAACTTGGACCTGTGTCACTGGTATCACTGGCACATGTCCACATTGATTCAGGCCCAGAAGGGGGATTTGGATACAGTGTGCACTGCCAATTCCCCACCTGTATACTCCCTGTTCCACACTTCCATGCCCCAGTCAACCCCCTTTCTGCTCCCCATCCCATTTTGCCCCTTGCACTGGGCTCACCTGCTCCAGCGAGCACGCATCACTCCGCCACCATATGTGGGAAGGCTCTGGACTTTCCACTGGTATATTGGCTCCCTGCACTACTGCAAAGTGCTATATGATGCTGTTGCGGCAGCCTGTGCTGGCAGAACACACATTCCGCTGGCACAGGACTTGGTTGGCACTGGGCCATTTGAGTAGACTGGTATAGATGGTGCTTTACACAGAATGAGAGGTCAGATTCCTTCTTTGCGAAAGATTGGGTTATGATACTAGGGAGGATTTATATGACACTTCCAAGGCAACATCTTATTTATTTTAAAATAATTTTATTTAGGGCACAATCCCTACCCCTTATGTCAGTGCTTTCCAGCACTGGCATAGTGGTGCCAATGGGACATGAGCTGCATCCTGCAGTTGGGTGTCACTCACGGAGGCCTCCTCAAAGTATGGGAATGTTTGTTCCCTTACCTTGGAGCTGCATTACCCTTATGTCAGGGCTGGAAAGCACTGACATAAGAGGTTAGGATTGCACCCTTAATTTATTAATTTATACTGCCTCTCTAATTGTGTTGCCCAAAGTGACTCATGGTAATAAGAAACAGACATGCAACACAAATTGAAAAACAAGAGAATGATTATCCAAAAATCATGTACAATCAGGAACCAGAGACAGAAAACACATTTCACTGAAGAAATCCAGTCTTTGACATTTGTTTTCATTAGACCAAATCAGTTTCTTAGGAGAGGCGTCAAGAAAGTGATTGACCCAGTTAAGCATGTTCCAGTGAAGTAACAAATAGAGCAGTAATACTGTAAATGCTGTGTTGTGGGGCTGGCTCGAAATATGGAACACTTTCCCAGGAATTACACCCCCTACTTGCTTCTGGCCATTGAACAAGCCAGACACCAGACTCCATCCCTCTTGTGTCTTTTCTTCTAGTGATCATGGTGATTTACAGCCTGGCTTAAGTTCAAGAACGTTTTTGATTCTGGATCACTCCCAACCCTGAAGTTGTTTGAAAACTGGTGATTTGATGTGCCAAAGTCCGCAGGGTTTGTTTGTTTGTTTGGTGGGAGAGGGCTTGTATTGAACTCTTCACTGCTTATACAGACATAAATGCAAATGAATTGATTGAAGTTGGTCCTGGCAACAAGTCTTCAGATACCAACAATCAAGACCCTTGGGGCTGCTTTTCAGTAGCATAAAATTTGTGGATTAATCATCATCATCTGGAAAAATTGCATTGGCCCCATTAAATTTGTGAGGTGCATGTCATGGATGCCCATTTTGCACATGAAATAAACCCTGTAAATCTTCTCTTAGTTGGGTTCTCATACTCAGGTTCATAGCACAATCTCTAGCTAGAGTGTGGTTTGCTTCTCAGGCACTGCAATCCTAACTTGCGCTGGAACAGGCAGGCCAGTGGACCAGTGCAAGTTTGGGGCTGGCTGAGGCTCAGCCCGAGGCAAGGGGAAAAAATTCCTCTTACCCCAGGGAGAGCCGCAGCGGCCCCAATGGGTCTACTTGGATCTGTGCCGCCTAAAGAGGTGGCTCAAATCTGAGCAGAATGGAGCAGCCTGGAGCTGCTCCACGCCATTTGGGAACGGGGTTAGGAACCAACATAACTGCTGGGTCCTAGCCCCACCTCCTGCTCCGTGCCCGCCTGCCTACAGGCCCGCCAGCCCTCTCCCCACCCTGAAACGCCTCCTCCTCACCTCCCCTAGAACCTCATGCAGCTGACCTCGGCTGGAGTGGACCTACCATTCCCCGTCAGCACATAGGCTAGATGCAGCCTCCATGGCCAGTGTGCATCCCTGCATCGGCCCAGCTTACTCACACAGAGATGCAAACATGCTTTATGGCACATTTGTGATCCTTCCAAGGAGGACAAGACACTTGTGCCGGCCCAGGGCACAGTAAGGATCATAACCTTATTTGAATATATTTGACCAGACAAACCCAGAAGGACCTACAACTTCTAAAAATGAAGGTGAACATGGTCATTTGTGAGGAATGATCTGAGGGTCCTAGCTGATCTGCTTTATGTAAGGAAGCAAAAAGAATAACCCCTGCTAACTGGGTAAGAGGCACTCTTTCAAGTGGGTGCTCCTCTTTTTAGCAAGGGGAGAGTAACTAGCCCACCTCACCCCAGCAGTGTCTTTTCTAGTGGCTATCTGCTTTTGTTCTTTTGCATCTTTTTAGATTGTGATCCCTTTTGGGACAGGGAGCCATTAGTCATTTGATTTTTCTCTGTAAACCGCTTTGTGAACTTTTAGTTGAAAAGCGATATATAAATACTGTTAATAATAATAATACCCTGTTCTGTTCTCTCATGAATGTCAAACTTCAATCGGAAACCTATTGGAGCAGGGACATGAGTTTTTTACTTGCTTATGCAGCAAAGAGCCAAGCACATTGCTGCTGCTGCTGAATAAATCAACATCATCACATAGCCAGGAGATCTAGAATTTTGTGCTCCAGAGCTCAAAATGTGCAACCAGAAAGCAGGCAGTTATAGGGTACTCTGTACACTGTACTTCAAAACCCAGAGGCAATGTATTGGGAGATCATGCAGTGCCTATAAAGCTCCAGAAGTTGTTCCTAAATTGAACCATTAATTGTAGCAGCTTTCATAGAGGGTCCAGTTATTTGGTTGCGCATTGACACGCAACCAACATGAGTGAGCTGTGGACATTTGCTGATTGTATGAGCCAAGTTACCCACTGGTGGCCTGTCATATGTTAAATTGACTTTACAAAAGCACTGATAAAACACTCGTTCCTCTTACCCCCCAATGAAAGATATGCATTTTATTCTGCAGCAAGAAACATTTCTAGAATATTGTCAATTTCTGGATTTGATGGCAGTATGGTTAGTTTTAGAGGGGCTTCTGCACCCTCCAAAATCAGGGTAATTTACTGGGGGCAAAAAAACATAATGTGCAATAGTGCCAATGTAAAGTATTGATTCTACCATGCCAGGATACTAGCCTTGTTACATCAAACAAGACCATAATTTCCTTGAATTTGAAAGCTGTTCTTTCTTATGTGGTTTGTTGTGCTAGGAGTGTGTCAATGTGATATCTGCAGAGAGACTGAGGGAACTGTCCTTAGCTGCCCTACTTTCATAGTTTGTCATGCTCAAGTCTCTGGAGTCTATGCTTAGAGGCTGGACTAGAGGCTGCTTGCCTTCTGCCATACTTACAATGTGTACAAGAAAACAAACATGAACAGGAACAAGAGGTGAAAAAATAGCCAGGCACTATATGATGGATACAACAGAGTGGAAAATTCTCAGTGCTATGCACAGGGCGGTTCTATAGCTGTATAAAGACAATAATAGAAATCACATCCTCTGTATCCACATCTCGGTGCAAATAACTATGGTTGCCCATTGACTTTTCATTTTTAATTCCATCCTGCATGTCAATACCGTCTCCTGTAGTATAATAGAATGGCCATGGGAAGCTACCTTTAGCTTGAAAAGAAAATGCTGGTGTCTCTAAACCAGCTATTTTCAACCAGTGTGCTGTGGCACATTGGTGTGCCGAGTGGTCCGCAGGTATGCCACGTGAGTTTGGGGGTGGGTCATTTGTTAGGGCTATTGGGGGATGTGAGACCTCCACCAGCAGAGCAGTGTGCCTTGTCAATCGTCAAAAAACTGATGGTGTGCCTTGGCAATTTTAACACCTTGTCAGTGTACCATGAGATGAAAAAGGGTTGAAAATCACTGCAAAACTCTTCCACTTACATGGACTGAATGAACTCAGTAACCCAACACTACCAATTTTTTTGAATCCAGTGCATCCTTTGAATCCTGTGGGGTACAACATTTATGTCTGCCCAAGGGGAACAGGTGTCCCCATCGCCTCCATCACTGCTGCCCCTGCAGGAGCACACACACACATGCACACTCTCTACTTCTTCTACTTCACATACAAGGATGAGAGAAGAAAAAGAAGGCAAGGATGATGGCAGTGGCCGCAACCCTCTCAGCCTACTTCCTCCTCCACAAGTGAAAAGGAGGAGAGAAGATGGCTACTTCCACTGTAGCAGCTACAGCAGTTACAGCAGCTACACTGCTACTATTGTTACCTACCTTCCCCTCCCAAGCTTCTCCACTTACCTGTTTCTTTCTCCTTGTTCCATCCCTCTCTTTTGAAGCAGTATAGCAGAGTGGGGTAGAACAAGGGAACCAGGAGAAGCAAAAGTGTGGTAGTGCTTCTCCCAGCTTCCTTGCTCCAACCCTGTCTGCTGTGCTATTTTAAAATGTAGAGCCGCAGAATAAAAAAGCAAGGGAGCAAATGGGGGCTTGATGAGGCAGCCACGGAAGGGGGCACTGGGGGTAACCCGCACTCATCCATTGCCTGAGGCAGCTTGTCTCATCTTGCCTCATGGCCCTGACAACATGTTTCCTCAACATGTATTTACACCACAGTTGTGGAATATCTGGCTGGCCATTTTCCTGCATGGAGGGAAAGGGACAAAATAAACCGTTGCCAGGCAATTACAAGGCACAGTCCTCCAATTCTTGGAATAGGGGTGGATGGAATTGGTCATGGCATCTTTTGTGTGTCTAGCAAGTTGGTTAGGCTGAACTGAAATATGTGGCATCTAGAAGCAGTAGCCTGCCAAGCTGGATTGTTGTCAGTATGATCACTGCCAAAGGCACTAGAAGCAATAATGTCTACAGGTGCAATCCTAACCCCTTATGTCAGTGCTTTCCAGCACTGACATAAGGGCAATGCAGCTCTGAGGTAAGGGAACAAACATTCCTTACTTTGAGGAGGCCTCTGTGAGTAACACCCAACTGCAGGATGCAGCACACATCCCATTGGCACCGCTATGCAGTGCTGGAAAGCACTGACATAAAGGGTTAGGATTGTGCCCTACCTTGGTCACAATGTAACTTTGATTCATTCCTTTTATTAGTAGTACAGGTCCAACCTTGTTATACACAAAATTTTTATACACAGATTTGACTCAACACAAACAGCCACTGCAAATGAGAAGGAATGTGCTGATCCCTGGAGAAGGCGAAAAATGCATCCCTTTAAAATCACGGTTTAAAAAACTGTTTTTCTTATTGTTGTAGGGAGACAGTCATGCAAGCGATCATTCCATTCTTCAGCTGAGCCAGGCAAAGGCAGGGCTCCTTTGCATTTGTAATTGCCGACTACCTCTCTACATCAGTAAAAAAAAGTTGTTTTAAAACCACAATTGTAAAGGGACGCACTTTTATTTTATTTAACACATTTTATGGTATCAGCAGGGAGTCCCAGAATCAAACCCCTGTGGATGTCGAGGCACAACCTTATTCCATTAGGAGCAATGGAGGGGCAAGAAACTTGGAAGTGGGTCTTTAAATCTATTTCTCCACAGTTTTTTATCCACAGATTTTTCCCCCCACTATGGGTTCCAAAACAGGGCGACCTGTTAATTGCTGTTAACCACTACTTTAAAAATGTCTTTTTACCTCATTAGCAATGTTACGTTCATAAAATTTGTAATTTTGAGTGATTTCCCATTAATATTATCTATCAGTGTAACAGTACGTACAATGCTGAACGGTAATATTTCAGCATAATACTAAATGCATGTTTGAAGAGACTCTGGGCCCAGTCCTATCCAACTTACCAGCACTAGTGCAGCCGCAATGTACCCCTGTGGTAAGGGAATAAATGTTCCCATACTTGAGGATGGGAACTTTCCCATACCGTGCCTCCCCAGCACAGGATGCAGTGCATGCCCCATTGGCACAAGTGCACCAGCACTGGAAAATTGGATAGGATTGGGCCCTCTGAGTCCTATCCTACAGCATTCATAATGCTTACATTACTCTTCTTGCAGTGTTACAATATCTTTTTTTTCAAAGAGATGTAAATGTGTTGGCTTTCCTTGGTTCTTTTGTAAAGCTATTAACATTTCAGTCTGATGCTTACAATGGTTTTAAGAATATTTATATGTTTAATAAGTGTAAGAGAAAAGTATTCTCAATATGTAGTAATCATAGTAAATGTGCCTTATCAAAACTGCATTACTTTGCTTGAAGGTACCGTATTATTCCCTGAATCAGCCGAAAGTTCCATCCCTGTTCCATGTCTCTCCAAATTATTGCAGATATCTGGTGTTCAAAAAAATACCTCCCGAATATGACTCAGCCCTTGGGCCAGGAATCCTCTGGTGCTTTCGTTTTCATTGCTCTCTGGATTCTACTATATTTTTATTAGAACAATGTCACAGGTCTGTTCCACCCTCCTTGTTCAAGAATTCCTGGATCTCAATTTTTTTGTAGATCCCTATTAATTCTACTTTCAAAATTGGACAGGTGATTCTGCCACAAAATACACATGACTGGGCAATATAGTTAGAAAGGCTTTTGTCTGACTCCGTAAGAATAATATACGAGGAAGTCTTTAATTTTCAGAAGCTGGCTATTGAAGCAAGCAATAAAGATAATTGCAATTGAACTTCAAGGGTCATCAGTTTGATTGTTATTCAACAGTCATTTTTAGTGTGCTGGGTTAGTAGTATATCAAAGGGAATTCCTGATTTTTCAGCAGGAATAAGGGAAAGTAATGCAATATATAAAGAAGAATGGCAGGTAGAGAGGAATAAATTGCCCATAGGTATGAATGATTATTCTCAGTATGATGTTTTCAGAGGAAATATATTCTGTGGTGACTGTGTTGTTTTTCTAGTAGTCTGGGTTCGGTAGAGTCCATGGACTGCAACTACTTACTTGACCTGTTGGGGTCAACACGGCAAATTTGCATATTGCTAATCTTGGGTTTGGCTGTGTAATTCTGTTCCCAGTGGTTTCAGTCTATCCACCTATGCAAATGACAAAGATGACAGTGAGCAGACCATTTAGAGCGCAATCCTAACCCCTTATGTCAGTGCTTTCCAGAACTGACATAAGGGCAATGCAGCTCTGAGGTAAGGGAACAAACATTCCCTTACTTTGAGGAGGCCTCTGTGAGTGACACCCAACTGCAGGATGCAGCACATGTTCCATTGGCACCACTATGCCAGTGCTGGAAAGCACTGACATAAGGAGTTAGGATTGCATCCTCAGTCACCTATGCAGCATAAATTTTAGGGCATAAGTCACTCTTCCTGGTCCTATTGTTTCATAACTAAAGGATCAGAGTGAATTAGTATGTATCATTCTCCAATATGTTTCAGGGTTTACTGGACACCACAGTGTCATTATAGTAAAGGATAAATCAAAGTATCTGAATGCCGGTGTTGTAATACTCTGGATGCTTCTCTTACGCATATGCTTTGGTCATGTTCAGAAGTATTTTTTTGAGGGGATGTCACCTGGGCCCAGCCCGGGTGGCCAAAAGCTCCCCAGGAGCAGGGATCTCCTCTAGGGTAGAGGCCTCCTGGGGGGGGGGTAAGACCCAAGTGCCATCAGGACTGGGGTCCCTGGCAGAACACCTACCCAGGAATAGGGGCAAGGACCAGCTGGGAACAACAAGCAGGCACGTAGTCAGAAGGGGTGGGGCTGGCCCAGCAGGGGGGCGTGGCCTCATAAGAAGCCTGGAGAGGGAAGAGAGGGGAGGCTCCTCTTCAGAGGGAGGGAAACCAGAGGGGGAAAACCACCCCTGCCTGAAGGAGAGGACGAGGACGGAGGTCCTCCCCGGAGAGAGGAGGCTGGGGCAGAGATCTCCCTGACCCTGGACCCAGAGGGTGACCTCTGGAGAGAAGGGGTTATCAGGACAGGGGCTCGCAGCCAACTATACCCCGTGGTGGCCAGCTGCCTGGGGGACAAGCACGGAGGTATCGGGGGTCCCCCTAAGGCCAGCTAGCCTGACTCCGACCAGCAGGGTTGCAGACCTCAAGAACCCTGACCCCTGACCGAGAGACGCTGGGTGAAAAGCTCAGGCTGAGACTGCCAAGGAATGGGCAGGGTCGGGTCTGGAGCCTACCAGGCGGCGGCGGCGGCATGTGTCAGCATGATGTATGGGCTGTGATGTAACAGTCCACATGAATGTAAAACGGCTGACGCGAATAAACCGCCTGTGTTGAACAACTATACCTGCCTTCCGTCACTTAATCCACCGCCGACCTCTGTTCATCGACCGGGTAAGCCCCTTGCATTCGGTGGCAACCCCAGGGAAGGGGCCTCCTCCCGCTATGGACATTACAGGGGAATAAGTTATTAACTGTATTAGTGTAGCGTTGCAACAATCACTGATATTTGCCAATACCTATGACCTTTTGAACTATTCATCTATACCTTGGAAGGAGGAGGCAAACTACATAACAAAAAAATCAATTTAAAATTTCTTCATTGAAGTGTTTTCTTCTCTTGCCACCTATTTCTGCTACAAAACTTATTATACTTCACTTAGGGAATAATCCAGAGTCACCCTTGGGCCGGCGCAAGTCCCTTGTGCCAGCCTGTGAAGGTTGCAAACATGGCGTAAAGCACATTTGTGCCTCCTCAGGAGTCAGCTGGGCCAGAGCAGGGAAGTGTGCTGGTCCATGGAGGCTGAATCCAGCCTCCATGCCGACTTGGAGATAGAGACTTGCGTTGTCCAAGCTCGGCTGACACAAGGGTCTGGGGTGGGTGGGAAGGAGGTGGGGAGGAGATGGGAGGGAGGCTTTCCGGGATGGGGTATGGAGGGTGGTCCCGGGGGTGGGTGAACAGGGAGTGGGAGGCAGGACTGGGACCCAGCTGTTATGCTGGATCCTAACCCCATTCCCTGAGCAGCTTGGAGCAGCTCCAAGCTGCTTTGCTCTCCTCAGACTTATGCTACCTCTGGAGGCGGCGTAAGTCTGAGGAAAGCCATTGGGGCTGCAGTGGCTTACCCAGGGGTAAGGGGAAAGTTTCCCCTTGCCTCTGGCTGAGCCACTTTGGGCACTATCCTGTACTGGATACAGCACAGGGCTCCTGGTCTGCCTGTTCCAGTGCAAGATAGGATTGCACTGTTAAAGACCTAAGTCATTTCATCCCAAACTCTCAGAGTGAGTTGCAATACTTTAAGACAAATAAAAATTAAAAATGGAATTAAAAATATTCCTGATACATATTAAAGGTGCATTAGAGTGCTGGCCTGTGCATTTTTTTTCTCAGAAGTAAGCCCTATTGTGTTCAACTTTCCAGCGCCGATGCAGCCCCAGCACAGCATTCTGTGGTGGAGGGGCGGTCACGGAGGCCTCCTCAAGATAAGGGAATGTTTGTTTCCTTATATCAGGGCTGCATTGTGGTTGCTTTTGCCCTGGAAAGTTGGTTAGGACTGGGGTGAAACTCACAGGCAGATTCCCATAGAATTGTACCCTTACATGAGGCTAATATTATCTATTAGGCAGTCATTGGGAAAGACGATTGCCTAGACCGGGGTTGGCAACTTTTCTGTCCAAAGGGGTTGGTCGTTCAGCAATGACATCATCACCAAACTTCTGGGTTGCCAAGCTCCCAGAAGCAGCTATGCAGAGTCCAGCTTGGAATGCAAAGCTTCTCACTCAATTCGCCACGTGCTGGACAGTGAATGGAAGAGCCATCTGCCCAAGCTTGTGAAGGGGCACTGGTTCTTCATGAGGCTGGGCAGATAGCTCTGTCCAGTGCACAGCAAATTGGGTGCGAAGCTTCACCTTCCAAGCTGAGCTTTGCATGAACCGTATGACTATGGGTAGTGGGCTGGATCTGGTCCGCAACCCATACCCCTAGATCAGGGGTGCCCAAACCCCAGCCCAGGGGCAACTTACGGCCCTGGTCAATCCCAATTGTTACTCCTAATCCAGCCCATGGGTAGCCCCGAGTCTCCAATGAGCCTCTGGCCTCCGGAGACTTACTGAAGCCCATGCTGGCCCGGTGCAATGGCTCTCAGTGTGAGGACAACTGTCTGACCTCTTGCATGAGCTGCGGGACAAGGGCTCCCTCCACTGCTTGCTGTTTCATGTCTGTGATGCAGCAGCAGCAGTGAAGGAAAGGCCAGTCTTGCTTTGTGTAAGGCCTTTTGTAGGCCTTGAGCTATTGCAAGATCTTCATCCATTCATATAAGTTCCATTTCTAATATATTCATTTATGTAAATGTATATAAATTTATTCTAATTTGAAATGTAAATTAATTCTTTTTTATTCCCAGCCCCCAGCACAGTATCAGAGAGATGATGTGGCCCTCCCGCCAGAACGTTTGGACACCCCTGGCCTAGATAGTAACATATGCCATGGACAACTGTGTTCTGTCTCTGGATGCTTCTTCTCAGCTAAGGTCCTTTAAAAAAATGTTCAAAGCACTCCTGTTGATGACATCACCTATCCTGCCGGAGGAGAAGCCCCAGAGTTCCTCACCCTCCCTGCTCCCCCTTGACTACACCTCTGGATACCCCCACTTTCATGAGTGAGGCAGATGGCTACTAGAAAGAGACTTTTCTTGTGACACCCTGACTTTGGAACTCTCTCCTTGTGTTGGCTCATCTGTTGCCTCTGGTATTATTATTTAGGTAGCAAGCTAAGTCTGTCTTGTTCACCTGAGTTTTCAGTTAACATCATTGAACCTATAAAGCTGCCTGATACAGAATCAAATGATTAGTCCCTCTGTTGTCCAGTATTGTCTACTGAACATCTCTCCAGGGTTTCAGAGGCCTTTCCCACGCTTATCTGGAAATGTCAGGAATTGAAACTTGCAACTTTTCTGCATGCAAAAGATATGCTCAACCACAAAGTAACAGGCCTCCCCAGTGGTTTTTACAGGTTTTTATTCTGCATTGTTGGGTTTTATAAAATGAGGTTTACTGCTACTTTATTTCAGTATGGATAGGTTTAGAGCGCCTTACTCTTATGATTTTTCTTGTTTATCATAAGCTACCTTGAAGACTTTATCTAGCAAAATATCTAGCTAGTATAGAAATGTTTAAAATAGCATAAATATTGTACCAATAAAAATGAGCATACATTATGAACTATATTGAATTAGATTTTTTTTTTTTTTTTTTTTTTTGGCAAGAATGATATGTTGGGGGGATTTAAGAAATATAACTGGACTACAGATGGCAGCATTGAGCAAAGTATTTTCTAAATTGTGATGCTTCCTGTTTTAATACTGGGGATGAACTAAAAACTATGTTTGCAAGTCTATTTCAGTCATGTTGAATGTTTAATTTAGCACATAAAGATTTTGGAAAATATAGTTGATGCTATGTTAGGGAAATAATTAGAGTTCAGTGGAAAGGTGTGAGAGGGGAAATTTGCAAATATTTCCAATCATCCATAAAAAGAGTCCTGCCTTTTTGCCACATTTTAGGGCACTCTACAAAAAGGGCTGCAGTGCAAATCATCTCCCTTTCAAGATAGGGCCAGCCCAACACCTCCTGATATCTAGGCAGAGTACCAAATGCTACCCACTTTCCCAGCAGTGTATCAGCCACTCCCTGAATTGAAAAAGGAAGTGGGGAACAGAATGGAAGAGAAAGTGTGGGGGAGAGAAAAGCGGCAGGCTAGAGCACCTCCAGTTAGGGATGCATGAGTGTCCATCTCACTTGTCCTGGCTTGGTGATTGCTTACATCCCAAGGGAACATGTGTGAATCCCTGCAGTTTTGAGAGTAGTCACATGGAGCACTCACAAAATGCTCATACATGCCCAAACTGTGCTGCTCTGCTGCCAGCTCCCACCACCCTTTTCCAGAGCTTACCTTGGGAGTGAGGGAAGGCAGCTGTGCAGGCAGGGAATAATCCAAATTGCCACTAGCATCTCCTCCAACCCCAATGTACCTCATAACAGTTGCTTTGGGGCAGGGGAAGATTTTCTTCTTGCTGGGAAAGATGCCGAGCATCTTTTCTCTGCAGAGGCTGCTGGGCCTTAGCCTCATTGCAGCCCCAGCAAGAAAAAGACGTTCTGCTAGATCTGGGGTGCCTGTCCTGTAATCTCTGGAGCCTGTCCTTTTTTCACTGATCCTAGGTAAATGTTCCATGGTGTAGTGGGCCTGAGGGAAAGGAGGTGGTAGTCCTGACAGAGGCAGTTAGCAGAATCAGGGCAAACACAGTCCTGATCACATGTCACATTTTCATGTGATGACAGTTGCCTTCACCTTGACCTTACACGCAAGAAATTGATCAGGGGGCCCAATATTTCTGAGCTTCCTTATTCAAATTCTTGTAATATCTTACCTCTGATGTATTAGCCCACCACTCTCCAAGCCTCTCCTCCTCTGGCCTGCTACAATCTCCTCTTCCTTTTGCATCCAGGGAGCAAGAGGTGGAGGAGCAGCAGATGCAGGTGACTGGATGGGGGCTGGCAACCTACTGGCTGAAGTGACCACCTCACCTGGCCATGTAGATGGGCTGGCCCTGTCTCTAATCAATGCGCAATTGTCTTACTGAAAGGGAGAGATTGTGCTGTATACTGTGCTGCAGATTGTCTCTTTCAAATTGTTAATTTGCAAGTATTTTCTTGCTTCACAGGGAGGCAATGAAATCATGTTTGGTTAGAATCACCCATGTGGTCAATTAAGGACATTTTACCCTCACTCAACTCTATTTGCACTCATGGACATTGTCTGGTTCACTATGTGATTGGCTGGATTTAAACCAGGAAGAAAATATTAGAGGACTAAGGTGGTGCTGAAGTGACTGAGCCAGTGAAGCCATGGCTAAGAAGAGGCCCAGAAAGGTAAACCCTCTGCTGTGTTGTGTTTGGAAAGCACCTCAGTTTCCTCAAAAGAACGATGATTGTCCTGAAAATGTATATGTGAAAACATTTGGCACACAGCCTTAGAAGTCATTTTGGGATCCTCTATTTCTCTAGAGCAGCCATTTTCAACCACTGTGCCACAAGTGGTCCACAGGTGTGCCACAGGAATTTGGGGGAAGATCATTTATTAATAGGGCCAATGGGAGATGTGAGCCCCCACTGGCAGCATGGTGTGCCTTGTCAATTGTCAAAAACCTGGTGGTGCGCCTTGGCCATTTTAGTGCCTTGTCAGTGTGCCGTGAGATGGAAAAGGTTGAAAATCACTGCTCTAGCGTGTGGTGTAATATAAACTCACTTCAGATTTGCATTTGAAGAAACAATAAATTACTCCTGAAACCCCTATGGTGTTGTAGTCAGACAGTCAGAGAAGGATAGGGGAAACATAGGTTCAAATCTTTGCTCAACCAAGAAATAGATAGAATGACCTTGTACCAGCTACTCTCTCACACCCTAACCTACCTTCAAGGGTTTTCAACAGGATGGAATATAAGGAACCATGGAGGCCAGGCCACCCTATGCTTCTTGGAGGAAAGCAACTCTGCTGGTAGCAAAAAAGACAGCAAATTGCTTTGAAACAAAAGTTGGGAAAGCAAAGCTAAATATGCAGATGATGGAAATACTGAAAGGACAGCTCACGCTAGTGAAGCCAATTAGAATACAGCAGAATAAATGGCTAGTGAATCATCCACACAGACAACAATATTTAATTTTCCAAATAACTTTAAAAAACAACAACTTTGTATTGAAATTATGCATAAGGCTCATTTTTTTTCTGAAAACAAATCCATAAAATTTGAAGTAATTTTTACAGAGGAAATTGCCAATCCATCTATTTGTCAGTATATATTTCTTCCAACAGAAAGCATCTTCTATAATACAGTATTTGGGATTTATGACTAGGAAATCACCACAGTTCTTGGAAAAAACCTTTGTGAAAAATTATCAAATAAGGTCCTAAAATTAGGGCTGGGTGAGAATGAGCTGCTTTCCCCCATCAAACAAACAATTCTAGAAGGTTATCTGTATACACACCTGCAGCTTGATCCCCTGCATCTTTTCTCAGAACTATGTTTTTCTGTTTCACAGGGACCTATTTCCAAGAAAATCTGCATGTGACTGTAATAGCCTAAGGCTGCAATTTTAAGCACACTTAATCTGAAAGTAAGCACCACTGAAATCAGTAAACATGCATAAGATCAGGCAGCATGTGTAACTACTTAAAATTGGACTGCTCAGGATGGGACTGCAGAGCTACAATGGTAATTGCACCGTACTAGGCTGATTGAAGGACAGTAGTAGGGCTTACTTGTGAGCCAGGATGTTTAAAATCATGATGCATATGTGTCAGGTTTTGTCCTCTTGGATTTTCTGAAAGATGGATTACGTATTTCAGGGGAACCATGTATCTCCCTGTGGTCCAAATTCCTCTCCCAATTTTCCCACCCACCCATCCTGCCTGTGGATAAAGTCAATGTACTAGTGAGTGTGCAAGCACATGCTCCAGTCAAGGGGGGGGGGAGAAAGAGCCCTCAACCCCTTCACTTACCTGGAGCAAGTGCTTCAATCTCTCCCTTACTTCCTCCATGCTGCTCCTGTTTCAAATGCACAGGAGCAGAGCATGCTGGGAGTAGAACATGCTAGGTTCCCAGCATGTTCTGCTCTTGCACATTTGAAACAGCAGAGGAAGGCTGTGCACTAAGCTCCAAGGAACAGAAGGGAAGGGGGATAGGCTCCAGATTGCCTGTCCCTGCTCATATCGAACTTTGTAAGCATAGGGTAGGTGGTGAGAGGTGATCTGGAGCAGTGGATTTTATTTTTCATCCTTCAGCCCTGTAGCGCAGAAAGGGACTGGTGTCACTGCTTCAGTCTGGAGAGCAGCAGACATATGGAATTGGGAGCTGGTCAGTTTGCTGTCCCTCCAACGATGCCATTCCATGCTATGGTTTCATGTGGCTTCATGGAGAGGCCAGCCTTTGTTTCTTTATTTATTATTTGGTCATATATAATTTATGCCCTGATTTTTAGACTTTGGCTAGACTCACAAAACCATAAAATTAAGGTATAGGAGTAAGAGAGTCCCCCCCTCCCCTCCATAACGACATCACGTTCCTAACAGGGAACACCAGTTGTCATATACAATTACAGTACAGGATATATATATTTTCATGTTTCTTCTTCAAGAAAATGATTCATTCATGGGGATGTTGATTGTTCTGGGTTGTTTGGTTTTTCTTTGTTTTTTACTGGGAGAGACAGGAATTTCTACGGAGTAAGCAGGAATGATGGCATGAAAATACAGCAACATTGCATTGAAGTTAGTAGAACAGTAATAGTGTCTGCTCAGTTCTGTACTGTAGTTCTTTAATGGAGATTGTAGTTGGAGGGGCTAAATATGAAATTGCATATATGTTTGGTTAGAATTTGGTACTGTTTCTGTATTTCTTAGTAATGAGGTTTGCATTAACATGGTAATGTGCTAATAACATAGGTAATGGTAATTACACAGGTAATTAGCATTGGTAATGCAGTTGCAATGAAAAGGTATGCATGTATTCTAGGTCTACCATCACTAAAGCAATTCTACTTAACAGTTATGTTTGGCAACATGTGAAACTATGACTTAATTTTGTGGTTTACTTGAAACATGTAATAAAATGCTAGCCTTGAACTACTTAAGTCCTTGTGATGCAGTGGTAATGATTCCACTGTCACCAAAGCCTTATTTCAACTTTGGACTGAGCTCTTGCGACTCAGTCCGAAGAACAATAAAACATTGTACTAGATTAAGTGCTGTAGCTTTCACATTCATTGGTCAGTGCTTGGGAGGCTTCATGGAAAATGATAATAGCAAGGAGCGTGCATGCTTATAGACTCTGGTTTCTTATGACGACTCAGTCCTTTCAGTAGTTTCCAAATGAAGATAATTAAGGGGGCCTGCTAGTATCCTCTTAACCACAAACTCATCACCATTGAACAGACTCATTACTGTCTAGACCAGCAATTTTCAGTCCTTTTCATCAAATTGCACATGGAGAAGGCACTAAAATATTGTCAAGGAACACTATGAGTTTTTTTACAATTGACAAGACTCACTGCACTGCCAACTGGGGCTTACATCCCCTAATCACCCTCTTAATATATGACCCTCACCCAAAGTGCCATAGCACACTTGCAGACCATTCAAAGCACACCAATGTGCCATGGCACAGTGGTTGAAAATCACTACAGAGTGCTATATAAAACACTCTGAATAACTCCTGAAGGTAACTCTAAAGGAAGCTTTTTGTGCACACCTATAGATACACTATCCCTTGCTAAGTTGTCCTCAGACTCACTGTGCCTAAACTGATGTTTCAGTTTTGCACAGATTTTCACACCCATAAATAAGAAGTGTGTATTTTGTATTATGGAGAAGATCATGTCTACGTATCATTGTCTTATTCTGATATGTGAAGAGTGAAGTACATTCCTTTATTCAGTTTCTGACATGTGTAGAAGGATTTAAAAACCAAACCAAACCACCAACAACTGGTGAAACAATCCTCACATTACAAAAAATGTGTGTAGTCTGGGCATATCAGCATTTCACTGGAAGAAGGGTATCATCCCTCAAATGCTATTTTAATCTCTTTTGACATTCCACTCTAAAAAAACCCAAGCAATTGGAGAGACTTCATATCTATTGCAGCAAAATAAATGAATTGTAATTCAACCTACAGATCAAATATTCCTTTGATCTCAGGAAATTCCTGGAGACCAACAGCAACAAATTTTGTAGGGACAGCTGGAACATGGCAGCTCCATGAGGAGATTTTTAGGAACTGGGCTAGTTTTGGAAAGAACAGTGAAATAAATGGGCAGTGTCTAAAATTCCAGTAAGGATGTGAAGGATGGTGGAAGATGTGAATATGGAGGATGTGAATGGTAGTGAAATTCCAATTCTAAAAAAGATGTGAATGGAGGATGTGAATCCTAAAAGGAATGTGTGTGAAATTGGGCAATACCCTCTTATTCTCCGTCCAATGGGGATTTGACAGTGGTTGTTAAATAAGTGGCAACATCTGCCTTAAGAGGAGCGTGTTAAAAAAAGAGCAAAAGAACCCTGCTGGATTCACCCCTAGCATCCTTTTCCCCACAGGGGCTAACTAGTCATTATGAAGCCCACTATCTGGTCTCAAAGCCCAACCTCCTGCCCAACTATTGCCTTCTCCCCCAGCATTGGGTAGTCAGGGCAGGGGGAAGGTGGTGACAGCTGGAAAAATCTTTGGAGCACAGGTGTATTGGGCTTCCTAATGCAGAGCTCGGGTCTACCTGCCCATGCAGTGTCAGCAGCAAGATGCAGTAATATGGAAAATCAAATGCACTCCTAAGTCTCTCTAAAATATTTTAAACAGAAAATCATTGCAGAAAATTAGCATAATTGTATTCAGGCTCACACTAGAATGGAAAGTATCCTGTGTGCACCAAAACGTACTGCTGCAGCAACTGCAGCCCCTCAGCTTTGTCCCTGAGCTCCTAAATGCTCCTTCATGGCATGTGGATCTGTATGCTGAAGAGCTACTGTAGCAGGCTAATTTCCTCCCAGATTTGACGCTCACATATACATCAGTGTCATGTATGCATTCCTTGACCCAGCACATATGGTTTTTGGTAGCAGCAGCAGCTGTGCACCCAGCATCCTATGTGGGCAGTGAGTCCAGGTGAGATATGAACTCAGGAAATTTCTGGGGTGCCTTCTTTGGTTCCTGGGCCCCCCTTTTGACCCTGGGTCCAGGTACAAATTAGCCCCTTTACCACCCTCTCATGGGCCCTGTCACCATGATCTTACAGCAGTAACATCACACCAGCTTCTGGGGCAGCTCATGAATTTTTACTCATAAACACTCCCAGGGCGTTCTTCTTGTGGTTCCAGTTCTAGTGGATGCATCTTTAAGAGGGGACATGGCTTCTCCTGGCCCTGGCATCAATCTCTTTAGTCATGTTTGAACCTGTTTCCCCCTCCCCACCCTGGTCCATCTTTTAGTGTAGTGTTTCTCAACCTTTGTCCTCCACCATAACAGTTCACGTGGTCCACCTATTCGAAGTACCACCGGAAGTAACTGGCAGTTACTTCTGGGTTGGGAGGCCAGATGTGACAACACGAACACCAGTAAGAGGCTCAGGGTGGACTGGAAGGCTTTTTTGAACTTGGAAAAGCTTGCTTTGGAGCCTCCTACTGCTGTTTGTTGTGTTGTGTTTCTGGTCTCTCTGCTGGGTGGCAGGTGTCCAGGGGTCCCTTGAGTACCACCAGACACTACCTCAAGAACCACTGGTGGTACCTGTATCACTGGTTGAGAAACACTGTTTTAGGGTCAATTTTTGCTGTCAAGGAAGCAGCCCCAGCATGTTTCTTACTGGGAAGCAAGTGAGTGCCAACTGAGGCCACAATCCTATCCACACTATCCTGGGAGTAAGCCCCATTGACTATAATAGGATTGGGCTCAGAGGCTTCAGTCCTATCCACTTTCCTGGGTGTAAACCCCATTGACTATAATGGGGCTTACTTCTGAGTAGACATAGAATTGGGCTTTGATGCTTCAATCCCATCCACACTTACCTGGGAGTAAGCCCCATTGGCTATAATGGGGCTGACTTCTGAGTAGATAGGCATGGAATTGGGCTCTGAGGCTTCAATCCCATTCACGCATTCCTGTTGAATAAGCCCCAGTGAGGTTAATGGGGCTTACTTCTGAGTAGACAGGCATAGGACTGGGCTGTCAGTGGGTTTTTATTACCAGGTGTGCTTAGACTTTGCAGCTTTAGCAAGCCTTGAGAATCTGAGGGGGAAGGAGAAGGGAAGGGGGAAAGACTAAGAGCCCAATCCTATGCATGTTTTCTCAGAAGCAGGTCCCATAAAGCCCCATGAATGGGGCTTACTCCCAGGGAAGTGTGGGGAGGACGGCAGCCTGAGAGCCCAATCCTATGCATGTCTCCTCAGAGGCAGCTCCCATAAAGGTGAATGGGACTTACTCCCAGGGAAGTGTGGACAGGATGACAGCCTCAATGTTTTGTGGGCTGAGGGGCTGCTGGAGCCCCACCGCGTCCTTCCTTCAACCACAGCGGCCACCCGTCACAGAGGGAGGGCGGAAGAGCCACAGAGCCCCCTCGTTTATAAATCACACGCTACTGAATGGCGTCTCCTCCCTCCCTCCCTCCCTCTCTTATGGGGGGGTTTTGAAAAATACTACGCCGCGCCTCTCAGCCAAGCCTGGGTGCCGCCCCGTCTGGCTTCCAACGGCCTGAAGGACAGGCGGGCGCTCCAATCGGCGCGCGACCCCCTCCCGCCCCAAAGGCCCGAGGTAAGCGCGCGCGCCGCGGTGCTGAATGAAAGCGGCGCTGGGCGGGGGCCGTCCGGAGCGCCGCGCCACTAAGCTAGGCTGCCGCCTCTCGCCGTGTGGAGATGGGGACGGTCCACGCAGCGGCGCCGTCACGTGTCTCTCCCCTCGGAGCGAGACGGAGTGTCGGCGGCGGCTGGAGGGGGCCGGGCTCGTCAACACAGGCGCAGCCGCCGCCGCTTGTTTTGGTTCGCAGCGTCTGGGGGGCTGCAGAGGAGCTGGGCTCCCGCGCCGTTCGCTCGCCCTTCTGAGGCGGCGCCTGCTGGTGCTCCTCCCGGGGGGAGGAAGGGGGTTTGCCGCCGCCCTCGGAGGCTCCCCTGCCTGGAATGAAGAAGAGGAGGAGGAAGCAGCGCGCGCCCCGCAGACGCCAGGATGCCCCTTCCCCTCCGCCTGCTCGCCTCTACCCCGCCGGCGCCCCCCGCCTGCAAGCGGTGCGCTGTCCCTGAGCGGGCGGGACTGAACGGGGTCGCCTCCTGCGCCCGCTGAGGAAGGAGCCGCAGCCGCAGCCTCAGCCGCGCGCTGACTGGAGGAGGCTCGCCTGCCCTGCCGTGCCGTGTTGGTCGCTGCGCCCTGCGGAGGAGACCGTGTGGCTGATGCTGCCCCCTCCAGCCTCCGAGCGGGGCTCTGAGTTCCACTTCTCAGACCCTTTTTGCCCCCCTCCCCACAGGAGGGATCCAGCGGACTGCTGCAGCTGAAGCCCCCCTTCTTCTAAGGGGTGCCCCTGAGTTCAACTGAGACTTCCTCTCAAACCCTCTTTGCCCCCCCACAGGAGGGACCCCAGAGGACTGCTGCAGCTGTTGCTCCCCCTTCTTCCAAGGGGTGCCTCTGAGTTCCACTTCTCAGACCCTTTTTGCCCCCCTCCTCCCCACAGGAGGGACCCCAGAGGACTACTGCTGCAGCTGCTCCCCCCTTCTTCCAAGGGGTGCCCCTGAGTTCAACTGAGACTTCTTTTATCTGCAAAACAAAACTGATTTTGGCCCCCCTTCCTTCCCACAGGAGGAACCCCAGAGGAATACCCAGAGGATTGCCGCTGCTGCTCCCCCTCTTCTTCCAAGGGGTGCCCCTGAGTTCAAAGAAGACTTTTTTTTTTGCAAAACAAACCCTTTTTGGGGCCCCGCACAGGAGGAACCCCCAGAGGATTGCTGCTGCTGCTGCTGCTTCCCCCTTCTTCTCCTTCCTCCAAAGGGTGCCTCTGTGTTCATCTGAGACTTATCCTTTTTATGCAGAACAAACCCTTTTTGGCCCCCCCTTCTCATTTTCCTCCCCAGAGGATATTTAATCTGCATCTGAAACAGCTCCGGCTTGAGGGTAACTTGAGAAGGGGAGGGGGCTGTTTTGTTTGGGAGAGAGGAGCAGGGGGAACCCCCATCCTGGAGGAATTTGGACACCCCTCTCTCCACAACGGATGAAATGATGCACTTCTCCCCTTTCACAGAGGCTGCTCCTGGGACGAGTCTTTCCTGTGGTTTCATCCGGACTGGACTTTTGAAAGACACGTTTCTGCGGCGGCGGAGGGTGATTTGGGAATAAAAAAAGCCACCCAAACTCTCTTGCTTCAGGAGCTGGAAGGCACTCTGCTCCCTGAACAGCTGTTCTCTGCCTGCCACTCTTCCTTTCCCTCCTCCCGTCCCGCTTCAGAAAAAAGGGGATTTGGAGCGATTTTTTGCTGGTTTGGGTTGTTGCTGCATTGAATTGTGTTTTGGGTCACTGCATTCTTTTTCTTTCTCCTCCTCCCCCCCCCCCCCCCGCCGACCACTGCCTTGCCTCTGCTGTTTTTGGAAGCTGCCAGTTGCATTGAGAGCTGCATTGCCTCTCCCCCCCCAGCATGGCGAGCCCCACGGATAATAATAATGAGGGCTTCTTCTCGGATGTCAGGAAGGTGGGTTACTTGCGCAAACCCAAGAGCATGCACAAGCGCTTCTTCGTGCTGAGGGCAGCCAGCGAGTCAGGACCCGCCCGGCTGGAGTACTATGAAAATGAAAAGAAATGGAGGCACAAGTCGGGTGCTCCCAAGCGTTCAATCCCCCTGGAGAGCTGCTTCAACATCAACAAGAGGGCAGATTCCAAAAACAAGCATCTGGTGGCTCTCTACACCAAGGATGAGCACTTTGCCATTGCTGCTGACAGTGAGCCTGAGCAAGAGAGCTGGTACCAGGCACTGCTACAACTGCACAACCGGGCCAAGAGCCATCAGCATCACCACCACCACCACCACCACCACCACCATGGAGATGTCACCGTGGGTGGTGGGAGTGTTGGCATAGGAGAGGCTGGAGAGGACAACTATGGTGACCTGGCCCCTGGCCCAGCCTTCAAGGAGGTTTGGCAAGTGATCCTGAAACCAAAGGGTCTGGGCCAGACCAAGAATCTGATTGGCATCTACCGCCTGTGCCTCACCAACAAGACCATCAGTTTTGTGAAGCTGAATTCAGATGCAGCGGCTGTGGTGTTGCAGCTGCTCAACATCCGGCGGTGTGGCCACTCAGAGAACTTTTTCTTCATTGAGGTGGGGCGCTCTGCGGTCACCGGACCAGGTGAGTTCTGGATGCAGGTAGATGACTCTGTGGTAGCGCAGAATATGCACGAGACCATCTTGGAGGCTATGCGGGCCATGAGCGAAGAGTTCCGGCCCCGTAGCAAAAGCCAGTCTTCCTCCAATTGTTCCAACCCCATTTCTGTGCCTCTACGCAGCAGGCATCATGTCAACAACCCCCCACCCAGCCAGGTGGGGCTCTGCCGTAGGTCCAGGACTGAGAGTGTGACTGCCACATCTCCTGCTGGCAGTGGTGTGGGAGGTGGAGGAGGGACAGGGGGCAAACCCAATTCTTTCCGTGTCAGAGCCTCTAGTGATGGAGAAGGTACCATGTCCAGGCCAGCATCAGTGGATGGGAGCCCGGTGAGTCCAAGTGCCAACCGAACCCACTCACACAGGCACCGCGGCAGCTCCAGGCTTCACCCCCCTCTCAACCACAGCCGCTCCATCCCAATGCCTTCTTCACGCTGCTCCCCTTCTGCCACGAGCCCAGTCAGCCTGTCATCCAGCAGTACCAGCGGCCATGGCTCCACCTCGGACTGTCTTTTCCCACGTAGGTCCAGTGCTTCAGTCTCTGGCTCCCCCAGTGATGGGGGATTCATATCCTCTGATGAGTATGGCTCCAGCCCCTGTGATTTCCGCAGCTCCTTTCGCAGTGTTACCCCTGACTCTCTGGGACATACCCCACCTGCCCGGGGAGAGGAGGAGCTGAGCAACTATATATGTATGGGGGGTAAGTCTTCTTCATCCTGCTGCAGTGTCACAGCCCCAAATGGTCATTTTACCCCCCGCACCAGCCATCTTCAGCAGCAGACCCGTTACTCTGGTGCCCCATGCTGCCCCCGGCTTGGTGGTGAGGATCTGGGTGATCCAGAGAAAGGATTTAGGAAACGAACTCATTCTGCTGGTACCTCCCCTACTATCTCCCATCAGAAGACACCTTCACAGTCTTCAGTAACCTCTGTTGAGGAATATACGGAGATGCTCCCCTCCTACTCCTGTGGTGGTAGCAGGCTCTCCTCCTACCGACATTCTGCCTTTGTGCCAACCCATTCTTACCCTGAGGAGTGTATAGAGATGCACCATGTGGAGGACAACCACCATCGGACCAACTCTACCCCACATACAGATGATGGCTACATGCCAATGTTGCCAGGAGTGGCCCCTGTCCCCAATGGTGGTAGTACTCCCAAGGGTGGTGATTATATGCCTATGAGCCCCAAGAGTGTGTCTGCCCCACAGCAGATCATCAACCCTGGGCGAGGGGGCCGTCATGTGCAAACTGTGGTGGACTCTAATGGCTACATGATGATGTCTCCAAGTGGCAGTTGCTCTCCTGACAGTGGTCCCACTGGCTATAGCAAGTTATGGATGAATGGGGCTAGTCACCATCCCAAACTCTCAGTGGAGAGTAATGAGGGGAAACTGCCAAGTGGTGGCAGTGATTATATCAACATGTCTCCAGCCAGTGGCTCTGCGACCAGCACCCCTCCAGATTGCTACTTTACCAATGCAGGACCTCCAGGCCCAGAAGAGCCATCAGGGCAGGGTTCCACCCAGTCTCACCACAAGCCCATCTATTCCTACTTCTCCCTACCACGTTCCTTCAAACACATGCAACGCAGGGCAGGCGAAGAGGGAAGCACTCAGATGCGCATGTCCCTCAGCTCTGGCCGCTTGCTGTATGCTGCTGCTGAGGACTCTTCCTCCTCCACTAGTAGTGATAGCCTTGGTGGCTCTGGGGGACAGGAGGGTGGTGGCTATCCTCTTCCCACCCAAACACAGCCATTGCTGCCTGCTCCTGGTACTGTGGACATGGCCGTGCGGACCAAGAGCCGTTTGGCCAGACCTACTCGCCTGTCTTTGGATGGCCCCAAGGCCAGCACCTTGCCTCGCACCCGGGAACAGCTCCCAGAGCCCAAAAGCCCTGGTGAGTATGTGAACATTGAATTCAAGCAGCCAACTTTCCCATCACCTTCACCCCATGGTGATGCTGGCTCTAGTTCAGAGGAATATATGAATATGGATTGGGGAACTGCCTGCCCAGCCATGCAGCCAAGTCGGAGCGGGGCAACCTCCACTGGTGGCCGAGACTACATGAGCATGCAGCTGGGCAATGGGGGGCAGTATATAATCTGTGGGCACACATCCTCGCCTTCCCCTCCAGCCCTTTTACTTAACTATGCTGACATGAGAATGGGTCGTAGTCGGCTGGAGAAAAGCCCACCAGTTGTGGGGCTACCTTCCCCACACCCCCAGACTCAACCAGGCGAGCTTGCTGCAGTCTTGTCCCACTCCTGCTCCTCTTCCATGATGGGGGGTCCAGGGATGAGCAGTGCTTTTACACATGTCAGCCCCAACCGCAGCAGCCAGAGTGCCAAAGTGATTCGTGCTAACCCACAGGGGGGTCGACGACGACACAGCTCAGAGACATTTGCTTCTACCACCCCTAGTGGTGGCCTTGGTGCCTCAGCTCTACCCCATGGACCAGGCGGAGGTCCAGAGGACACTAAACGCCACAGCTCAGCCTCCTTTGAAAATGTCTGGCTCAAACCTGCCTCTAGTGAGCTTGGGGCCCCATCTGGCATTGGCACAGCAATGAGGAGGGAGCTGCCAGCTGGTGGAACTGGAAGCAGCATTGAGAATGGGCTCAATTACATTGACCTGGACTTAGTGAAGGATTTTAATCACCGCCAACATCACCATCACCACCCCCATCCTCAGGAGAGCACTTCTCTGCTAGGGGGCAAGCAGCCGACGCAGCAGCATCAGCCACCTAAATCTCCTAATCAGCCTTGTGGGAGTAGCCACTTGAGTGATGAATTAAGTGCATATGCCAGCATCAGCTTTCACAATCGGGAGGACATCCAGTAGCTGGGCAGGAGCCAGAGAGAAGGTGAGTATGTTGAAAGCTAACACTTGTTTCATAAGGCTGGAGGGTCAATGGGGATGTGCAGAATGGGGTTGGGAAGGGAAACAAAACTGCTTTAATTCCAAAGGTGATTTAATTGGCTCTTTTGTAAGTATTTAAGGGACTTACATTAAGTTTTGAGCATGGTCAGCTCACATTTTGTGAGCTAGGTTATGTAATAGACCAATTCTGTTATCTTGTATTGGTGTGTTTCCGTTTAGATCACTTCTAACTCTCACCCCTGCCCACCACTACCTCATTGATCTTTGTTGATTCTCAGGTTATTGATGGGGTCATACCAGAATAAGTCTATTTTAATGTGTGTAAACAAATCCTTTAATTTCAGTCAAGTAGGTAGGTTCAGGGTTAATACTGTAGCCTGTTTATGGATGTTATATAAACAGTGTAATAAAACAATGTTCTGTGAAAGGATTGTTAATGGGGAAAGGGGAAACTCAATAAATAACTAAAACCTCAAGTTACAAAGAATGCAATCTGCAGAGAAAATATGCATACCTCATCACCAAATACATTTTGGTGTTTTGCAGTGCAATATTCCTTGTCATTGCATTTGTTATGAAAGTAGCAGCAGCTGCATAAAGGGAGAAAGCATTGCAGAATGTTTTAGCTGGGGAAAGCCTTGATAGGAGACACAAAGACTGCAGACTTAACACTTAGTCTGTAGTAAGTGTATTCACTTACTCTGTATTCAGTGGGGCTTCCGTCTGAGAAAACATACTCAGGATTGGGCTGTAAATGGTTTTTAAAAAACAATTATATTTCAGCTTAGTGTTGCAATTTAACTGTTTTTGTAGAAACAAAGTAGCATATCATGCAACTCCTCTGAAGCATAGTCTTCTTAAACATGAGGCTGGAAACATGTCAGGGCTACACATTATTGTTGTTGTTCTAGTGTGGGTGTTTTCTCTCTAAAATCCCCTAATCTACTTTTGGCTTAGATTCTAAGAAGTGTCTTTGTGGATGCTCTACTGCCCTACTTGTTTAACCTACAGAAATTTGCAGCTGAAAAGAAAGGGATCCTCTGTGTGTGCATGCTCCTGTGCGCCTGTGCAAGAATCTGTGGTTTATATGTGAAAGAGGTGTGGTCTTAACCCTTCAGACAAGGGAGTAGGAATTGGAAACCTCTGCACTCTAATCCTGAATGAACCAGTGACAAGTTCTGTGGCCTTGGGCAAGTTTTTCTACGTGTAAAACGCATGTAGTAATCTCATAGTGTAAGGGTTGCTATGGGGATTATGTGAGATGATGTTTACAAAGCATTGCAAACATGAAACAAACTGCACGCTAGCTTAGCAGCATGTATATGAATTTGCTTGGCATTATTAAGAAAATTTTCCCCAGAGTGGTATTACACTGAGCAAAATAAAGTTGATGAATTAACAGTTCTTGCATTGTAAATGAGGCAGATTTCTGTAAGCCCTGTTGCATTACTGTGTTAAACATGGTAGTGAAAAGAATGTGATAGGCTGGTTTATGCTCTGATGGGTCTGTATAAGGAAGCATAAAACAAGAATGAAGCACTTACTCATCACTGTAGTCTTTTCCAAAGTGTGTATATACTACTGGTGTGAATATGATTGTGGCTTTTTGCAAAATGTTTCTTCCACCAATTATGCTTGTCAAAACTTTGGCATTCTGCACAGCTATGACTGTTCCAAGCTTTGTATTATTGCAGTCCCTCATGCTCTGGGCTGTCTCCTTCCCACTACCCTCTATTTTTGATCCATGGTAATCACTAACGAAAAGTAGAAAACATTTATACTGGCACGGATGGAGGCAAATGCGGCTGCAGTGTTTTTGAACTTAAAATGTCATAACAAATACTTTTATGTTCTGTGACATGTTTTAATTACTTGTGTGCAAACACCAATGATGATGTTGAGAGATGGCAGTGGTAAAGGCTCCTAGAAAATGCAGAGGTGACATTCCTGTATGTTTAACTTGGGCAAGTTAGAATGAAAATGGAATAAAACATTTTGCCATTGGAAACAAAGTTCTTTATTGGTTTTAGAATCTCTGATACCCACAATTGGTCATATGCAATGTTAGTTCTGCTTTCATTGTAAAAATGTGAGGCATGTTGTAGAGACTGGATGCCTGAAATCCTTTTCTCAGTGGTTATGTTATGTAAAATAATTTGTTTTTATGGATGTGGTTGTGACAGTCGCACATGTTGCAGTCACAGCATCTTGGGCACAACAATGAATTGTGATGTGCTGTTACATGTTTTCTGCAGTCCAGCTGAAATATAGTCTAAACTGTTTTCATGGCACCAGTCTCTAGATTCCAATTTGCCAAGAACAGAATTGCTTCTCCCATTTTGTTTCTACTGTTATTGGCGATATGTTCCCTAGCTACTGCAGTACTAAGAATGCAGTATTGGCGTTCCAGCAGTATGTATATGCAGTACATGTTTTTTCAATCCTCTGCTTCCCTCCTTTCTTGCTTGTTTCCCAAGCATGTTACCATCAGATCTGGAGAGCAGTTACAGAATTACATAACAGTTCATGTAAAGCCAGTGATTGTGAAAGTGAGATGCATGGCTGTTAATAGTCTGGAGTTATGAATGTGGCTGCAGTACCTCATGGTCTTGCTAAAATTGCCAACTTTTAATTAAAAAAAAATCAGTTATGCCTTTTTAAAGTGTTTCAGTCAACTAGCAACTGTATTTATTTCACTGTGGCGGGGATCATGGTAAGGAAATAACACAAAAGAACAATAAGTCATATGGTGCAAGTTTATTTTGCAGATTTGTTTCCCAGAATGCATATGTTGCTGTCTTGGAATATCTAGCTAGCTGAAACTTAGTTTTGGGAAACTTTTTAAAATATTATGGAGAAGGAATGAGTTAAAACTGAGCTTCTTTCATCCATAGGTGGAAGGAGGCAAGCTGTTTGCTTTCCCTAGGTCTAACTCCAAGCTTTGTCTGTCTGAGAGGTAGCACCTGCATGCCTCTCTCTTCTGCCAGTGATAAGAACATGCTACTTTCTGCCACCGATGTTTAGAGGCTGCATGAGGGCAGCATGCATGTGTAGCATCTGGCTCCTCAGGGCTTGGCGTGGGTGGGATGGGGGGGCGTGGGTGGAATGGGGGGGGCTTGGTGTTCATTTTCACATACCTAAGACTTTCTCACACATCTTGGAGGGATTGTGAACATGTATCTCTATTATGCAAGAATTCCTCTCCCTGGTGCACCTTCATACAGTACACCCTCTTTACTAATAAGGGAGTGATATTGAGCAAATGAATTTCAATATAGAGTTGGGACAAACCTCAGTCTATATTTCCAGCCCTAAAGAATGCCCTTCCTCAAAAGACAATCCACCTAGTACAGAGTCACACACAATAACCATCAAATTGAAAATGGCCCATGTAAAGCATTTTGCATCAATCCCATTATTTGTAAATTATTAACTTTTCTCTTGAGCAACAAGCCTTTATTTCACACTACATATGCACTTGTATGTCCAGTATCAGTATGGCAAATGTCCATATGTTTATAAAAATAACTAATAGGGTGATGGAAAGGCAAAAGGTGTTACATTGCAAAAAGTATTTAAAAATAAAATGCAGAATGTCCATACATTTATAAAAATAATAGGATGGTAGAAATGCAAAAGTTGTCAAATGGCTCTCCTTTATCAGGCCTGATAATGCTTGGACTGTTGTGCTTTTTATCTGGCAAAAGAGAAGTAGTTGGTGACTCTTCAACAGTGTGTACTGGTTCTCAGTCCTTCTTGCCTCCGTAGGCAAAAAATGTAATTCTTAAGTTGTCTTAAGGTCAAGAGTATTTTTGTTTCCTAATCCTCTTACGTTGCCCTTTTGTGGGTTTATGAGAGGTTACTTTGCTGCCATTTTGTGTGTATGTGCATGTGCATGATGATCACTGCAGTCCTATGTATGTTTTCAGTGGGAACTGGACTTACCTCTGAGTGAACATGCAATGTGTCAGCTTTTCCTGATGCTGATGGAGCTGGTTGATTTTTAGTTTTATTCATAGCTGAAGAGAATTATGCTTACCTTCTCACTCGGGAACTGACAAAAAGCAATGTTTGGACAGTCATGTTTTGGCTGGAGTGGAATTCTCTTACCAATATTGTGTCATTGGCACAAGCAGTAACTGTTATTGGCCAGTTTGGATTACTGATTGCTCGGAAGCCTCAAATTGCATTGCATCTTTATTTAGGTGCACCTGAGATGTCCATTCTCAAGCCTGTGTTCCCATGGGCACAGCATCTGCGGAGTTGTTCAGAAAGACTGTGCTTAATTTGTGCATTGTTCTCACACACACGCACACACGCACATACACACCCCATTGCAACAGAAATAACGCTGTTCATCCTGGAGGATCTCATTCAGTGAAGTCATGTGTGGAAATCTTAATGTTCTAGCCTTCTCCTTTTTACAGTGCAAGTACTGTTGTTATATGTCATGTAATTGACAGAATCATCTAGGGAAGGGAAAGAGTGAACCTGATCTTCTGCAGTGTTCACAAGAGCAAAGGTCTCTGAAGTTAGGGTATGATTCTTTTTAAAGAGGAGTCCTGTTCTTTCCTAACTTGGTATAAACAGTGTTAAGGGGCTTTAAGGACTCAAAGTGAATATGTTACAAGTTTTGTGAGTGTGATCCAAGAGGGCTTTTAAGTTTTCAGCCATCAAACAGTGGCTGTTTTTGTGTAATCAAGAGAGAACACACTGTGCATGAGTTGATTTTCAGTGATTTGAATAATGTCATTTTCAGAACTCTAGCAGTCTTTTGCACTATGCAGGTTAAGTAATTTTTTGGTGCCTATGATGTTAAGGTTCTAATATATGGCTTACTGAGCTGAGGCAGTGATGTCTGCTTTTTCAGAAACCAAAATGAAAGTATCTTATGATATCAAAATAAACCCCATCCAATTTTTGACTGGGAATGATGCCAGTAGACTTTTGTCTTCATTCAGGATTTGTCTGCTGATCCAAATACTGACCTAGAAATAAATCCCTTAGTCCCACCACCCACTCCTGGGAGCCTGGAGAATTATGGTAGTACTGGTGAGAGACCGGCTCCTCACTTACCAATCACTATTGTAACACTGTCACTCTTGCTTGATGACAAGTCATTTTTTTCTTAAAGGATTTGTATTCTCCTCCAGTGCTTAGCTATTAGAACATTCTGCAACGCACAATGTATGTTAAAATCACATGCAACAAAAAGCTACTGTATGCCTTGTACTTTTGTGTGTAGCTTACCCTCTTTAATTGTATGAGCTGACAGTATGTGGGGCACACTTTGGGGAGCTCGCATGCCATGCCAACTATATCCCTGCCCATACTTGACTGTGATAGCATTGCATCAGCACTGGGTAGAATTTTTTAAGTGATGTCTGCTTTTACATGACTCTCATGACTGAGTGGGCAAGACTTGTTTCCAAAACTGGTCATAGCCATATTGGGGTTTTACATAGTTCCACCCACTTAGAGGAACAAGCTGTCCTCTGATTGCATGGCACTGTGCTATGGCTTGGCTTGAATGTATGCTTGTGTGAATAAACATGGTGCACAGACTGCTGAGTTCTCTGGTTGCTCTGATTTTTTTTGTGTCAATATGTCAAAGTGTGTTTGAATGTACACACATGCTGAGAATTTATGCTTACCTACTATTGCCTGTTTGTGAATTCAGGGAACTTGTCAGAAATTTTGAGCATACTGTTTGTAATGTGTCTGTAACATGATGTCAGAACTTTCCTCCCCATCCCTCCCATCCCCACTCAGTTTCACAGCTCCTGCCCACCATTGCCCTTTTGTTACCTGCTCTGGCAGGGTCCATTGGGTGACACAGAGTGCTGCTGCCTCTTGTGGCCATTTTGTGACATCAGAACTCTATTCCTTTTGCAAATGCTTCCCTGTGACAGCTCTATCCTACTTAGGTTTGGGCTATAAGAAATGGAAGCAGTGCCAAAGACACGCACTACAAAAGATTTTGTAGCTCTGGAAGCTTGAAAGTCCACAAGAAATACAAGTTTTGTGCATTGCAGCAGTATGATAGTCCAAATGGGATGTGTTCTGCTGCGTGTACTTGACTGTTTTTCATTAACTTATTATTTGATATACTTGGCCTGTATCTCATTCTGTGCATAAGCAATTTTTTCCATCATTGTATTATCATGCTTTGTACTGTTGAAACTTTCAGCAGCACTGTGACTTTTAATATTTGTCAAAAATAATTTCCTGTCATGAGCCACTGATCCATTTAAGAAGAACTGAACATTTCTAAAGGTGTATACTGTGAATGCTGAATTAGTCTATGCATACAATAAATGAGGGGGGATGAGGTTAAAAGTAACTTAAAATAATAACCTATTTGCTTCTGGTGAAAAAAACTTATCCCAGTGGACCTACCTTTGCCCTTTCTCAATTTTTGGAACAATTGAAGCAGTCAACCGTGATGTTCAGAGATGTGTTTGTTTGTTTTTTAGTGATAATGAAATAAAAATGCGTAACACTGCTTTCTGTGCTTCTCATTTTTGTAAAAACAACAAAAAAATTACCCCAAACAATAAATCAGTGAGAAAAATAATAAATAATGGACTGGACTGGGTGTGTGTGCATGGGGAATGACTTCATCCTCTGGTACTATACCACCTAAATTACCTACCTCAGTAGTTCCCAAAACTTTTAGCATTGGGACCCACCTAAAAAAAGTTTTACTTTACCATCCATGCAAGCTTATGTGACTATAATGGTGATTGGGCAGCAGTGCTGCCCCCCAAATAGTAGTGTGTCAAGCAGTAACCCTTGATGCACATAGCCTAATCTACCCTGTCAGTTTTGTGAACCACCAAAAATTGTGACCCACTGGTGGTCTCCCAACCCACAGTCTGGGAACTGTTGACCTTCCTAGTACATTTTTAAAGTAATTATAAGTTATAAATTATAAAAATGCACCCTTGGAATAAAAACACATAACCCCACCTTCTGCACTATTCCTCCTTGGGGGAAAAATGAAATTTGTGAAAAAATAAAAACATTTAAGAATATATCTTGATGGTTTGTGATCATGATGGTCTTGATCCAGACCGAGTAGTGCACAAGTCTTCACATGCAGCTTCTGAATGCTAAAGTGGGATTTGTGACCAGGAAAGTCTTTCTTTATAGTGTATCATCATTATGCATTGCACTTTCCTGAGAAAGTGAGACAAATCCTTGTGGCAAGAGGCTCAGAGTCCAAAATGGGTACATTTTGGAGGGACAACAGAGGCGGGGGAGAAAAGTTGTGTCAAGGTAAGTGGGAAAGAATATGTGGTTATTTCATGTATGTGTACTTCCTTTTAGTTGCAGTAAAGGGACTATGTAGTGTTCTGTCTGCTTTGTTTAGTGTGCCAGCTACCACTTATCCTGGGGAGAAAAGATCTTGATACCATCATCCGTGCCTTGGTACCTTCTGGAACAAATTATTGCACTGCATTATATTTAGCTGCCTTTGAAAAATGTTCCAAAGTTACAGCTTGTTCAGGATGCAGTCCCTTGGCTGTCAATCACGACCTGCCCATTTGCTTAGCTGCCAAGAGGATCCTCAACATTTGGTGAGGTGGGTGCTAGCCAGAATGGGTCATTTTGTGTAATGATGTCTAGGCTTTGGGATCCCTCACTAGAGAACCCCCCCCCCCTTTCAGGTATAAGTGAAAATGATATAGTTTAAATATTCCTTTTAAAGGAGGAAGGGATCAGTGACCCCAATCTTTTGTCAAAGATAGAGAATTAAAGCAAATACTGAAAAGTTCGTTTTAAATGAAAAATGCTTTTAACATGTTCTTTATCAAACAATTGCCAGTTTCAATCATTTTTGTACTGCATTTTATGGACCCTTTTGAAATACTGTTGTCCACAAATGTGGCTCTGTTCCTAGTTTGCTGAAATTATAATCTTAGTCTCTTGACTACATTGGTTTTACATGTTCACCTTTGCTTAACTGGGTATTGTTTCAGTCATTTTGGAATAAGATATGGGTATAAGCACTTTGTGACAATCCACAATGGCAAAGACCATGTGCAGTTTCTTTTGGAGAGACCTGAATAAATAACATTAATGATGTATATTATCAGTAGAACTTTTAAAAACCCATATCAACAGTAAACAGTTAAAGGAGACGTTAAATAAGTGTAGCGCTTCTAAAAACGAAAAAATGACTTGAAGCGTATCTCTCTGATCATATTTGACACATCTAGGTCACATTTAACCTTGTATAATTAGAAAGGTTTGCTTTTTCCTTCATAAAACCTCACAGTACAGTTGGAATGATAGTGCAAAAAGTGTGCATTTCTTACTTGAAGTGCTTCTCACAAATTCAATTGTGATTTTAGTGTCTGAATAGTAAATTTGATTCTGAATGCCTCACTGATACATTGCAAAGCATTTGTTTTATTTCTTTTCCATTCAGAATTTAGACAGAGTATATGCCAATTGCTGTCAGAATGTTTGGAGCTTAGCTGTAGACATTTAGCCCTATTTGAAGTGGAGACTTCAGCTTTGTTAAAATACTGGCATTTTTAAGAAAGTTGAAAACTAGGCACCTGTGTTTTGCTTTCTGAAAAATGTTTTTTCTAATTCTGGATTTCAGCGAATTGTCTAATAGGATGGTTCCAACGTCTTTAGCAAATTCAGTTATTCTTAGGTCTGTAACCACAGAGGGTCAAGCTACGTGTACATCTAAATGCACTTTTAAGAGGCATGATTGACACAGAAAGAGCTCTCTCTCCCCCCCCCCCCCCAGTAAAACAGTTACACTAAAACAACTGCAGTTCAGATTGGGACAGTAGTAAACTGGGAGGCTAGTTCTTTTGCCTCAAGCCACTTTGTAGTTGAAAATCTTTGTTTTGTCAGTAGCTGTTTTGCAGAAGCACTTTGGCGAGAATAAAAGGTGTGAGGATAAAGAGCTTGTCTTCTAGCTGTACTACTGGTCAAGATCATAGCCCTGCAGCTGCTTTTAGTAGGGAAAAGAGGTGTTTCTGATGGTAAACATTGCTGTACTTTTAAAAGCACAATAGATGCATGTCAAATGGCAAAAGAAAGAAGAAAAAAGGGAGGGGCTGCCCACCTTCCTGGATCAACATCCCCTTCTGCTTTGGCCTTCTTCTTTGGCATGGCTTGCCCGGTATCTTATATGGAGCCTCTCCTTCAGTAATGTAGCCTGGGGCTGGGTCACCCAGGATATTTCATGCCCCATAAGACCTGCTAGTGTCCTTTCCTCTCTACTAATGATAGGTTCAGAACACCTTGAGAGATTACATCAACCTCTTCCTCAGGTGTGCAGGCTGGTCCAGCTACAGTTGTTCTCCCAGTATCTGCCCAGATAGCCTTGATGCCTTCAAGCAGAGCCAGGCCCCCTCCCACCCGGGAGTCTCATTCTTCTTCCAGCTTTGTTTTTTGCTTCCTCCCAGGCTCTTTTCTCAGCTCTCTCTCTTAGGCTGCTTTGTCTCTTCTCACTTCCCTCTTGTTCCTTTTGTTCCTCTGCTCCTTTCTTTTCCATCTCTCTGGTTTCTTCCCTGTTCTCCTTCCACCTCCCTTACTCTGTCTGCCCCATTCCTTTTTTCCTTCCTGACCTCCTAGAAGACTTCTAGTGGTCCTAGCCCAGTTCTCCTGCTGCTTGTCCAACCATTTGTCAGATGGTCAGAAATGGCTGGTGGCCAGGGATGTCACTGGCTGTTGCTCCACTGCCCATCTAATTGAAGGAACTGTGCAAGGCACCACCACCTGATTTGCAGTGCCATGCCCTCTCTCCATTGGCCTGATACACTTTATGGGGGCTCACAGGGGGCCAAGGGAGAATTTCTGTGCTCCGCAGATGATTGGCATGTGGTAAGGGTTTTTCCCTATTCTGTTTCATACTAATCTGTGTCTTGTCTTTCTTTGGCCAGGTTGGTTACAACTGGCAGGTGTAGTGAGAGATATAAGAATGGGGTTTGGTGTGTGTATCTTGAGATCAAGGAGGGCTCAGAACCAATCTTGATAGGCTGCTCATCTTGGGGATGCTCGGTGGGAACCCTTTAGGTGAAGATTGCAAAGTCAACCTCAAAGGCTGCTGATCTTGGAGAGGTTGGTACAATTCACATCTACCTCAGCTTCTTCTGAGAGTTGGTGTAGTTAAGGTGGGATTATCAAATGGATTGGAGTCAGGTGGGAATGCTGGAAAGAGGGAATAGGTAGTAGTTAGCCATCTCTCCCAAGGGGTGGGGGGGGGGAGAGTCAGTGTACAGTGGTGCCTCGCATAACGAAATTAATCCGTTCTGCGAGACCTTTCGTTATGCGAATTTTTCGTTTTGCGAATCGCCTTTTCCCATAGGAATGCATTGAAATTTAATTAATGCGTTCCTATGGGCAAGAAAAGTCAGAACAAAGTCAAATTTGGTTTACAAAGTGCTCTTTAAAGGCATACATGCTGTACAGAGGATTTCAAAAATTTCAAGCACAAAACTTCAACTTTTTAAACATGACAGAAAAACATTTAAAAATCAGCAAACATGAGGCAGGACCATCTGACTTGAGGCTCAACACTGAAACTGAACAGAAACAGTCACAAACAGTCCTTGGACTGTGCAAAACTCTTCAGAAAATACATTTTTAAGGCATGTAATGTAAACAGGGACATCATACAGAAACCAATACAGAAACTTTTTAAAATCACCAAAGGACTCTCTAAGGCTCTAGGGGACACTTGTACACAAACATTTTAAGGTGACCAAGTCAGGCTGAAGTGTCTCAATCTACAGGACCAGTCTTTTAAGTCAGGAAACTGGAGGCAGACAGAACTGTCTCCACATCACAGCAGCAACAACAACAACAACAACAACAACAGTATTTATATACCGCTTTTCAACAAAAAGTTCACAAAGCGGTTTACAGAGAAAATCAAATATCTAATGGCTCTTTTACGTTCCCAGAGCTGCGTAGGGTCTCTCTGGGGATGGCACAAAAACTGGTCAACTGGGAGAAGGCGCAGTAGAGTAGGCAGGGACACTGGCAAATGTGGAGAAGGCGCAGTAGAGTAGGCAGGGACACTGGCAAACGTGGAGAAGGTGCATGCAGGAATGGTCTCAGGCTGGCTAGCTAGGACAGAAGCAGTTTACAGTTAGCCAAAGACAACCTGGAGACATACCCCTCTGTCCCCCAAGTCTCAGCATCACTGCTCTAACTTACCTTAATTTAACAACTTGGACAACTGGGAGAAGGCTTCAAGGCTTGACTTCAAGGCTTCTAGGAGGACGAGGAGGAGGATGAAGGCAACTGGGCACCACTGGTAGAAGCAGCAGGTTCCTCTTCCACTCTTTGCTTCTTCATGAAGAACTTCTCCATGGTCTGCTGCTTCAGCCGCCCCTCTGAAAGAGGACATGATACTTGTATCAAACATGTTCGCAAGGTCATGTGCCAGAGCCTTGTCTGGGTGGTGCTGCTGTGCATAAGTCTGCACGTTTTTCCACTGTTGGCAGATGTCCTTCAGTTCCGTGGAGGACAGCTGTTCCTCACTTGACGAGTCTTCCTCTTCCAAAGAGGCCTGCTCCTGCGTAGCCTCAGGAACATCAGAACTGGCAGCCTCTCCATGCCTGACCATGCTGTGGATTCCAGATCTGGTTTTGAATCTTTCAAACCAGCCTCTGCTTGCCTTGAAGACTTCTGGCTCGGCTGAGGTTCCTGGCTCTTGCTGTACGAGGTCTGCGTGCAAGGCCTTGGCCTTCTCACAAATGACAGCCTCAGTCACTGTATCCCCTGCACGCTGCTTCTCTTCCATCCAGATGAGCAGCAACTTCTCCACCTCCTCCAGAACAGCTGGCCGGTTCTTCACGATCCTGGTGACTCCCTTGGCTGCATCTGTCGCAAGGATCTTCTCCCTCATCTTCAGGATGGTCCCGATGGTGGATGGATTCCTCCCGTACTCCCTGGCGAGGTCTGTCACTCGCATGCCTCCATCGTGCTTCTGGATGATCTCCTTCTTCATTTCTAGCATCATCTTTGTCCTCTTCCCGGCCTCTGCAGGAGCAGCCTTCTTGGGACCCATGTCAGCAGTTGCTATGTTCGCAAAAACAAAAGGCAGTGCTTCACATCCACTTCACGCACACCTTCCCACCCCTGGCCAAATCTGCCCGGGACAAAAAAGTGGCATAACAGCCCCCCCCCAACACAGGAGAACAAATGCAGATGGTGAAGCTACGCTCCCTACCTTTCCACTGCTTGAGATGTCCCTGTGAAGAAGCTCCTTAAATCCTGATCTGGAAAAATGGTTGCAAATGAGTTCCACAGATTCCCCAAATTGCTGGAAAAACTCCCCTAACCTCCCCAAAACAGCAGGCCAAAACTGGCCAGCTGGCCCCCCAAAACGTACCTCAAACGCTGGCCACCACTTCCCAAAAGTTATGAAAAGTTCAAAGAAACTTACCTTAACTGCTGGTAGTAGGTTCCCCAAGGAGTTGGTGAACTGCTCAGAACTGCTCAGAACAGTTGACCAAAGACAGGGTTCGCCCACAGCACAGGCCACAGTTGCTCCTGGAAGTCAACCCTGGAACTACACGTGGAGAAGTGAGCCCAGGCTGCATTGGGGAGGCTTTTTAAACCTCCAGGCACAATGCATTCTGGGTATTAACGGTTGTGCGATTTAAAACAAACCAGGACAATAAAAAAAAAATTTGTTATGCGAAGCATAAGTCATAAAAATTTGTTGTGCGAGTTACCAAACTTCGCACAACTCTTTCGTTCTGCGGGTTTTTTGCTGCGCGGGACATTCGTTATGCGAGGTACCACTGTAGTTAGGATCTGTTGCAAGTTATTATATGTAATATTCAGTAAATTGTGGCCCATTTATAATTTCAAATGTTTCTCATTTATTATTGGTATATGCAGGCAACTGTCAAATATAAAATTATAAGTTTTGAGGAAATCTTAACAGTGAATTGTAGGGTGAAAATAGTGGATACCCTTTTCTTGCAGCATCGAGTAAGTCTAAAAAGAAAATGGAATAAGTTAGGAGCCACTAAATTTCACATTGCTGAACATTTGTAGTTTTAATATATGTCAAATCCATTCAAATAGAGGGAAAATCTATTTTGTTTGGCTCTGGAGGAGGAGAGTTTCCTATGGTCAATTAGCACTTCTTGCAGGTCCACCTTCTTACTCCCAAGTCAACATTTTCCAACCTGTTTACACTTTCACTTTTTTCAGGCATGCTAATTTTTTTTTTTTAAAGTTTATAAACACAGTTCTTCCATGATGCAAAATTCTCTGCCTTCTAGTGGGGTAGGGGAGGGTGAGTCAAGTCTTCTGACTGGCAAAAAAGTAAAGAATGCAGTAAAGATTTTTTAAAATGTTTGTTTATTCCATATAAATGCTCTCAAGACAGCTAGTTCCTCTATAGTTCTACTTAGGGCTAAAGTCCAGCATGGTTGCTTGACCTCAACTGGCATAATGAATAAATGGAAACTCAAATACAGTACAGAAAAAGCAACAGGCAGCTCATACGGTGCAAGCCAATTTGCTCAATTTTTTGAGTTCAGTGTCTTGGTAAGTTCTCACGCACTTGAGATTTTATTTGGAGATGTGTGCGATTGAACCCGGGAAATGTATAAATGGCCTCTGCTGCCATCTCTCTCCTGAAATGGTCACTATCTTTAAGAAGTATGAAAACCTCACTGCTAGATCAGCTGGACTAGTACTCTGTTGATAGCAGTGGCCTCACAAATTATTATTATTATTATTATTATTATTATTATTATTAAATGTGAAATGGAAATGTGAATGCAGCGATGGTGCCTTGGATTAACGTGCTTCGATCACAGCACGTACAATGATATCTGACAACAACTGGGAGTTGCACCAATTGTAGAAAAAATGCAGGAAGGAAGAGATGGTTTGGACATGTCGTGCGCAGTAAAGAAGATTCTGTGGTGAAGACAGCTATGTATCTGGACCCTGCTGGCCGGCGACCCCGTGGTAGACCCAAGAAACGATGGTTGGATTGCATCAAGGAGGATATGAAATGTGTGAGTGTCACCCCGAGGATGCCCTGGATTGAGCCAAATGGAGACAGGCATGCCGAAAAGTGGACCCCGCCATAGCGTGGGAACAACGCTAGGATGATGATGATGATGATGATGATACCGCTTTTCAACTAAAAGTTCACATAGTGGTTTACAGAGAAAAATCAAATGAGTAATGGCTCCCTGTCCCAAAAGGGCTCACAATCAAAAGAGATGCAAAAAAACACACCACCAGACAGCCACTAGAAAAAGCAACTGCTGGGGTGAGGTGGACCAGTTACTCTTCCCCTGCTAAAGAGGAGCACCCACTTGAAAAAGTGCCTCTTACCCAGTTAGCATGGGCCATGATAGTCAATGTGTTCATTTCCATTGTGTTTATTCCTTGCATCTCATTCTCAGAGGTGTTGTAAATGTGGCTCCACCACTGATTTATATAACGGCTGTATGGTACCTGTTTGATTTTCAGACTTGGTGCCTAACACTAAATTTGCCCTTTTTTGCTGTTGCAGCACAGACTTGCTTCTTCCTTTTTTTATAAAAAGGCAATCATTGATTTCTTTCCTTGGTAACTACATCCAAAGTAGAGTCACTATGAGAAATCTTCAAGCTTTAGAAGCATTCTGTTACAGGGGAAGGAAAGCTTAGCTTGTGATAATAGAGCACATTTCTGGCTTATTGTAATGAGATAAAAATGTTGGTACCTCACCTCTTCTTGGTGGAGTTTACAGATGTGCCCCCTCCTTCCCAATATATACTCTAAGCCTCAGAAAGAAAGAAAAAAAAACAACTTTAAAGAACTTCAGAATAGACCAGTTTTGGAATGATCTGCACAAGTATTGGATTGTTTGAAAAACAAAATCCCTGCAAATATTTCTGGATCTGCATATCAAGTACAAGCAAATAGCTTCTGGAATTCACAACACAAATAAATTACAAAAGAGTAGAGTAAATAGGATAATCTGCAGTCAGGGCTATTTTTTTCAGTGGCAGAGAAAACTCCTAAACCTTTGTTTGAGAGCAAAGGAAAGGGTAGGTGGAACTGAAGATATTCAGCAAAGGATACAGTCACAGATTGTCAAGGGTCTTGCATTTACCTTATTGTTTGCAATACAGGTTGAGTCTCATTATTTGCCAGGGTTCCATTCCAAGAACTCACTGGGATGGCAAAAAACGCACTAAAGCAAATCAATTTTAAAAGCAAAATCTCCTTAATCTGGTGATTTAAGAACAGCCTTGCTGATCTTTTGAAATGCACACAGAGGCAATCAGTCTCTCTCCAGGCTCTTAGGCTTCACTAGGAGGAAGCAATCCCTCATTTCACCAGAAGCAGCAGTGAGGGGGAAAGAATGGAGAAGGAAAGCAGGATGAAGGCAGAGAGAATGATTTGATGGATTGTCAGCTGGCTGTCTTCTCTGGCATTATTAAATGACTGTTTTCCTTTAATTTAAAGGGCCTTTCTCATTAGCTTTGAGATAGAAAAATCTGTGGATAATGTGGGGGGGGGTGTTTGGGTTCAGTGGGATGGACCCCAGAGTGTCCCTGGGGTAGGGCCTCAGGTAGTAGCAGGGGGTGGGGCTTTGCGTCACCCTGATCCCATACCAAGATCCAGGTCTACAGAGCTTGCGTCCTGAGTACACTTCTGTACTGCAGCCAGTCATGGACTCTTCACTCACAACAGGAGAGGAAACTGAACGCTTTCCACATGCGCTGCCTCAGACACATCCTTGGCATCACCTGGCAGGACAAAGTTCCAAAGTTCTGGAACGAGCTGGAATCCCTAGCATGTATGCACTGCTGAAAAAGAGACGCCTGCGTTGGCTCGGTCATGTCGTGAGAATGGATGATGGCTGGATCCCAAAGGATCTCCTCTATGGAGAACTCATGCAAGGAAAGCGCCCTACAGGTAGACCACAGCTGTGATACAAGGACATCTGCAAGAGGGATCTGAAGGCCTTAGGAATAGACCTCAACAGGTGGGAAACCCTGGCCTCTGAGCAGCCTGCTTGGAGGCAGGCTGTGCAGCATGGCCTTTCCCAGTTTGAAGAGACACTTGGCCAACAGACTGAGGCAAAGAGGCAAAGAAGGAAGGCCCATAGCCAGGGAGCCAGACCAGGGACAGACTGCACTTGCTCCCAGTGTGGAAGGAATTGTCACTCCTGAATTGACCTTTTCAGCCACACTAGACTCTGTGTCAGAATCACCACATTCCTTCTCATTTGCAGGGGCCATTCATGTTGAGTTAAATCAGTGTACAGGTGGAGCCTATTTATCCTCCTTAGTTCCTTTCCGTGACTAGTCTCTATTAACAAAATACTTGTGCTAAATTCCATAGTTAAGCAAATATGCTGCAGCCTGACACTTGGGACTGGAAGGAAACTAAGGCAGCTGTTATCAATCCCCTCCCCTCCCATGTACTCAGCCCTCCCATTGCCAGCTGTCCTGCTTCTTTCACAGGTAGTATGCTGAGCTTTTAAGATTCCAGCCCTGTGTGTTTCTACTCAGAAGTAAGCCCCACTGTAGTCAATGGGGCTTACTCCCAGGAAAGTGTGGATCGTTTTGTTTGTGTTGGCTGGAGCAGGAGAGCCTGCACCATCTGGGGGGAAGGGATTTGGCAAACACTCCCTGGGTTTTTTAAAGCAATCCCCTCTCCTCCCCCTCTGTACTCAGCCCTCCCTGTTGCCAGCTGTCCCTGCTCTTTCACAGGTGGAATGCTGAGCTTTTAAGAGTCCCATCCTATGCATTTCTATTCAGAAGTAAGTCCCATTCCAGTCAATGGGGCTTTCTCCCAGGAAAGTGTGTAGAGGATTGTAGCCTTGCTGGGCTGTTTTGTTTCATAGGCTGGAGCACGGAGAGCCTGCACTGTTGGGGGGGGGGGGAATTGGGCAAACACTCCCTGGTTTTTTTTAAAGCAATCCCCTCTGTTGCTACCACACCTGTGTGTGTGAGTGTGTGTGTGTGTGTGAGAGCGAGTGAGCAGGAGAGCAAGCTCTACCTGCACATGCTCTGGCTGCAGAGGTTTTCTGCCCCCCCCTTCCCCTCTTCAGCCTCTTTGCTGACTCAGGGGCTCCAGGAGTCTTACTGTTCCTTCGCAAGGGGAACCTCTTCCATGGCTCCAGGGCTATTTCCCTGTCTGGGTGAGGCAGAGCCTTTTTGCAGTGTTTTAGGTGCCTGGAAAGGAGCAGAGGCCAGTGCAGGGCAAAGGTGTGTGTGACTTTCAGTTTCCCCACCCCATTCAAGTTGAGACAAATCTGCAGATGATAAATCCGTGGATAAATAGGTTGCACCTGTAAAAGAAATCCATGTATAACAAGGCTGGACTTGTACTACGTAATCCACAATGACTTATTTGCTTAGCCTTTCTATACAAGTTTGTTTCTGTTTGAGTTTTAAAACACAAGTTTTATTTTCAGTGTTAACTTAGTATTTTGAAATGGAACCTTATAATGACTGTGAATTTGATTTGAATGAATGAATGATTTGAATTAATGTCTGTATGAATGTAATGTGCATTCTCTTATCTGTTTTACCAATTTCAGATACTTTATGTCTGTGCCTGCACTTTCTCCCCCCTTCTCCATTTTCCTTTAGTTCTACAAAAGTTGGAAAGATGTAAATCAATGTTAAGGTTTTCCTTCTAAAAAATAGAATTCATAGGAAAATACTTATTTTAGCAGTCTTGTATTTGAAGCATAAGAACATAAGAACAGCCCCACTGGATCAGGCCATAGGCCCATCTAGTCCAGCTTCCTGTATCTCACAGCGGCCCACCAAATGCCCCAGGGAGCACACCTGATAACAAGAGACCTCATCCTGGTGCCCTCCCCTGCATCTGGCATTCTGACATAACCCATTTCTAAAATCAGGAGGTTGCGCATACACATCATGGCTTGTACCCCATAATGGATTTTTCCTCCAGAAACTTGTCCAATCCCCTTTTAAAGGCGTCTAGGCTAGACGCCATCACCACATCCTGTGGCAAGGAGTTCCACAGACCGACCACACGCTGAGTAAAGAAATATTTTCTTTTGTCTGTCCTAACCCGCCCAACACTCAATTTTAGTGGATGTCCCCTGGTTCTGGTATTATGTGAGAGTGTAAAGAGCATCTCCCTATCCACTCTGTCCATTCCCTGCATAATTTTGTATGTCTCAATCATGTCCCCCCTCAAGCGTCTCTTTTCTAGGCTGAAGAGGCCCAAACGCCGTAGCCTTTCCTCATAAGGAAGGTGCCCCAGCCCCGTAATCATCTTAGTCGCTCTCTTTTGCACCTTTTCCATTTCCACTATGTCTTTTTTGAGATGCGGCGACCAGAACTGGACACAATACTCCAGGTGTGGCCTTACCATAGATTTGTACAACGGCATTATAATACTAACCGTTTTGTTCTCAATATCCTTCCTAATGATCCCAAGCATAGAATTGGCCTTCTTCACTGCCGCCGCACATTGGGTCGACACTTTCATCGACCTGTCCACCACCACCCCAAGATCTCTCTCCTGATCTGTCACAGACAGCTCAGAACCCATCAACCTATATCTAAAGTTTTGATTTTTGGCCCAATGTGCATGACTTTACACTTACTGACATTGAAGCGCATCTGCCATTTTGCTGCCCATTCTGCCAGTCTGGAGAGATCCTTCTGGAGCTCCTCACAATCACTTCTGGTCTTTACCACTCGGAAAAGTTTGGTGTCATCTGCAAACTTAGCCACTTCACTGCTCAACCCTGTCTCCAGGTCATTTATGAAGAAGTTGAAAAGCACCGGTCCCAGGACAGATCCTTAGGGCACACCGATTTTCACCTCTCTCCATTGTGAAAATTGCCCATTGACACCCACTCTCTGCTTCCTGACCTCCAACCAGTTCTCAATCCAGGAGAGGACCTGTCCTCTGACTGTGGAGTTTTTTCAGCAGCCTTTGGTGAGGGACCGTGTCAAACGCCTTCTGAAAGTCCAGATATATAATGTCCACGGGTTCTCCTGCATCCACATGCCTGTTGACCTTTTCAAAGAATTCTATAAGGTTGGTGAGGCAAGACTTACCCTTACAGAAGCCATGCTGACTCTCATAAGAACATAAGAACAGCCCCACTGGATCAGGCCATAGGCCCATCTAGTCCAGCTTCCTGTATCTCACAGCGGCCCACCAAATGCCCCAGGGAGCACACCAGATAACAAGAGACCTCATCCTGGTGCTCTCCCCTACATCTGGCATTCTGACTTAACCCATTCCTAAAATCAGGAGGTTGCGCATACACATCATGGCTTGTACCCCATAATGGATTTTTCCTCCAGAAACTCATCCAATCCCCTTTTAAAGGCGTCTAGGCTAGACACCAGCACCACATCCTGTGGCAAGGAATTCCACAGACCGACCACGCGCTGAGTAAAGAAATATTTTCTTTTGTCTGTCCTAACCCGCCCAACACTCAATTTTAGTGGATGTCCCCTGGTTCTGGTATTATGTGAGAGTGTAAAGAGCATCTCCCTATCCACTCTGTCCATCCCCTGCATAATTTTGTATGTCTCAATCATGTCCCCCCTCAAGCGTCGCTTTTCTAGGCTGAAGAGGCCCAAACGCCGTAGCCTTTCCTCATAAGGAAGGTGCCCCAGCCCCGTAATCATCTTAGTCGCTCTCTTTTGCACCTTTTCCATTTCCACTATGTCTTTTTTGAGATGCGGCGACCAGAACTGGACACAATACTCCAGGTGTGGCCTTACCATAGATTTGTACAACGGCATTATAATACTAACCGTTTTGTTCTCAATACCCTTCCTAATGATCCCAAGCATAGAATTGGCCTTCTTCACTGCCACCGCACATTGGGTCGACACTTTCATCGACCTGTCCACCACCACCCCAAGATCTCTCTCCTGATCTGTCACAGACAGTTCAGAACCCATCAGCCTATATCTAAAGTTTTGATTTTTTGCCCCAATGTGCATGACTTTACACTTACTGACATTGAAGCGCATCTGCCATTTTGCTGCCCATTCTGCCAGTCTGGAGAGATCCTTCTGGAGCTCCTCACAATCACTTCTGGTCTTTACCACTCGGAAAAGTTTGGTGTCATCTGCAAACTTAGCCACTTCACTGCTCAACCCTGTCTCCAGGTCATTTATGAAGAGGTTGAAAAGCACCGGTCCCAGGACAGATCCTTGGGGCACACCGCTTTTCACCTCTCTCCATTGTGAAAATTGCCCATTGACACCCACTCTCTGCTTCCTGGCCTCCAACCAGTTCTCAATCCACGAGAGGACCTGTCCTCTAATTCCCTGACTGTGGAGTTTTTTCAGTAGCCTTTGGTGAGGGACCGTGTCAAACGCCTTCTGAAAGTCCAGATATATAATGTCCACGGGTTCTCCCGCATCCACATGCCTGTTGACCTTTTCAAAGAATTCTATAAGGTTGGTGAGGCAAGACTTACCCTTACAGAAGCCATGCTGACTCTCCCTCAGCAAGGCCTGTTCGTCTATGTGTTTTGAGATCCTATCTTTGATGAGGCATTCCACCATCTTACCCGGTATAGATGTTAGGCTGACCGGCCTATAGTTTCCCGGGTCCCCCCTCTTTCCCTTTTTAAAAATAGGCGTGACATTTGCTATCCTCCAATCTTCTGGCACCGTGGCCGTTTTGAGGGACAAGTTGCATACCTTAGTCAAGAGATCTGCAACTTCATTCTTCAATTCCTTAATAACCCTTGGGTGTATGCCATCAGGGCCCGGTGACTTATTGATCTTTAATTTATCAATGAGGTCTGAAACATCTTCTCTTTTAACCTCTATCTGACTTAACTCCTCGGTCAGGAGGGGCCGTTCGGGCAGCGGTATCTGCCCGAGGTCTTCTGCCGTGAAGACAGATGCAAAGAACTCATTTAATTTCTCTGCCATCTCTAAGTCTCCTTTTATCTCCCCTTTCCCTCCCTCACCATCCAGAGGGCCAACTGCTTCTCTGGCGGGTTTCCTGCTTCTAACATATTTGAAGAAGCTTTTATTATTCCCCTTAATGTTGCTGGCCATGCGTTCCTCATAGTCTCGCTTGGCCTCCCCTATCACCTTCTTACATTTCTTTTGCCACAGTTTATGTTCCTTTTTATTCTCTTCATTAGGGCAAGACTTCCATTTACGGAAGGAAGCTTCCTTGCCCTTCACAGCCTCTCTAACTTGGCTGGTTAGCCATGCGGGCACCCTCCTGGATTTAGTGGAACCCTTCTTTCTTTGCGGTATACACCTCTGCTGGGCCTCTATTACTGTTGTTTTAAGCAGCCTCCATGCACTCTGGAGAGACTGGACTCTTTTTACCCTCCCTTTCAACCTCCTTCTAACCAGCCTCCTCATTTGAGGGAAGTCCGCCCGTCGGAAGTCAAGGGTTTTTGTTAGAGATTTGCCTGGTATTCTTCCCCCAACGTGCACATCAAAACGGATTGCAGCATGATCACTGTTCCCCAATGGCTCAGTAACATTTACATCTCTAACCAGGTCCTGCGTACCGCACAAAATTAAATCCAGAGTCACCTGTCCTCTAGTGGGCTCCGTGACTAGCTGATCTAAGCCACAGTCATTTAGCACGTCAAGAAATCCGGTTTCCTTATCGTGACCAGAACACAAATTGACCCAGTCAATATGAGGATAATTGAAGTCCCCCATGATTACAACCCTGTCCTTCCTTGTCACCTCCCTGATCTGTTTCCTCATTTCAAGGTCCCCATCAGATTTCTGGTCTGGAGGACGATAGCACACCCCCAGTATTACATCGCTGCACAAGCCTGGTAATTTAACCCACAGAGATTCTACGGTGGAGTCGGACCCACCTTCAATCTCTACTTTGCTGGATTCTATCCCTTCCTTAACATAAAGGGCCACCCCACCTCCAACACGCCCCTGCCTGTCCCTCCTGTAGAGTTTATAGCCCGGGATTGCGGTATCCCACTGATTCTCCGCATTCCACCAGGTTTCCGTTATGCCCACTATGTCAATATTTTCCCTTGTCACCAGACATTCCAGTTCTCCCACCTTTGCTCGTAGACTTCGGGCATTCGCATAAAAGCATTTATACACGGAATGCCCCAGGATGGGCTGCTTATTCGCTCCTTTGTCCCCGCATCCTCTCATTGTGCCAAACCGTCTATCACATCCCATCTCCCTACCTTTCCCAATTTCTTCTCCTACCCTGCCTTTGTCTTGTTGTTCTCTAACCTCCCCATCCTCATCCCATAGGGATGAGGAGTCCCGAACCGGATGCCCCTCGGCTCCTGTCGGCCTTCCCCCAGGGATCAGTTTAAAAGCTGCTCTGCCACCTTTTTAATGTTATGCGCCAGCAGTCTGGTTCCATTCTGGTTCAAGTGGAGCCCGTCCCTCTTATACAGGCCCCGCTTGTCCCAAAACGTTCCCCAGTGCCTAACGAATCTAAACCCCTCCTCCCTACACCACCGTCTCATCCACGCATTGAGACCCCTGATCTCCGCCTGCCTAGCTGGCCCTGCGCGTGGAACAGGTAGCACTTCAGAGAACGCTACCTTTGCGGTCCTGGCTTTCAGCTTCCTGCCTAAAAGCCTAAATTTGGCCTCCAGGACCTCCCAGCTACACTTGCCCACGTCGTTGGTGCCGACATGCACCACAGCCGCTACCTCTCCCCCAGCACTGTCTACCAGCCTGTCTAGACGAGAAGTGATGTCCGCAACCTTCGCACCAGGCAGGCAAGTCACCATGCGGTCCTCACATCCATCGCAAACCCCCCTCTCTATGTTTCTAATAATCGAATCCCCCACTACAAGAAGCCCCCGACCCCCCTCCCGCCGAGGAGTATCCCGAGTGCGCTCGGATACGGGCCCATCCCCTGGAGAAGGGATCCCCCCTAGGGGATTGTTTCCCTCCTCTCCAGGATGACGTCCTCCAGTCCCGAGACTTCCCACCCGGGCAGCCGAGGAGCTGCACGCCTGAGGTTGGGACGAAGCCTGATCGTCCCCAGAAGTCTCCCCACGGTCCTCCTCTGGCTGCCTGCGCTTCTCCAGGTCAGACACCAAGGCTTCAAGGGAGCGGACGCGTTCCCTGAGAGCCTGGAGCTCCTTGCATCGAGGACACACCCATGACTTATGCCCCAGAGGCATATAATCATACATGTGGCACTCGATGCAGAACACTGGATAGCCCCCACCCAGCTGCTGGCTGTCTGACTGCATAGCTTTTTTGTTGTTGTTGTTGTTGTTGTTTTATTTAGGGGTCCTTTTAAAAACCGTACACTGGATAGCAGCCCTTTTCTCTAGGGAAGAGGAAGGGCAGTGTCTGGGGCCCTGGCCTCCTCGCCCTGCTGCTGAACTCGCCCAGATGCTAAACTCTTGTGCCTTACCTGGCACTTAGTTCCCAGAGGCACTGGGTTCCCAGAGGCCCCACGCGTCTGCAGAGAGCCTCACGCGATGGCCTGCCTAGCTTTATACTCCTGGCTGGCTCCTCCCCCCTCCTTCCTTCCTGATTGAAAGGGGGCTGGCCTTCCCAGGTGAGTTTACAAAAGCTCAGGAAGGCAAATGGCTGCTGATGGGCGTGACCTACTCTGCAGGCTCCTGAATGGACTGCTTGGGGCTCTTAATGGGTTGGGAATTGGCCCTTCCTAGGTCCTTTCCCTCCTAGTTCTGCTCTCTTAGGCTGGACTGTTTTTGTAACCTCAAGCTAGTTTTTATTTGGGTTTGTTTAATTATTTATTGCTCTCTAGATCCTGTGTCCCAATTTACTGACCTGTTTAGGTTATGTTCTAACTTAGATTAGGTTTAACCTGGGTTAAGTATAGGTTTAATTTAAGCAAGTAGAAAACCTGCTTTTCACTTTATCCTCCTCCCTTTCTTCGATTAAGTGCTACCTTAGGTGCAGCTAACTTTCAATTTTGATTTAAATGCCTGACCCTTGGGCACTTACTCACGAGTAGGACGCTGCTCTTACTCACGAGTAGGACTCTGCTCCTGCTCAGAGTAGCCCTATGTACCTCCCTTAGGTGCTAACTTTCAATTTTGATTTAAGGTTGCTTTAAAGGTAAGGTTAAGGTTAGAAGACAGGGAGTTAGAAAGACAAAGCGTTAGAATGAGTACACTTACCTCCTCCTCCTGCTCCTCCTCCTCTCCTTCTCCAAAACTCAGAGGTCTCCTTGCCTTCTCCTCGCCCAGATGCTAAACTCTTGTGCCTTACCTGGCACTTAGTTCCCAGAGGCACTTGGGGTCCCAGAGGCCCCACGCGTCTCTCCCTCAGCAAGGCCTGTTCGTCTGTGTGTTTTGAGATCCTATCTTTGATGAGGCATTCCACCATCTTACCCGGTACGGATGTTAGGCTGACCGGCCTATAGTTTCCCGGGTCCCCCCTGTTTCCCTTTTTAAAAATAGGCGTGACATTTGCTATCCTCCAATCTTCTGGCACCATGGCCGTTTTGAGGGACAAGTTGCATACCTTAGTCAAGAGATCTGCAACTTCATTCTTCAATTCCTTAATAACCCTTGGGTGGATGCCATCAGGGCCTGGTGACTTATTGATCTTTAATTTATCATTGAGGTCTGAAACATCTTCTCTTTTAACCTCTATCTGACTTAACTCCTCGGTCAGGAGGGGCTGTTCGGGCAGCGATATCTGCCCGAGGTCTTCTGCCGTGAAGACAGATGCAAAGAACTCATTTAATTTCTCTGCCATCTCTAAGTCTCCTTTTATCTCTCCTTTCCCTCCCTCACCATCCAGAGGGCCAACCGCTTCTCTGGTGGGTTTCCTGCTTCTAACATATTTGAAGAAGCTTTTATTATTCCCCTTAATGTTGCTGGCCATGCGTTCCTCATAGTCTTGCTTGGCCTCCAGTATCACCTTCTTACATTTCTTTTGCCACAGTTTATGTTCCTTTTTATTCTCCTCATTAGGGCAAGACTTCCATTTACGGAAGGAAGCTTCCTTGCCCTTCACAGCCTCTCTAACTTGGCTGGTTAGCCTCCTGGATTTAGTGGAACCCTTCTTTCTTTGCGGTATACACCTCTGCTGGGCCTCTATTACTGTTGTTTTAAGCAGCCTTCATGCACTCTGGAGAGATTGGACTCTTTTTACCCTCCCTTTCAACCTCCTTCTAACCAGCCTCCTCATTTGAGCACCATAAGTATGTTCATAAGTTTGCATTTTGTCTGATGTTTTCAGTGATACTTGGGTTTTAAAGGAAGAATGAAATGAGCAGGTAGGCATAAAATACAAAACATTGGTCAGATTAATTTGGTAAAGAACAAATTTTTCCGTGGCAAGGAATAATATAAATGTAGAGCTTGAATCTAAAGTTCCTGAGCAGTAGTTTCTTCTGTTTGTGTAGGGTGTGTTGATTTTCCTCCCTATCCCCTGCAACCCCTCCCCCCAAAAAAAACAAACTCCAGGGCATAACGGGAACCTCTGTTCTGTGCTCACATGCACATATGGGCCTGCAGGCTAGAATAAAATTGGAGGCACATGCAGAAGTGCCCTCCGCTGCGCATGCAGAAGTGTCTTCAACTCATGAAGCTGGATTTTTGATTAAAGGCAATACTGTATATTTGCAAATGAGCTTCCTATCAGCATGTGCACTGTCAAGTGGTTAGTTAGCACCTTGTAATATTTCTATGAAATAAAACCTCAGAGATATGTAGTTTGTATCTGTTGTAGCAGTTGACCATTATCCAAGTTGGGGCATTGCCCCACCACAATTTGTTAGAGCAGTATGAAAGTAATGCAAAAGGACTATAGACTCCTCTCCCCCCTCCCCCCATTGCATTTCTGTGGTTGTATTGAATTGCAGGTGTGAATCTTTCCCAGTTATCTAGTCCCTTGGCCAACGGGCCTTCCAGGATGGCTTATAGAAAAGTTTTTTCTTTTAAATGCAGTAAGCCAATAAAAGCAAGAATAAAACAGAGCACGGCATGCTCAATTTTATAGTATAAAACTAGGGATCTGAAGATCTAAAAAGTCTGGGCAAACAGAAAGATCTTCTCCTAGTGGTGAAAAGGTATCAACTGAGCCTTTTTGGGGAGAACAGTTCATAGCTAGGATTTCACACTTGTAAAGGTCTTATTGGTAGTTGCTACCTGATTTGCCTCTGAGGAAGATCTTTCTCTTTCATATATGATATACGTGATAGCACAACCATTCTAATCTAGAAGCTTATGTGTGGTTTGGTGTGGGGGAACTCAGTATGTATGTCTCCAGTGCTCTGAACAACGAAAGGCTGTACTCCCCATGAGTGGAATGCCTTCACAGGTTGGGCAAGTACATGTTCTGTTTTGTTCTGATTTATAAATGCATGAACAATGAAATCTCCACTCCTATGAGTTAAATTAACATAGAGGTGTATCTAGATACAAAGTTCTGCTTATAATTTTACCTAATTAACAGTTGTTAAATGCTGTAATAAATATTTTCTTCATGCAACTTTTGTGTTTTGCAAGTTTATACAAGGGGAAAGGTGTGCAGGCATGTAACTGGAGTATGTGGTTTTCTTGGGCCTTTGAACTAAGTAAGGAATGTTTCTCAAGATGGAAGAATGAATGGTTGGATGGTGCTTTTTGCCTCAGGACTTGAAACTCACAAGAGGAATGTTACCATGTATTCAAAGCCTGTTGCACACAAGCCTTTGTTGAACAAGATCTTGGCTAGAATCTTTGTTATTATCAAGCAGGCAAACACCACCACCACCACAAAAAGCTCTCTGCAGTGGTTTCATTGAATGATGGTGTAGAAAAGAATGTGAAGGATGTGCAAATTGTGATATAGCATTGTAAATCAATGGCAGTTTCTTTTCTATTTATATAAGAAAATCATTCAGAGCTAAGACTGCACATAGCAGTCTACTTCTAGTGTTTCCTTTGACTGCCAGCAGTGACATGTAACCATCTCTCCTATGCATTGCTGGGTTCAGATGTTAACTGCTCTGTCCTGTTGAATTATCCCATTTATCCTAGGTAAACCTACTTCTTAGGGTAACAAACTGCATTAGCAGAGAAAGGTAGTGCATTTGGTACTTCATATACCTCAGGAAGGGAAAGGCTGTAGTACAGTACCAAACTGCAGAAAAGGTGGGGTGGGGGGGCAGCAAGAAAAAAAACCTACACAAATTTTGCCCGCATGTGTTAGTTAGGGTGGAGGGATTTAATGAATTAGGGCAGGGGTGCCCAAACCCTGACCCGGGGGCCATTTGCAGCCCTTGGGGGCCCCCAATCCAGCCCACAGAGAGCCCCCTGCCTCTGGCCCTCTAGAGATTTCCTGGAGCCCGCGCTGGCCTGACGTGATTGCTCTCGGCATGAAAGTGACTGTTTGACCTCTTGGGCAAGCTGCGGGTCGAAGGCTCCCTCCTCTGCTTTCTGTTTCATGTCTGCGAGGCAGCAGCGGCAGTGAAGGAAAGGCCGTTCTTGCTTTTGTGCAAGGCCTTCATTCATTTGTATAAGTTCCATCTCTAATATATTCATTTATGTAAATTTATTAAAACTTTAAATGCAAATTAATTCTTTTTCCCCCCCGGCCCCCATAACAGTGTCAGAGAGATGATGTGGCCTTTCTGCCAAAAAGTTTGGACACCCCTGGATTAGGGTAAGGGTTGGGGTTAAGCTTACTGCATTTTTTTCTTTGGGCAATTTTTGCGGGTTTTTTTTGATGTGGACTTTTTTCCAAGAACCAAAAGGGGGATAGGATCTCGCATGTACCATTGCCACTGGATCCACCCCTACCCATAGCCCCCCTATTATGCCCTCCCCCTCCTGCCTCTCTCAGTGACTTACATGCTCTGGTGGGTGGTGGGAGAGCCAATGACGCAGGTGGGAAGGTGCTGGCCTTCCCTTCAGCATGCCCAGCAGTGGGCTGCCAAAATGTCTTTTACGATGGCGCTTTCTGTTTTACCGCAGTCATTGCCAGTGAAAGAAGCACTAGGTAGTCGACCAGTAGGATTTGCATTTAAACTATAGGATTGGGCCATTAGAATATTCCACCAATGGCAGCAAATCTGCTAGAATGTGTGAAACAAATCAGGTGTGGACCTAAAATAATTTGTGGCAGCTGGAAGGGACTGAGCCAAAGAAAGGAGACCTCCAGCTACCTTTTCTCTTCTCTGTCCACTTTCCCCTGCCTCTACTACTAATTAATTGGGGTTCTTGTTATCTGGCACCATTCTTTAAAGCTGAGGGAATTGGGGTTATCCCATTAATGTGATTTAAGCTGTACCTGCATTTCAGCACATCATTGCAAGGCTCAGAAATGATTCCTGACATCTGTTCTCAAAAGTACTCTGTTGAAATTAATACTAAGCCCTGGTTAAATTTTAATTGGGCATATCAATAATATAATACCTAAGAGCATTCTGTGACTGGAGTATCTAATTATACTAATATCCTTAGATGTTCTATATTTTCCAGAAATGTGTGCTTCAAGATTGACAGGACCTCAGCTTTGTTTTGATGCAAATTGATTATCATTTTACAGGCTAGAGTAGCTCATCAAGTTTTATTCTCCCTTGGATTTTGTGACGTTAATTGCATCTTATGGATTCAGGTCACAGCAATTGCTTTAGTTGGAGCTAAGAGGTATGAAAATAGTAAAAGTGATGTTCACTTATTCATAAATAGTGGATCAAATACTAATTAAAAGTTTTCTGTTGCATAATTTGTATTTTCTCCCAGTGACTAGAACCCAGTCCTGAACATACATGGGTATCTTCAAAGGTGGCGACTTCTATCTGTGCAGATTGATTATCTTAAATGTGATGACTGTTTTTAGTAAGTTTTTAATAAGATTCTGCAAGATCACAATCTGCATACCCCAACTTGTAATGAAGTCAGTGGAATTCAAGCAAGCTGTGTGCTGGATTGCAGCATTCAAGTTATAATATGTCCATGACCTGTGGTGATGCTGAAGAATTAGTCTGAAGCTGCACTCTTTGTGGTCTTCAAATACTTTTTATCATTGCCTTAGTGATGTATGACTGCAAACTCTGTGTGATCCTTATTTAAAAAACTGACATCTGTAAGCGCTCCAAGTTTTGCTGGAGTGTCTCCGAGTATGCAGAAGTCATATTCACTAAAATGGGATTGCCCTTCAAAGCATTAATCTTCATAAATGAAGATGTCTTCATAAATAACCTGTCTTCTTAAATGATCTGGAGACAGGTCTGAATGACCTGAACCCTAAATGACCTGGAGACAGGGTTGAGCAGTGAGGTAGCTAAGTTTGCAGACGACACCAAACTTTTCCGGGTGGTGAAGACCAGAAATGATTGTGAGGAGCTCCAGAAGGATCTCTCCAAACTGGCAGAATGTGCAGCAAAATGGCAGATGTGTTTCAATGTAAGTAAGTGTAAAGTCATGCACATTGGGGCAAAAAATCAAAACTTTAGAAATAGGCTGATGGGTTCTGAGCTGTCTGTGACAGATCAGGAGAGAGATCTTGGGGTGGTGGTGGACAAGTCGATGAAAGTGTGGACCCAATGTGTGGCGGCAGTGAAGAAGGCCAATTCTATGCTTGGGATCATTAGAAAAGGTATTGATAAAGGATAGAGAGATGCTCTTTACACTCTCACATAACACCAGAACCAGGGAACATCCGCCAAAATTGAGTGTTGAGAGACTTGGGGCAGACAAAAGAAAATATTTCTTTACTCAGCGTGTGGTTGGTCTGTGGAACTCCTTTCCACAGAATATGGTGATGGCATCTGGCCTGGATGCCTTTAAAAGGAGATTGGACAAGTTTCTGGAGGAAAAATCCATTACGGGTTACAAGCGATGATGTGTATGTGCAACCTCCTGATTTTAGAAATGGGCTGTGTCAGATGTAAGGGAGGGCACCTGAATGCAGGTCTCTTGTTATCAGGTGCGCTCCCTGGGGCATTTGGTGGGGCCGCTGTGAGATACAGGAAGCTGGACTAGATGGGCCTGTGGCCTGATCCAGTTGGGCTGTTATTACCAGAAATCACATTGTCCAATTGGGTTTATTTGCCATTTACTGGTGGAACCTATTTATCCGTGTTAGTTCCTTTCCGTGACTTGTCTCTAACAAAAAACTCGTTGTACTAAATTCCATAGAGTTACGCAAATACTCTGCAGCCTGACACTTCCGGATGGATGGAAACTAAGACAGCTGTTATCAATCCCCTCCCCTCCGATGTATTCAGCCCTCCTGTTGCCAGCTGTCCGGCTTCTTTCACAGGTGGGATGCTGAACTTTTAAGAGTCCAGTCCCGTGCATTTCTACTCAGAAGTAAGCCCCACTGTAGTCAATGGGGCTTACTCCCAGGAAATTGTGAATTGGATTGTAGCCTAAATCTCATGCCTTTGACTTGCTGGGCTGTTTTGTTTCCATAGGCTGGAGCCTGCACCATCTGGGGGGGGGGATTCGGCAAACACTCCCTGGGTTTTTTAAAGCAATTCCCTCTGTTGCTACTGCACCTGTGAGTGAGAGAGAGTGCACAATCCCCTTTGCTGCACGTGCTCTGGCTACAGAGGTTTTCCTCCCCCCCCTTCCCCTCTTCAGCCTCTTTGCTGGCTCAGGGGCTCCAAGAGTGTTACTGTTCCTTCGCAAGGAGAACCTGTTCCATGGCTCCAGGGCTGTTTCCCTGACTGTGCCAGGCAAAGCCTTTTTGCAGTGTTTTGGGCTGCCTGGAAACTGATCGAGATGCCAGTGCAGGGCAAAGGTGTGTGTGACTTTTAGTTCCCCCACCCCATTCCCGTTGAGACAAATTCACAGACAAAAAATCCATGAATAAATAGGTTGTACCTGTATTTATCTATTTGATTTGTGCCCCATCTTTCCCCCCCCCCCGGAGGATACCCAAAGTGGCTCACAGTCCAATCCTATCCTTCGCCAGCCCACAGCATACAGCGCTGCTGATGGAGTGTGGACTGCATACTATTGGGCAGGGAAACCAGATGGTCCAGGAGAGTTATGTCAGAATCTTTTTTCTTTTTCTTTTTTACTTACCTCCTCATATGCTATCTGGCCTCCAAATGCATTTTCCTTGGACCTGCACCTGCTGTGTGAGTCCAAGGCGACTAATGAGGGTGGGTCTCGATCAGGAAGGGAGATAGGAACTTGGTGTGTGCTACTGCCACTGAAATTCTCCCCCCATGTCCCTAAATGGCCTCGCTTCCTGCCCTGAATTTCCCAGGATCCTCTCCCCAAACCGCCTCCACAGCCAGCTTACTGGCAGCAGCAGAGGTTCAGTGGGTTGCTGATGCCCAGTTGCGGCCTCTAACCATTTGCGTAGGTGTCCATGGCTCACAAGAACTGCCATGCCACCAGATAACCAGATCCGCCACTGTAAGTCCAGCGCAGGATTGGGACGTTAGGGAATGTTGCATATATAGATATATTATGATTTTATCTTTTTAGATTGTGAGCCCTTTTGGGACAGGGAGCCATTAGTTATTTGATTTTTTTTCTGTAAACTGCTCTGTGAACTTTTTGTTGAAAAGCAGTTTATAAATACTGTTAATAATAATAATAATATTTGTAAGATTGCAACTTTGAAAGGAAACCATTTCTTTTACTACAACCTCACAAATAATTATGTGGGAAACAGCAGCCTGACTTCCTTTTTGTTTTGAGTTTTCTGGGCACTTTCTGCTCTTTCTTCCCTCTATCACCAAATATGCTAGGGAGAGGCACCTGCTGTAGCATCATAGCTGGAAAAGAGTGGTGGTAGGTAGGTAGCTGGTTTATAACTACAGGAAGGTTGGCGCATCCTGGCAATCATATAGCAGTCATACCATGAATTAGTGTCAAGTAGCTTCCTGCCATTGGCTACAGCAAAGTAAGTTGTTAGACTCAGTAGTTCTCACTCATTTAGTACTGAGACCCACTTTTTAGAATGAGAATCTGTCAGGACCCACCGGAAGTGACATCATCAAGCAGAAAAATGTTTAACAATCCTAGGCTGAAATCCTACCCACACTTAACCAGGAGTAAGTTCCATTGACTATCATTGCTAAAAGAATATACATAGTAGCTTGTTAAAAGTACAGGTCTGTAACATTTTCCCAAATGTAGTCACATACCAGGCTAGCATCAAGTCTACTATATTAAAAATAAAATATTGAAATGAATGGCTCACCTGAAATTGGCTCGCGACCCACCTAGTAGGTCCCAACCCATAGTTTCTGCAGCTCTTAAACCCAGTCCTCTTTCCCCTTAAAATGAATGGTTTCTGTCAAAATGTCTCTAATTATTGAATCATTTTAACATGCATTTCTTGAATGTGAGGCCTATTAAGAGGGCTGAAATAAATATTAGCAGATTGACTTGTGACCTTTTGGTTTTGGTTGTGAGCATACAAAACAGGCCTTGCCAATATCTTATATCCCTTTTTGAAGTATGTTATTTTCTACTCAGCAGGTTAAAAATCACTGAATAGAGCAAAATTGGCTGAGATGACACCATAGTTTTCCTCTACCTTTGACTCTCTGGCTGTGTCAAATATTTTAGCACCTTCTAATCTCTCTGTCACTCTATGACAGGATTCCCCTAAGTTCATTCTACTTTAGAAACTGAAGGTCACATAGCACACTCTTCCTTTCATTTGCCATCTGGCAGTTTATTATTAGCAGTACTGTGGAAAATAGAAATTGGAAACAGAGGACCAAAACAGCCTTTGCAGGTTCAGCCATTTTGCTCCACCAAAAGGAGCCATTTCTTCTCAGATGGCACTTTGGCTAAGAAAAGGAGAGTTCAAAGTCAACATTTTAGCAGGTGCACTCTTCTGCAATAGGTGTCATTACTAGAATGTCAGAAATTTATAATGACAGCACATGAGCTAAGCTCATCTTAGGATATGGCAGTATTCCTATGATAGTTCTTGCATCAACACTACCCTTGCATTAATAAATGATTTTGCACCGTTGGGGAACTGCATTTTGCAAGTTTCTACAGAATTTTGCCCTCATTTATAGGTTGGAATAGAGAATGCAATCCTCATGATGCATTCATGTAATTCCCTATACTCTTACCCAGGCCCCATGCTGAGGGACTCCCCAGAAGTAGGTCCTAAGATCTCATGGGATCTTGGGCTGATCACATGGCTGGGAGGGGTGGGGCTGTCTGGGCCAGTGGCTGGGCTCATAAGGAGCCCAGCAACCACAGAGGGAGGTGGCTCCTCTCTCAGCTGCTGCAGCATGGGGGAGGGTGGCCAATCAGGGTAAAAGCCCTTTCCTTCACTGACCCTTCTCTCACCTGAGAGTGGTCAGAGATCCCGACCCCAGGGAACGGGAACTGGTCCTGGGAGCGTTCAGGACCAGGACCCTCTGGGGCTTTGTAGAGCCCAACCATAGCCAGTTGGGGCAAGGGCCAGTTCCCCCCCCCCAGGGCTCAACCCGCAAGCAACTCAGGTGGACCCTGGGCTGGTTAGACCTCCCTTGGGGTGCTCCCAGCACCAGCAATAAGACAGTGGTGGCTTTGGCCTCTAGAGCAAGTGATCCCCTCCTGCAATTTCAACCAGCCTTTGAGGCCCAACCTTGGCCATGGGTGCTCTCTGGCAAACTACGAGGGGTGGTGGTAGAAAGGACTGGGAGCCTGCCCAGAGGCCAAAGTTGCAACTGTTCATGTTAAGGAGCCTGTGAGGTAACAGGATCCCCATGAATGTGAAGAACTTGACAAGATTAGATAGGCTGTGCAGGCCAGGATTCTAAGCTCCACATCCATTTGTCCACTAAACTCTTCTTCTGCCAACTATCCAGGTAACCCCCCCTGTGCCATCCGAGCCCCCAGCAGCCATGGACAATTACAAGTGGTAAAGAAATAAAAACACATAGCACTGCTTTCTGCCGTTTTCCTCCTTTGGGAAAAACAAAATCTGAAAAAAAAAAATTAAGAAAACCTCTAACTATGGACTTTAACCTGAGAAATGATGCTGATCAGGAGGTAAGAACTGTCGGTAGCTATCAAAGAAAAGAATCTACAGACCATCCATGTCCTCTGTACTCTTTTTATATATCCTTACGATTTGTTTGGTTTTAAAAGGTCTCGGGTTCAATCCCTAGCATCCTCATGGAGGACTAGAAAAAGATTCCTGTCCAAAATCATGGAGGTCCACTGCCTGTTGTGTAGGCCACTGTGAGTAGAGGGACCAGTGGTCTGACACCATATAAGGTAGGCTTCTCATGCTCTGATCCTGAAGATCATAAATCAGAAACGTAGACGTTAAAGATGATATCCACAACCTGCAATATTCCAGTTCCTTCCTCCTCATATATTTATCCTTGGCCCACCCATATTCTTTCTTACTTAGCACATTAACCTGTAATCTGCCCTGCTGTCTTTGCTTGTTAATTGGAGTTTAAGAGCAACAGGAAACAATGAAGAAGGATGCAAATCTTTCATTATCTAAAAGGAGTGTTTTGTCCTTTTTTCCAGAATAGATCTTTTGATGAAAAGTAAACCTGGAAACTACTTGGTGTCAAGTTATTTGAAATGTTTCTGCTTTTTTATTATTAAATACCCTTTGGGGTTTTGTGTCTGCATGTGGAATTTCCCTCCTTGATGGAAACATTTGGGGCTTAGCAAGCCTCACCCTTAGGAAGTGCTAGATGGTTCATCACACAGCTTCAAAATAACAAGGAGTTCCAAATCCTCTGTGCCTAAAGTAACTGAAAGAGATACTAGATTTGCTTCTTAGCAATGTTAAGAATTGACAGTTGTCTTTCCCACAGTTCTGTTGTTTTAACCCACAAAGGACAAAGATATGGTCACTCGTATATTTTCACCTTTGAATGGAAAAACACTGGGGAGATTTTGAATAGGGGAAAAGTGGCTGGAGGAGGGGCTGCAATAATGCTTTTTCCTCCAGCTGTTCCCTTGCTCAGATTTGCAGCTTAACTGTGGTTACTTTAGGTTTTTAAATAACGGAGGGAAAGTAACATGCAACTGGCATGTAATGACTAGTTTGGCCCTAAGCTTTCTTGATTTCAGGGCATGTTTTGGAGCATTTGTCTTTATGAAGTTTTATTTGTCACAGTATGATTCACCCTTAGGCAGGGCAGAATACCTTGAGTATTGATGTGCACTGTAACCAGTGAGGTAGGTTAAGCTGATAGTAATTAATTTGAGCAAGACCACCCAGTGAACTTCATAGCTGAGCAGGGAATTTAGGATTCCCATGCCCCAGCCCAACATTAACTCAGTGGTTCTCACACATTTAGCACCAGGACCTACTTTTTAGAATGAGAATCTGTAAGGACTCACCAGAACTGATGTCATGACCGGAAGTGACATAATCAAGCAGGAACATTTTTAACAATCCTAGGCTGCAATCCTACCCACACTTACCCAGGAGTAATTCCCATTTACTATCATTGATAAAAGAATATACATAGTAGCTTGTTAAAAGGAGAGGTCTGTAACATTTCCCCAAATGCAGTCACACACCATGGTAGCATCAGGTCTAATATATTAAAAGTAAAGTATTGAAATGTATGGAAACACACCTGAAATTGGCTCACGACTCGCCTAGTGGGTCCCGACCCACAGTTTGAGAAACACTGCTCTAGCTCATTGTTTCCCAAACTGTGAGGACTCACCAGTGGGTTGTGAGCTGATTTTTGGTGGGTAGCAAAAAGTTTCTGAAATACATTTTTTTAAGAACTGTACAAGCATCCTTGCTCAGTTTGCAGAGGAAAATTGAAGCAGCAGGCAGTTTGGATGGAGAGACTGCTCTCATGGCTGGAATGCTAACCTGTGGTATGAGGAAATCTTCATACCTCAAATTAAGCCATTTCTGCCCAATGTTGCATATGCTCAACAGGGATCAAATGTGTACACCTGTGGGCTGGGCAAAAATGGGTTAAAATGTCACATGTTCCAATTTTTTCTAGTAATTGCCATGCTGTATATCAAGTATGAACTCAGTTATCAGCTTTTTTTCTGGCCTCAAGTCCCTAACTGCATTTCTTGCTCTCCGCTTCAGCCTTCTGGGTATCCTGGAAAGACTGTAAAGGTTTGGGGGCACAGTCCTTGAACTCTCTTTCTAGGGAGAGTCTTAAATGACTACATACATATACTATATGCAAGGTTTCTAGCAGCCTTGGGAGCGCAGGACCCCAATTATTATTAATGTATTACTTTTATTTATTCTTAATATTAATCTTTTTTGTCTAGTAAAGCTGTGTGGGTTGTGATTGTCATTTTAGAAAGTGGATCCTGGTGCTAAAATTTCTGTGAAGCGCTGCTCTATACCTATAGAGATGCCTATACCATCCTATACCATCTCAGTTGCTAAGCTATACTTGTGCAACCTGAAAAAGCAAGAGACTCATGAAGGGAATTCTTTCCAGTGTTTTGTAATCCTAAAAATAATGGACAAGACATTCCACTGCCTTCCCTGAACTTGCTTTCAAATAAGTATTCTTAGGTCACCTCAGGGACATATGTTGGAAGGGTTCTGGTTTATTAATTGACGTTTAACTGGTCTTTTTCTTTTTATCCTTCCCCTTCACTTGCTGGAGCTTACTTGCAAGATACTTACTCTATTTCAAGCATGGTTTATTTCATAACTTTCATTATATCAGAATAAATAATAGGAATTTAAAGACTACCATAACTGTGTATGCTCTCCCCCCCCCCTTCCACCGAGGAACTTGCAGGGCTGCCACTGAACTCACAGTTGGAAAATCCTCAGAAGAAAGTTCTGTTTATATGCCCACTTTTTTTTTTTTTTTTGGAGCCTCCACAACCATGCTAATCATGGTAACCTTGTGTACATCTCACACACAGTGATGCCTGTTGGTGCAATGCCCCTTCTACATATGTGCCCCCTGGTCTAAGTTAAGTAGCCAAATGCTCCCAAAGCACAGATATGAGCCGCTGGCTAGTGTGTATCAGTCCCTGGTAGTCCCAAAATGAAGAGTATGTTCTAGACATTCCTTTTCTGAACAGGGTCTGCTAGAATCCTCTCTCCTTTCTGACAAAAAAAAACGAACTATGAACCGTGCTGTCCTTAGTGTCTGCTTGGTTTGAAGGCTAACAGCAAATGCTAATTAATAGGGAATCAAGGTCAACTAGGAATGCATGTCATATCTACCTACCAGGTTGAAATCTGAGACCAGAGCTCAGAAAGAGTCATCTAAAAGTGATAGTCTGTTCTGAATTTATGAAAAGCTAGTAACCATACCAGCCATGAAGGCAAAAAAAAAAGGTATCCTTAATTTTCAGTGTGTTTTAAAACACCAGTCTTTTTCCCAAGGGAAAAATGTCTTCACATCTAAAACCAACATGCAAAATGGAGTCTGTATCTTTCCACTGAACTAATCCGCATACTTGATGCGTGCATCAACGTTTTGTTGAATCTGTACCCTCAAAAAAACAAAAAAAAAAAACACAAATAGTTTTCTAATGTATAAGTAATTATTTTGTCTGGTGACAGAAAGAGCTTATTCACTGGGCCTAACATGCTAGGCACAGAATGTTAAACTTCTGAACACCTTTATATATGCAACAGATGAAGGTATATATATAGGTGAAGGCCCATACCACCCATCAGTGTTAATTGTGTCATTGTCCCTAAGGTGCTTGTTCTTTGGTAACTAGCGGTCTCAGGAGAATCATGATCAGAACCAAGAGACAGTTAGAGGGGCTTTTAACATTTTACTCTGATTGTGGTCCTGTTATGTCCATGTCGGGATCCAGCTCTAGCCCCGGGGGTTCTAGTGCCCTGGCAATTTGACTTGAGGTAGTTAATGATTTACCCTGCCAGGGGAGGGACCACAGTGACTGATGGCTTGCCTTGCAGAGTTGATTTATTCAGGTAAATAGCTTTACACTCATGGGGTCCTTGTAACTTCACAAGGACCCTCACCAAGTCTATTAACATGAGTTCTGCTGGACCACCAGTTCTCCGTTGTGACTTGACTGCAGCCCCCTCTGGCTCCCTTGCTGGTCTCTTCCTGAGGTTTGTCCCGTAGGGGGCCATAATCCCCCCAACAGTCCTGATGCGAGGCTGGTTGTGGGGCTGCTCTTCTACTGGCTAGCCTTGGGAAGGGCTGGCTCCCTTGTCTTGGGCTGGTCCCTGTTGCTGCTTCTCTCTGAGCCAGCTGGGTGGAGGCTCCTGTGGCGCGTGGCCTTCGATCCCCCCTCATGGTGGGGTAGCTCCTGACTCCCAGTGGAGGGGTGCCTAGTGGCCCTCCAAGGCTAGGGTCAGGCAAGGATAAGGCAATAGGGTTGCTTCCCCTGGCCGCCCTCTAGAAGCCCGAGCTTGGCGAGGAGCGACTGCCCTCCTTAGCATCTTGGCTCCTTATGAGCCTGGCGGCTGGGGTGCCTGGCTCCTTCCCTTCTGTTCTCAGGGAGGACCCAAGATCTCATAAGATCACCAGCTCCTCCGAGCCCCCAACTTGCAGCATTGTGCCCCGCTGGTCGGTTCATGCCCCGACTCCCATTGGGGTTTCCAGGGAGTGCATGTCTGTGCCACACGTCCTCACCTACACCCCCCTGTTCTGTGACTTGTTTGCCCTAGGACTGAACTTGCATTCATGCCAATGGGAGCTTCCCTACTGGGACAACACACCTAGTCTAAATTGAAGCTACAGTGGGGGCAAAGGATTAAAATCCTCCTCCCCCTGCCATGGTCCTGATCCCTTCCTCCATGGCTATTATTTACCCCTCCCCCCAAAAGGCATGTCAAGACTAGTTTGCCCTCAATGTTATATGGGAACTCCTTCCCTTCTTGGGGGGGTGGGGGAATTTCTCATATCATACTGACCTTTGATGCAGAACAGACAAAAACAGTAAGACTATGCCAATAAAGGTTTACTGAACTGAACAAGAACTGAACAGTAAGACTAGCATTGTTTGTGTTTGCTGCAAGCCCAGAAAGAGTCTCGGTGGTATTTATATGGTATTTATTTACCATATTTTTATCTCACCTTTCCTTATGACAGTGGTTCCCAAACTTTTTCAACTGGCAGCTCCTTTGTCCTCCTGGGCTTTTGGCCATGGCTCCCCATTAGGGCTACAATCATATGTATACATTGTTTAGGATGGTGGTTTTTTTGTGAGGATTCCATGGCTCCCCTGGTTGGTTGCTGAAGCCACTGCCCTAAGGGGGGATGGAAGATTACCTAGCGCACTCATGCAGGGAGCTAGAGAGAAAATGTATCCTACTTGGGCAAGTAGCAGCAGTTCATTTGTCAGCAAGATGGAGGAAATATCCCTTGAGACCATGGCATGAAATGCAGTGGCAGTCAAGAACCCTGTCATTCCAGGGGCAGCACGAACCCACAGCAAGTGGATGTGAGATGTGGTTCCATCAACAAAGTAATGAAGGTGCTCTTCAGGTTCTGCAAGATCTGGGGCTCTCCAGGAAAGATAGTGAGGAAACAGGCATGTACAGTTTGATGCATTGTTAAAGGACTCTAGGAATGATAGTATAAGAACAGCCCCACTGGATCAGGCCATAGGCCCATCTACTCCAGCTTCCTGGATCTCACAGCGGCCCACCAAATGCCCCAAGGAGCACACCAGATAACAAGAGACCTGTATCCTGGTGCCCTCCCTTGCATCTGGCATTCTGACATAACCCATTTCTAAAATCAGGAGGTTGTGCATACACATCATGGCTTGTACCCCATAATGGATTTTTCCTCCAGAAACTTGTCCAGTCCCCTTTTAAAGGCGTCCAGGCCAGTCGCCATCACCACATCCTGTGGCAAAGAGTTCCACAGACCAACCACACGCTGAGTAAAGAAATATTTTCTTTTTTCTGTTCTAACTCTCCCAACACTCAATTTTAGTGGATGTCCCCTGGTTCCGGTGTTATGTGAGAGTGTAAAGAGCATCTCTCTATCCACTCTGTCCATCCCCTGCATAATTTTGTATGTCTCAATCATGTCCCCCCTCAGGCGTCTCTTTTCTAGGCTGAAGAGGCCCAAACGCCGTAGTCTTTCCTCATAAGGAAGGTGCCCCAGCCCCATAATCATCTTAGTCGCTCTCTTTTGCACCTTTTCCATTTCCACTATGTCTTTTTTGAGATGCGGCGACCAGAACTGGACACAATACTCCAGGTGTGGCCTTACCATAGATTTGTACAACGGCATTATAATACTAACCATTTTGTTCTCAATATCCTTCCTAATGATCCCAAGCATAGAATTGGCCTTCTTCACTGCCGCCGCACATTGGGTCGACACTTTCATCGACCTGTCCACCACCACCCCAAGATCTCTCTCCTGATCTGTCACAGACAGCTCAGAACCCATCAGCCTATATCTAAAGTTTTGATTTTTTGCCCCAATGTGCATGACTTTACACTTACTGACATTCCTCAGGGTCCTTCCTCAGCATCCTGTCTGAGCCAGAAAGGAAGTCAGGTAGGAGGAGGTGGTAGTGATGAAGACAGGGTGTGTGCAAACCATTTTTCTTTCAACTGAAACCTTTGGAAGTAGGTGCTTTGAGGAACAGGGCATCCCCCTCTGATTCCTGTCACAGACACTCCCCCCCTTCTTTTGTCCAAAAATTGGGGAAGGGTAAAGTGATGACAGCAAGTTATGACTGGCCAGTGAAGCCAAGCCAAATCTGTGGATCTCCACAGGATAATGTGAGCACCAATCAGTAGCGAGACTGTTTGAAAGGAAGGACTGATGGCATTTCTGTGTTAGCTGCCTTTACTTTAACACTGACGAGTTCCAGAAATCACACTAACACCTGGCTAACAGCACTGTATATTTTACTAAGATGGGAGCTTTCAGTCACCTGGGGGTAGGATACAAGAAAGGGATGCAAAAAGGGTAGTAAACAAAGTCTTCAAGCAGGTTTTTGTGGCTGCCAGTTCAACAGTAGGCCCGCAGGTGTTGCAGCATACCAGGGCTTTTCCAGCACAGCTTGTGTGACAGCAGCCCCAGGGCCTCCTTGGCTTCTTCTCTGCAGTCAAAGATCTTTCACTTCATTTCTTCAGTGGACTTTCACCAGCCGTCCACAGACCTGCACCAAGGTGGTGACTCTGCCGCTCTCTTTCTCTGTCCTTCAGATCTCTTCCTTTTTATAACCTCTCTCCAACAGGTCCTCCACCACCCTTTCCAGGTCAGAGCTGCATCTTATAGCTGGAGTTGTTTGGCAGTCTTGTTCCATTGCAATAGTTAGGGTCAGCATCTGAAGTTGGCTAGGCTGGGCATTAGCTGAGGGCAGTACTCTCCAAGGATTCACCTAACTGATACATGAAGCCCCAGTCCTCACCTATTTGAAGGGCTGTGGTAGAATAACATACTTGGTGGAGCATGCTGCTCCCTCACTGTCTTCTAGTACTGATTGGTTGGGAAAAGGGGAAAAGGCTTGCAGGTGTTTGTCCTCTTTTCCCCACCACCCCTAACCAGTCTGATTCCTCTTGATTAACCTTTCTAAACATTTCAAAGCAGCTTTCAGAAAGTAAAACAGTTAAAAAACCATGAAGACTGTATAAAAATGGGAAAAAATTGAAAGGCATGCAGCAACAGCAAATAAATAACAGCCAGCGTAAAATCATTTCTAAGTCAAAAACTTTCAGATGTTAAAAAGATTTCCAGCTTCCACTTAAATGGGGAGAAAAGGAGGGAGCCAGTCGAATCTTGCTAAGGAGGAAGTTACATAGTGCCACCATAGAAAAGGCCCTGTCCTTGGTCCTCAGTTGTGAGGTTACTTGGGTGCTTGAAACATTTTTTAATGTTCTCTGATAAGAATACTTAAAGAAGCAAGAGGAAGGTAGAAGTTGCTGCAGGATGCATTTGGACTTTGCAGCTCGTCTGGTGCAAGGTCAAAATTTGAAACAGTTGGGAGATATGTTTGTGGAAGAATGAAAAGGGTTGTGTGGGAGAGAATGAGCAAGCGACTGAGCTAACTATAGTATGAGGCATTAAGTTATTTGAGTGGGAGGTCGTTTTTTGGAGTGGGAGTGTCTGCAAGTTGTGCTGCAAGATATCTTAGCCAGGACAGGAACTCACCAGAGAGCCACAGACATTCACCCCAGGTTATCTGGTGAACAGATGTGTAGAGGCCTCATTAGGGCATATGAAAAAGTTGTATGGATGATACTACAGTAGAGACAAATGATGCTAGTAAATATTGAATATATTTCATTGTCGCAGGTCTTTATGTATTGGTGCTCAGGGTTGGCGGAAGACTGATTTGCACAACCCGTTTGACCTGTCCTTAGATGCTGGGAAAGAGCATGATCAGCTGTGTATGACAACACCGGGAATGAGTGCTCATCGAAGCAGTTGAGTAACTGCTTTATTGCAACTTGGACATCCTCTGTGCTTTCAGCAATCAGATATCATTGCAATGCCAGAAGCTGTACGAATTGGCGCTGTGAATCCCAAAGATGAATGCAAAGCTATACACAAGGGGATTGCATTCTAACTTGGGGGCAGCTCATTAATTACTAACCCTGAAGGAACATTCTTAGTATACTCAGTTGCTCTTCTGGGGTTGCTTTTGTTGTCACTTTATTAACTTTTAAGGTAGGAATTGAACAAGAGTGATTTACATAAATGTGATTGTAAATTCATATTAACAGAAAATATTTTTATTTTGATTGACTTGCACATACAAACGGAAGGGTAGAAAATCAGAGAAATTGCTTAAGCAATTCATTTTGTTGGCAGCCCAAACTCTTCAATTAGAGTGGTTGGGTGCAATCCAACAAATGTTAGTCATGCCTAAATCCAATTAAATAAATGGAATTTAATGCCTACAACTGTGGGATTTACTTGGATATGCCTGCGATTCTCTGGTTTGTGCTTGTGTAGTTTAGTTGTGTAGATAATGATCACATGAAAACTTCAGTTACAGATTCATTAGTACATCTTATGAAACTTTCACCCAGTAATTCTGGGTTCACAGTTGTATACCATAGCATATACTATACCATAGCATATGTCAAGGAGTTGTTGCCATAGAAAACCCTTGCACATGAAGGTGATGGAGGAAACTGCAGATAACCAGTTGCGTTTACTTGATTCCTGTAAAGTAGCATCTTCTGTGCTTGTGTGGGTTCGTGTGTATATATTTATCCATTATCTTATTACCATTATTATATCGTTATATCTTATTATCATTTTGAGTATCCATCAGACATGATTTAGCTTCAAATAATGCTTAAAATTAAGTACACTTTCTCAAACTTTTGTTGCCATGGCAAATGATTTTAAGTAGACATTTGTGCAAATAATAGACATAAGTTAAGTTGAGAATATTATTCCCTAAAACAGTGGTTCTCAAACTTTAAGCACCCACTTTTTAGAATGAAAATCTGTTAGGACTCACCAGAAATGATGTCATGGCCAGGAGTGACATCATCAAACAGGAAAGTTTTTAACAATCCTAGGCTGCAATTCTACCCACACTTACCCAGGATTAAGTCCCATTTACTATAATTGTTAAAAGCATATACAGAGTAGCCTGTTAAAAGTACAGATCTATCATATTTCCCTGCTTAAGTTTTAGATACTGCCTAAACATCAACCGCAAACATTTCATTTTATTGTAAAAAAAAACTTGGAAACACTTGAAAGTTACTTGCGAAATCTAGGATTCCCTGATAAAATGCTTCATGTCCTTCCATCTATATCCTGAAGGGATTCCAGATATGGCCCATAATTCCCACGGCAGTCCACAGACTAAGAGCACAATTCTAACGAGGTCTACTCAGAAGTAAGTCATATTTTGTTCAGTGGAGCTTACTCCATTGTGTGTGGTAACTCAAGTGTGGTTAGGATTGCAGCCACACTTTACTAAGGGTCAGTTTACGTATGCATGGTCTTGATATGATCACTTGGTGACTTATCACTGTGAATCTCATCAAAATGTGTAAACTGTTTCCATTGAAAGGACTGGTCCCGGATAATGCGAAAGCTCTGTCTGTAGAGATTAATCTGTTATGACTGTTTGGCATGCGCAAGTCATTACCAATGCTGCTGTTAACAAATGAAGAATGAAATATGCATGTAACAACAAGACTGTGCCTTATTGGACTACACTAAAGGCCTTTTTAGTCCAGCATTCTGTTTCCCATTGTGGCTAACCAGATGCCTCTTGGAAACCCACAACTGGGACAAGGACAATAGCCCTGTCCTGTACTTGTTCTTCAACATTTGGAGTTGTGGCGACTTTGATCTTTAAGGTAGCCCATCATGACTAGTAGACATTGGTAGGCATCATCCATTTATTTGTCTAATTTCTCTTCTCGATATCTCAGCTAGTGGCTATCTTGTACGTTATATACATTATTTACTTCGTGAAGAAGTCCTTCCTGTTGTCTGTCCTGAATCTCCTGCCAGTCAGTTTCAGTGGATGACCCCACATGGTCCTGTACACAAATCAGTCAATTCCATGAGTTAAAAAAGTTTCACAACATTTCTTTAAGAATTACACAAATTTAACAACTTGAAGCAGCAGTACCACTATTAGTTTGCAGTGTTTCAAGAATTAAAAGTTACAGGAACTGGAACTGGCCTGATATTTGAGCTCTTCAATTGCTATTTTACTCTTTCAAGTTACATTTCTCTTATCAAGAAGTACTAGACAACAGGTAATATATAAAAGGAAGAAAAATGGAATTCTGATGTTTTTCTCAAAAGTTTAGCATTCTGTGTTATTGAGGTAGAAGGAACATCTGGATTTGGATTGGGCAGGAAATAGCCCACATGATGGAAAAAATTACAATTCGAAAATGTCTTAAGTCTTGATAAATGTCGGACTTGAGACCCAGCCAACAAAACTAACCCTTTTCTCCCACTTTTAACTTTGCTGTTCAGTCTGATACAGAGTTTTGCAGAGTATGAAATTGTGCTGCTTGCAACTTCATCATATTGGTTGGTACTGAGACAGGAAAAAACCAGCCTTTGTTTCTAATCATTGTGGCTTTGGCCTTTGTGGCTTTTTGCATTTTGTTTGGGGGCTTGTGGTAAATTTGGCTAATGTTAGATCTGTGATTTTCAACCAGTGTGCTGCGGCACATGATGTGCTGCGAATGGACTGCAGGTGTACTGTGGAAGTTTGAGGGAGGGTCATTTAATAGTAGGGCCATTGGGGGATGTGAGCCTGCCACCAGGAGCATAGTGTTCCTTGTCAGTTGTCAAAAAACTGATGGTGTGCTTTGACAATTTTATCACCTTGTCAATAGGTCAAGATGAAAAAGTTTGAAACTGTCTTAGATACTAGATTTGTATTTCTGTAGAGCAGAATGAAGATAGGACCATCAGATACATCTGTCTGTCTGTGTCTGAATTAGAGCAGAAGGATCCCCATGATGGCAGTCTATTCATCTTTAAGGAAAATCCCATATTACCAAGCTATCATGTGATAGGTGCGCTTTTGATGTGAGAAGTCTGCTAGTATGAACCCTTCTTAGCGAGTAATGAACATAAATGATTTTTTCCAGCTTTGAAGACATATTCTTTTGAGCATGTCATGTTTTTGCTACTCAAGTTATGTATTATTGGTAGAGGTGTTTGCAAATGATTTTTTTTAAATTCAGAAGTAAGCCCATTGTGTTCAGTAAGACTTGGGCTGTAATCCTGTTTTACTCACTGGAAGCACTCTATATTGGACTGAAATTAAGTGTAGTGCCCAGGATAAAAATACATAAAAGAGACACACGGATCTTTTCAGTTTCTGAGTTGACTTCTGTTAGTGTCACTTTGTCTTCTGTGGTCTATACAAGACATACATGAGACAAGACCCTCAAACTGATTGCAGCTTTCTCCTCGTCTGTCTGAGGATCCCTGGGGGAATTTCCCACACCCAAGCCCTACAGAAATAGAAGTGGAGATGATGGGAGAATACCTGCATATGATGCCTGCATTGTTTGTCCTCTCTCTGAATTCAGGGACACCTGGTGGAGTTATAAGTGCTATTGAAAAGTCTGTTTTTGTTATTAGTTTTGGACAGCAGTCTCCAAACTGTGACCCACCGTGTCTCCAAATAACCTGTCTGGGTATGGTGGTGGCAAAGGCTTTCCATTCTGTCCCATGACCCTCAGTTTTCACAGCTGATCATTTCAGAAACTCACGCTGGACTTCCACTGCCTGTCACCCCAGAAGGCTCTGTTCCCCAATTTTCTGGAGGAAGCAGTGGCCTGGTACAAGGTTCTGAGTTGATGGGCTGCAAAAACTGAAGGTTGCATAGCAGAACGGAAAGCCTTTGCCACCGCTGCACCACATCTGGACAAATAATTCAGGGACACCAGATCTGGCTTTGTGGACTGGGGTTTGGAGGCCCCTGGTTTAGAAGACCTGACCTGATTGGCTAGTGCTTTTCAGTCAATAAGCTTGCAGTAAGATGGGGGTGTTTTGCAACCTGAACCCTGCCCTTCAGAAGAGGTTAGACAAGGAGGGCTCAGGACCAGGAGAAACCATCTCTCACTTCAGAAATGACTAGGTAGTAAAACACTTTCTCTTGTACATAGCAGCTATCCTTGGAGGAAGTGGTACTTGCATAAGGTGGTACTTGCAAAAAAAAACTAAAAAAGTAGCTTGAAAGGTTGTGAAGAACTGATATCAAATAGTAATATATTACAGTGCATGACTGAGAATTCTTCTGTAATCTGTCTGAAACACAGTATGTTCTTCATTCTGTTCCACTATGTTTTTTGTATGTTGCCCTTTGATTCCTGGCTGAAATTGGAGAGAATGTTCTTACCCTTCTCTCTGGATGTGCTCTGATATCCAGAGGAGACACAATGAGTTCCATGGTATTGTGTATGTTGCATTTGTGGATATCAGACTTGCTATCAATCTCAGAGATTTCAGAGAAATCTTAAGTCCCTAGTTACTATTCTGTTATGACCTGTGGTCTAATGAAATAACCTGTATCTTCCTGTTTACTGTTTGGAGACAAGTGACAAGGATTTTTCCTAAACAATAGTACTACTGGTCAAACTTCCAAGCTATGTTTAGCACTGTGTGCAAATGAATAGCTCTCCAGCTCTGTGTAGCTCTCATCCCATACAGTGTGGTGCTGAATATATTTCTCCATTCTTCACTCTCTAAGCCAAATTCTGCAGAAGTCTCTGCAGCAAAATATAAAAGGGGTGAGGAGAAGTGGGAATTGCTGTTTATATAAGCGAGTGTGTCTTGCCACATCAACAGCTGCACCTTACGTATCTTCAGACTCACATTTGCCTTTTTTCTTGATGATGATACTCAGTTTGTTTTCTAAGTTTAGGTCCGCATAAACAGCCAGCAATGAAACTTAGCAGTATCAGCTTTCCTCAATCCAGTGAGGGTAACCTCAGCAACTCATGCAGCTTGGCAGAAATGGGCACGTATAACTGTACCGAGGAGTCTGCTATTACAGTGTTATATTGCACCCTGTTCCTTTCAAAAGGTTTATTCCTTTACATAGGCAGATAAAGTTCTTGTTAAATCCCAATTTGTTTTTGAGATAGATATATTTTTAACAATACTGAGACTGATTCTCTCCCATTCTTCCAGGAAGAAACAGTTTGCTTTGTAAAATAATCACCATCCACACTTGATAGTCATTTTCACAAAAATAAAATGATGTTAATTTTACTTTAACGTCAAGGATTTTGTCAAAAACATTGCCTTTGTTTGCTGCATTTGCATACCGAATGCAATTTCAACCTTTACTCCATGCTTCTACTAAAGCAGTGGTCTCCAAACTCTGGCCCATAGGCCAGATAAGTCCATTATTCATTTCAGGTGCAGCATGGCGGAGGCTAAGTCTTTATTGTTCCAGCGCCCAGCAACCAGTTTTTTTGCATCATGTGATTGCAGACTTCACATTGGGGAGCTGCTTCCCCACGAAATTGGGGCACAGAGCTGTCTGGGCCAGTTGGCAGCGGAAGTGGCTCCTTGGCGTGAGGCTCTGCGATCACAAGGTGTAAAAGTGGTTGCTGCTTGCTGGAACGATAAAGACTTTGCCTCCTCCATGCTGCATCTGGAATGCATATTCTGGCGGACCAAATCTGGCCCGTGAGCCAGAATTTGGCGACCCCTGTACTAAAGCATGCTGAAGGCTTCTCTTTATGGCACATAGATTTTTCATCTGAATATGAGTACTGATGATGTGCTGTCATTTCAGATTTTATATATTAAGCCTAAGTAAATTCCCTAGAAAAGGATGCAGCTGTTTTGGTAGTGTGACTTAGGTGTTGCGCTTTTTAGTTGTGATCTTTTAGATAGAGACAACTCTTTCGTTGCATACTTTTGCCGGACTTTGAACAAAGGCATCTCAGTAATTGAGACACTGCCTTCTTTTTCTCAATTGTTTCAAGCTTAGCACTGGGGCCTGCAGAAGCAGAATGTTTTTTGAAAGCTTATCTGAAATGTTGCAGGACACAGGTATCAAGTTTTTATCTACTTGAGTAGTGTTAATTTGATGTGTTACTGCTCAGTCACATACAGTCATTTGGTTTTTTCTTTGCAAGATTGTTAAATCTCCAATGCTAATGATCACAAATGTCTCATATTTTTTCTGCATTTGAAAGAACGGTGACTTGTTGTGTCCAGCCCTCCTCTGGCAGCCTTTGCTTTTCTTTGGTGAATGGTTCCCTTTATTAGGGCTGTTTTTCAGTCCTATGTTCAGAGCATGGGAAATGCTGCCGTATGACTCCTTCCCGTGCCACAAGGGTAACATGAGAAGCTCCAGGCCACATGGGAAGAACCTGTACTGCAGTTTGCCCCAACACCCACATTGCCTGAGTTCTCTGGAAAGGCTACTATGGGGAGGAGCTACAATGTGGGTTCTTTCTGTGTAGTCATAACTTCTCATGTTTCTGGAGCAACACAGAAGGAACCACAATGCAACATATCCCACCCAGTGAATAGAGTGTGGGAAGGGGCTCACAGAAGTGACTGATTGGATATGTGCACTTTTGTTCAGAAATGAAATAGGTTTTACATTTTTAAAAAAATCTGTCAAATCATCTCTTCAGTACCATTGAAATATGTATTTGGCATGATGTCTCTGTTCAGAGAAAAAATAAATGTCAGTACATACCAAAATATATTGTAATAAAGGAGGTGCAGCAAAATTTCTGAACTTGATTTGCTACAGCTGCTCTTCTGTGTTTAATGTTACAAGATGTTTACCAGCTGCTCCATGGTCTATATGCTAGGTTCTCAAAAATAACCAATTGGTATCACTTGGTTGGTAAATTCCCTTCATTTTTTTTTACGAACAACTCCATGTCTGCAGATGTTCAAACTAGTGTGTGTACCTTTACACAGAGCAGGTTGAGTCCACCCTATGGACTTGTTAGATGTACGTTAATATAAGGAATAAAACTATTATGTGTGTGTGTGTTCTTTACATATACAAACATGTTTTTAAAATGTATACATGTTTAAAAATTATTTTGATTAGTCTATGTAACAAGAACTAATTACTGTAATTCGCTCTTTATTTAAGCATAAAGGAACTTTAAATGCCTTTAATGGGCTGAAAAATGTAACTGAGCCCTAACTGGAAAGGAAGTTTGATTTGATTGTGGGAATATATGTTTTTCCCCCCTTTTCTAAAGGATGTGTGGAGGATGGTTGAGGCTGGGGATGAGATTAAATTGAATAACAGCAGATAGTCATATAATAACTGTATTGATGTCTGTGAAATCATGGTACAGTCTTTCATCATTTTGAGGGATAGACACTCTGGTTGCAGGAGAGTGTAATATTGTTTAAAATGACTGTGCAGCTCTTCTGTCTGTATTAGGCTGTAACTAGGGTCTTGAGTACAGATTGTCAGCTGCTAGCTGATATGGATGGCAGTATAGTCACCACTGGTTGGGATGTCATCAATAACTGGTTTCAACTACTGTGTCCCACTTTATACATGCATCTTGGGTAACATTGCAGTACCATCGTGTCTGTACCATGAGTGGACGGACACTACACTCACATGAGTGGTGTGAAGGTCCTTCCCTTCCACCGCAGATAGCTCCCTGTTTGAACCAGGCTTTTTACAAGAGCTCCTGATTGCAAGGAGGTTCCATTTGCATGATCTTCTGCTGGAGTTTTATGTGATTTATGCTATAATCCAAACCTGCAGTTGAGCCAGCATGGCCACCCTCATGCCTCAGAATGCCAGATGCAAGGAATGGCACCGGGATGCAGGTCTCTTGTTGTCTTGTGTGCTCCCTGAGGCATTTGGTGGGCCACCGTGAGATACAGGAAGCTGGACTAGATGGGCCTGTGGCCTTTTCCAGTGGGGCTGTTCTTATGCCGGCTCAGTGTCACAAACATGCCACAAACGTGTTGCAAATGATTGCACTGCAAACTTTGCAAATATCGGCGTAGGCATAGTTACTATATGATACTCTGTATATAGATGAGAAATATCAATTTTGTTTATATTACTACCTTTTTGAATGTGCTGGTACTATATGTATACATTTTGTTCTTATATGTTACTGTGACCTTATTTTTATACTGACATTATTCAAATTGCATTATATAAATATTGCTTTTCTTGATGCAGTTGAAGCTATTTTTAGCGTAATCCTATCTTGCACTGGAACAGGCAAGCCAGGAGGCCTGCACTGTATCCAGCGCAAGATAGGGGCCCAAAGTGGCTCAGCCAGAGGTAAGGGGAACAAAAATGCATCCCAGTCACCTTTGAGAATTCTGTCCCTGTCAAAATCTGAAAGTTTTAGCTTTTGTATTGGTTTATCTGAATAATTGAAACAATAAAACCTTTTACTTACTTACTGTGGTTGCAAAGTCTTTCAATTCAGTATTGAAATACCTTGGTTAATGCTGGTATATCAACATTATATACCATTACATTAGATGTTAGCTTTGAATTCTAAAAGCATGATTGATAAATGACCTGCACAGTGACCTATTTCCATTTTTTAAACTTTTGACTATTTAACACTAGTAGTTCAAAACCAAATTGCCATCACACATAGGGCTACGTGTTATGGAGAATTTAAATGAGTCACTTTCTGAAGTTGGCGAGGTGCCAGGTGTGAAGAACTCGATGAAGGCTGGCTGGGGCCTCTTCACTGTAACTTAATCCAAAGAGCAGATAAATTCTTTTCAAAGTCAAAGCTAGTAATGAGTTCTTTCGTGATATACAAATGTAACACCAAGTTATAAATGGTGGATGGATTTAAGGGCTTCCTTATTCCAGAGTTCTAAGTCATGACCAGATCTGAGTCAGCTAACTCTTAAAGATGGAAAATCCCCATCCCTCGTGAAAAATAAATTCTCTGGTAATACCTTCCATTCAACTCAGATTTCTCCACAAAGGCTTTTCTTGGGCCAGCTTCCTTTCACCTTTTGTGTCTAGCTCACCATCAATTAACCCTTTCTATCCATCTTTATTCCTTTTAAAATTAAGTTCTGTATTTTCCTTTTGACTTTTTCCAGAAAAGTCTTTTTCCAGTGGAAACTGGTGCACGCATGGAGTGGTTTGGGATCATTTACCGGCTTCATCCAGTAGATTGAATAATTCACTGTGCTGTCAATCTTTTAAACCAGTTGTGGGTTGGAAAGATTGGAATAACTTTTTCTCCTTTGATTCCCGAAGAGCAAATGTTGCCCACAGACTTTCACCAGCCTACTTCTAATGCCGATTTACTTTATCCTATAGAATAAACCAACTTGGACATTTTTCCTATTGCTCATCTAGTCTTGATCATTCATTTGGACCCACCACTTTTCATCTTGATCAAGTCCCCCCTCTCTGTTTAGCAATTATTGCACCGCCTGTTCTTTCTTCTCTTACCCGTATTGTTGATCTCCCTTTGGATACTATCCTTCTTGCTTTTCGTATGCTGTTGTGTGCTCAATTCATTAAAAAACCTTTTTTTGGATCCCCTTTTCCCTGTGTTACCACCCTACTTTCTTCATTTTTTAAAAATCTCCAAACTACTTGGAAAGTTGTCTGGTCTCAGTGCCTCACTGCTAATTCTTCTTTTCCCTGTTGAATTTGGCTTTTGCCTCTACTGTTCTACTGAGACTGTTCTATGTAAAATATCTTATGATTTTCATTATGCTAAGTCATAAGGTCACTTCTCTACTTTTATTCTCCTCAGACTTTATCAAATTTTAATATAGTTCATCATTCTTTTATCCTTTGGGATTTTGTGGCACTTTCCTTTCTTGGATTCATTCCAGTCTTACAAATTGTTCTATGTTTTATTGTTCAGTTGAGTGAGTGAGTGGGTCTTCTCACTGACCCCTTCCCTTAATTCTGTATATACTTTACCTTGGCATTTTGATTTCTTCATTTGGTCTGTAGTATCACTGATGATCTCCATCTCTATATCTTTGTTATCTCCTGCTCTTCCTTTGCTCTTACCAATATTTTCAATTGTCTTACACCTCTCTGCCTGGATTTCAGATCATTATCTCAAACTTAATCTACTGAATGTATTGCATTTCCTCCTCAATTGTCACTTTTGCCTTCTCTTTTTATTGGCCACTTCAGTCTTCTCTACAGGTTAAGATTTGAGGAATTACCATAGATTCCGTCATGTTGGCTACTGTAATGTTTGCAAGTCAGACTTCCAGTATCTCAGTTCAAACCTTTTATCTCTTTTCAAGTCTTTCTGCTTTTTTCATATCAAGTCTAAGCTTCTTAATTTTTACGTCTCACCATGATCTTTGCCCTTCTCTCCTGGCCAGCAGTGGTGGGGCTGTATGATCATATAAAATATTCATTCCCCGACCCTTGGATGTTGTCATAAACATTTGGTGATGCTGAAGGTGTGCACTCCTCCCATTGAAAAGCATTCTGTTTGAGGTTATATGGAAGCTCTAACCGCAGTGCTTACTCTGTGATAGCTCATTCACACATGCTACGAGTTTACTCGTAGTTTCACACAAGTAATGTTTCATTCATTAAGCACTGTATACATGTGTTTGTACCAGCCTGAAGTACTAGCCTTCAGTACTCTATTTCCTTTTTCTCTCTGAGTAGGTTCTCAGGTTCTCTCTGCCTACTCTTCATACACTGTTGTCATTGCAGAGTGTTGAATGTTATGCTAAACTCTGGATTTGGAGTGATTGCAGAATGGTTAGGCAACATAGGGCACAATCCTAATCCCTTATGTCAATGCTTTCCAGCACTGACATAAGGGCAATGCACAGTTGGCAAACTTCAGTCTCGAAAGACTATGGTATCGCGCTCTGAAAGGTGGTTCTGGAACAGCGTCTACTGTGGCTGAAAAGGCCGATTCGGGAGTGACAATCCCTTCCACACTGGGAGCAAGTGCAGTCTGTCCCTGGCCTGACTCCCTGGCTATGGGCCTTCTTTCTTTGCCTCTTAGCCTCAGACTGTTGGCCAAGTGTCTCTTCAAACTGGGAAAGGCCATGTTGCACAGCCTGCGTCCAAGCGGGCCGCTCAGAGGCCAGGGTTTCAACAAGGGCAATGCAGCTCTGAGGTAAGGGAACAGACATTCCCCTACTTTGAAGAGGCCTCCATGAGTGACACCCAACTGCAGGATGCAGCACATGCCCCATTGGCACCACTATGCCAGTACTGGAAAGCACTGATATAAGGAGTTAGGATTGCGCCCATAGACTATATATTAAAAAACAAAAAAACAAATGTGGATTGCTACGTAACTGCATTTTCTGTGAAACTGGAAATACTATTCCTGAGTGCAGCCAGATAGGCCATGCTGATATCCTTGCATTCATTTCAGTGCCCAGAGTTTTCTGAAGAAAGAAGTGAAGGGTGAACCAAAAGAGCATGCATGGCATTGCTTGGTGGAAAGCAGTCCAGCACTCAGCATTAACTTTCAGATATGATCTAGTGCAGCTCTGATGAAATGAGACAGTAGTACCTTTTAACTGTAACCTATCTTCACCAAGCAGAATGGCTTTCTATTGCTCAGACCACCGAAATAACAAAGTATGTGAATTGCAGATTGTGATCTGCTCAGGCTTTCTGAGTGTTCAGCAAGCAGCCGTGTGTTCTTTATCATTAAATGGCATTAATGTCAGCTGAGGTCATCTTCATAAATATGGCTTCAGTTGTATTGCTAAACGGCAATGTTTTAAAAGCAGTGTCATTGTTTAGCACTTATCCAGGCACAGCATGTTTTGATCTGTATAGGGAATATTTTACAAAGTGGAGGCCTCAGAAGAAACATAAACAATAGGAAATGGAAAGGGCATCTGTTTTCTATTAGTTTTAATCTTCAGCACTTCTCTGTCCTCTAATGTTATGGGACGTTTTAGTTGCATATGAGAGACCATGGCTTATAATATTACAAATGTCCTGGTTACATTTTACTATGTTTAAAAAAAAAAAATGGAAAAAAAGGGAGGAGAAAAATGCCACAATAAAATGCATGAGTCTTTAGCCATTGACTGAAATTGCAAGTGTGGTTGAGAAGGAAAAGGGAGCTGTTTTTAAATTATTCTGTTGTAACGTATCTTGGTTGGTGATCTCTAGGTTCAGACTAATTGCTTCTCAGTAACGGGGTCTCTTACGACGTTACTCAACCAGCATGCAAGTGACAGTGGTGTGAGAACTGTATTTCTGATTCCTTGGTAGTGTCGGAAGGATGGGAAGAGGTTCTCTGAAGACAGATTGCAGCAGTGCGCATAGTTCAAACTGAACCTGAACCTGAAACTAGTTTCCCTTAGTGTGATTGGCAATGTCTGTGTGCTTGCGCGTGCGTGTGTGTGCTTCATCTGGTTATCACGGGCATCTGTTGGATAATTTCCATGGCAAGTAACAAACCCCCACTCTCACTCCACCCCAAGCAGTCTGAACTGTTTTAAATTTATTTTTATTGTTTCCGAATGTGTAAACAAACATGTATTCATCTTCTTACCCACAGAAGTACTCATGTACTTATTTTAAAAAAATGTACTCTTGCTTTCCCTCTTGCACAATTTCAGGAACATTGCATTTTGTTCAAATATAAAGCTAAACCATGGTTTAATGTTACCAAGTTGAGGCGGCATAAGCATTGGGCTTGTACATGCTCTCTTCCCTTCCCTTCATTCTCAAGGGGAGAGTGAGGCATTCCCTGAGGCATTACTCTCTGAGGCATTTGGTGGGCCACTGTGAGATACAGGAAGCTGGACTAGATAGGCCTTGGGCCTGATCCAGCAGGGCTGTTCATATGTTCTTCAGGGGAGGAAATGAAGAGACTTTGTTTTGGTTTGTCCTAAACTACTCTTAGGGTGCAATCCTAACCCCTTATGTTAGTGCTTTCCAGCACTGGAATAGCGGTGCCAATGGGACATGTGGTACATCCTGCAGTTGGCTTCCTCAAAGTAAGGGAATGTTTGTTCCCTTCCCTCAGAGTTGCATTGCCCTTATGTCAGTGCTTTCCAGCACTGACATGAGGGGTTAGGATTGCGCCCCAGCTGTTTAGCCCCTGCGCACAAACAATTTTTTCCCCAGGTTTGGAAATAATGGTCATCAGTGGTTTTTCCAAACCATGGTTTGTCTGCCACTGCTTTAGAGTATTTAAGAAGAAGCCCTTCAGTAGCCCTAGTTCATAGGACTGCTTGTGTAGGAACTGTAGTCACCATTGGGTAGGATCTCCAAGCAGAAGCAAATTGTGCATCAAAATATGTTTATTTGACCTAGCCTTTAGTAGCTTGATCAGTTCAGCACTATTTACTTTTTTTTATCTGCTCTTGGCATTACACCTTCATAACAGATTATTGTACATTTGAATATTTTTAAGTAAGAGTTTTTTGCCTGAGTAAAGCTTCTTAATATCTTAAATTTTTCTTTGGATTGCGTTTTTGAAAACAAATTGACTGGGAAATTTCTTCACTTGAGGCACAGATCCTTCTTTTGAGGTTCTGTAATGATATTATTGCAGGGAAATACACTTTTAAGAGCCCTGAATTGCTGCTTTCTAATTAGAAATACATGCTAATATCAGAATCTTAAATCATCACTTATACGCATTATGAACAATTGCTATTGCATCGGTCTGGTTTTTTTTTGAAGTTAGGTTCCAGAGAGCGACAGCATGCTGATCTAGAGCAGTAGTGCCTACCGGTTAGCAGACTTGCTCCCTTCGTGCTCCCTTCTGTTTGAATTTACAACTGAAATGTTCTTGGTAGATTGAATCCATTGCCACCACTGCAGATCAGGCTAGCCACTGAAACTCCCTCAGCAGAACCCCCCTCCTAAAACAATACCGAACCTCAGGGGTCTCTTTCAAAATCACTCTGAGCACCTGCAGAGCAAGGAGACATGACAATCCACTATACTTCCCATACCAGAGACCGGGAAGACTCAAGGTTAAACTGTAAAACGTTTATTAAAAGTCCAATAAAAGGAAAAGGGAATTTTAAAAAATCAAATTACATGAAAAACAGTAAGGAGAATTGGTCAGGAAAAGGGTTACTGCGATCGTTCATCTGCCAGCAGATGGCACTTGAGGTACTGCGGACTTTCATGTGTGTGTTTTAATTCAGAGCTGTGCAGTGAACTTCAGTTGAGCTTTGGAAATGTTTTCGAACAGCTTAGAGAAAGCAAATAATAAAACATAAATTTCCCAACTAATAAACAGTTCCTTCTCTGATTTTACCCAGGTGTGGAGCTCACCAGCTCTTTACTCACATGCAGCGAGGAGCCTCTCCTCCTGGGAGTTCATGGAGTTAGGTTCTGGAGCTGTTGGAACAAGAAGCTGTTCAGGCCATTTACATTGTTGAGACTCACCCCTCACCTAGCACTGAAGCCAGTGGAGGCAAGGTAGCTTCCTTGTTCTACCACCAGGACCGGGCCAGGAACAGCTATGAGTCTAAGCAGCATTACCATGGTGGCACATTTTTCAACCCTGTAAATTTGTCACTGTGTGCAAACATTTCAGCTTGCCTTATTGATCAGTCGTTCCTAGTCTCACCTAAATTTGACCTTGATTTTGTGCTTTGATCTGGAGTACGGAGCACTTGAATGACCTTTTCAGTAGCCTTGGGAAATTTATGTAAACCTGCTTAATAAGGAACTTGTAATATGTAATCCTACATAGAATTAACTGCAGTGGATCATGGATGTGTTTGAAGAGAATGAAGTTATTAGCAGTGATTGAAAGGGGAAAGTTTGTATACAGTGTTGTATTACCGCTCCATTGTGAAATAACTTCTTGTTGACCGTGTGTTTGGTGGCAGTGATACAGCAGGTGTAGGATTTTCTTTTTCCACTGGGATGACACAAGTGGTCTAATGACATAATTTATATCAAGTATCTTACAATGTGATCTTCATGACAGGACATTTGATATGGCTCAGAGCTTGTGGTGGATTCATTTACATTCTCTGTTATGATCCTTGTAGATGACTAAATATCACCACTGGTGTTTGTTGCTCATGTAGACAATCCTGATCAGGGTGGCTACTCCTGTATATCAACACTAATAACTATAATTAAGTGAGAGGACTTAACTAAGTAGTGGCATAGCATTCAGGAGGGAGTGTTGACCTTTGGTCATAGATACCAGACTTTTATACTAGTTATACAGATCCTTTACACTAGTTGTGCAGAACCCCAGATAGAGCATCCCAAGACTGTGTTGTGGTGAGGTCAGTGCCTTTCCCACACCCATTCCTCCCATTTATTCTACTTTCAACAGGATATTAGAGGGGAAGGGGAAAAACCTTGGATCGTTAACATAATCTTTCCTAAACCTCCAACTGTTCCTTGTGTAGTAAGAAATCTGAGAAGGATGGGGATAAGTCTTTCCACTTCACCCTCTCCTGTGACACAGTGATGTGGGAAGGACAGGAATGGCTCAAAGAGGCTCCTCCCCCCGTTCTTTTCCATAGCTTCACAACTCTTGCTTAAAGTTCAGGGAATCGTACATTTTCAATAAGGATCCTTTTTGCAAATGACACATGGAGAATGTTACTCCAATACTCTGCCATCTTCGTATGTTTCTAGTGTGTTTCCAGGCCCAATTCAAACTACTAGTGTTGTCACCCCAAATGGCCAAGGCCTCTCGGTGCTTGATGCATTAATCTTCCCTCTCCAACACAAACGTATAAGAGCCCTGCTGGATTAGGTCAAAGGCCCATCTAGTCCAGTTTCCTATATCTCACAGTGGCCCACCAGATTCCTCAGGGAGTACACAAGACAACAAGAGACTTGCATCCTGGTGCCCGCCCTTCATCTGGCATTCTGAGGTAGCCTGCTTCTAAGATCAGAAGTTGCACATACGCATCACGGCTTGTAACCTGTGATGAACTTTTCCTCCAGAAATTTGTCCAATCCCCTTTTGAAGGCATCCAGGTCAGATGCCATCATCACATGCTGTGGGTTCCACAGACTAATTACACGCTGGGTAAAGAAATATTTTCTTTTGTCTGCCCTAACTATCCCAACACTCTATTTTAGTGGATGTCCCCTGGTTCTGGTGTTGTGTGAGAGTGTAAAGAGCATCTCTCTATCCACTTTATCCATCCCCTGCATAATTGTGTGAGAGTGTAAAGAGCATCTCTCTATCCACTTTATCCACCCCCTGCATAATTTTGTATGTATCAGTCATGTCCCCTCTCAGGTGCCTTTTTCCTACACTAAAGAACCTCAGACACTGTAACCTTCTCTCATAAGGGAGGTGCCTCAGTTCAGTAATCATTTTGGTGGTTCTCTTCTGCACCTTTTCCATTTTCATTATATACTTTTTGAGATGTGGTGACCAGAACTGGACCCAATACTCCAGATGTGGCCTTACCATCAATTTATACAATGGCATTATAATATTAGCTGTTTTTTTTCTCAATATCTTTTCTAATGATCCCAAGCATGGAATTAGCCTTCTTCACTGCTGCCGCACATTGAGTTGACACTTTCATCAAACTGTCCACCAGTACCTCAAGATCTCTCTCCTGATCTGTCACAGACAGCTCAGAACCTATTAGCCTATATGTGAAGTTTTGGTTTTTTGCTCCAATATGCCTTTCTTTACACTTACTTGCATTTAAATGCATCTTCCATTTTGCTGCCCATTCTCCCAGTTTGGAGAGATCCTTCTGGAGCTCTTCACAATCCCTTCTGGTCTTTACCACTCGGTAAAGTTTAGTGTCATCTGCAAACTTGGCCACCAAGTCGTTTATGGCAGGTTGAAAAGTACACCGCTTTTCACCTCTCCATTGTGCAAATTGCCCATTGACATCCACTCTCTGTTTCCTGGTCCTCAACCACTTCCTAATCCATGAGAGGACCTGCCCTCTGATTCCCTGACTGTGGAGTTTTTTCAGCAGCCTTTGGTGAGGAACCATGTCAAATGCTTTCTGAAAATCCAGATATATAATATCCACAGGTTCTCTCACATCCACATGCCTGTTAACCTTTTCAAAGAATTCTAAAAAGTTTGTGAGGCATGATTTGCTCTTACAGAAGCCATGCTGGTTCTCCCTCAGCAAGTCTTGTTCATCTGTGTCAACCATTTTCAACCACTGTGCCGTGGCACACTGGTGTGCCGTGAGGGGTCCACAGGTGTTCCACAGGAATTTGGGGGAAGATCATTTATTAGTAGGGCCAATGGGGATGTGAGCCCTCCACTGGCAACATGGTGTGCCTTGTCAATTGTCAAGAACCTGGTGGTGTGCCTTGAAAATTTTAGTGCCTTATCAGTGTGCCGTGATATAAAAAAGGTTGAAAATCACTGATTTGTGCATTCTAATATTTTATCTTTGATGAGGCATTCCACCATCTTATCTGGAACAGATGTTAGGCTGACTGACCTGTAGTTTCCTGGGTCCCCTCTCCTTTCTTTATAAATGATTGGTGTGGTTAGTTATCCTCCAATCCTCTACCACCGTGGCCATTTTAAAGGAAAAGTTGCATATTTTAGTCAAGAGATCAGCAACTTCATTCTTCAGTTCTTTAATAACTCTTGGGTGGATGCTATCTGGGACTGGTGACTTATTGATCTTTAATTTGTCAATTAGATCTTAAACGCCTTCTCTTTTAACCTCTATGTAACTTAGGGCCCAAACTTAGGGCCTAATGCGATGCAATAGCATTGCAGCCCTGTGGAAGGGGAACAAATGTTCCCTGACCTGAAGAAGCCCTTCATTGATACAGCTGCACCAGTGCTAGAAAATTCGACAGGATTTGACCCTTAGTCAGGAGCAACCGTTCAGGCAGTGGTTTTCTGCCGTGAAGACAGATGCAAAGAACTAATTTAATTTCTCTGCCATATCCAAGTTTCCTTTTATCTCCCCTTTCCCTCCCTCACCATCCAGAGGGCCAACCACTTCTCTGGCAGGTTTCCTATTTCTAACATATTTGAAGAAGCTTTTATTATTCTCCTTAATGCTGCTGGCCATGTGTTCTTCACAGTCTCTCTTGGCCTCCCGTATGACCTTCTTACATTTCTTTTGCCACAGTTTGTGTTCCTTTTTATTCTCTTCATTAGGGCAAGATTTCCATTTATGGAAGGAAGCTTCCTTGCCCTTTACAGCCTCTCTAACTTTGCTCGTTAGCCTTGCTGGCACCCTCCTAGACTTAGTTGAGCCCTTCTTTGCTATGTAAACGTCCGCTGGCCTCCATTACCTTTGTTTTAAATGGTCTCTATGCACTCTGGAAAATTTGACTCTTTTTCCGTTCCCTTCCAATTTCTTCATAACTAGTACCCTGATTTGGAGGAAGTCCACACTTTGGAAGAAAAAGGTTTTTGTGTCAGATTTGCTTGGCACTCTTCCTCAGACATGCATGGCAAAACAGATTGCAGCATGGTCACTGTTCCCCAACAGCTCAGTAACATTTACATCTCTAACCAGGTCCTGAATATCACACAACATTAAATCCAGAGTCACCCTTCCTCTGGTGGGCTCCATGACTAGCTGTTCTATGGCACAGTCATTTAGCAAGTCATGAATTTCAGTCTCTCTTTCATGACCAGAGCACGATGTGACCCATTCGATATGAGGATTTGAAGTCCCCCATGATTACAACCCTGTCTCTCCTCGATGCCTCCCTGATTTGTTTCCTCATTTCAAGTTTCCTTTCAGTTTTTTGGTCTGGAGCAGGGGTCTCCAAACTTTTTGGCCAGAGGGCCGCATCAAATATCTGGTGTGGTGTTGAGGGCCGGAAAAAAAACTTAAATATAAAATTTAAATAAATTAAATGAATGAATAAATGAATGAATGGGCTCATTCATTCAACCTCTCTGGTCCTCAGAACACCCTCCAGACACAATCAGAGCACAGTTCTAGTCATGTTCAGCTGAGTGGGCCAGAGGCTTTCAGGGGACAAGAGGTTGGCCATGGGCAGGAAAGAGGCTTGTTGCGGGCTGCATGTGGCCCCCGGGCCGGGGTTTGGAGACCCCTGGTCTGGAGGATGATAACATGTCCCCAGTATTACATTGCTCCGAGCCTAGTAATTTAACCCACAGCAATTCTATGGTGGCATTAGACCTCCATAAAAATCTCTACTTTGCTGGGTTCTGCCCCTTCTTTAGCATAGATGGCCACTTCACCTCCATTAGGCCCCTCCCTGTCATTCCCAGAGTTTATAGCCTGGGATTGCAATATCCCACTGATTCTCCTCATTCCACCATGTTTCTGTTTATACTCACTATACCAATGTTCTCTGGCCACCAAACATTCCAGTTCTCCAACATTTGCTCCGGAGACTTGGGGCATTTGCATAAAAGCACTTGTATACAGAGTCTCCCAAGATGGGCTGTTTCTTTCCTCTTTTATCCTTGAAGCCTCTCATTCTGCTGGATCACATCCCATCATGCTTCCACTTCCAATTCCCACTATGTCCCTATTCCCAACCTATGCAAGTACTCAGATTATTATTTCATCCATTTCCTTCTATTCTCTGAGGTGGGGTGGCTGTCTACATATGAGAAGGCATTCTGTGATGGTTACTCCCACTCTATGGAATTTTCTCACCCAGAAGAGCCACCTGTCTTCCTCCATTTGACCATCCAGCAGGTGGCTAAAGTCTTCCAATTTTAGATGGCAATTGGATATATGGCAGTTCACTGTCATTTGCTGTTTGTATGCTCAGTTTGGCTACTGCTACAAATTATTTTATGTTTTGTTGCTTTCTCTCTTTTTCATTTTGAATTATTTTAATATTGTAAAATCCCCTGAGGGCTGGGGATAAGAATAGGCCCTCAGTTTGGCTATAAGTACTTGTTGTAAGAGGCGACTAAACAGCCACCAGGTAGATGGGACTCGTTAGCCTGGGAAGGCAGCTCATCTGAGAGAAGGAAAACTCTGATCCCAAACCTCCACTGCCTTGTGGCTACATCCAGTTATGGAAAAGGCTTCAGGAGTCAACCTCAAGGCAAAATCCTTAGCCGGAGTCCCTGAGGCAGTTCAAGGTTGAACATAGTCATGTTCTGGCAATTCCTGCGACGCCGCTGGAACCAACCGTATTGGCCTCTGCCTTTCCATTGGACCATTTCAGCGACGTGGAGAGGGGGGATTTGCTGCATGGGAAACAGTCTATCCTCCATATCTACTTTACCCAGGCTTTGCGCACTGGAGAGGTTACACTCTGTTCCAGAACCACCATTCAGAGTAAGATGCCATAGACTGAAGGATGCCAACAACTTGTAAATGTTAATATCTATATAATGATAGATTTATTGTTTTTGTTTGTTATATTTTGCTCTTGTTAGCCACCTTGACTACCCTATGATAAGAAGCTAGGATCAAAATATTTTAAATAGGATAATGCTTTATATTTTCTCATCCAGTAGACCAGCCCAGCTGGATACTAATTTGTGTTACAGAATTCCTTATTGTATTACAATATAGACATCATTAACAAACTTTAACTAAATATTTTTTAATTCCTTTACTGCTGTCATGGGTAGGGGAGTACCTGTCTTGGGCTTCTTATCTTATTCGTGTTATCATAACTATAGTAGGGTCTGTAACTCCATGCGTTCCCAGGTGCTGTATGGGTACACGTTCATGACTTTACTAACAAGACCTTCTTTGTGGGGAAAAGAGTGAAAATATTCTTCCATGCATAAAGAATTTGTGAACTATAGCTCTCCTGATTAAACCGTACTTAGCGTAATGTTGTTTGCCTTCATTTCCAGGAGCACATTGTCTGTTAGGGCTATTCTGCTGGTGTAATCATTGCTCTTTGCACAGATAAACTCTGTCATAGGTGTTGTCTTTCAGGATTAGGGATGATGTGAGTTTACATACTTAGTAGTGGTTTTGAGATTTTCTATCCTGTTGGTGAAACATGCACTGCTCTCATATTTCCACTCTCATGTCACAATAAAATAACACTTAAAAAAAACAACACCAAGATGAAGATGAAGGTAAAGAGCAACGGTCTAGTGCACGGGTCTCCAAGCCCCGACCCGGGGGCCAGATGCGGCCCACATGGCCAGCCTCTTGTCCCCTGAAAGCCCCTGACCCACTTTGCCAAACATGACTGGAACTATGCTCTGGTTGCATCTGGAGGGTGTTCTAAGGGCCAAAGAGTTTGAATGAATGAGCCCATTTATTCATTTATTCACACATCTAAGTTCCATCTCTAATTTATTTATATAAAATTTATATTTTTTTTCGGCCCTCAAAACCATGCCAGATATTTGATGCGGTCCTCTGGCCAAAAAGTTTGGAGACCCCTGGTCTAATGCATTGGTTCTCAAACTGGGATGTCAAACTGGGACGTTGTGATGCCCCAGCCAGAGAGACCTGGACTCTGCTCCTTTAAGGGGTGGGGAGGGGGGAAGGCAGTGACACGACCTGCTGAACTGCACTGCTTTGGAGGGGCATGGGATTGCTGCCACTTACTGGAGCCTGCAGCAGCTGCCCAGAGGTGCAGGGACCCCCTACACCAGCCTCTGTAGGGCTCCCCACACTGTGGAGGCTCTCAAAACCGTGATCATGACCACTTCTGATTTTGCATTTGCGAAACTGGAAGTGGTCACAATCACGATTTTTACTGACTCTGCAGCATGGGGAGCCTTGTGGAGGCTGGCACAGGGGCTCCCTTTACTCCCAGGAGGCTGCTGCAGGCTCTGGTAAGTGGCAGCAAGCCCCGTGCCCCTCCAAAGCAGTGCAATCCAGCAAGGTTGTGTCACTGCCTTCCCCCAGCCCCCGCACACACTTACTGTGGCTCAAAAACTACCTGAGAGTTTGAGAACTGCTGGTCTAGTGCAATTAAAACCCATATAAGTTAAAGGCACATTCATCATTGCAAGACTTTATTTGCTGTAAAAGGAGCCTCTGCCATGTAACCTGCTTAATTCTAAACAGGATTTCAAGGGTGTGCTCACTTGCATAGGCCTGGGTGGTGAGGGGTTCCTTGTAATGCTGAATAAACTCACCATTTACAGTGGTGCCTTGCAAGACGAAATTAATTCGTTCTGTGAGTCGTTTCGTATTGCAAAATTTTCGTTTTGCGAAGTGCGATTTAAAACAAAACAAAAAAAAATGCAAAAAAATTCGTCTTGCAAAGCACAGCCATAGAAAAATTCGTCTTGCGAGTCACCAAAAAAATGACAAAACGCTTTCGTCTTGCGAGTTTTTCGTTGCGCGAGGCATTCATCTTGCGAGGCATCACTGTACTGGTAGTGGTAGTCCCATGTTAAAAAATCGCACGCTGATATTACTTACGCAGCTAAAAACCTCTTTAAAACTGCTACTCTTCACCTTTGGATTCTTTGATTTTTTGATTATGATTAATAGTTTTTAAAACATTTACCCTATGATATGACTTTAAAAAAAAAGTTTTCCAGAGTAAGATTATGTTGCCTTGCATATCATGCTTAATAGTTTGCGGTTTTTTGTAACAAGTTTGACTAAAGAAAGCTTTTGGAGATAATAAAAACAGATGCTTTTAAAGTGGTTGTCTACATGAAGAAATAAAGGAATTCTTGTAAACCTTATACTATAGTATTTATGTGTCTTGGGGGGGGAACCTTCAACAAGCATTTTAAACTCTGCTTTTCAGTATAGAGTTGAAAGGTTGTCTAGATGACTGAAATTCAGTCTGACTGTGGTTGAAATTTGAAGGTCTTCAAGCAGTAGGAGGCTGGAATTGCAGTTGGGAGCCTGTCACGGATCTGCTTCAAACATAACACTAATGTTTGAATCCTAGTTTGGCCGGCCTTCATTACAGCACCACTTCTGCTGATGCTATGCCAGTCATAAAAGGTGCTCCAGCAGCGTTCTGAATAGTCTGCTGCCAGGGACACTGACGGGAAGACCAGAGCTTTCCCATGCGCTTCATCAGTTTTCCGGGGGGGGGGGGGGGAGATAGAATTTGGCTCTAAATTATTTAAAGGGAGATGTAGTCTTGCATTTTCTCCCCTTCCCATGCCTTCTCTCTTACACATTGGGGATGAAGATTAACTTTAAGAACAAAGCACGATTCCATGTTCTATGTTGTGTATGAACTTGGAGAAATGCAGTTTTACGGAATTAGAACAAACCAAGGTATTAAACCATGATTTGGTTCTGTTTTGAAATCCTGGCTTTTTCTAAATATATTTTATTTACAAATCAGAGTTCCCTGAGCTTGTACATAATCAGAAGCTGTGGTTTCTTCTTGAAGTTCGAATGAACATGTTCACTTTCCTTCAATATGCAAAGTAGGGGGGGTGGCATGAGCATGCAACTCCTTTTGGGTCATTCATGTTGCACTAATGCTGTGGTTTTCAAACTCTCCGGGAGTTTGGAAACCTCAGTAAGTCCTTGCAGGGGAGGGGAGGGAGGCATTGAAGGCAGGGGAAAGGCAGCGACACAACCCCCAGGATCTCCTGCTAAGGGGGCTGCAGGGACTGGGATGCACTCACCAGTCCCTGCAGCAACCTTCCCAGGGTGCGGGGAGCCCTGTGCAAGCATCTGCAGGGTTCCCCATCCTTCTAAAAGGGAAAGTGGAGCGATCGCACCCCACTTCCGGTTTTGCGGAGGTGGAGTGCGATTGCTCCACTTTCCCTTTTAGAAGGATGGGGAACCCTGCAGATGCTTGCACAGGGCTCCCCGCACCCTGGGAAGGCTGCTGCAGGGACTGGTGAATACATCCCAGTTCCTTACTTCCCCCTACCCCCGCCCCTTAAGGGGAAAGAGGCCAGGGCCCTCAGGCTGAGGTGTTGAGACGCCCCAGTTTGAATACCACTGCACTACTGTTTAAAACATTATGTCTGAACCCAGTCATGGAGTCTGGCAGACTGAGGATTAAGGTGGGTTTAGTTGTGCAAGGGCAAGCAAGAAGTGGCTCAACACAACAGTATAGAAACAATTTCTGCTACTAAGGAGAAAGTCTGGAGACTTGTCCCAAATTTAGGTGGGCACATTACAGAATCTGTATTAATAACTTCCTTTAAGTAGAAAATTTTTTACATTCTGATGGTACGGAACTGTGCTGAAGAGTTCCAGTGGGAAAGCAGTAGTCTGTAGAGTTCTTAAAGGTTTATTTTGGGGACTTATTCAGTATTTTTTGTGATCAACTTTGATAAAATCTGCTGAGAAACTACGTGCTGGAACATGTATACAGGGTGCATACACTTGTGGACTGGAGTAAGAAAAATGGAATGACATTTATTGGTACAAAGTGTAATGGCTTGCCCTTGGGGAGTAATAACGAACACTCTCTTACTGAGAATTCTTCAGCTGGAAACACCACAGGAAAATGCAAGTGATTTGGAAATCCTGGTTAGTCCTCAAATTATCATGTACTGCTGATGTTATGGAGCCACAAAGTTAGCAGCTCCAGTTTAGGTGATACTGTGGGATGATTTGCTTATTACTTGATGCCACTGATTTCCTTTTTCTTCCCATACCAGTGGTCCAGACATGTAAGCACTGTAATGTATGAACCAGAAATGTCTACTTTCATTTTGATATGGGAGGCTCCAAAATGTACATCCCCATCCATTAAAGCTGCACATTATTAGGTCTGCATTTTTTGCTTACATGAAGCATAATTCATGTGAGCAGACCAATCATGTTTGAGGGATGGAGAAAATGAAGACGTGTGAGAAGGTGAGGCATTTCTAGTAGGATTAAGAAAGTTTCAGTCTCAGAGTAGCTGAGTTACTCTTCAGCCGGTGCAAGTCCTGGCCCAGGAATGTAAAGCACACCTCCTTGAGAGCAGGCTGGTCTGGCACAAGGATGCATGCTAGCCTCCCCACACCAGACCTGGGTGGGGTAAGTTTGCGCCCGCTGAGGTATGCCCGTGTGGAGGGTGGGAGAAGGTGGCATCTACCTTACACTGAATACTGCGCAGGCCACTTGGCCTGCTTGTTCAAGTGCAAGTTAGGATTGGATTGAACTGTCAGTGGTTCCCAAACATTTTTGATTCGCAGTTCCCTTGATCTACTGGGCCATTGGCTAAGGCTCCTCATTAGGGCTATGCACTGTATAGAGCAGTGGGTTTTTTGCGGGGATTCCAGTCCTCCCCTGGCTGGTTTCTTTGGCTCCTCGGGGAGCCACTGTTTGGGAACCCCAGATCTTAGTGAATAACGCATTTGTGACTTCTGTTCAGAATGTTGTGTTCAGGATTGGTCCCTTTTCTTTGAGAAAGATTAATTGTAAAAGCTACTCCAGCTCTGTTAACTCAAATAACTTGATTGAAGATAAATATGAGGGTGTCTTGACAGTGTGCCAGGAGTACTCTTTCACTACTGTGCTTTTGGGAAACAGCTTGGAGTGAAATGGGATTTGTTCATCAGAGAAACTCAGCGTATTTTTAGGGGGAAAAAGTTATTCAAGAAAATGTATGAAAGGTGTAAATGGGTAATATTGTGTATTTAATTTCTGCACATAACAAAACTGACCTTTGTCATCAGAAGACCAAACAGCCAATATTTATAGCTTTTCAAGGAAGATTTGTGCGATTTGTAGGCGTTTGTATGAGTTTTACGTTCATTTATTACTGAAAATCTAACATATAGTTTCCTGAAAATCTAACATATAGCTTTCTGAAGTATCTGTGGAATAGGGAATTCTGATGCAGAGTGAGTCAAGGGTGAATGACTTAAACAGAGTGAAACTTGATTAACTACAATTAGGGTTGAGGAAACTGTTGTCCTCCCAAAGTCAGATGCTGTAGTGGTGAGTCTGGAATCAATATCAGATTAGAAAGTCAGGACTTATTGCATGAAAGCTGTTACAAGCAGTGCTTTTTAAAACACATGTAACATGCACTTATGGGGGGAAAAACAATTATGCGTAGTGCCTGTGTTAGTATAATTCAGTAGGGAAAGGAAAATGGGAGATGAGGATGAAGCTGCAAAATATTTTACTTTAGTGCTTGGATACCAAAAAAGGATTTCATATCAACAGCATAGCTAAAGGGGTGCAATCACTAAGTCCACATGCTGGCCTCCAAGAAGGCTGATGTTCATTTCAGGGCAGATGGAAGCTGGCTGCTGTGTTGGGTACAATCCAAGTTTGTGTATGAAACTGGTAAGTGGATACTTCCTTGAAAAATAGTCTACAGTGATTTTCAAAAACCTTCTTTTCACTATTTCACATTTGCCACTATCCTAAGGTATTTTTAATATCCTAAGGTATTTTATCAGGTATTAAAATATCCCGAGGTATTTTTAACAGTATGAAATTCAGACGTTGCTACCACAAACTGATTATTTTCTTTAATATTTTGGTAAAGGTATGGGAATTGATATGGTTTTCCCACCTAAGGCAAACAAGTGGGGTGCCTGTGACAATGGCTGTATTTGTGGAAATTCATGGCTGCTGGTTGAAGAGCATTATGGGGCTATAATTGAATCTTGTTGCATGTGGCATTCATCACAATTTGAGATGACACCCCAAAGGGTGTTGTTAGGTGGCTATTCATAAGTTCTTGGACATTTCCTTTGAAGGTTTCTTTTCTTTTCCTATTTTACTTATACATGCAGCTGTCCAATGCAGTAGAATGGCAATTTAAGATGTTACTACCTGTTATGTTGAAAATACTACTTCCTGCAGCTCTGTGCAGAAGTTATTGTTTGCATTGATAAGAATATGTGGGTTGGGGGAGTATACTGATAAACCCTGCTCTAGCATGCACATACTGAAGCCGTGCTCCCCCATACAGATAGTGTTTGTTGTTGTAGACAAGTGCTGTTTCATGCTGCCCTCCTTCAGTGCATTCTATTCCACATGGATAGCAAAGTCTGCAATGGACTTCTATATCTTTTCCATGCTTCGCCCTAGTTCTGTGGTTTAAGGGTTGGTTCATAGGTGCCTGCACATCCAACAGTGGTGATGAATCTGTGGTAACTCATTTACCCATGCAAGTCATCTCTTCACACAGGTTAACTAGTCATATTCTGGTCTGGTCTGGTCTAGCAGGGCAGGAGGGTCTGGTCTAGAGAGTAGAGCCTCCGTTAGCCCGAAGATAACATCAGAAGGTCGCCAGTTCGAGGACACCGGTAGTTCCCTGAACGGCTGAGAATGGCGAGACCTTGAAGCAGCTGACAAGCCGAGCTGAGTGATTCCACTTGCTCTTGGTGTGAGCAAGAAGCGTCTTGGCTGCCCTCCATGTGAGAGATGGAGCTGCTTGTCAGCTGTGTGGGAGAACTGGAGGCCAGAAGTGAGACCAAACCAGGAAGATCCATTCTGAGATGTTGTTGGTTCTTGAAAGAGAGAAGCTCTATGTTTGTAAAAATCCCCTTGAGGGATTTAGAAATGCCTGCCTATGTAAACTGCCTTGAATAAATTCAGAGGAGTAATCCGATGACCAGAAAGGTGGTATATAATTACCTAGTTGTTGTTGCTATTTCCAACCTTCATGCACCACATACTTCTGCTTTACATGTATTGTAATAAATCTTTTTCTTGGGGTAGCTGGGTGATGTTTGCTTTCTTACTTTTAAGCCTTAAAAACAGTGGATTCCATAAACGGTATCCATTAATACCTGAGCAGAGATATAAAGCATAGGAAAGGTGGAAAGTAGGGGAGCACTGTGTTTGTCCAGTAATTGATGAGTACTGTGTTTCTATAATGCTGTGAGATTGTCTGGCTGTTTCCATAATGCCTCTAATTTCTAAATGAAATCTAAATTTAAATATATAATTTAATTTATTTACAGGTTGATCCTTATTATCCGTGGGTTCAGTACCTGTAGATTTGAATTCTCGCAGGTTCAAAACCTGTGGGTGGGGTGACATATAGCACTCTGAACCCGACTGGTTGGGTCCGGAGGCCCTTCTGAGGGTGTGGCTCACTCTAATCCTGAGAAAGCCTTGTAAGGCCTCTAGTAGGCTGAAAAGCACAACTGCTGGTTTTGGGCTGAAAACTGGAAGTTGTGGTTCTTGGCCTTCTGTAGGCCTCAGAAGCCTGTGTGTGGGGAAGCTTTGGGAGCCCTGAAATCCGTGGATTCCAACATCCACGGATTTTGGTATCTATGGGGGTTCTGGGAATGGAACCCCTGCGGATAATGAGTGCGGCCCCGTATTTGAACTGTGACCTAGAAATGCTAATGTGTCTGCTTTGACTGTGTAGTTCAGGGAATATTCTTTAAATCATATTCTTTGCAGGCATCAAATTAGCATAATTTTAAAATCTCAAGGAATTGCCGGTTTAAATACATTGTACCCAAAAATTTGGAATTTGAGACTTCATGTCAGGATCATTTGTTTCTAGTTAAATCATGCAAGGCAAACAGAAATGACACTGTTTTAAATGTGTTTTTAAAAATGACTTAAGATTGTTAATCTTGCAACTCATCAGTTCTTCACTGAAACCTTTAGTGTTACTCCCTCTCAAAAAATGAGAAATTCCATTAGTATAATTTTATGTTACATTGCTGATACCACTAAATGACGTATTTAACAGATGGTTTTTGCACAGTGTGGAATGAGCTGTGGTTCAACTTGATGAAAGTGTAAAGAATTAAGAACCCCAAAACCAAAACAGGCTGTAATCGTTTTAGTGGCTGTATCCAAATCGTTACCTGTATATATGATGCAAGTTTTGTTACTGTTTCTCATGACTTTTGTTTCTGAGTAAAACAGAAACTTACTTGCTGTCCTTCATTAATGAAAATATTTTCTTTCTGGGACTTTGAAAATGTAAAATTGTTGTTTCCAAAGGTTTTGGAAGACATACTCAGAGATGGATACTGAGGGATAAACTTGCAGCATCTAGTTCAACCTTGCATAGTGTGAGCTGATTAAGTAATTCCCTGCTACTTTTGAGGTTAATCCCACTGACGTCCAGAATATCTTGATAGCTAAATCAAGGGAACTGTTTGTTTACTGTTTGTAAGAAAGAAGCGGCTTGCCTTGCTTATAAACTGGTCTTTACTCTATTTTGTTGTTGTTGTTAAAGTTCCCAGTTAGATCAGTATCATTCTTCCCATCTATAAATGGTACATCTTATGTCTATGACTGTTTTCTGTCTTCTTTGCAACAAAACTGAAGGATACCAAATCTTCAGAGCCCATTTTTGCAGATATCCTCCTAGTATTAAATTGTAGCGCTGTTTCTTGTTTATTTACAGGCATGCCCCAGTATCCATGGCGGTTCCATTCCAGAACCCCCCCCCCCCCCGTGGTTATCTGAAACCGTGGTTACCTGGGGTCACCCCCTCGCCCTCCAGAGGCAAGGGGAGCTCTTCTACCCTTGCTTCTGGAGGGTCTTCTGAGCCCCACAGAGGCTGCATGCATCTGCCTGTAACCTCTGCGAGGCTCAGAATAATAATAACAATAAAAATAACAACAACAACAACAGTATTTATATACCGCTTTTCAACAAAAAGTTCCCAAAGCGGTTTACAGGAAAAAAAAATCAAATAACTAATGGCTCCCTGTCCCAAAAGGGCTTACATTCTAAAAATATGCAAAAGAACACCAGCAGACAGCCACTAGAAAAGACACTGCTGGGGGGAGGTGGGCCAGTTACTCTCCCCCTGCTGAATAAAAGAGGAGCACCCTCTTGAAAAAGTGCCTCTTACCAGTTAGCAGGGGTGAATGGCAGTTTTGGTTGGAAAAATGCAACTTTTGGTTTCTGGAGGGAAACTGGAAGTGACGTCTTTATGCCTTATAAGGCAGGGAATGCTTCCCTGGGCCTCAGAATGCCTTATAAGGCATAAAACATCACTTCTGGTTTCCCTCAGGGATCTGGAAGTTGCATTTTTTTGGCCAAAAAAGCCATTCTGAGCCCTGCAGAAACCATGGGCGAATGCGCATGGCCTCTGCGGGGCTCAGAAAAGCCTCCGGAGGCAAGGGTAACTCTGCTCCCCTCATGTCTGCATGGGGGGGGAGGGTCAGCGGATCCGATCTGAAAGTATCTGAAACCGCTGATACCGTATGCATAGATACAGGAGCCCCTGTATTTATTTTTCACATTTTTATACTAACCTTGCCAGGAGCTCAGGTTAGTTTACATTCTAACCCTCCCCTCTTTTTGTCTTGACAACAACAGCATGAGGTAGGTTAGGCTGAGAGATAGTGACTGGCCCTAGGTCACCCAGGAAGCTTTCTGGCTAAGGGGGTTTTTGAACCTGGATATTCAAGGTCAAAGCCCAGTACCAGAACCACTACAGAACAATTTCCTTTTCCCTATATGAAGAATAAGGTAGGTAAGTGGAACAAAGATGGCAATGGTGAATGGCCGTGATTTAAATTTAAAATCCCTTCTATCTCACTGAAAATTGAGTCACTAATATTTTCTTTCAGGCTACTAGAGTGTGCCTTTCTCTTCAGTTGTCAGAACACCTGAGGTAGTCCACCTTCTCTTCATCTACCCAGCCTAGTTGCTTTCAGAGCCGTTGAGGAATCTAGAATCTAGCCAAAGCTACTGCACTGCATGTGGGAATGAGAATGGACAAGTAAAGAGGAAAAATGACACTGCTGCATATTTCTTGACTTGAAAGAAGGCTCATTTTATAAATGATTGAGAAACATAAGGTTTAAAGAACTTTTAACCAACACTTTCATAGGAAAGGATATAAGTAATATGTAAATAAACGGGTAAGCATGTTTTCCCTCTTCATGAAAGGAGGATTCAGTTGATTTCAGATAAAATGTTGCTACATCGCCTAGGTAGATGTTCTTTCTATCGAATTGGGAGCTCAAGGACTTGACTTCTTTAAACAAAAGGCTTAGGGCCTTTGTCATTGTAAAGGTATGAGCTATGCATATGTGAAGTATGAAAATGTGCTTTAAAAATAGGGTTAACCATGGCATAGGTAGCTGGTATCTTCCTGTTGAGCAGTCATGAAAAGGGAATGAATTGCCAGCTGGGTCATGTCTTAGTGCTATCTGCATGTATCCTGCAGCAGATATTGAGCAGAGACCAGTTGTTAAAGGTACCTTGTAGTGAAATAGTCTTTTTTTCTGTTCTTCAAGTACATTTTTCTTGCATTACCAATGTCTTCCATACGTAAAGTCAGCCGCAAAGCCGTATTATTGGGGAATCCAGCTTGAAGACTGTGGCAAGTAGGAAATGGATTAAACACAGGTTTTCCCTATTTTCAGGCTGCCAACAATGATGTCATTAATGTTAACGACCCCTACCACAGCCGAGAGCCCTCTCTTAAAACTCTTGTCCTCTGCACAGTTTTGTGTGTTGTTAAGGAAACACTGATGTTTGTTGATAAGAAACAAAGGGAATATCCAAATATCCAAATATTAAGAACTGTGGAAAGCATTCTCTTCCATACTTCTCCAGTGTCTTATAACAGGATTTATTTTTGCCCTTACTCCTCTAGTTAACAGAGAAAGAAATTGATTTTTTAAAGGATGGAACACTTTTTATTCATTTTCATTTTTCAGATAGCTTTCTTAGTCAGCATCTACCACATGTTCATATCATCTCGTATTTATAAGCCAAAATTGTTTTGTTTTTTGAATGCTGTATTGTGTCCCTGGATCATATGTGCTACTTAAATTATAGGATATTGCTGTCTAGCAGTTTTGACAAGCTTAAATTAAATGCTGCTAAAAGAAGAATTTTCCATATTTAGCCTTCAGAAAGAGAGACCATCTGATTTTTGCCTCAATTTTGCAGTCTGAAGTCTGAGGAAAGGAACGAGCAGTGCTGTATCATGTTATTGAAATTATCTATAGCTTATTGATTATTTGGCAAGATATTAATGGTATAGTTAACTATGGTAAACTGAGTCTGTGAAATATATGTCTTGGTAATAACAATTTTTAGGTGCAGTCCTGCCCTTCACTTGGGCCGACGCAAGACCCTTGTGCCGGCCCAGGAGGGTTGCATACATGCCACAAAGCACATTTGTGCCTCCTCAGGAGTAAGCCGCGCTAGTGCACGGAAGCTGAATCCAGCCTCCGTGGTGGCTTCTGTGGCAAACCTTGCGTCAGCCCGGTTGGGCTAGCCAAAAGGTTCTGGAGTGGGTGGGGAGGAGGCAGGGAGGAAGCAGGAAGGAGGTGTTCCTGGGCAGGGAGAAGGTGGGCGGTAGGTGGCCCTGGGAGTGGGAGTGGGTGGCCCTGGGAGTGGGTCACACTTATGCTGTATCCCAACTCCCGCTCCCGGGGAGTTCAGAGTGGCTTCAGTCCTCTCTGCTCTCCTTGGACTTGCACCACCTCAAGAGGTGGCACAAGTCTGAGGAGACCAATAGGGGCAAGGGTGCCTTACCCGGAAGTAAGGGGAAAAGTTTCCCCTTGCCTCTGGCTGAGCCAATTTGGGCCCCTATCCTGCACTGCATACAGCGCAAGCCTCTTGGCTTGCCTGTTCCAGCGCAGGGTAGGGCTGCGCCCTTTGTCACTTTTTCTGGCTGTACATTCATTTGCTGCATGATTTGCTTTCTTGAAACATTTAAGTTTCTATTGTTTTTTGTTTTACAAATATATTCTGTATACTTAGAGCAGGATGGTCCAACTTTTAATAGCTGGGGGGCAGCACAACCCCAGCGTCACCCCCCAAGTGTGCAGATGTGGAAGTAATTGGCAGTGATGTGATGACATCACTACCTGTTACTTCTAGATTCTGAGCCACTGAAGCAAGTAGAGCAGAAGGCAGTGGGTATGGCAGGTCTTTTCGATCTTCCTGCTGCGCAGAAGGGAGCTTGAAAAGGGTGGTGGCTGCCGCGAGGCTTTTCTGGGTCTACCAGAAAGGGCCTCGTGGGCTGTATGTGGCCCACAGGCCTCTTGTTGGACCACCCTGGCTTAGAGTAATGTCCCTCTGCATCTAATTTTATCTTTGGACTATACGAGTTTGTACAGGCATATGCAAACTATTGATAATGAGAGCCAGTATGGTGTAGTTCAGGGGTGCTCACTTTTTTGGCTCGAGAGCTACTTTGAAACCCAGCAAGGCCCGGAGATCTACCAGAGTTTTTTTTACAATGTTCGCGCCATCATAACATATAACATTTATGTGTACAATGTATGTTGCTGTACCTTGAGCCCCACTGAGTATAACAGGACTTACTCCTGAGTAGACATGCCTAGGATTAGGCTGTGAGGCTGCAATCCTAGCCACACTTACCTGGGAGTAAGCCCCATTGAGTACAATGGGCCTTACTCCCGGCATTTCCTCCCAGAGGCACCTGAAGGGGGGGGGTCGGCACTCCGCGATCTACTCATTTTGCCTCGCGATCTACCGGTAGATCGCGATCCACCTATTGAGCACCCCTGGTGTAGTTGTAAGGTTAGGTAGATAACAGGAAGTCACCACACAGTTTTGAAGATCACTGGATCACCTTGGGCCAGTCACTTTCCCTTCAGCCTATCACGCAGGGTTGTTGTGAGGATGAAACTGGGGTGGGGTGTGGGGGAGAAGCATGTAAGCTGCACTGAAGAAACGGCAAGATAAAACATAATCGGTTGTAATAGTGGTGAATTTTTTAATTAGCAAAAATGTGATCTTTCTCTTTGACACTGGAAATTGCTTTCACCTGTTTATCCCAGAGCAACACACTTTGACATGTATAAGAGAGCTGTATATTTCTGTCTCCATTTCTTTGATTATATATATCCAGCGCAGGTTAGAGCATGTGACTCTTCTGCTCAGTACAGTTTGTTCCTGCACTAAGCTGTTCATTCAGCTATGCTGGAAGAGAGCCAGATATAAGATGAAAAGCAAATCATGTGCACCTCACCCTTTCACAGTTGAAATGAGGCAATGTCTTTCTTTGTCACTAGGCCTTTTAATAAAGTTCGGCAATACTGTCAATTTTGGGCCCAGCACACTTGAATGTTGTGAAACTCTGTTAAGTGAGATATAGATATTCCTGTAGGAATCGTCCAGTAGTTTTGCTGTTGGGGTTCAGAAGAGAAGGTTAGTAAAATAAACAAACAATTTTAAAAGTCTCCAGGGAATTTTCAGAGCATACCATACATTTGCAAGGATAGGCTTTCTGTTTACATGAAGGACTACACAAAATAGATTCTGTTTCTTGGGCAATTAGCACATCTAAGGGCACAATCCAAACCTGTTGGGCTGGCCCTTGGGCCGGCCTGGGAGGGTCGCAAATGCGCCTCAGATGCATCTACATTGTGATTTATACAATTTGATTTAGTTGAGAATTGCAGGAAGTAAAGGCAGATTGGTAAGCAGAAACATCCTTAAAATAAATCACAATGATATAGTTGGAGAGGATCCATAACTCTGGTAAAGATTCCAGTTTCAATCTCTGGCATCCCCAGGTAGGACTAGGAAAGACCCCTGCCTGAAATTGTGGGGAGCTGTTCCCATTCAGTGTAGACAATACTAACCTTGGTAGACCAATGGTCTGATTCAGTTTAAGACAGTGGCGTATGCATTTTCAGAACTGGATTCTTCACACTGTGGTCTAGCAAGTTTTGTGTATGTGGTATAGCTTATTTCCCAAGCCTCTATTAGTGCAATTATTCCACTAAAGGCAGAATTAAAGAGTGCCAGTAAGCTAATTTTCTATCCACGACTGAGATGACTTACCAGTATCTCTGTCCTCTGTTTTAGACAAAATGATCTATATTTGCATTTATCATCCAAGTCCTCCTTGAGCCATAGTGGTGGTGATAATTTGTCTAACACTTTTAATGGGCAGAAAGTGTTGCAATAATCAATCCATAGTGCATACCTTTAGAGTCTTAAAGCAAAGGCCTTCCCCACCCACTGTCCCACTCTGTGTGAATATATGAACTGTACAGTTGTGCTCCCATAACCATGGGGGTTCCATACTGGAACCCCTTTCCTGCAGATACCTGAATCCACGGATACAGAAGATATCCCCCACCCTCTGCTGCGCTTACCTCTGGTGGGTCTTCTGAGCCCTGCAGAGGTTTCATTCATCTGCCCACAGACTGCGGGCGTCAGGATGACTGTTACAAGTGAAAGAAGTCACTTTCAGTTTTGTTGAAAAACTGGAAGTGACATTTTTATGCCTTCATTGATAATATTTCAGAAGAAAACACTAATAAGAAGGTGACTGACTAGCAGTTTTAATGCTTGGAGATTGCGGTCTCCTGCATCTGTGCGATTAATGAAGGAGAGCCATTTCTTCCCCAGACTGTCTTTTCTTTGGTGTACATATTGCATTTTATTTGAAATGAAATTTCAAATAAAATTTTGAAGTTTTTGTCATGTACCATCACCACCCAGATACAGGCAGGCCCCAGTAACAACAGATCTGGTGTCCACAGTTTCAGTTATCCATGGAGCCAGAGGATACCTGGGACCTATTTTTAAAAGGTTTAGAAAGAGAAAGAAAATGCCAAAAACTGTGTATCCGGAACATAATCCCTGCAGGCAGGGGGTACGCTTGTACAATATTTTCAATCTAGTCTGACAGTGGCAAAAGTTTTGTTTCCACTTAACCTCTACCAGAAGTTAGCATTGATCAGAGGGTAAAAGATGGGATAAATTCTTTGTCTCTCTGCTCAGAATCTCTTGCCCCAAGCTGCTTTTGTCTGAGACATTGTTCCTTATTCTTTGTGTTATTTGTACAAGAATTGTCAACTTTTAAAAGTATATATTTCTGTAACTAATTGTTTCTTTCTTTTTCTGTTCTCAGAACTAGCAAGAAAACTGACAATGACCTATACAACCTCAGAAAAAAATCCTTCTTTGAACTCATGGGTATCTAGACTCTGTTTTGTGTATCACAACTAGGACCTCGCATCTTCTTCCTCAGTAGATGGGTACGATGCATCCAGTTCAATTTGTTTACTTTACACAAACCTCAGGAGTTAGTTGACTGAACTGCACATTCTTTTTTTCTTTTCTTTTTTCTTTGTGCCAAGCAAAAGCACTGTGACACCTGGACAATGAGTCTATGATTACTTCCTCCTCTACCATAAAGACTTGGCTGGCTACAGTGAACTCATGTGCCCCCCACTGTAATATGGTGGGAATGGGCATATTCTACTAGCTCATTTACATAAGACATGAAATTTTAATTTGCTGCTGAAAAAAAAAACACCTGTATGACAAATCATCAGTGTAAATTATTACATACAAACTGTTAATGTTGGTTGAAGAGTATTAAATATTTAACATAGGTTTTTTTTGATTTATACATGTACTTTTTTAATTAAAAATGTAACTTTTTCCTACAGCACATCTTTTTTGATGTGGAACTGAGGTATACTATATTCTGTTGTAAACAGAGTGGGGTTGGGGCGGGGCGGGGAAACTGCTTAAAACAAGGTGATTTAAGAATAGAGTAGGGTGCTATTCTTTTTAAGATTGTAATTCAGAATATAATATAATATGAATCAATGGCCCGTGGATCTGGATTGTACAGTCGTATTTACAGATATCATTGTTTGTAAGATAGCCCTGAGGTTGAACTGAGTTCTTTCAAGAAGAAAAGAATGATGGTTTGTATTCTACCTGTGAAACATTAGACTGTATTACTGAAAAGTCAAACTTCACTGTGCATGATATTTACAAGCGTGAGTTTGAAATCGTTGGTTGCACAGGAACTTAAAAAACATCAGAAAAATAAATCAAAGTCTTCCATTGTACATATTAGAAGAAGAGGAAAACAAATGAAACAAGGGCAAATTCTTTGAATCAAAATATCCCTGGAATGAAATATGTGGGTGTTTGTAAATTCTGGAAATCTTTCTATACATAATAAACTAGATACTGTTTTATCTTTATTTTGCCTGCTTAAATGGCTTACTCTGTTTACTGACTATCTACTGTATGTCTATGCTCTTTGAAGGTATGCCTGAATTCTCAATGGTGGAATAGGTCACTCTTGAAAGTGTTATTTTAGAATGAATATTCAAATTGTAATTCAGTACTGAATCTCATAAGAATGATCATATCCCTTTGGTCTTACTGAAATATTGAGTAATGTTTTCTCAACCTAATAATTGAAGGAAATCCATTTCCTATAAGATTGCATTTGAGAATTTCACAGTGTCTGCAGAAACACTGTTAGGTCCTTCCCATAACCTTTGATATCAGCGTAATTATGATTACACCTTTCCCCCTTTATTCATCCCTAATATGTTCCTGTAAACAGCCCTTATAGTGAAAATCTGGATAATGAGTACAATTATTACATTAATGGGAAAAATTCTGACATGTTTCAGAGCCATTCCAACTTCCTCCCAAAATCATCCTAAATACCTGATAGCATAAGTTAAAATGTTTGTGGCATGATAAAATAGAATTAATAATATTTAATAGCAACATCGTACGGCATCAATGAATTGTAAAATCAAAGAAGAAAATGGTTTCAGAAGTTCTAGCATCACATAATGAGGTTTAGCACCTCAAGGTTTAGTTGCATATTTGAGCAACTCTCTTATATTTAACCTGTTTTTCCACTTTTCTCATCTCCTGTTCTTTAGGACCTATGTTCACAGTAATTTGTAGACATATAGCCCAAAAGATACACTGTAAAAGGAATTATGTCACATCTGTGCTTTGAAAGCATGTGGACAAGGTACACATCAGGCAATTCATCTCACACGAAGCAGGGCACCTCTTCTTGAGCTGCACCCTGTCCTCTGAGGGTCCTGTAGATTGCTTCGCCTAAAACCTGCAGGAGCACATCCTTTGGGGACCCTTCTGGAACTATGTCCTACCAGGAAGAGAAATCCAAAATTCCATCTGACCTCTTGGACACGTGTGGCAAATTCATCCTCTTCTCTGCCTCCGAAGCTCAAAATGGAGGGGAGATGTACCACTGGGTAAAATGGAAGGTAGACCTTACCTCTGTGAGAGATTTGCAATCCAATCCTGAGCTTCCCGGTACCCACTGGAGCAGTGGCACCAAAAAGACTACAAAGCGGCACCAAAGCAGTATCCAGCGGGCGCTGGGAAGCAATCAGAGGTCTCCTGGGGAAGGGGACTTTCGTACCCCGGAGAAAGCCCCAAGCCCCGCAATGAGGATTCTCAAATTTGTACTGGCTATTTTGCCAGTGCAGACTTGAGAGTATCTGAACCTTCCGGTCTGACACAGAGTTCAGGATCCAGCAGGGCAGAGCTCTGCCAGTACCACCCCCTTCCACCCTGGTTCTTCCACCCACCCCACCCTACCCTGCTCTCATTCCACCCTCCCCCGCTCTCCAGAGGCCACACCACTGCACAGTGGTTTCACTCATCCCTGGCAGTGGTGTTTCCTCTTGCCAGCTCTGAGCCCGGCACCTAACTGGTGCGGGCCCAGCACCGGCACAGTCACCGGGTGCCGTAAACGTGCTTTACGACATGTTTATGGCACCCAGTGCCAGCGCTGGCTGAGCTCAGGGTGGGGCCCTTGGTCCTTATTGCACTTGCTTGTTACAAGAAATTCTTCCTTGATCATGCTGCTCAGCTCAGGAAGACCAAGGTTTTGTCTTGTTTAAAGAGACCTCCTAGCTTAGGAAAGTTTATGCTAGTACCCTGGCTAGGAGGTTGCATCGGTGTATTGAGTTACCTACTGTACAAGTCTTTGGGGAAACTCCCCTGGTTGGAATTACTGCTCATTCCCTGAGAAGTGTTGCTGCCTTGGCCACCTTTTGGGGCAGGTGTCCTTGGAGGAGATATGAGGAGCCACTTGGGCATCAGTGCACACCTTCACCTAACATTACAGAATTGACTCATATTCTTCCACAAAGGTGGACTTTGGTCGTGGAAGAGTACTGCAGAGAATGTTATAGGGGGAGTAAGAGCCTTTCCTCATCCCATCCTTCTTGCAGATAATCTCTCTCAGATCTGAGAGGTCAAGAATGCCCCGTCTTCTTACAGAGAAAACAGGGATTTTGTCTTACTATAAAGCTCCTGCTCTTTGAGAAAAAAGGGGAAATTCCACCCCCTGCACCTGCAGGTTTAGCTTGTTCTTCTGGAGGACAGGTGACGCCTGGAGTGGTAGATAAGGACAACTTCCTTGGAGGCCTTAATAGGCCATGCCTTCAGTGGAGTTATCTGGGCCTGACTGCATGCAGCACACTTATGCATGCAGCATAATTTATGTTCTCATAAATTATCCACTGAAGTGCAATAGCAGTAAGAGGGGTCATGCAGTTCCAGTCTGGGACATGGATGCCCCTCACCTGTGAAGAAACCAGCCTTCTTTTTTGTCTTGTCTCCCATGTCATGGGAGGAGTATTCCCCAGAAGTCAGGAATGTTCCTCTTCTAAGAACAGGAGATTTATGGGAAGACAGAATTCCATTTTTTCCTCCTCCAATGTTCCCTAAGGTCAGGGTTAGGGAAGGTTAGGATTTGGCATACATTAACTCCTCATCCTTCCCACGTTACACCCCAGTCACCTCCCTGTTTTGACCTCTCCACTGGAAGAGTTGTGCCAGGACCTGAATTACATCCAAGCTGCACCATTTTTCCAACTTTGCCCTAGCATCTGTGGCACATCTATTGGCAGGCAGACTTCTACCCATCAGGGCTGTCATTGCAGTAGCATATGTGAAGTTACACTGGTGTATCTGGAGTATAGGATTGGGTATAGACCACCAATCCAGAACATGTAATACATCCACAAGAGTGTGGTCACCACCAAACAAAAAATTGTGGGTGTTACCGTCATTCACATTTTCACTTTTAGGAAACAGCTATGGGTCCTATGTACTGGATGGGTGGGGGTAGTATCTGGAAAGATCTACCATAACATCTTATATGTCAATCAGCTTTAGGTTCTTTCACTACATGTGTCCAATTTTGCAGAGTTTTACAAGTGTCTGAACCCCTTGGAAGTATCTCTGGGTTATTTAGGAACTTGAGAAGCTGTCCTATACTGGATCACTCCATGCAAAGCATGTGCTTTGCCACTTTTAAGAACATCAGCCTTCTCCACAGTTCCAAAGGTACCGAAGGAGAAACCTATCAGCAGCCTATGCCTTGGCACATTAAGAACCCTCTTTGTGGACACACTGTACCACAGTTAAGACATAGTTAAGAAAATGGAATGCATTGAGGATGTTGCACAAACTGCCATTGAAGGTACCTGGCTTGCTTCTCAATTTATGGCTGATTGCAGAGCTCAAGACTATACCTGGAAATCATCATCAATTACACAGGCCTACAAAATTGAGGGTCAGAAGTTTTTCCCAAACTTTATGGTGGTTTAATACGAATTTGGGGTGCTGATTCAAAAAATGGCATCCGTTTTGCCCTGTCATGTCTAGTTTTGGAGATGTAGTATAACCTCATTAGTGAAGGGTTCAAGCAGCTTCCTCATGAGGAAGCCATGGTGTAGGCTTCCTCATGAGGAAGCTGCTTGAACCATTCACTAAAGAGGCTATGCCGTGTCTCCAAAACTAGACGTGATAAGGCAAAACGGATGCCATTTTTGGAATCGGCACCCCAAATATACCCAGGAATTGGTGTAAAGTTTAAGGAAGCAAAATGTGTGTTAGCCTGTGTTATAAGTATATCAGGACTGCTTACCATATTATGGTTGAAAGTTATAAATATGAATTATGAAGTAAGGATTAGGATCGTGCTTTTATATGCAATATTTCTACTTTAAGGCCCAGCCCAGCCATGAGGCTAACTGAAGCGAAAGGTTCAGGCATCAGATTGGTGAAGGTGCCCATCTCTGTCCCCACCTACTTGCTCCCACTGCTCCTCCTCCCATTCCCTGGTTTGAAAAAGGAGGGGGGACGACAAAGAGGAAGAGCAACTGTAAAAGGGAAGAGAGTTGTTGAGCTAGAACAATGAAAAGTGGGATGTGCTGGCACATCATTGAGTGCGGGGAGGGGGGGGGAGAAGCATTTGGCATGCCACCTCAGGCATCAGGAGGTTTTGGGCTGGTTCTGTTTTAGAATATGCTACTCAAAATTAATAATTTAGTGAAATGTTTTCACTTAAATGTTAAGGAAAACAAATATGGCACTTGTGTGTTATTACATTGTTTTAATTATTGTGTTTTGCTTAGTGGGACAGTATCAGAACATGTTCTGTCAAGCAGATGGGCTTGTTTTCCTGTTCTCATTCCTTAAATGTTGCATTTTATACATATACCGTACCACGCCTGTTTTAATTTTAATAATATAAACCAAGTGGGGATACATTTATAGATTTACGTATTGGGTAATCAGTAGACGGGTTTCAGAGAATACATGAAACACTTTGCAGAAATTTAAAAGCTTCCAGCCTGTATGTTCTGCCTATTTTTAAGTTTCAGCCGGAGCTAATAACTTTGATTAGATGATCAGAAGTTCATGTAAGTGTTTTTCCAAGTCATTTCCTTTTTGTTCATACCAAAATGTGTTTAGAATTGTATATCAGTGATTTGTGCCTGCATAATCCATCAGTCCAATGTGATCTCATTCATTCTTCATCCAAACAGGTCCCAGATGTTCATTTCGATGGATATGGTCACATCTACGACAGTATATCAAAAGTAAAGCCATGTAAAATGACTTGTTCTTTTACTGAACAATGGAAATGAAAACAGGAGGTGCCAAGTGATGCTTTCAGCTGTCACCTTATCCTGTCAGAATGTGGGATCCATACTGTACTCCATGTCTTTCACCACCTGACCAGTTCCCCTTGTAGTATGCGTGGATATGGTATCTCTTAATGTCTTGGTTTATTTCTCATATGATAATTATTATTGACAGATACATCCTTGCCTTGTTTTGCCACAGAATGGGTACAGTTCAGTGGTTCTCAAACTTTTAGCACAGGTTCTCCCACTTTTTAGAATGAAAATCTGTCAGAACCTACTGGAAGTTATGTCATGACCGGAAGTGACATCATCAAGCAGGAAAATTTTTTAACAATCCTAGGCTTCAATCCTATCCACATATACCTAGGTGTAAGCCCCATCGACTATCATTTTTAAAAGCATATACAGTACAGATGTGTAACATTTCCCCAAATGCAGTCTCATACCATGGTAGCATCAAGTCTAATATATTAAAAATAAAACATTGAAATGAATGGGACCCACCTGAAATTGGTTTGTGACCCACCCAGTGGGTCCTGACCCACAGTCTGAGAAACACTGGTATAGTTACTTGAATGATATTATTCCATTCTTTTGGAAGAGTTTTACCACTGTCCCCAGTACTCTTCTCTGAAATAAACATGTCTGAAAGTAGCTAGAAGAATGGGCTGGTTCTGTGAAATCAGTGGCCAATTTCTATTCATTGCACCAAGTTTGGGCTACAAGTTATTGAGAACTGTTCTGCCAACAGTGGCAGTAGTCATGCTCAGGGGTGACCTCATAAGTAGGACCTGGTGAGGTGAAGCACATGCTCTGGGCCCATGCCCACACAAGTGCCAGACAGCTGTGTCTAGGCAACCCCTCTGACGATGGCAATGAGGGTCCACTACTACCATGACTCTCCACCATCACCCAGGAAGCTAGCCAGGATCCAATGGCAGGGCAGCAGTGGCAATGAACATGAATCCTCCTTCATGCAACCAACCATAACTGTAGCAGCAGTGAAGATACACTGTTACAGATGGTTCCTGGCCAAGGAAGGTAATAGGGAAATGGACAATGGACAGGTGAAAGTCACTGCAGGCTCTGTTGCTGAGAGTGGTGGCATGAAGGAGGACTCACACTGGTGTGTCCCTGAAGTGGGTGCTATTCAGTACTGTGCTTACCTGGATGAGTGCAGTGTTCCAGAAGTTTGTGGGGATAACATAATGACATAATCACATTGTCCCAACCTTCTGCGCTATCACATTGCTTTTAATGTGAAAACCCCACCTCTGGACAGCCTCCATTCAGCAATCTTAGACCTGCTCTTGATCCAGTCGCTTTGTGTTCTTGCCAATGAGTGACAAAAAGATGCTCAGCAGTGAGCATGCAAGGCAGGTGGTCCTGGAGCAGCCAAAAATTGCCTAACGGAGGCTCTGACTTTTGGTGTCTCCCCCACTCCCGAGGATGACAGCTGGTGTGGCTGCATCCACTGCACCCCCCTTGAGACACCACTGGACTCCCATACTCCAGTGCCTGACACCCAGGCACCATGGGCTAGGGGTGAGTGACACAAGCAGCTGTAATGTATTCCTCACATGGTTTTTCTCCCCGGCCCCAATAAAACCACTGATTGGTATCAAAATTTCTAATAACAGATAGGAAATTAATTTGGTATGCGCGTAGCTGATGCTAGTCTGCTTACACGAAGCGCCTGAAACAGCACATTCATGTGCCTCTAGCTTGAAATGTACAACATGTAGTCTTGCTCTTGCTAGCAGCCAGCACTCCAGCAGCCAAGAAATGGGCAAGCCAAGCCACGTATTATTCAGGTGTGTGGGATTTCCCCCTTCCCACATTAACAGTCCTCAGATTAGGGAGAGGGGATTTCCAGTGACAGCCAGGAGTATACCTATGCATGTCGAATTTATGTACTGTATTTACTTGTATACAATAACCTTACCAGATTTAACCTTACCAAAGGACATCTGCAAGAGGGATCTGAAGGCCTTAGGAATGGACCTCAACAAGTGGGAAACCCTGGCCTCTGAGCGGCCTGCTTGGAGGCAGGCTGTGCAGCATGGCCTTTCCCAGTTTGAAGAGACACTTTGCCAACAGTCTGAGGCAAAGAGGCAAAGAAGGAAGGCCCATAGCCAGGGAGACAGACCAGGGACAGACTGCACTTGCTCCCAGTGTGGAAGGGATTGTCACTCCCGGATTGGCCTTTTCAGCCACACTAGACGCTGTGCCAGAACCACCTTTCAGAGCGCGATACCATAGTCTTTCATACCATAGACTGAAGGTTGCCAATACAATACCAGATTTTTTAAATTGCCCAATAATGTAGTTACTTTATATTCTCATGTCTGCATTGGGCTTGATAGTTGGAATGTCATCACAATGCAGACTGAATTTCTGTGACCTAGGGGGTTGATGGTGGTGGAGAAAATTTCTTCAGTATTTCACCATAGTCTGATCTGGTTGGAATGCAGACTCACCATTTTGTAGCAGGCTTGCCCCAGCAACTGTCTTTGCAATGTAAAACCTTGTAGCCAAGGAAGATGTTCTGCATTCTGTTGGCAGCCTTATATGAGACCAGTTTGGCAGAAATTTGAAAAACAAGTGAGCCATGCTGGAGGTATGTGATGAGTCCTTTGATAATCATGCTCTGCTTCTGAATATAATCACAAATTAGATAGTGCTCTTGGGTCTGGTATTCTTTCCCTTGACTGTACAGTTTCCATTTAAAGGTGACTGTTCCCTAATATAGTAGTTCAAAGTGGAGTTACTGTGTTGACCAATAATAGGCTTATTAATAATAGTTTCAGCACCATTTCTTAATGCGCAAAATGTGTTTGGATTAAGTGATTGGGGCCCTTTCCAGTGTGGTGATTTTCTTGAGCAGCTGCAGCTAAACAGCACCATGGAATGAAACACTCCCACTGTAGTTGTACTGTTGTTTACCAGTACTTGCATCCCTAATCTAAGTTTCTGGAAACATTAGCCCCAGCAAACACACCTCAGGTCATGTGTCATGTGGAAAATGGTGGTGTGAGGATAGGGGCTACAAAACAAAACATTTATTCTTGCACACCAAGGCTATCCTTTTGCTGTCAGTCTAGTTCTGTCCCCTTCCTTTATGTCACATGTTCCCAACCCACGGTTCATGAGACCCTGAAAAGCGGTCTGCCATGTCTCTCTGGTAGTCCATGGGAGAGCACGCACTAGGGAGACACTTCAACAACGGACCACCAGAGAGAGTGGAGAATGGACCGTCCGTAGCCACAGCTGGTAACAAAAGCAGCCACCCTCAAATCTTCTCTATAATGAATAAATCTCTAATTATTACAAATTTAATTTTTTTTTTTTTTGCTTGCAGGGAGGTGGAGGTTTCATGTGGTCCACAATGATGCCAATATTTGCCTCCGTGGTACACAAGCTCCTAAAGGTTGGGAGCCACTGCTTTATGTGATCACTAGCTCTGTTACCTTGTTGTTAGCCTTGTGGATAAGGTTTTTTGATCTGGAAGGGTCCTAACTTGACCTTGGCCTGCTTATTATATATATTTGCTGTTTGGACAGTTCTTGCATACTTGCATTGCGTATGTGTAGAATTGAGAAAGAGGCAAGGGTCCCCAGACTTAATTTTTTGTTTGGATCCTGGATTTGTTACTAAGTAGTAGGGCTGGTCCAGATGGTAAAACAATACCTTTGTTAAAAGGCTTTGAACTGTTGCCAATGGCTGTTCCTGTGGGTGGTATATGCTAGTGAAAGTTTTATATGAAGTCATCAGCACAAAGGAAGTATCAAGGGGGGGGGAAGGGATTCATTGTAAACATTTGATGGTACGGTTTCTTGGCTTCTATTGCTCCAGTAACTTTCAAATAACTTTTGGGAGCTCTGTGGGGTATAGCTTTACTGCTATAATCTCTCTAGTAATAAATCATGAATGGACTGTGTCCAAAGCTAGACAGCATCAATGAAAAGTGAGCTGTCACTTGACTTTGATCAGTTGCCTGTTAATAAAATTATGGAGAAAACCTCTAGGAAGGGAAGTTGTAACTTCAGAGTCTATCCACATAACCTAGCAAGACAACGTTTCTAGAAGAATGAGTTTATTTTTGAGAAATGGGTGATGAGCACAACCTGTTTAAAAACATAGATTCAACTGGTTTTAATGTTTTATTAGCTGTCAGTATGTGGTAGGTGTTTATGATCTGAGATGGGCATTCTCAAAATTTTGGGAGCATCTTTCTTTTAAAACACAGCAGTTCCATCAAGTATACTGCAAACATATCTACACTAAAAATGTATATTGGTTCTGTACAACTTTTAACTGCTACGACTTCCCCAGTGAATCCTGGGAGGTGTAGTTTAGTTAGGTTCTGTTAGAAGACCCTAGCACCCAATCTAAGGGATAGAATTATGTTTTCTTTTCCGAATCTAACAGTCCAGTATTAATGCGCCTGCCCATGCCCTGGAACAATGGCACCAATTGCCACTGCTATATCACATGGGGCCAGCAAGGCTGTCTGAGGTCTCCTTGAGGTAGTGGAACAGTTGTTCCCTTACCCCATGCTGAACCCCAGCAGCCTCAATGGGTCTACTTCGATCTGGACCAGCTCAATGGCTGGCACAGAATTGAGTAGCCCTATGTAGGACTTTCAGGCACAGGATGGGGGATAGGATGCGGCAGCCCACCCAGGCCTGAACTGGCCTCCTCTCCACCCAGTTTCAACCCCCTCTCCAATTGCCCCCTGCCTTCTCTTCACCCTAGAGCGCCTCCCAGCCATTTAGTGTGGAACTTACTGTTGAGAGCTCCTGGGGCTCCAAAGACTGGTGCGGAGACCCAGTGTCAGTCTGTCATTCTGGCCACTACAATGTGCCTTACAGCATGTTTGCCTCGGCCATCTCCCTGGCAGCGCGTGGGAGACTGATACTAGCCCAGGATAGGATTGGGCTGTAAGTCTACTTTACACTTTGAGACTTTGCTTGTCTACATTAGATAAGCTTGCTATGGTCTTTGAGAAGAAATTGAATTCGTTTCTCTCAGTTACATATAACACATAATCTATACTGTAAAAGTAGACTATATACAGAAAGTACGGGGAATGAATGCTATAGGCAAAAGAGACTACCAAATGATGGAATGGCTTACACCCCCAAAATATGGGATTTAAATCTTATAGTTGCATGGCTAAATTATAGCAATGGGCATGGTCTGCAGATTCATGCATATAAAGGTTTGGGCAAACATCTCCATGTTTGCTACCTGACGCTCCTGAAGCTTCAGGTTCAAGTTGAACCATAGCTGCGACTGGGGGTTACCCCAGAGCAAGGAAACTAATGTTCCCTTACCCAAAGGAGGCCTCCAATGGTCAAAAATCTCCTGCGGGATACAAGGGAAGCCACGCCAGCATCGCTGCATTACTATGTGGGAAATTAGTTAGGTTTGGGCTGTAAATCTTATGGATAGGTAGTGAACAAACTCTGGAAGTTAGTGGTAGATAGGGGGGCCTGACATGCTGTGGTCCATGGGGTCACAAAGAGTCGGACATGACTTAATGACTGAACAACAACAAAGTGAATAAAAAAGACCTGTTCACCATGTTATTGTGAATGAAATAAAGGATGCAAGTGTTTGCGCACTTGAGAAAACAGAAGTCCTGATTGATGGCTCTGGTGATACGATTGGGGTCTACATGAATCATGGATAGACTACAGAGAAGGTGCCCTATTCTCTTGATTTGGAGCCATTTGTTTACTACATTAGACACAAAATGCTTGTGATGGCATTTCCCCACCCTCAAACTTAAATTTAAAATAATATGAATTTCACACTGTTAAAAAAATATACACCTAATCATTACTTTGACAATCTTTGAAATAAAAACCCTAAGACTTGCTTCGATCAATAAGCTAACTTTAAATCAGGAATTCATCCCAGGCAAATTGTAAGGGGGGGGGGGCTCTATATAGTGCCTCTGTAATTTTTGTTTCTTTAAACCCAAATGTTTGGATGATTTGAAACAAAGTCATGTTACATTGTTTTGCTCTGACCATTGTTTTTGCCTGTGATATGTCTGACAGTTGCGTTGATGTTGAATGGGTGGAAATATGGATGGGTGGGTTGTCCACATCAGGTTGAGAATAGCAGGATCACTTTGACCTTCTATGGAGAATCTATTGATTCCCTTTATTAAAGTAATAGATGTTTCAGAAGTGCTTTGAAGTCCTTCCAGCATCTTCACAGCCCTGTGAAATCTGATACTTCAGCTTTTAAGCAGTATGTGAAAGTACAAACTGTATGTGAAAGTACAAACTGTAGTACAGGTGGAATTCATTCACTGCCTTCCAAACTGAAGTCTAGTGTGTGTGTGTGTGTGTGTGTGTGTGAGTGAGTGAGTGAGTGAAAAAGTGTGTGTGTGTGTGTGTGTGTGTGTGTGCGCGCGCGTGTGTGTGCATGTAAGAAAATTTAAAACATAAACTTTCCCCCTAAGAAACACGAGGTTAGGAGAAAGCATCTCCATTAAAATGTGGCATTTAATTATCAACTTTAGCACATTCTCGGTTATGTAAGACTGCAGTCTTCTTCAGATAAACTGCAGTTCCCCATATGAGTTCAAAACATTGAACTTTCCTTTGAAACTTCCAAACCATTTTGACCGTAATGTTAAATGGAGGCAGAACACCAACAGCATTCTTTTACAAGGCATTCCAAAGTTACAGCTTCTGTTGGATTGTAAATTGGTTCCCCCCATGTGAGTCTGTCTTCACATGCTTCTGTGTCAATGGCTTGTTACACAAGCACTTCTTATTGTCAGAAACGTTAACAAATTCACTTATTCATGCCAGTGGGTAGGCTGGCAAGCAGTGTTTGCCTAAACCCTCAGCCCTGTAATCAAGGGTTTGATTTTGGAAGGAAAGACTAGAGGATAATAAGATGTTTTCTTCTCCGTGAGATGAGAGCATTCCAATCATATTCAGTTTAGCAACGGTATAGGCATAAAGTGTCCTACTTTAAATGTTTAGGCCATGAATAGGTTCTCTTTCCATTACTTTGCATCTAGCGGTGCATTCTAGAAAAGTGTGGTATACAGTGTAGGATAATGGATGTCATTGTTTCAACAGACAGTCTAGGTCTTGAAATACGTAGAGGGGAGGGCATGATTGGAAGCATGAGGAATCCTTCCTCAGTCCATTATTTCTCCCCTAAACCATTCCCCTTAGTTTCTTTTTTCCTGCTGTGGGATATCCACCTATACGTTTGCCATTATGGGGAAAAATGTGGCTAGAAGAAGGGAATGCATGGAAGAAGTGGTGTTGGTGGTGGTTAATAAAGTGTCAGTATTCCACCATCTTCTTCTCCCCTGCCACTTTATAGATGCTCAATGAAGGCCAATAGCTTAGCTGGGCCAATTGGTGCTTGGGGCCAGGTGACATGATGAAGCAGCCTGTGTCATTGCGTCAACCCCCCCCCCACACACACACACCTGTACTGTCCCGTCCGACCCAGCACATGCATGGCCCTAGTCCTGGAAAAAGCTGTATTTGGAGCCATACAGAGAAGTAGGTGGGTGGGAGGAATGATTTCATGTCCTTAGGTGTCACCCCCCCCCCTCATCATAGATGGTGGAAAACCACACTTTGTTGGGGGGGAATGTACCCCCACGTCCCCAGCTTAAGCCATGCCACTGTTGAAGACTCTCTCTGCCAGATGCCTAGCTTGGCCCTTAGATATGGAGATCCAGATTCAGTTCCCTACTGAGCCAGTAATCTCACTGATGGTCTTGGGACAGTTATTGCTGTCATTCCATCCTTGTATATGAGGGGTTTTGAGGTTAAAATCAGAACGTTGATCATATTGCCCTGTTGAAGAAAGGATAAGATTAAAAATGTAGTAAATAATAAAATTATAATACTGTATTAAAAATATAAACATAAAAATATACAATAATATGCAAGTTTGTTATTGCTAAGCTAAGAATTAAGAATGGAACTTTAAAGCAGAATGGTGTTACCAGATTTGCTGGTGACCAAGGTACAAACTGTAATCAGATATACAAGCCAATGAAAGGAAATTTTATGGTCAGAGTCCAAAGACTACAAAGGAGTGTCCATCATAAGTCAACACAAAATGAAAAGGAAAACTAAAAATAAGTAGTTTAGTATGCATGCATTTATTTTCACTGAATTAAATACATTTACAGCACAAGCCTATCCACATCTACCCAGAAGTAAGTGCCCTGGTATTCAATAAGACTTACTCTCAGGTATGTTTGTATAGGATTGCAGCCTTAGGGCCCAGTCCAGAGCCTAGCACACCAGCTTACTGCCGGTGTGCAGTTTTGCAAGTGTGCCATAAGGCATGTTTGTGAGCCTTACTGTTTGCCCAGCACCGGAACTAGCCCAGAGTGAACCCATACTGGGCCAGCTCAGGCACTGGGCCTGGACAGTTAAGTGGCAGAGAGGTGAGTGGTGGCGTGGGGGATATGTGGGGGGAGGCGTGCCGGGGTAGGGTGAGGTGGGGGAGGGCAGGGAGAGGATGGGGAGGAGGCATGGTAGGGAGGGAGTGTGGTGGGAGGGAGGTGGGACTGGCGGAGCTCAGCTCTATCTGATCCTGAGCCCTGTGTCGGGCCCACAGCCCGACACAGGACTCCTTGATTCTACGCTGGCTCAAGAGCCACCGCAGAATCGAGTAGCCACATTGTGGGGCTATTTCCCTTACCCGGGGGAAGAGGACAAATGTCTTTGAACACCAGATACAAATATGAACTGAGGCTGCAATCCAATGTATCCTTCCTTTGTAGTAAATCTTATTGAACAATATGAGACTTCTGAATAGACACATGTTGGGCTTGTGCTGTGGGGTTCTCAACTCCACTGTTACAATTGGTGCTACAAGAACAAGACAACCTATTCATAAAAGCAAAAGGTCGAAGCCCATATCAGCAAGTAGGATTCCTGAAAACTCCTCATTCCTCACCCCAAGTTGTGCAGAGCACTCCGGCATCCATGGCCCCAAAGTATCTTTCTATCCTCTCTGCAATATGGGAAAGCCATCTATTGGCTTAATAGCCCTATCTTACTTTGCAGGTTGTTGTAATATCTCCCAAACAGAAGAATTGTGATAAACAGGCGGTTACAGAAAGGGGCCCCATTAGCTGTAACTCCTCAAATGCAGATAAGAGCCCTCCATACACTAATGAGTCAATGGGTAGCCCTGCCACTTTTCTTAGTGAACACTAAACACTCTACTTCACTTATTGACATTGTTGGGCAAAGATTCATGACTCATTCTTCCTTGCAGGCTCAGAGCCAGGGCACGTGACACAGAACAAATAGTCACAGAAGGAGATGCAGTTCTAGTGCCATTCTCCAGCTTGGAATAGGTGAGTAGTGTCCAAACGACCACAGTGTTTTCCAAAGGGAGCATGTGTGAATTGAGCAGTGCAGTTTCGGTGTCATCACTTTTTTGTTGATTAGTGCTTTAAATTCATGACAAAGTGAAAAGCACTCTTTAACCGCAGCTGTTGCTGGTTATTTATCTGAGATTCTTAAAATAACGTTGTCAGAATTTAAATAATTCTGGTATCTTGTTTTTAAGTTGTTGGGTCGGTATGTAAGTTGTTGCGACAATTGTAAAGTATGTCTTAATTGTGTTGTGTTGATATGCCAATAAAGGTTTCAGACAGACAAGTGAAAAGCAGTTCACAAAACAAAAGCAGTTTGCATAGTGAAAGAAGGAAAGAAATCCTATGATCTAGTACTGTTGTGAAACCATCAAAAAGTGCCTTGTGACAGCTTGAAGGCCAGGAGTGCTGGCAGGAAGGTCGGATTGTTCCCATTGGTGCCAGTGGCTACACGGACACCTACTGGAGGAGATAGATCCAGTTCAGGAGGGGGTGGAATGGGGTGGGGGGAGGGCCACATCAGGGATGGGGTATGGGTGGTTTGGGCCCTGAAGGGGTGTGCTATGTTTACTCACTGTGACTGCTAGAGCTTCCCCAGGGGCAAGAGGACAAACATCCTCTTAGCCTGAGGAAACCTCCAGCAGCCAAAATTCCCCTGTGGGATGTAGTCTGCATTGGCACCACTGCATCTCTGTGCAGGTATGTGGTTAGGATTGGACTGCCCATCTGCTGCATCTGCTGCAGAAGGGCACTTCTGCTTTTGTCAGTTGCAACCCCTCATTTCTTCTGACTTGCTCTAGTTGCACCGTCCTCCCCATGCTACATCAAGCACTCTTAGGAGTAGTTTTTCTGGCTGTAGAGCGATGCAAAAAGCAGAAATGTCATGTTCCTCAAGTGAAAGTTCACTTGTGATTCATAAAATGCATATAACAGAGGTCTACAGGCTTGAGGACCATATCATACCGCTATATATTTTACACATTTTCGTGGGCTGAAAACTATATAGGGTGGAGGTGAGCGACACACAGCACACACTATGTCTGCCCAATCCATTGCAGAAACCCAGATTGTTATTATTTACACATGTGCAAAAATGATGCTATTACCACACCACAATCGTTTTGCGGTGTTGTTGAAAAGTCAATATGTGGAAAGCTGATTTGTTTTATCAGCAGCGGCGAAGTTAACATTGAATAATTTGTATTGGCAACCTTCAGTCTCGAAAGACTATGGTATCGCGCTCTGAAAGGTGGTTCTGACACAGCGTCTAGTGTGGCTGAAAAGGCCAATCCGGGAGTGACAATCCCTTCCACACCGGGAGCAAGTGCAGTCTGTCCCTGGTCTGTCTCCCTGGCTATGGGCCTTCCTTCTTTGCCTCTTTGCCTCAGACTGTTGGCAAAGTGTCTCTTCAAACTGGGAAAGGCCATGCTGCACAGCCTGCCTCCAAGCGGGCCGCTCAGAGGCCAGAGTTTCCCACTTGTTGAGGTCCATCCCTAAGGCCTTCAGATCCCTCTTGCAGATGTCCTTGTATCGCAGCTGTGGTCTACCTGTAGGGCGTTTTCCTTGCATGAGTTCTCCATAGAGGAGATCCTTTGGGATCCGGCTATCATCCATTCTCACAACATGACCAAGCCAACGCAGGCGTCTCTGTTTCAGCAGTGAATACATGCTAGGGATTCCAGCACGTTCCAGGACTGTGTTGTTTGGAACTTTGTCCTGCCAGGTGATGCCGAGGATGCGTCGGAGGCAGCGCATGTGGAAAGCGCTCAGTTTCCTCTCCTGTTGTGAGCGAAGAGTCCATGACTCGCTGCAGTACAGAAGTGTACTCAGGACGCAAGCTCTGTAGACCTGGATCTTGGTATGTTCCGTCAGCTTCTTGTTGGACCAGACTCTCTTTGTGAGTCTGGAAAACGAATTGAATAATTATGGAAAATGAATTGAATAATTATGCTTTGAGGATCTTAAAGCATATGGCCCAGGTGACTGAAAATGAGGGTCAACCTGATACCACTCTGGCCATACGGAAAGGAATGCAGTGGACGGAACACACATGTTAATTATCTGATCCCATGGTTGGGAAAAAATTTAAGTTACTGTGGGCCAGATTAAATCTTGTGGCGGGCTGGATGTGGGCCCCAGGCCATAGTTTGGATACCCCCTTACTGTAACATTGCATTCGTTCAGTAAACCCTGATTCACTGGAATCCCATGCGGAAAGAGAAAGTACTGTACAGGGGGAAAAAGTCACCAAAACAACAACAGAACAACAGACTGGCTGTGAATGGACATGTCAAAAAGAGATTGTTTTTAGAGGTAGGGGCTTGGTAGAGGTAGGGGTTTGGAAGCATTTTGGATCTTCCAAAAAGGACAACTTTTTCACCAAATCAAAATAGGTGAAGATTCAATGCTGTTCACAGTATGTTATGTGAATTCAACAACTTGGTTGCTTTCCTGTAGCATAGAACAAAACAGAGCAACTGCTATCATGATGAGCAAAGTATTTCAGGGCCTAATCTTTTCATACTGGTGCTGAAATTGTTAGGCAGGAACCATGCATTCTGGGGTTGTATCTACCAATATTTAGAACCAAGAAACATTGAAACTGGACTAAAACATGGAATTGTAACTGTTACATAATGCACATGATATTAATTTTTTTCTGTAACTTAGCCCATGAAAAGGTTTTTTTCCTCCTTGACCTTTATCTATTAGAAACATCATGTGATACATAAGTTTCAGGTGCTCACTAGAAAGCAGACCAGAGCACAAAAGATAGATGCCTCATCAAAGATAGAATCTCAAAACACATAGACGAGCAGGCCTTGCCGAGGGAGAATCAGCATGGCTTCTGTAAGGGTAAGTCTTGCCTCATGAACTTTATAGAATTCTTTGAAAAGGTCAGCAGGCATGTGGATGCGGGAGAACCCATAGACATTATATATCTGGACTTTCAGAAGGCGTTCGACACGGTCCCTCACCAAAGGCTACTAAAAAAACTCCACAGTCAGGGAATTAGAGGACAGGTCCTCTCATGAACTGAGAACTGGTTAAAGACCAGAAAACAGAGAGTGGGTGTCAATGGGCAATTTTCACAATGGAGAGAAGTGAAAAGCGGTGTGCTTTTCAACCTGTTCATATATGACCTGGAGACAGGGTTGAGCAGTGAGGTGGCAAAGTTTGCGGACGACACCAAACTTTTCCAAGTGGTGAAGACCATAAGTGATTGTGAGGAGCTCCAGAAGGATCTCTCCAGACTGGCAGAATGGGCAGCAAAATGGCAGATGCGCTTCTATGTCAGTAAGTGTAAGGTCATGCACATTGGGGCAAAAAATCAAAACTTTACATATAGGCTAATCGGTTCTGAGCTGTGTGTGACAGATCAGGAGAGAGATCTTGGGGTGGTGGTAAACAGGCCGATGAAAGTGTTGACTCAATGTGCGGTGGCAGTAAAGAAGGCCAATTCTATGCTTGGGCTCATTAGAAAAGGTATTGAGAACAAAACAGCTAATATTATAATGCCGTTGTACAAATCGATGATAAGGCCACACCTGGAGTATTGTGTCCAGTTCTGGTCGCTGCATCTCAAAAAAGACATAGTGGAAATGGGAAAGGTGCAATAGAGAGCAACTAAGATGATTACGGGGCTGGGGCACCTTCCTTATGAGGAAAGGTTACGGTGTTTGGGCCTCTTCAGCCTAGAAAAGAGGCGCCTGAGGGGGGACATGATTGAGACATACAAAATTATGCAGGGGATGGACAGAGTGGATAGAGAGATGCTCTTTACACTCTCACACAACACCAGAACCAGGGGACATCCACGAAAATTGAGTGTTGGGAGAGTTAGAACAGACAAAAGAAAATATTTCTTTACTCAGCGTGTGGTTGGTCTGTGGAACTCCTTGCCACAGGATGTGGTGATGGCGTCTGGCCTGGATGCCTTTAAAAGGGGATTGGACAAGTTTCTGGAGGAAAAATCCATTATGGGTTACAAGCCATGATGTGCATGTGCAACCTCCTGATTTTAGAAATGGGCTATGTCAGAATGCCAGATGCAAGGGAGGGCACCAGGATGAGGTCTCTTGTTATCAGGTGTGCTCCCTGCGGCATTTGGTGGGCCGCTGTGAGATACAGGAAGCTGGACTAGATGGGCCTATGGCCTGATCCAGTGGGGCTGTTCTTATGTTCTTAAAATATCAAAACATGAATTATAACATGTCTTCAGATTACAGTTCCAAACACAGATGGGATGGTGGAGATTCAACTGAAGTTATCTGGTAATGAGGGAATAAAAGGGCAAGAGATGTGATCTGGAAGTTGAGCTATCGCCTTGCCTGAAAAGCTAAGCAGGGTTGGTTGCTTGGACGGGAGACCAAGAGAGAGGCTGCTGGTGTGTCTCTGCAGAAGAGTGGAGTGTGGAAGAGTCAGCTGGCACCCTTACCACCCCGGATAACATCTTTTGAGAAACCGGTTGGAAGCTTAATTTGCAGCTACCTGTGAGTAGTGCACGGGCCGGCAGCCAGGGTGACAACTGCACTATGAAAGGAAACCTTGAGAAATGGATGTGCAATGAGGTTGTCTCCTGAAATAATACTTGTAAAAATCTCTTTGACAAATGGATTTACGCCTACTGCCTTGAGTCTACTGATAAAAACAGTGTATAAAAATTGTAATAAATAAAATAAATTTTTGTTCCTGCACAATATGGCAGTCCAGGATAGTTATGAAAAGAAAAAAGGTATGCATATGTACAAAGAAGCTGCTAAGGCCAGTTAAAACAATAAATCGTCTCCTTTCTTTTTCCCCTTCAGCAATAGCAGCAGTGAGACATGCTGACCAGGGGGAATAAAAAAAACTTTAGTCGCTTCTGGTACCTTGCTCAGGCCTGGCCCTCCCATTATGCACATGAGAGAGCCTATCTGAGGACCCAATCCTAGCCAACTTTCCAGCACCGGTGCAGCCGCAATGCAGCCCAGAGCTAAAGGAACAAATGTTCCCATACCTTGAGGAGGCTTCTGAGACTGCCTCCCCAACACAGGGCACAGTGCCTACCCCATTGGCACAGCAGCACTGGCACTGGAAAATTGGATAGGATTGGGCCCTTAGGCAGCAAAACTTGAGAGTGCCATTCAAGGCAGCAAATACTTCTTCAGTTTCTTATATTTTTACCACTATGGTGATCACCATTTGAAGTTTTAGCTTCCAGCATTCAAATATCCTGTGCCATCTCCACTCCTTGCTCATTGAGAAGGGGAGAAATGGCAGATTGGAAAATTGCACTATTCCTTGGTTATCTTTGGGTGACCTAACAGCCCACTCTTCTTCTCAACAACCAACCAACCAACTAACCATCTAATCCTACCTATTTCTGACCGCTTCATGTTAGCATGTTGGGTTAGCCTCTGGTGCAACCCAAATATGGGAAAGTCTCAGAATATCTTTTTGTAATCAGGTGATAACATTTTAGACCAGAGGTTCCCAAACTTTTCAACTGGCTGCTCCTTTGACTGACTAGGTTCCCCATTCAGCCTACCATCCTATGCATACAGGTTTTTCACAAGGATTCCATAACTCCTCTGGCTGCTTTCTGCAGCTCCCTGGGGAGTCACGGCTCACAGTTTGAAACCACTGCTTTAGACATTTGCCATGAACTGGAAAACTAAGGGGAAAGTAATTTTATTCTTGGCATGCTGATTTCATCTCTGCTTTAAAAAAAATGGTGGCTTAGCAAAATATTTCCTTTACTTTCAAAGGAAGATTAGGCTTCTTTGTATATAAGCGATGGGTCTAGGTAAGAGATAAAAGAGAGCCTCACAATATGCTCTTCCAGAGGAACCCTCCAATGTTAATGAGCAGATGAATTCGTCTTGGGAAACAATTTGCTGCTAAAAATAGTTGCCAGCAGAACTGTAACTAAAATCATTGCAGAAGCAGAGCTAGTCAGACCCTTGATTTCTAATGCTCAAGGAAATGAACCTGTAACAAATAGGGCTTAAGACATATATATATTTGCAAGCTTCCATGAGACATGGTTACATGATTCCCTGGAGAATTTTCTCCAAGGTCTCCAAAGCCAATCAGTAGCCAGTTTATAGTAAGAGGCTGAAAGGAAAAACACTGCACATGTTCTATTTATAGGATGCTTAAGCCAAACAGTGATGAGGGCAAATGTAAGATTTCCAGGTGAGGTGTCATTGTTGGCTGTTCTGATATTTACCATGAAGTATTCCTGAAAACAAACAGCAACAAAAAGCAGCAATTGTTGAGCACGTTTTTATTTTCATTGGAAGAGATGGCTTGCCTTTGCTTCCTGATTAATAAAGACTGTATTCCAGTCTAGGGAGCCTATTTTGAAAGGGTTTTTTTGTTTGTTTTTTTGTTTGTTTGATAGCTCATGCTAAATTAAATTAGCATGGAGGCAGGAGGTCTGGTCTAGAGGGTAGAGCCTCCATTTGCCTGAAGATTAACATCCACAAGGTCGCCAGTTCGAGGCCACCGGCACCGTGCGACCTTGAAGCAGCTGGCAAGCTGCAGCTGAGCTGTTCCATCTGCTCGGAGCGTGGGAGGATGGAGGCCAGAATGTTAAACCAGATCGGAGTGTAACAGCTTGAATGTGGTGGTTCTTGAAAGAGAGAACCTTCTTTCAATTTGTAAAAATCCCTGCGTGGATTTAATAAGCCTGCCTGTGTAAACCGCCTTGAATAAAGTCTTGAATAAAGACCAAGAAAGGCGGTATATAAATACTGTATATTATTATATATTATATTATTATTAAATATATATTAAACAATATATTGAAAACAATAGCATTTCTTGACTGCATTTTCTTAGACAAGGGGCTCTTTTCAGAATCCCATAGTCCAGTTTATTTCGCATTGTGATAGGACATGCAATCAACCGGGTATATGAGCTATTGGGAAAAGTCATAGGGTCAAACTGCACGTTACTACTACGTTACTACTGTGAGGTTTTTCCTCTTTTTTTTCCTTTCAAACAGCATGCATGGGGCAAACGGAGGGTTAGCTCTTAGGTCTGGCCTGTTTCCTATCCTGATTGGGCCTCCCACGTGCTATTTACTTTTTTTAAAAAGCTTCTATTGGCTTAAATTGTGCACTTCCGCAGTGTGCTATTTAAATGAAAAAACAAACACAAGGGATCATATTCATGTGTTTGTCATAATTTGGCCCAAACGTCTGTTTGGCAAGTCCTTTAAGAAGGCTTGTTGATATTATTATAGCATGTTATAAAGAGGTTAAATATTCACCATTACATTAAAAAAATATCCAGTATATAGTCTTTCTTGTGATGCATATGGCACCTGTGCTCTTCTCAGTTTTGGGTTCTGTTACAGCATTACAAAGGGCATTGCCTTGTACTAAGTGAGACCATTGGTTCACCTAGCTCAGTATTTTCTCCAGACTCCTCCATACAGAGGTCTTTCTCAGTCCTACCTGGCAATGCCGGGGATAGAAATGGGGACTTTCTGCATGCAAAGCATAAACCGTACCACTAAGGAGTGTCAGCACCAGGTTGCTGGAGAGAAAAGCCCTGTACTGGGACCCCACACTTTTCACTTGATTGGGTACTATCACGGAAATAGTCACTGAAGGCTCAGAGCCAGTGTTCCTTCTAAGAAGATGCATGGCCAAGCAGCTGTGGACCTCCCAGCCAGGTTTTATGGCACTTTTGTGACTGTGTGCACCAGCAGAATATGTGTTCCACCAGTGCAGAAGAAGGTTTAGTTTTGGGTCACAAAACTCCTTCACAGAACCAGTAAGTGCATTCCCTTAGAGCAGGGACAAGGGGTTGGGTGGGGAAAAAGCTGGATGTATCTTCTTTTTTTAAATGAATGACAGGCATGACCGCTGCCTGAACGGCCCCTCCTGACCGAGGAGTTAAGTCAGATAGAGGTTAAAAGAGAAGATGTTTCAGACCTCATTGATAAATTAAAGATCAATAAGTCACCGGGCCCTGATGGCATCCACCCAAGGGTTATTAAGGAATTGAAGAATGAAGTTGCAGATCTCTTGACTAAGGTATGCAACTTGTCCCTCAAAACGGCCATGGTGCCAGAAGATTGGAGGATAGCAAATGTCACGCCTATTTTTAAAAAGGGAAAGAGGGGGGACCCGGGAAACTATAGGCCGGTCAGCCTAACATCCATACCGGGTAAGATGGTGGAATGCCTCATCAAAGATAGGATCTCAAAACACATAGACAAACAGGCCTTGCTGAGGGAGAGTCAGCATGGCTTCTGTAAGGGTAAGTCTTGCCTCACCAACCTTATAGAATTCTTTGAAAAGGTCAACAGGCATGTGGATGCGGGAGAACCCGTGGACATTATATATCTGGACTTTCAGAAGGCGTTTGACACGGTCCTTCACCAAAGGCTACTGAAAAAACTCCACAGTCAGGGAATTAGAGGACAGGTCCTCTCGTGGATTGAGAACTGGTTGGAGGCCAGGAAGCAGAGAGTGGGTGTCAATGGGCAATTTTCACAATGGAGAGAGGTGAAAAGTGGTGTGCCCCAAGGATCTGTCCTGGGACCAGTGCTTTTCAACCTCTTCATAAATGACCTGGAGACAGGGTTGAGCAGTGAAGTGGCTAAGTTTGCAGACGACACCAAACTCTTCCGAGTGGTGAAGACCAGAAGTGATTGTGAGGAGCTCCAGAAGGATCTCTCCAGACTGGCAGAATGGGCAGCAAAATGGCAGATGCGCTTCAATGTCAGTAAGTGTAAAATCATGCACATTGGGGCAAAAAATCAAAACTTTAGATATAGGCTGATGGGTTCTGAGCTGTCTGTGACAGATCAGGAGAGAGATCTTGGGGTGGTGGTGGACAGGTCGATGAAAGTGTCGACCCAATGTGCGGCGGCAGTGAAGAAGGCCAATTCTATGCTTGGGATCATTAGGAAGGGTATTGAGACAAAAACGGCTAGTATTATAATGCCGTTGTACAAATCTATGGTAAGGCCATACCTGGAGTACTGTGTCCAGTTCTGGTCGCCGCATCTCAAAAAAGACATACTGGAAATGGAAAAGGTGCAAAAGAGAGCGACTAAGATGATTACGGGGCTGGGGCACCTTCCTTATGAGGAAAGGCTACGGCGTTTGGGCCTCTTCAGCCTAGAAAAGAGACGCTTGAGGGGGGACATGATTGAGACATACAAAATTATGCAGGGAATGGACAGAGTGGATAGGGAGATGCTCTTTACACTCTCACATAATACCAGAACCAGGGGACATCCACGAAAATTGAGTGTTGGGCGGGTTAGGACAGACAAAAGAAAATATTTCTTTACTCAGCGTGTGGTTGGTCTGTGGAACTCCTTGCCACAGGATGTGGTGCTGGCGTCTAGCCTAGACGCCTTTAAAAGGGGATTGGACAAGTTTCTGGAGGAAAAATCCATTATGGGGTACAAGCCATGATGTGTATGCGCAACCTCCTGATTTTAGAAATGGGTTATGTCAGAATGCCAGATGTAGGGGAGGGCACCAGGATGAGGTCTCTTGTTATCTGGTGTGCTCCCTGGGGCATTTGGTGGGCCGCTGTGAGATACAGGAAGCTGGACTAGATGGGCCTATGGCCTGATCCAGTGGGGCTGTGCTTATGTTCTTATGTTCGTATGTTCATGGGTTTGGTGAGGGAATTAACAGGGTCCAGAAGAGGTCAGCAGCAAGAGCCCTATGTAAATGGTTGGAAAGGGAGTAGGAACTGTCTCTGTAGTGATTATGAAAGAAATATGGATGGCTTATTTTGTGACCAGAGAATTGGTAAAGATAATATGTACAACACTTTGTGTTCTGAATGAAAGAGGTTCTACTTCCTTCACTTTTTCTTCTAGGCGAGGCTGTTCGATAAAGTTCTACTTTGTCTGGGTATATGGTGTATCTAATTCTATATTTAGATTGCCTCAGTGCACATTCCTGAGCACACTGCAGAGCCTCAGTACATGCGCTGCCCACTGTTGTGGCCCTGGTGACAATTTTCTTTCTCATGTCCATCTATAGAAGACCTTAACTCCCACCATTAAGGTCCATGGTGGACCTTAAGGGATGGTCCTTTAAGAATAGACTGGGAAGGGACGCCACATTCCACACATGCATGAAATTGAGTTAAAGAACAATGTGTTAGGGTATCAACTCAGAGAACACATGGATCCAGCATGTTCCGTTCTAATGTGCACCTCTTGCCCTTTGAGATATGTACCTCAGGCAGTCATCTGAGCAAGTACCTTCATATAGAAATCAACTGAAATACAGCCCTTGCCATGATACTCATCCTTGGCTCCAAATAATTGCTAAACAAAATATTTGTTTTATAAAATGTTAGGGTTTGTTTTCTGTTAAAACCAAAACCATCAGTGGTTTGGGACGAGAGGACCCAAAGGACCGTCTTTTCCTATACATGCTCTCCTGAATGCTCATCTCATCATTGGAAGCCTATTTTGGCTGCCCAGTTTATCAGAAGTGTGATGGGCCCCCACAGGGAGCTGGGCCTTTGGGGAAGCAGCGCTAGCATTGTGCAACACTCTCTCCTTGGAAGCTAGGCAGGATCCCGCCTTGCAAGTCTTTCAACAGCTGGTTAAGCCCTGGCGGTTCAGGAAAGCTTTGCTCTTTTGTTCTCTGGGTTGGTAAATGCTCTGTTGCTGCTGCTGTTTAGGTATTGCTGCTGTGGATTATGTAGATTTTATAATTTGTTGGAATTTCTGGTGGTGATGGTTTATACACTATCTTGGGCCCTTTGCGTATAGAAGAGCCTTTTAAAAGGAATAAAAATTGCATTGCCTCAAGGATAGAACAATAAGGGTGATATTCTGAGAACTCCTTGCCTTTGGGTTCCTGTGAAGCCAAAAGTGGTCTGGTACGGACCACTGATTTATTATGGGAGAGAGTCTTTGTCCTCCTGTCCAATAGCTCCTCCCCTTTTTTGGCCTAAAAGCTCCATCTTCCATATGAAAGCGTGAATGCACAGTCCCCGAAAGAGTCAGAAAGACTACACTTGCCTCTGCATAGGTGTCTTCTCTAACAGCTGATTTGATCGACTAGTGCGTGCACAGCAATGTATTCTGAGACCGTGGAAGCACTTTGCATCATAGCTGCTGGTGAATGTACAAGACCTGGGGACTATTTATTTTCTTTGCAAAGCCAACCGTGAGCTTCTCTGGGAGGACCCTTGTCTTTGGCAGTTTGAATTTAATGAATGGCAGCTGTTTGAGAGCGTTTGTGGGCTGCTGGAATGTTAGAATATGGCCAACAGAAATGGAAGCAGACTTGTTAATGTCTAAAGCACCAGAGAGAGACTGTTTACTGCTGTTTCTACTTCTATTTAATGTGTTCAGGGTTCTGCAGGATGACCCAGAGAGCTAACCATGTTGTGGTATGTCTGCCGAGCACTGAACTGGAATATTGTTAGTGTCATGTAGTGCATGTACCATGTTCTTCAGGGCTGGTCTGCTCTCTGGCCATCTGTGCAGCTGATGGGGATTTCTACAGTTCTAATGCAAGGCACATAGGAAACCAGGACTGGCCCAAGACCCCCTTGATGCCTGCAGTGGCATTCCAATATGCTGTCCCCCTTACCAGATGATGTACTAGCTTCTGCTCCTCCCCTTCTCCAAAGTTTTCATTCAGCTCACTACTCCACATTTTAACTTCCTCTCTGTCCCTCTTTTCCTTTTCCAATTCAGTGGAGTGGAATGCAAAGGAAGACCAGTGGTGGCACGAAGTTAGATAGGGAAGAGCACCCCCCGCATTTTCTGTTTGATATGACAGCTTTAGTTGATCTCATGAATAGGAAGGCCCCGTCTATATGACTGCAGGTCTATTTTAGCTCAGTGCTGTCTACGTAGACTGCCAGCAACCCTCCAAGCCTCCAGATGGGGATCTTCCTCAGCCTATCTGTCCGTACCGTAAAAGAACAGTCAGCGGCGGACCTTCCCAGCCCTGTACCCTGGGGCATAGCTCTATGATGGTGCCCTCTGCAGGCTGTTGCTGTCCTCCTAAGCAGAAATCCACCCCCCCCCCACTCACCTAAGGCTCATGCAACCCAAGGCTGTGTCGGAAACCGGAAGTACAGTTTCCGACCCCATCAGGAGCCTCAGAGAGGCTTCCATGGGGTCCTACAGCCTCGCACCTGGGGCATTTGCCCCATAGAACCCAATGGGAGGTCTGCAACTGAGAACAGAGCTTTAACTGCCAGTTTCCTAGGGGGCTGAAGAAGCAAGTGGAGGTATCGGCAAGAAGGGTAAGGGGCTCCTGGATTGTTTTCTATTTTTGCAATTGTTATTGCAAACTGTCTTGGGGATTATCTTAATCAAAAACGAGTATAAATCTAAAAATAAACTCTACCTGGAGATTCAAGAGAACTTTCTATATGCTAAGCAAGTGCTGTACCACTAAGCTGTGGTCCTATATCTGGAACGTAATCTCTCTCTCTCATCTACTAACTGGGTGAATGTGGGTGCATAGAGCAGCCATTCCCAACCTTTATTTATTTATTTGCTTGCTTGCTACCACCCCTAGGAGCTCTTCTCAGGTTCCAGGGCTCCCTGTCAAAGAAGGATACAACACAAACAGATAAACACAAATTGAGTACTGAACACCAAGAAAACTTGAACATGAGGATGTACTGGGCTCCCCAGGGTGCCATGTGGCTACTATTGAGAATGGCTGATATACAGAGGATATTTATTCCCTATTTAGACAGACTGGTACAAGGCTCTCCAAGCCTTCAACTTCTCTTTCATTCAGTCTTCTATCCCTCTGCATTTTGCCTGGCAAAACACTTTCTACGTTGACTCACAGGAATTTGTCAGAGTGGAATCTTTTAGCGTTAACCCTTGTGGCCTCCAAACTTTTCTTGTCCCTGCCGTAATGTATGCATTATGTGTGCTTTCAGAACATAATACCACAACAAGATGTCTGGCCAATGGCCATGGGGTGCCTTCGTAGAAACCTAAATAGTCATTTTCATTATGTTGATTATGAGATATTCCTTTGCACAGTGCTGCTGAAATGAACATAATTCTCCATGACCTTAATTATGTTTGTGAGTGTAGCTATTTGTAGTCTTGGTTTCCTAACATGTGCCAAAATATAAATAGTCTCTATGTTGAGTTTCAGTGAGTGTGTATATATGCAGTATAGAGACTGTTTATTCCATTTAAGCGATGGATCTACTGCAGTATAAGCCTTGCTGCTTGTCATATATATTTTGGGTTGTGTAAACATCACTAATCCCATCTATGTTATCTTAATATGAATCGCTTGATGAATACAAGGTCAGAAATCCCCAGGAGCTGAATGGGGAAGTGAACATGCATTTTAGAACTGCAAATTATGTTGCAATGGGTTTCCCTCTTCCCTTTGCGCTTTAACGCTAATGCGAGTGTATTATTGTTACTGCAACATTCACACACACAAAAATGCTCATTAAACCCCCAAAGTAACTGTTTTCTCAGACTTGTTTTGTACAGGAACAGCCTGTGTGTTTGAACCTATCTACAGCTGCTGCTGTGCACAGACTATTGCTACTCTTGTTGACTGGGTGAAATTCTCAAATGAAACTAATAAACATTTGGTTCCCTTTTGGAATCTCTCAATATGTAGGATCTGGATGAATGTTTGTATGTGTGTCTGAAAGTGTGAGCGAGTAACGAGAGGCAGGAAGGGGACGGGTGGAACTCACAAAGTTGTGTCCAGTTCTGGTCGCCGCATCTCAAAAAAGACATAGTGGAAATGAAAAAGGTGCAAAAGAGAGCGACTAAGATGATTACGGGGCCGGGGCACCTTCCTTATGAGGAAAGGCTACGGCGTTTGGGCCTTTTCAGCCTAGAAAAGAGACGCTTGAGGGGGGACATGATTGAGACATACAAAATTATGCAGGGAATGGACAGAGTGGATAGGGAGATGCTCTTTACACTCTCACATAATACCAGAACCAGGGGACATCCACGAAAATTGAGTGTTGGGCGGGTTAGGACAGACAAAAGAAAATATTTCTTTACTCAGCGTGTGGTCGGTCTGTGGAACTCCTTGCCACAGGATGTGGCGCTGGCGTCTAGCCTAGACGCCTTTAAAAGGGGATTGGACAAGTTTCTGGAGGAAAAATCCATTATGGGGTACAAGCCATGATGTGTATGCGCAACCTCCTGATTTTAGAAATGGGTTATGTCAGAATGCCAGATGCAGGGGAGGGCACCAGGATGAGGTCTCTTGTTATCTGATGTGCTCCCTGGGGCATTTGGTGGGCCGCTGTGAGATACAGGAAGCTGAACTAGATGGGCCTATGGCCTGATCCAGTGGGGCTGTTCTTATGTTCTTATGTTCTTAAGTTAGAAACAAAGCTGATTTCTTTGCAGTGTTGCATATAGGCTGTTCTTCCCCGCCCCAAATAGTTATGAAAATAGGCTCTCTGAGTTGCATCATATTTGTTTATTGCGAAAAGGAGAACACAAAAAGATCTCTTGTGAAATTGAGATATTTTTATGTGGGACTTTTGGGTCAGATAATACAGCAGGTGCTAGGTATATATGCATCCCGGTTCAGCTTAGGGCTTCCATGCACGTATGCCTAGCTGCAGTGGACCTTTAGAGAAGGGGCCAGCACTCGGAAGGAGCACTTGCGGTGGCATAGCTGGAGGGGGGCGGAGCACGCAGGCTGGCAGGGAGCCTCAGCAAGATGGGCAAGCGGCCCCTCTTTGGAACCATTCCTGTCGGGGGGAGCAAAATGGAGCCATATGGCTCCATTTCGCTCCCCCCGCCGGGAATGGCTCAGAAGGGAGGGGCCGCTTGCCCGCCTTGCCGAGGCTCCCTGCCAGCCTGAGTGCTCTGCCCCCTCCAGCTACGCCACTGAGCACATGTGCTTTGTGTGCACAAAGTTCATGGTTCAGTCCCTTGTATCACTCTGCATAGGGCTTGGAAATACTCCTGTCTAAAACCCAACAGAACTACTGTTGGTTAGGGTAGGCAAAACTGAGCTAGATAAAGCATTGGTCAAATTCATCCAATCTAAGAAAAACTTAATCACTTGATTCTTTGACTGTGTAAGCTGTTCTGCTGCTGGGCAGCCAGTTATAGACAGACTGAACATCTACAACTGCCTCCAGTGGCATAGCTAGAGGGGATGTCAAGCACTAAGTTTTACAGAGAGACTCACCGCGGTATGCAAGGGACCCCTGCTCCTTCCCTTCAGAGCCATTCCAGTGTACGCCTCTGTTTTGTCCCCACCGACTGGAATGACTCAGAAGGTGCTATTGCATTCTGCAGAGATGCTCCCTGCAAAACTTAGTGTTTTGCACCCCCTTTGGCTACAACACTGGCTGCCTCAAACCAAGCGTCTTGCGGAAGATACAAGCCTGAGAGACTGAATGCCCAGTGCCATCAACACACAACTAGTAATCCATAGGAAATCTAGCATACCCAATTATTAGTCTTACCTATACACTATGTATATTATATTGAGTCCCTTGTGATTCCCCCCTTTCCATTAGAACCTGTTTCTGCCATACATTGCATATACGCAACAGGGATGAAATGTGTACACCTGTGGGTTGGGCAATAATGGGTTAAAGAAACAATGTTCTTTTAGCTTTGTGTAAATCAGGTGAAAGGATTAGAGAAGTGTAAAGGAGAACCTCCAGTTTGGAAGCAAGTATGATCTAATCCAGTGTTCCTCAACCAGTGGTAGGCATACAACCAGTGGTAGGTGTATGACCAGTGGAACCTGAGCAACCAGACAAGTTTTACCTGCTGAAATTCCCTCTTCTACACGTTAAAGGTCCAGGATCCCTAAAGTTGAAAGGTTGGTCACTCCTGCTCTAAGTAAAGGTGGTCTTTTCAAGAAGAACATTGTCCTGTTATATCTTTCCCCCTCTCTTAAATTTGACCTGTGTATGAAAGAGGAAGAAGAGTCTGCGCTGTAAAGGAACATTACAGATGATTGATGAAAGTACGCGATGGAAAACAAATTCTGCAACCAACAGTCTTGGGGTGCTAAAGGTAGGAGGGAGCTACTGAAAGAGACTTTGATCAGACTCTATAAAATGAAAAAAGCCCTTTTAAGGTAGACAGTGTAAACAATTACAAATGTATGTAGATAATATCGCTTTATAAGAGTTTATATATTAAATTTTGGCACAGGAAAATATTCCAATGGCACATCTCTACTCTATGGAGGCTCGTTTAGGCCCTGGGACACGAGCAAAGCAGTAGAAATAGTGCAGTCGCTACGTGAGTGTACACAAATGGGAAACTCTGTGTGGTCTGATGGATTGCTGTAAAAAAAAAGAAGGAAAAGGGGAAAAAAACCTTCTGTGAAATAACATGAGTGTCTCATTCAGCTTTTGTTTTGTTCCATTTAGCTGTTCTCAGCTCTATAATTGTTCTTTCGATTTGTAAATATTATGTCCAATCCCCAGCAAAGTTTAGATGAGGCCTGTGAAATGTAAACTTGCGTGTCTGTGCCAAAGAGTGTGGGTGAGCGTAGCTGTCTCTCATGAGATTTCCAGCCCCCCCCCCCCAAAAAAAGCTTACTGAGATTTGTATGATCCTTCTAATTCAGTCATATTCACTCAGCTTGATCTTCATTTCAAGACAGCCATAGGCTGAAGTGCTAGACACTGTTACCTGGAAGCAACTCCTCTTGAAGTGAATGGCACTTAAGAGGTGAGGCAGAGGATGAAACTGCTCTGGTGTGAGCTTCTTTGCCCTGGGATAGCTTGGTAATCTTTTTCATCCTGCCAAGTGATACGATTTCCACTAATTTGTTGAATTCACTGGCACAGGATGTGCTATTAGCCACTAACTTAGATTGCTTTAAAAGGATAGTAGACAGGTTCATTGTCTAATTGTGATTGTTAATCAAAACCTCCATGTTCAGCTGGAATATTCTCAGGGGCATCCTGAGCCTTCCTGATGCCTAAGATGGCATGCCAAAAGCTTCCCCCCTTACAGATGCGCTCCTCCCACTTTCCGCTGTTCTAGTTCAGCCGTCTCCTTCCCTCCATATTTCTTCTCTTTCTCTTTCTTTTCAAATCCAGGGAGTGGGAGGAGGCAGGAGGAGCAAACCAAGTAGGCACATAGAGATGGGCACTGTTACATATGCAAGTTATACAGAATCGAAATCCTGTATAACGGATTGGCCCAGACTTATGGCTGGCCAATTGGGTGATGGATCGAAATCCTACCGTCCAATTGGCCCTCTAGCTTGCCAATCAGGTGGTCTGAGACTGTTTCAACAGCACCAATCGTGGGGAATCTGGCCGGAGCTAAGGGGTATAAAGCCAGGGGTATTTGCCTTGTGTGTTCATTGCCAAGTTCTGCCCTGAAGATGGAATAAATATGTTGAGCTGTTATCTCTTGGCCTTCATTTATTTGCAGGGACCCACTATTTAACAGGCGCCACCCCCATCAATCTGCCACCTGAGGCAACTGCTTCAATTGACCTCATAGATGGCTCTGAATATTAAACTGAACACCCAAATGCAATAACAGAAGTTTCATTCTTGGAACGCCATTCATTTTGGAGGCTCCCATCATTTTCATTTGAGGTTCAGTTGGGCCTGTTTCTGTTTATCTTGGGACCTATTCAGAGTGTTTCCATTTGTTTCCCATTTCAGGCTTTTTTTCCCTATATTCCCCCCCCCCCCCACTATTTTCCTCAGTGGTGGACCTGGGGTGAGGGCAAAAGCCCCTGGCGCTATGTTTGCCATGCCCCGCCACCTCTGCTTCCACCACCATGCTGCATTGCTTGCCCATCGGAGCTGTTCCGTGGGCAGGTGAAGCCCTGTGTGGCACTTGGGAGCTCACGCAAAGCTTTCTGAGGCTACTTGCACCATCTTAAGCGATACTTCTGATTTGTCTGGTTCCGTTAAAACCGCACAAGAAGCCTCAGAAGGTTTTCAAATTGTGGTGAGCATCACATGAAGCTCCATGAGCTTTGGTAAGTATCGGGGGGGGGGGCAGCGTGATGCAGTGGGGGGGGTGGCATAGTGCATATCTGTGCCCCGGGGTGCAAGCGGGGCAGGTCCATTCCTGCTTTTCCTTCTTTTACCGGAAACATGTGGCTGGATGCAGTTGGATACAGAATGTTGTCCTAACGAGACCCATTGATCCAGCAAAGGAACCTGACATACTGTATGATTCAGGGCTAGCATCAGAATTGACACTGTTGGGAAACTGCCAAGGGTCCAGGAAAACCCCAACGTTTCCTGGGCCCACAGCCCATGATGTTGTGGTGGTGGTGGTTGGGCTAATCTCTCTTAGAATCCACCAAAATCGAAGGGGTCCCATGAAAGGTAGTTTGTGGAGGGCCTCAGGAGCTGACCTTGGTATGATTGTCACATGTGATGGGGGAGGTGGCTTGTACTTACTGGTAAGTGCTATCCATGTGGGAAATGATGTCTGGAGCAGCTCTCCCTTGAGAGCTCATTCATATGATTTTGTGAGTGTATAGCAGCTGCCACAAGTCTCTGTGTTGTGTTTTAAATTCCAATGGTGTGAACTTGCTACAGCCTGACATGGTTGTGGGATTGTTGCCTGCCATCCATGTTGCTGAGCATGGATTTGTCCTTGGCACATCCATTTGTCCACATCCCTTTTGTCCTTTGTCCACATCCCTTTTCAAGTGGATGTGACTGCACAGTTTATCTGGACTCAGCTGAGCGTGTGGCCTACCAAAAATCACTTGCCAACATAGTCCAAGGCACTGTGGGTGTAGCCAGTACAGGATGACTAGAACCAGCAGGCTGCCACAGGCTCAGTCAGTGATGTGAGTGAGCCCTGACTTGTTACTTTTGAAGAGTCCCCCTGGGTTTAAAAAGAAAATACGAGACTAGAGCTATTTGCGGCTGCATCCGTAGTAGCTGGCTCTTGGGATCAGCTAATGGTGCCTATTTGGGGGGCTTCTTGGCTAGAGAAAGAAAGGTTAACACTCTGTTCCTCCACAGTTCCTTCCTCCATCTTTATATTGATCCGGGGTGGGTGCGCTCCTCATGGTAACTGGGCAAGAGTCTTACGACACTGTGTGCATTCACGTGTGATTTATTTCGTATTTGCTGTTCATCAAGCCAAGAAATAAATAAGCCAGGCTTTCCTCACTTCTCTTTAGAATATTAAAAAATATGTTTAATTAATAAAGCCTTCTCTTTGGGACACAGCGTCTAATTTTGTTTAATCTGTTTCACTGGCAATTTACTTATTTTTCAGTTGACGACACTTTCTAATTAACTGCCTTCCTCGTTTCTGAGAGGAGAAAAAAAAATCAATGAAGATGAAGCCAAGCAGTAGCTGGAGGATATTTGCGAGGACAGGGTGTTTTAAATCTATATTGTTCGTCTTTGGGCTTATAAAAGTCTATCCACGCAGACGTTCTCTTTGGGCACTTTCACCATGGAATTGATCCATGAAAGCTAGCCCACCCCCACCCCACACTGTGCCTGAGGTGATGGGGTGGTGGTGGTTGCTGCTGTCTTTTTTGTTTTAGCACACGTATTAGTATGTGCTGTGCTCCATCATCTTCCTCCCTCTCCCATGCCCCCTCCTCTATTCCTTCTCCTGTGATGGTCCAGATGCCACTTAATTTTCAGTCCCACTGTCTTCCCTGTCAAAAATGCTGGGGCTGCTCTGCTTTCTTCTGAAAAGGAAACAGTGGGATGAAGATTACAGGTATGCTGGCAACCTGGATGGCAACAGTGGTCCCTTCCGTTTCTTCCTCTTCCAGCCACTCCAATCTTTGGCCCTATTGTCTCCTATGCTCTGAAGGAGGCCTTCTCAGGACCCCGATAGGGGTGTAATGACCATCTCTCCTGAGATCATTAGAATCTTGGGGGGGTATTTTTCGTCTGATTAGTGAGGGGAAGGGGTTAACTCTCCTTTCTTATGTGGTGCTGTTCACAGCTGTGATGGAGCCCCAGAGTTGCTATTTACAATGAGGATATGTTATGTGAGAGGTTACTTAGCTGGTCCTTGAACTGTGGATTGTGGTACCACTAGGGGGACGTTGTGGGGAAGAAGGGGGAAAGGCTGGAAGTCTGATATCCTTCCTAGATGCTGGCTGGCACAGCGGTTCTTGGGGAGCAGATGGAATGGAGGTGATTGACAGAGCACTAGTGGGTTACTGAACATTCCACAAATGATAGCAACCGCAGCAAGAATTGGACTAGATGACCTCCAAGATCCCCTCCAACTCTGACATTCCATGATTCTATGGTTTGCTATGCTTTTGTTAGGTAGTGTTGATACCTGCTTCAGTTTTGGATACCCTTTCACTCCTATTCTTGTGCTAGTTTTTCAATTAGTTGTCATTCAGTAACTCTGATACAAACTGGGACTTTTTTTTCCTCTTCCAGAGCAAATGGAAGCTGTTCCTTGAGACAATCACTATTTCAAAGACCCGATCCACTCCTTCTTTTTTGTGGCCTTGTATTTTTTTTTTTTTTTAAATTGACCCTATCTTCTTGCTATCTAACAAACAAATGCCTGCCCTTGAGTCATTTCCTTTTGGGCAATTTGCCAGGAATAACACACCAAGCCTCAGCTCTCTGTGTAAGAAGTTTCACTTTACTGAGCAGAGTTCAAGTGTGCTCCATTACCCTAAACTAAGTGATAAAAAGGTCTTTGATGATAGCTTTGTGAGTGACTTATAGAGGCCAGTGCTTCCTGTAGGGCGAAAGAAAGAGACAGACTCATTAAAGGAAACAGTTGGCTTGTCAGGTTACTTTCTATTTCCCCAGTTCAAAGTTAAGCAGTGAGGTTTTGATGACTTGGTGACAGCATTGCACAAAGAAAATAACAGGCTGGATCTGGATTCCAGCAGAATTAATATGAGGTTTACTGCATTTAAGACGTACGACCTGTCCCAGAGTCTATCTTCACAACACATTGCTGGCCCTCTCCTAAATGTCACCCTCTCATAGTTACTGGAACTGCTCCTGTTAACATAATATGAAAGATTTTCTTTCTCCATTGAAACTGCTGGTTTATTCACTGTATATGATAACATTAACTACATAAAACAAACCATAAATTCCCTAAATTCAGGTTTTTGTTATTGTTGTACTCTCTGTGTATTGATTTGCATGAGACATTGACAAGGACTATTTGTACTCTTGTTAATTCTACTTTCCCTAAGCCTTTGACGTATTTGACTATTGATGATGTAACAGTAGGCCCTTCTGGGTGCATGCATGATTGGACTTGACTGGTTCTTCTTGTTCTCAGAAGGAAGATCCCAGAAGGTGTAAATGCTGTGATCTAAGACGTTCCTTGAAGGATTAATCTTGGCTCAATTTTGTTCATAGGGTACATGAGGCCCCTATGTATGTTAGTGTGGAACCCATGGGAGGCACTGCTATCAATATTCTGACAGCAACCAGCTCTCCCACTGATGCCAAGGAGGGCCCACAAGGGCTGGTCCAAGACTTCCTAACACCAAATGTTGCAAGAAAAAAAAGGGACCTCCAAACAAGTGCAGAAAACATGTTAAGGTGGAGAAGAAGTTGGATAGAGCAGGGGTCTCAAACATGAAGTCCGTGGACCGGATATGGCCTGTGGAAGCTCTTTATCCCGCCCATGTAATGATTGGACTGTCCCAGGGCTGCCCTTTCAGAAGTGCGTCTTTTGCCAAGACGACATTTTGCAGGGCACCTCTCAGCTGCTGAGCTGCAAAGCAATACCTTGGCAGAAGCTGTGCTACCCACATGACACTTGGGCTCTCCCATAACTTGAAAATATGATCAGTGCTTGCACATTTTCTCTACTGTCATTTCTTGCTAGTTAGTTCCTATGTGAGAAAAAACTGTTTAGTGGCTGGCCATTAATAATGATGACATCTGCTTAATGATGCACTTTCTGCTTAATGACATCACTTCCAGCCCTCATCAGGCACCATGAACGCTACTTAGCCTGCTGTATGAAATGAGTTTGATACCCCTGGACTAGAGCATCTCCAGGCCATCATTCTGGTCATCTTCTCTCTTCCTCATCCATTCAGTTTCCCTTTTTGAAGTCAGGGAGGAAAAGAAGCCACAGGCAAAACACTCCCCATCAATTTGCTGACTGTGGGCTATTTGGGGGCCCACAATTTTTTGCATCGTTCCCGTACACAAAACAGAATGTAATATAGAGATGTTTAATTCCCCTTCTTATCAAAAGAATTATAAATCAGAATGCAAATTTGAAGACACATCCTTTAAAATGTCTGGGCTCCTCTCATCTTAAAATGCGACATAGAGAGGCAGGAGCCTTTGGACTGGATGTTGAGCTGTTAACTACATATTGATGGAATCAACAGCAGCAAGAGTTCCTTTGAGGGTGAAAGAGAGAGCTTGTCCACACTACAAACTAAAACTAATTTAACAGTAATTCCATTTTTTCCAGGGAAACCCTGGGGGTTGTGGATGAGGTTAGAGATCAGATCACCAACAAAGGCTTCTTAGAATTACAATTTACTTAGAAAATTTTTCCACCAAATTATAATCCCAGAGTTCTTTGAGGAAAGCCATGACAAACTGATACAAAATTAGAATATGTTTCCATAGATCCTGAGGAAAGAAAACTATGATTTTTATTCATGTTTCCAGAGCTTCATGTTCTTCTTCTTTATATAGGCCCCAACCACAATTCCTATTTTCAGTCCAATATTTTCTACCAGATTGAAAAGACATATGAGGTGCTATCATAAACAAATTGATGGCATCACTGGGTGATCACAGGGTGATTGACCACACCTTTGCTATAAGGTCAATTTGATGTCTGAAAATTGACACCATAACTCGGCAAGGATTCCCTGGCTGTGCAACAGCAGGCCAATTGAGCACAGCAAATGAAATATTTCCATAGCTGCTCTGATCCTTCTTTGATCTGAAGCAAAATTTTCTTTTGCAGCAACTTCAAAATGCAAAGTTATCTGGAAAGTCGCGTTGCATTTTACTGGTATCTCACAAACACAAAGTCAAGGTTAAGCTGCTTTATGGTTTGTAAACATCCCTCCATGAGAGCCACATAGGCAATTCTATTGCCCCAAAGAACCATTTCAGCCATATAAAAGATCTTAGCTCTTAACTGTCAAATACCATATGCAGTTTGTTAGAGGTTCTCCCTCAGTGTTTGCAAGAGGGTTTTTAAAGGCCGTATACAATGTCAAATTCAGGAACCCACCTACAGGCTAGAGAATAGAATCAGCTCCCTTTTAAGTGTGTAAGACCATATAAGGGCAGAGAAGGCTGCTGAACATGTCTGCAATAACTAGTTAAGAGAAAATCTTGGATCTCATGCAAGCTTTACTGCCACTAAAAATTCTGTGAAAATACAGGATGACTCTACAACTGAGCAGATATTCCACCTGAAATGCTCTTTTTTTCAGCTTTCATTGTTCACTAATGCATTTTTCCCCAAGAGAAACAGGGCAGGTATTCACAGCACAGTTGTGCTACGAGGTGTTATATACTGTACGCATTTTTCTATGACGAGATTTCACTCTGCAGGAAATATGCACCAAATGAAACGGCCCTAAAGCTAAATTTGGAAATTAAAGACATAAAACCCCAAATTGTCAAATTCTATCTATCTATCTATCTATCTATCTATCTATCTATCTATCTATCTATCTATCTATCTATCTATCTATCTATCTATCTATCTATCTGCATAATTGCAATGAATATGGTTATGGTTTTTTTTTTCTTAGAACTATATTTCTGGATTATATTTCCCTAGTCCACATGGATCAAACTCAGAAAGATGGGATCTTTCTTTACACTTTAAAATGAATTTACACCATCCAAAAATTTAGCTTTGTTTTGCTTTTCATCACGAAAGAAAAATCTGATGTTTAATTCACACAACCAGTGACTCGATGGCGATGGCCTCCCCCCCCCCACAACAAACTCAACATTCCTTCGCATATTTTAAAATCCACACTGCAAGAATGGATTGTTTTGCATTTTCTTCTTGGCAGCATTTTAAAAAATTTGTCTGAAGAATTTATTTGATACTTATCAGAGTTTTTTTTTCCATGCAAAGTGAAAGTCATCTAGCTATTATTTAACTGCAACTGTCAAGTGGAGAAGGCTTTCCTGAGGGTTTCCCTGTCATGAGTTGACAGGAAAACTCTAGGAACTGTTTTCCTATTCCCTGAGTTAGTTCAATTCCATTCTAGACAGCTGCTTTTACCTCTCAGCAGGAGCACAAGTATTCTGAGAAGGGTTCTGTACATTGATGGTGCTGCAATGTAATATAAAATGACTGATACCTTAAGACTGCAGTTTTCAAACTTGCAGGGAGTTTGAATTCCGCAGTAAGTCTTGGCGGGGGCGGGGGGAGCCTCACCGCAGCATGCAAGTGGCGCTCTCCTTCAGAGCCATTCCCAGTGGTGGAAGCAAAAAGGAGGCAAGTGCTCTGAAGGGGAAGGGAAGGGGCTGCTTGCATGCCACGGTGAGGCTTCCTGCAAAACTTAGTGCTTTGCACCCCCTCTAGCTATGTCACTGGTGGTGGTTAGGCTTGATGTTTGTTCCCCTTTCCACCAAGATGTTCTCTTGGAAATGGCACCCAAGTGGACAGGTAACTGCTAACAGTGATTGCTGTGTGCCAGATTTATATTAGATAATGCTTGGGGTCTCACTGATTCATGCATTCATCCATGCGATTACTGATATTGTTAGAGTATTTACTAATACAGTCCTGAAATGTGCTGTACTTATGTGAAATGTGCTTATATAAGAGATATCAATTGCTAGGAAAAAACATCAGAAAATGGGTAATTTGCACTCCTGTTTCTCAAAATGAATCACTTGAAGTGATCCCAAAATAGTTAAGATACTTCCAGACCACACAGAAACTGAAATTTTGAATACACTTGTTGATACTATATGCTGCAGCTGAGTTGGAACAAAAAAATAAAGCATCATCATCATCTTTGTAAGCAGTTGTGTGAACTTTTTTGATGGAACAAAAAAGTGCAGAACAGACACCAACAACATATGCTGGGGGTAAAAAAAACACCATGCTGAGGTGATGAGGGATAGTTGCCCCCCCCCCCTAAAAATAAGAGGACACAGTTTTTAAAGGTGAATCTTTGCCCAGTTAACAGGGGTTATAATAATAGTGATATATACTATATTACAGAATAAGCTTTACAGCCAGCAGACAAGAACCTTCAAGTAGTGTTTGGTGTGAGAACAGAAGTGCTGCACAAACACAAGACCTTATTTTTATTTGTATAATATTGGGAGATATGGGGTTGTATCTTAAAAGGTCTTTTGTGTGCAGAAGAAGCCCCATTTGCACAAAAGCAGAGCATTCACCCAGTTATTATGGGCTAAGTTGCACAAGAAGGGAGGGCAGTTTTCACCAATCTCCCCTTAGAACATAAGGACATTGAACATTGAAGTTTTGTTGTTCTTTGTACAATGACAATAAAGTATACTACTACAACATAAAAAGAGCCCTGCTGGATCAGGCCAAAGGCTCATCTAGTCCAGCTTCCTGTATCTCACAGTGGCCCACCAAATGCTTCAGGGAACACACTAGACAACAGACACAACCTGCGTCCTGGTGCCCTCCCCTGCATCTGGCAATCGGAGGCTGCCTACCTCTACCTTGCACATACCTACCATGACTTGTAAGCTTTGATGAACGTTTCAAAGAGGTGCGGGGAGCCCTGCGCGACCTTCGGCAGGGCTCCCCGGGTCAGGGAAGGTGACAGCGGAGCGATCGCGCCCCGCTCCGCTAAACCAGAAGCGGTGCGCAATTGCTCCACTTTTCCTTTTGACCGGGCTGCAGGGACTGGGGTGCCCCCTCCAGTCTCTGCAGCAGCCGTCCCTGGCTGCGGGGAGCTGGGCGTGAGTGCCTGCAGGGCTCCCCAGGTCAGGGAAAGTGAGAGTGGGGCGAAAACGGGAAGTGAGATCACAAGCATTATCATGAATACGATTATCATGATATACGAAAATACAAGAGAGAAACTTGCATGCTGCGGTGAGGCTCCTTGCAAAACTTAGTACTTTGCATGCCATCTAGCTAAGCCACCGACCACCACCACCCACAGTCTCCCCCCTCAGTGAGTGAGTGAGTGAATGAATAAATCTATTAGCATCTCTCAATAATGCAACACTGCATGATTGTTGTCGCGGATTTCTACAGGCCCTTATCACATTGAGAGATGTGTGTAGTCCACATTATTCACAGGGTGGAACATGATAAGTCAAAATAATGCTGGAAGCAGGCTGGATGGCATCATGAAATGTTATCTTCAGTTGTAGTGCCGGTGGCAAAGTTTCATTTTGGCCAGCTGCTGTCCTTTATAAAATTGTCTTCTGCCTGTCTTTCATTTATATTATTTGATTAATTGCAGCACTGCAGTGGCTGTGAGGGCTGCCAGGAAAGCAAGCCAAATGATGATAAAGTTACTGGAAGGATGTGATATGAGACACTATACCTCAGAATTGTACGGACAGGCCAAATGGACCTTTAGAGAATAAAGATAGACTTACTCCTGTTTGATGGCCATTTCTTTTTCCTGCAGAAGAATTAAAAGCAAAAATCCAGAATTGCTTGGTGAGTTCCATTAAGTACATGCAGCCAAACCCCATCCAAGTTCAAATCATTGTACTGTATGTTAAGGTGACATGATGGCTGAAGCTGCAAAGCTAAAACCAGAACAGTTAGGCAAAAGCCTCCACAATCTAATAAGCTTGCCCCCAAATGTCCCAACTCCTTGCCTTCTTAAGTGTTGCTACATAAAGTGGTTACAGCTGTTTTGTATCATCAGATCATTGGTCCATCTAGCTCTGTCCTGAGTGGCTATAGGTCTCCAGAAAACTTTCTCTGTCCTACCTGGAGGTGCTAGGGCTGACCGTGAGACAGTCTGTGTGCAAAGTTGTGGCTCTAACACTGAGTTACAGTCCCATCCTAGTGCCAAGGCATGTCCTTATTTCATTTGTATTGTTTCCAAGTTCCTACCAGGCAACTAGATCCCTCAGCTTTTTGGTGTGAACTGATGGTGGTGTGTAACACCAGTTATCTCTGTACATTTCTTTTCTTGATTATTTTTGGTACAATCACTTCCTTCTGAACGCTTACAGGATGCTTCACCTACTACCTCTATTAAAATTCAAGCTATGTAACAGCCCAAACCGTTACCCTGCACATGCCTGATCTCGTCTAATCTTGGAAGCTAAGCAGGGTTAGGCCTGGTTAGTACTTGGATGGGAGACCGCCTGGGAATGCTGTAGGCTTATACCATAGTCTGTCGAGACTGAAGGTTGCCAACCATCAACCAAACCTAAGTAAATGTGCTTTCAGGCACGTTTACAGCACCCTGCACTCAGTGGTGTCACTAGGAGGGTGCAGGGGGTGCGGGCTGCACCGGGTGACGCGCCAGGGGGTAATGCGCCCTGGGGAGGATGTGCTAACTTCGCGGTGTTATGAGCTACCGCATGATGCCATACACCGTTGGATGTGGAATGGCCAGCAGAGTGCAATGCAAAAAACGGAATTGAAATTGCTCCTTTTGTTCAAAAGGTATGGCCAAAGAACCAGAAGGAAAAAATGCATGGAGCCCTATGGAAAGTGAAAGTGAGCCATATTGCACGTTTACTCGTGAGTAGGTGTACTTGCCATAGTTCATTGGAAAGGGCAGGCTGAGAGGAATCCATTGACACCAGAATGGTCCTGATCCAATGAATGCAGCCCCCCAAAAATACCCAAGAAGCTCCCCTTCCCAGCTTTGAGTCTGAGCCCGAAACGAAGCCACATGGTCATGTTTACTCGCAAGTAGGCAGACTTGCCTTAGTCAAGGCAGGCTGAGAGGCAGGCTGAGAGGCTCCAAGGATGTCGGAATGGTCCTGATCCAATGAATGCAGCCCCTAAAAACATAGAGAAGGAGGTAACCCCTCCCAGCTGCGAGTCTATGGAGCTCTATGGAAAGTGAAGCACCCTCATGTCACGTTAACTCGTGAGTAGGCAGACATGCCTTGGCTGGTGGTCAGGCCAGGCAAAGAGGAATGTGGGGACACTGGGATGGTCCCGATCCATGGAGCTGGAGCGCAACAAATGCTCCAGAAGGCAACCTCCCCCCACCACCACTAAAAAGGACAAAAAGGTGGCTTGAACTGGTAAGGGGAAGTTTTCTATTTTGCACTTGCAAAGCCAGGTAGGTCTTTATCTTGATATGCTTGAAACAGAAGAACTTTAAACCGGGCACTGGGGAGGGCTGGAAATCTCACTGATTCTTCCTGGGAGGTTGTTTTTGCAGGCAGACTACAAAGTAAGCTCCATTGACCTCTATGGGACTTACTTCAGAGTAGACATGCATAGGATTGGGCTCACAGGCTACAATCCTACCCACACCCACCTACCCTGCCCATTGACCACAATAGGACTTACTTCAGAGTAGATTCACTTGGTGGAACAGGACTGGCTCCCTCTTATGTAACTATTTTATTTTAATTTAATTATTTATAATTATTTATTTTAATTTGCTCGATGATGTCACTTCTGGCCATGACATCACTCCCAATGGGTCCTGGAGAGGTTGTCATTCTAAAAAGTGGGTCCCGGTGCTAAAAGTTTGAGAACTGCTGCAATAAGGTGTTAGTAAGTTGACACGGGGTGTGTGAGTGAGAGACTCTACAAGTTTTCAAAATCACTAAAATCAGAGTTTGGAGGAATAAAACCATCATGTTATATATCAATCAATGTGTAATTTCATGCAGAATGCAATGAAACAATCCACATTGAAATATCTGTGTTATAACAAAAGGTGCAGCCAAAAACTGGTGGGGCAGGGCAATGGTACATCACCATGCCCACTATATGGGGTGACGTGCAGGCCTCCTGCACCGGGTGACTCGAATCCTAGTGACGCCACTGCCTGCACTGGTGCTAGGGCTCAGTGCTGGCACTGGGCAATTTTAGGATTGAGCTCTAAATTGCTCTATGAACTACTTTCTTTTTTGAAAAGAGGTATATAAATATTCTACCACTGTGTCCAGCGGGGCTGGGAAGCAACTGGAGGTCTCCTCAGGGGGAAAGGGACTTACGTCCTGTTCCCCTGGGGAAATCCCCAAGCCCTGCAATGGGGCTTCTCAAGTCAGTGCCAGCTATTTTGCTGGTGCAGACTTGAAAGACACTGTGTCGGGCCTTCCAGCCTGTCACAGAGTTCAACATCTAGCAGAGCAGAACTCCGCTGGTCTCACCCCCACAAGCCCTGGTTCCTCCCCCTACCCCCAGAGTCTACACCATCGCCCAGTGGCCTCATTTACCCTTGGTGGCAGTACGTCTTCCTATTGCTCATGTTGGTCCCATCACGTGACCAACACCAGCACACCTTTCTTGCCAGGTGCCGTAAACATGCATTCTGGCACGTTTACAGCACCCTGCGCCAGGGGCAGGGCTCAGTGCCGGCTATGGGCAACTTTAGGATTGGGCCCTAAATTGCTCTATGAACTACTTTTTAAAAAGAGGTATATAAATATTCTTAATAATAATAATATTACAGTTGGTATTATATAATTAACCTGTGAGTGAAGAAGAATGCATTGGGATAGCAGACAGGGACTAGCCAATCTGTCTATATTTGACAAATAATTTACTCATGGAAAATAAACTGTCTTTTAACTATTGTTCTTTATAGGTAACAAGGCACTAAAAACTAGATTGACGTGTTCAAGTAGCTCCTTAAAATAAACGCTGAGCTTAGTTCCACTCAGTTAATATCTCCTAACATTCACCTATCTGTAGACATCTATTTTTGTGAAGTCTGAGTCACGGTAAGAGAGTTTAATTGAGGGTGCAATAGGAACAGCAGTTGGATTTCCCAGTGGAACCATTCTGAAATTCTTGTAAAAGCTGATGATAATCTCCTAATGGGCACTCAGACTGCACAGCAAAGCAAAGGACTTGTACCGCTGAAGAGCTATTTACTTTTATTTATTTATTTATTTGTCCTGTTTCCTTTCTCCGTCTACTATCAGTTGTAGGGGAATTTACAAGCATTCCAACTCTGTTGAAGGAGTTCAGGAAAGCCCAGTGCTGTGTGTGCTTGTAAATACCTTTGGAAAACAGGGGAGAGGAAAATGTGAAATATTTTGTAGCACTTGTGCTGAAAATTATGGTTTTATTCTGACAATATTGCTGCAATTAGCTTCTTTTCTGAAACGACAGTCCTTTGGTAGGTGGGAATGTTGAGGCTAATCTTCAATGGCATCTCATCAAGTGACCTTGGGAACTTATTGTTAAGTTTCAAGCTAGAGGGAATTTAGCAGCATAGCTTCCATGAATTTCAGCTAAAAGGTATGGATGCATTCCTCAGTGAGCCTTGAAATTTCTCAGCTTTGGTGTCCCGTCCCGTCCCGTCCCGTCCCGTCCCCCCATAGTGCTTCCCTTAGTTATCATACTAACTGGACTTAATTTAGTTTCTTTTTTCATTGTTCTAATCTGAAAAGCACTGAATTTGCAGTGTGTATTAAAAAAACTGAGCATCCTAAGGATGAACATTATTCTCTTATTGCCAAGGTGATGTTCAAAATGACCAGGCAAGATTCACATGGAACAACTGTGTCACGTGAAGTTTAGGGTAAGAACATTTATTCAGGCCATTATTTGAACTGTGCCCACCCAGTGCTTGGTTCTCTGACCATTACCCCTTGACAGGCGCATGCATGCTGGGCCCCTCATGTAGACTTCTTGCTAGGCAGGTGGGGGAAAGAATAGAAATTGAAGTAGGCTTTCAGGGGGTTCAAAAGAGTGACTCATTTTGGATCACCCACAAACTGGGCCACCTCGCTGTTTATCCCCAGGTCAGATATGTTACTTCTGTCACCACCACCAATAGGACAGTCATCTCTACCAACAGCATGTGGGCGAGACAATGTGCAAACTTTACCAAAGCCTCTCTAAATAGATGATTATGGATGATCATGGTTACAGCAGGCATTCCTCAAAACACATAAATCCGAGTTCCAATTATACTCTAAACCGCTGTTTAGATTATATGAACGAAACTTGGGGTTGCACTCTTCCTCCTGCTCTCCTCTTTGTGAGTCGAAGCTTCTGTTTTCACTTTTGACATAACCACGGTTTCCCATTATGTACAAAGTTGGAGCTGTAGTTATTAAAAGCAAACCAGGACCAAAAACTGATTTTATATCCTGGTTTGTTAACTAGAGGAGGGAGAAGCCACAGCTCCCTGAGTTCCATAACAGGAAGCAGTGATTTAGTCCAAAGTGAAAATGGAAATTTTTGGTCCCCTCCTTTTGTGCATGAAAGAGGAAGGGGGAGAAGTTCACATATTCCAAGCAATTCCTAAGGCTCACTGTGGCTTAGTCCTGAACCATTATGGCTGAACATGGCAGTTGTATGGCATTTTCTATTCTTGCAAAGAAAATAAAGGCCCCAATCCTATGGGCCCTTTCAACAAATGTTCTGTCAGCAGAAGGCCCTCTCTGTCAGCACTGCAGATGCAATGCTGATGTTTGCAATGCAGCCACCGGTGTGAATGGCTGGCAACTGCATGTGTGCACCACGGGAGTACCCAGCCACTGCTAGAGGAAATACTTTGGTGAGCGTAGGCAGTGGGTGAATGGGGGGAGTAATAGGGCATTTCAAGGGAGGTGCATTGGTAGGAGTGGGCAGTAGACAAAGAGGGGGAGTAACACAGCATTTCAAGGGTGGAACCAGGGGCATGTCAGTGGAAGGTGGATCTGGTGGCAGATCCATGCACGCTAGCTCTTATCCCCCATTTTTCTGCCCGCCTTGCCCCTTGCCCCAAACTCTCTTCAGACTTTTTTTTTTTTAAGGTTGCAGCGTGCAGCATTTTCTCTGTTACTCCAGAATTTTTTGGTCTTGGCATTTCATGAGTACCTGTTATTTGCTAAAGACTACCTTTTCCATCTTTGGTGCAGTGAAGCTATCACAGTCCAATTTCGCGTAGGCACAGTTATAAACAAAACAGTGCTGACAAGCAGGCAACACAATACAGATTCAGGATCATTTGAAGTTCTTCCTGGAACTTCTGTGGGTGTCAGCTGAGGCCAGGAGTCATCTGGGAAAATTAGATGGATGGTAAATGTATTATCACTCCTCATTCTGATCCCGGAAATATCCCTGACAGGCAGCCCTTCTCTTCCTGTGTAACGGCAGAAGTGAAACAACTGTTTAACAAACCTGACATATCCTCATTCCTGGTCTCCAATTCCCCACTGCCGTTTTTAGCAAATCATATTTATGACCAGGGAGCACTTGTAAAAAATTTTTATTATTAGGAGCAGCATCTGTACCTTAATATTCTGTGTCTTTGAATGGGTACAGGTGGCTTCAGGAAGATGGGTGTTCTTTTTTAACACTACTTCAAACTGACGTCTCTACAGCTGCTCTTTCCACTTAAGGAACTACTGCGTCTGAGTTTTGTTTTCAGTTTCAGTAGCACAATTGGGGAAGACTGTGACCTACATTTGCCTCTTGTTAAAGAACCCCGTTAAAGGTCCTGCAAACTCCACATTTAAAGCTCTTGTGAGTTTTTGTTTTGTGAGGAATAATTTCGGGACTGGAATGGATATTGCATAATGTGATTCGTAAAAGACTTTCCATTTCTGTCTGTCAGAGGAACTCCTTGTGGATCCCGACCACTTCCTCTCAGGCTCAAGGGGGCTTCAAAGATGTGTGTGATTAAAGAACTGAGTAGCAGTGCAGCCCTGTGGCTGATGTGTGTGACGGAGCGCAAGATGTTGGGTTCAGTTGGAAGTAATTGTAGTAATTTTTTAAAAGACAGAGAAGAAATTAGAGCCACTAACTTAAGGCTTTCTTACATGGGAAGGGAAAAGTCAGGTGGATGAAACCAGAGCAGGTCCTCTGATGTACCAGGCAGCACCTGCTCCCCGCCCTGGCCAAGCATCCAAACTGCTAGTTATAGAAAGAGACAAAGAATAGGCTTAAAAACACGGACCAGTTTCATTTTTATGTGCTATTTGAGTATGATGGCAACATTTCTGAACTCTTCTACATTGTTAGATCATTGATTGATTGATTTTCTTATGGAAAGTATTGAACTCAGAACAATGGTCATTCATTTCATAGCCATTTGAATAAATTACATTGCTCAGTTATGCCTCCTCCCTGTTAGACCGAATGCCTGTTGAAAGGTGCTTCTCGGGGGAAAGCATACTTTAACAGTCTGTATTTCATGTATCCTCTCAACCACTCTGTGGTTCTAAAACATTCCTTTCCTAACTAGGTTGACTCCTCCCCCATTAAGATTATTATTATTATTAGCAATATTTGCTCTATATACTGTACCACTTTTCAGCAAAAAGTTCACAAAGCTACATATGTACAGAAGGAAATGCAAAGAATGCAAAGAAAAATGCAAAGAATAAAATAGTGACACTGAAGCTCTGTAGTAAAACTCAGAGTGGGCTGGAGTGGTGAAAGTTCACTAAAAAACAAAGAAGCGCTTCAAGGAACAGTAATAGTTGAAGATCTTAAAGTACCCAGGAGTGTGAAAAACAATGTTCTTGATCAGGATGTCTTCTGGGTTCAGCTGCAAAATTCCCTGAAGATTCTAAAGCCAATTGCTGCAGCAATCACTGCATCTGAATCAGATAGTGCACTTTTGTCAGAAATTCCAAATCTAATGACCAAGATAAAAACAACTGTTTTTTAAAATCTCAGTATATCTTCACTTACAACTATAGGAGAAAGTAAAGTGATTATTTAAAAAAGGGAAGAATTTTGTGGCCATCCAATTCATGCTGCTGCAAATCTGCTGGATCCAAGATTCAAAGGTGGAAATATAAGTGTTGATAGCACTGTGACTGCATTTGACTGGATTACAAAACAAGCATCACATTTAGGACTTGAGGTTGGGAAGGTACTTTTAAATGTTGCAGAATATAGAACATCTTCAGGGATTTGGTCTAGGAATGCAATCTGGAATTCTGCCAAATTCCTTCTGCAACACGGTGGCAAGGTCTTTGCACAACACAGCCTCTGACTCCTCTTGCTTCTTCAGATTTCTCCATCTTCTGCAGCATGTGAAAGAATCTGGTCTATGTTTCGAAACACTCACACTAAATCAAGAAATAAGCTGACATGTGAAAGGGTAGAGAAGCTTGTTTCAATCTAGGCAAATTTCAGTTTTTAGAAGTCCATAATAACTGTGATAATGACAAACAGAGTAGCTGCAGAAGCAGAGACTAATACTGATAATTACAGCTCAGAAAATTTCTGATTAAATTTCATGCCCATTCATTGAAACTTAGTCCCACTCCCTTCTATACACTTCCCTCCTCTTCAATTCTTTTTATGAGAATGGGTTTTTTATTTTTATTTAATACTGTGGAGAGAAAATAAAAATAATTGTTACTTCTGAATTTTTAAAAATTGTTTTGTGGAGGTTTTCTTGTCTGTTCCACATAAACTAGTAAACAGTTCAGGAGATTGTTGCTCCATTTGTTACAATTACAAATAAATATTATTTAAAAAGTAAATTGTTTTTGTAATAATTGTTTGGATACACTATATTTTTAATTTGGTAGTTGTGATAATTTTATGCCAAGTCAAATTTTCCATAGTCATATTTTATGTTCCTAAAGTAACAGAATGACTTTCAATCTGGAAAAGAAAAAAAAAAGTGCTAATGTAGCATTTTTTCCAAAAATTTTCATTTTTTCCCCAGAAAAAACTGGGTTTTTCCAAGCTTCAAAATTTCTGGAAATTTTACATCTCTGCTCACAAGTAGGCAAGCGTGCCTTGGTTCCTGGTCAAGTTGGGCACAGGGGAGTTCAAAGCTAGCTGCATGGTCCCGATCTGATGAAAGTGGAGCTCAACAAATGCTCCAGAAGGCAGCCTCCCCCCCAAAAAGAATAAAACAGAGGCTTCGGCAGGGTGAGTCCTGATAGTGCTATGCTTACTCTCCCCCCCCCCAAGCCTGGATCCCCCACAATCTTCCTAATGACCAAAACGCTGGAAATTGTGGCTTTTAGGAATAATACCATCATGTTATATATCATTTTATGCAGAATTTCATCCATTGCTTGTGAGGAAATATTCACTGCATTTATTTTCTGGCCATTATTATCATTCATTTCATGTCATGACTATTATTATCTCTGTCTCACCTACCTCACAGGGTTGTTGTGAGGACAAAATAAGGGGAGGAACCATGTATACCACCCTGAGCTGCTTAGAGGAAGGGTGGTATAAAAATGTGAATTAATTGATTAATAATATAATATAATACAGTTAATTAATTACGTGGTATGGGGTGACAAAATTTTATGGGTCCCAGGTGTCAAATGACCTAGCTGTGCCTCTTGATCATTGTGACGTTTGCGACACTCGTAGGCCAGTTTAGTGGGTCTGCACAGCCTAACCTGTAGTTAGGATTGCACTCTTAGCCATGTTTTGCAGCCTGCAAAGTGCTGAATCAACATTGTCAGTTTGTGATTGTGGATCTCCCTTACTGGATGGGAGCAAATGAGTCCATTGTGCACATGGGTATACAAAGTGGATGCTCTCATGCATAGCTTCCACTGTGCCACCATCTCATTGTGCTGAGGCACTCTTCTGAGCAATGGTATACATTCACTTGGTTGCTCAAGTGTAGCTGATTATGCTAATATGGTGTGGCATCGACAATAAATTACACCTATGTTCTTCATAGCTTTAATGAGTAGTTAAGTCAAAAGAGAGTTCATTAGCTCATCCCAATACACTTTCTCCAGGTTTCCTACTGAAACACTGTCCCAGAAAAAGAATTATTACAGAATTGTTGGGGTTGCTAATCATAGTTTGCAGGCTGAACTGAGGCTTTAGCTGCACAGTGTACTGAGTTTGAAGAAAGGAACATCACATGGATATTCAACACCTTCAAAAAAATGTTCAAAATAATATTTTTTATGCGTGAGAAATCTTATTTGTGTTGCACATCAAAGCTGAGCTAACAGTGAAAATTTGAAATCACAGTGAAATCACAGAGAATTCTGTGAATTCTCATTTTCAATAAAAAGGCACATTTGCTTTTGTGAAAGTTGTGCATTGACTCTCCAAGCGCACTCATTCTTTATGAACATGGTTGATAGCAAAAAGAACTGGGAGTGTGTGAACATGTGTGTACGCACACAATTATATATCCAAACTGTGGATTGGGACCTACCAGTGGGTCATACACCTATTTTTGGTGGATTGCAAAAAGTTTCTGAAATATATTTTTTAAAAAACCATTGCAAGCACCCTTGCCCAGTTTGCAGGAGAAAACTGCAGTCCAGAAGAAGAGACCACTTTTCATGGCTGGAATGCTAACCTGTGATATGAGGTAATCTTCACACCCCCAAATTAAATTTTCTCTAGTAATTGGTGTGCCATAGATCACTTGTGAACCCAGTTTCAGCCTTTCGTCTGGCCTGTAAGTCCCCAACAGTACATCTTGCTCTCCAGTTCAGCTTTCAGTTCAGCTTCAACACTGAAATGACTGTAAAGGTTTGAGGGAACATAAGAACAGCCCCACTGGATCAGGCCATAGGCCCATCTAGTCTAGCTTCCTGTATCTCACAGCAGCCCACCAAACAGGAAGAGAATAATTCTAGGAGAATATTTCTAGGGAGAGAATAGCAAAATAACTACACATACATACTCTGTGTAAGGTCTCTAGCAGCCTCAGGAACACAGGACCCTGATTATTATTAATAAATTATTAATTAAAAATATTTCTCTCTCAATCTCTTTTGTTGTCTAGTAAAGCTGTGTGGGTCACAATAGATTGTCATTTTAAAAAGTGGGTCCTGGTGCTAAAAAGTTTGGGAAGCACAGAGATATATGATAATTAATTACATTGATTGCCATGAGTATAGAGTGCAAATGTTCCCTTCCACCAAGGAGGCCTCTGGAGGCTAAAACTCCTCTGTAGGATGCAGAGGATGCCACATTGACTGCGCACTGTATTGCTGCGCAGAGAGTAGAGTAGGATTGGGTGGTCAATTGTCTCCTTCTTGCTAATTTCATAGGATCAAGCCAAGAAATACCCTTGTCTGCAACATCAGAAAAAAAAACAACAACTTAGGAGGCTATCTGTTTATGAAGGACAGTATGTCTTGGAGCTCAAAGAGAAGATGGGAGAATTTTTGTTTTTCCTTTATCAGTTTGCTTTCCTCAAAGTGTGTTGTGAACATCTCCTGGTATCCTCGATCTGTGCAAGTTATTGTGTCCGACAAGCTCCGTGAGAAAATATAGTTTGGAAGCAATGGACTCAATATGACACACACATCCCCCCCTTCCCGAACTTACTGCTTCTTTAATCCACTTGCTGAACGTTTGGTTTTCTGTGGAAGGCAGCAGTTAATTTGAAATGCAGACAAAAATAACTAGAGCACTAAGGATCTGTTTTCCTTGGCTGCACTTTGCTCTGCATGCTTAGCACCACAGTACCCAAAAGGCTGGTGGCTTCCTGCCAAACTGTAATATTTCCTTTTGCTGTTGTTCATAAAGGCATTCAGGAAAACAGTTGAGCACAATAAGGGCCTTCCTGTTCCGGGCAGGCGTGTGAACCACCCAGTAAACTTGGAATGAGTCATCTGAATGAACTGTGAATTCCCTTTCATTTGCAAATCTTCCCTCTCAGCAGCAGCTGTGGTGGTTTTGAAAAACACGGGAACCCCAGATAGTTGAGCTCAGGATGGCCTGGACAGATTAGCCTTTTCCCAAAGAAACTCCTTCCCCTGTCTTTCAAAGCTCCAGAACATCCCCATCTTTGCAGAAATAAATGTCTGTACAAGAAAACGGCACACCGTTCTTCTTTGGGGCTTGGACAAACAGTGCCTGTAGTTTCAAACTATTTGTGAGCAGAATTCTTCAAGAGAAGCTGTGCTAAAAAGGAAACCACATTCAGAGGCTCTTATTTATCTAGCCCTCTTGTGATGCATCACAAGGCTTGGAGTACCTATAGGGGACCTTAGGTTGTTCCGTGAGACAATGCTTTAGTCCTTGTACTGACCAGGTGCTGGTGTTGACCTTTAAAGCCCTTCATGGTTTGGGGCCAGGTTATTTATGGAACCACCTTCTCCCATATATTCTGGCCTGCCCTCTTAGGTCAGCTGAGAGAGCTTTCTGAAAGGCCCACCTTTCTCCCAAGTGAGGGGGATGGTGGTGCATGGGCTCGCCTTCTCAGTAGTAGTGCCACAATTATGGAACTTCCTACCAGAGAACGAAGATCTACCCCCTCCCTTATGGCATTTCAGAGAGGGCTCAAAACATTTTTGTTCTGTCTGGTGTTTGGGTGATAGGTTGTTTGCATCCTGTGCCTCTGTGGTAGTTCCTTGGTTGTAAATAGTTGTCTGCCTCTGAATGGTTTTATTTTTTTTGTGTGTGATTTTATTTATTGTTTTATATATTGTATGTTTTAGCTGGTAATTGTAAGCCGCCTTGGGCATCTCTTTTGGCAGAGGAAAGGCGGGATAATAATCTAATGACCGAGTGAATAAATGCTCAAGTTTTCTTTTGCATCACATTAAAATCAAATTTTGCAAGCCAGTGCTGTGAAAAGGTACAGAGAACCTTCCAGGAATTTGAATGATACTAGCTATGGCAATTTTGCCTTGGTTAATATTTTAGACCAAGACCAAATCTTTTGGGACTTTAATCAAAGGAATGCTAGGCCAGAATACTCCTAATGCCAATAAAATACTCCTAATAATATGTAGAATAGCCAATTGGGGGTCCATAGGTTGCAGATCATTATGATGGATGGGTACAATCCCCCTCTCCATAGCTGGATTTTGTACACATACAAAAACCAGTACATGCAGAAATCTATCTTAGAATGCAAAATGTATTGTTTAGATCAGTGGTTCCCAAACTGTGAACTGTGGCTCTGCGGGGAGCCAAGGAAACCAGCCAGGGGAGCTACAGAATCGTTGCAAAAAACCTGCCTCCCTATACAACGTGTGCAGTGGTTCTCAAACTTTTTAGCACTGAGACCCACTTTGTAGAATAAGAATCTGTCAGGACCCACTGGAAGTGATGTCATGACCAGAAGTGACATCATCAAGCAGGAAAACTTTTTACAATCCTACGCTGCAATTCTACCCACACGTACCCAAGAGTAAACCCCATTGACTATCATTGTTAAAAGCATATACAGAGTAGTCCTTCTAAAGTACAGATCTGTCACATTTCCCCAAATGCAGTCACATGCCAGAGTAGCATCAAGTCTGACAGATTAAAAATAAAATATTGAAATGAATGAGGACCCACCTGAAATTGGCTCGCAGCCCACTTAGTGGGTCCCGACCCACAGTTTGAGAAACACTGACATATAGGATTGTAGCCCTAATGGGGAGCCGCAGCCAATGGCCCATCAGGTCAAGGGAACCGCCAGTCAAAAAAGTTAGGGAACCACTAGTCTAGATCAGTGCAACTGTCAGCAGTGGCCTCCTTACCTACTGCACACTCAATACTACTGGACATCTTTTCAGGCATTCATTCTGGGGACAATTAATAATAATAATAATAATAATAATAATAATAATAATAATACAAGTATTTGTATACCACCTTTCTTGGTCGTCAGATTTCTCCTCGGACTTTAATTCAAGGCGGTTTACATGGCAATAATCTTATGGGGAGGGCATTATCAGCTCAATCCTATCCACACTTTCCTGGAAGTAAGACCCATTGACTGTAATGGGACTTAATTCTGAGTAGCCATGCATAGGATTGGGCTGTAGTTCAGCAGCAGACACTGCCCCTGTGCTGCAAGCATGTATTCTTTAGACCAGGGGTGCTCACACTTTTTTGGCTCGAGAGCTACTTTGAAACCCAGCAAGGCCCGGAGATCTACCAGAGTTTTTTTACAATGTTCACGCCATCATAACATATAACATTTATGTGTACAATGTATGTTGGTGTACCTTGCATAACCTCATGAGCCAATATTGCACAACATAATTAACTATAAACATTTTTTGTAATTACTTGAGTTTAACTTTGATGACTTGCACTGAAGTGAATCAGCCAAGGATGCATAGTCCGGACAGTAGCTGCTGACAGCCAGCCTCAAGCACACTTCCAAATGTTCATCAGTCATGGTGGAATGGTACTTGGACTTAATGATCTTCATGTAGGAAAAGGCTGACTCACATAAATAAGTGGAGCCCTTCCTGCCTCAGGTGCTCTTATATCCCTGAGGGCCCTATTGCCTTCAAGTGGCTGCAGCTGTGCAGCACACTCTGCTGGATGCCCAGGCCTTACCCTTAAAGGGGCCACTGCTGACACCACATCTACCCCCTCACCAGATCTTCCTCAATTCCAATACAAGTTTGGGGGGGGGGGAAGCAGATCTCCATACATACCAGTGCAAAAACAGGGGAAAGGTGTGGGGGAGGGAAGATCTCTATATAGACATCACAGCAAGACCAGTGCAAAACCCCTTGCACACAGAACCAACATATGGAAGTTGGGGGGGGCAGATCTCCATACATACCAGTGCAAAAACAGGGGAAAGGTGTGGGGGAGGGAAGATCTCTATATAGATATCACAGCAAGACCAGTGCAAAACCCCTTGCACACAGAACCAACAGATGGAAGTTGGGGGGGGGGCAGATCTCCATACATACCAGTGCAAAAACAGGGGAAAGGTAAGTCAGCCCCAGCAGAGTCAACGGGGCTCACTCCCAGGGATGTGTGGACGGGAGAGAAGCCTGCCAGCGGCTCCTCTCCAGGTCTACTCATGAGTCAGTCCCAGTAGAGTCAACGGGGCTCACTCCCAGGGATGCGTGGACAGGAGCTCACTCCCAGGGATGTGTCACTCCCAGGGAGCATCACTCCCAGGACGGGGCTCACTCCCAGGGATGCGTGGACGGGAGAGAAGCCTGCGATCGACTCATTTTGCCTCGCGATCGACCGGTGGATCGCGATCGACGTACTGAGCACCCCTGCTTTAGACTATCTAAATCTGCTTTAGACTATCTAAACTAGCACCAATGCCTACTCTTCAGTTAATTTGTGAATCAGGGGAGGATACCCTGCAATGCCTACTCCCTGTCCCCCCAGCTGCAGATTTATTATCTCTGAAATGAACACTGGAAAAGACCTAGTGTTTCTTCTGCATGAAATAGTACTTTGAAGAAAGACTGATTTTTTAACTAGATGATATTGCACAATTTTGAATATTCAAACCAATTTCTCCTACAGGTTGACCTTCCCCTACACTGCATCTAAATCAGAGTTACAATGTCATGATCCTCAGCTACTTTTGCAAACGCTTTGGCTTATTAAAGCATGTGCTTACATTTGTGCCTCAGAAATGTATATCTGGGCAACATAAAAAAAAAAAACTTAGATATTGTTAGGATTCTTAAGTGCCCATGTTTATTCGGTTCTTTGTAGCAAAAAATAACTATTTATATAGTTGGATTCTCTTGCCTCAAATGAAGGCTGTAGAATTTAAGCCAAATTCAGCAGGAAGGAGAAAAAAGTTTCCGTGTCCCCTGCATGCTATTAAAAGTGGAAAATGAGATAATTCTCCATCAAAGATAAAAATTAAATACATTTATCTTCAGTTCAGTTTTCATTTAACACTTAGCAATGGAAGAGTGTGCTCAATTACGATGATACGAGTGACATGTTATACGAAATGCGGTTCATTTTATTTAGCATAATCCCTTTCTGCTCCAAATAGATGTGTGCAGGCTTCTTACACATGTTCCAGGTGCCCCCAAAGCCTTGGTAGATTTGTTCTTCAGTTGCAGTACATGAGCAATGATTGCCACAGGATCTCCAGCTCAATTTTGCTGCTTTGCTTTTCAAAAACTTCTTCGTCCCACTCCCCAATAGGAAAAATAGTTGACCTCTTTTCACAGGATTACTGCTTTAACTCCCCAATCCTATCCTCTGCCACTCACACCAATGCCTCATGGAGGTTCACATTCCATCAGGGAGGGAGCAATGAGAGTAAGCCCCTTGATGTCTCCTTAGCCCCATGTCAGCTCTATAGCTGGCATAAGTTTCAGGAGAGTAAGCAGGCAGTATGGGCCAAAGTGAGGCGGATCGGATTCTGTGTATGTATTTGCCACGAAGATCCACCCTCTCTGGCCCAGTCCCCTCCTGCTTTCACCCTCCCCTCCCACAACATGACCTCCCCTGCGTGGATGTACCAACACCAACCCGGTTTGATGGCCATAGCAGCGCTCCTCAGATGCTGCTGCAACTTTGTAACTATGGCTCAGAATGGCCTGCTGGCAGCACACTTTGTGGGACATCATAAAGCCATTTACAGGCAGTCCAGATGACTGGGCCATAAACATATCTTATGGCAGCAGCTCTTAATTCTCTTGCTAATGCTTGGCTCACCACTTGACCAGAACTTATGGGCAAGCAGGGCCTCCCCCAGCAGACACACTAGATGTAATAGGCAGACACATTAGATGAAACATATCTTGCATGAGTGGGGCCTGTGTATTTGTTTTTGTAAATGGAAATAGCAGCTACCCAGGGCTACCCTGAACTAGGCTGGAAGTGAAGCAGGGAAGCTTGAATCGTTTGAACACACTGTTGTCCACATTTGTATCTGCTCAGGTGACTATTTGTCTTTGAAGAAAGCTCCTATTGGTGTCAACTGGAGATTTCCAACCACAGCAAATAGTCACAAGCAGGACATGATCCAGATTGAGATTGCAGTTAAGCAAGGGATTAAAGGTGCCCTCCCCCACTGTGGTCCTGATCCAGATTGGTACCCCATGTGGCTACTATTCACATTTAACAAAGCAAACAGGTCTTAGGATGCAATCCAGCCCTTGACTTGGGTCTTATGTGCCATAAGGCACATTTGCACCTTCTCAGGAGTTGGCTTGGCTGACACGCAGAGGCGTGCTGGCCTGTGGAGGCTGGAAGAACGGGTCCAATGCCTTGTGTGGGCCAATGAAATGTTCTGAAGTAGGCGGGAAGGGGTGGGGAGGAGGCGGGGGAGTTCCTGGGCAGGGGGAGGGTGGGCAGTGGGCAGCCCTGGGGGCGGGCAGGCGGGGAGTGGGAGGTGGGGCTGGGATCTGGCAGTTATGCTGGATCCCAACCCCTGGGGAGGTCGGAGTGGCTTCAAGCTGCTCTGCTCTCCTTGAACCTGTGCCACCTCTTGAGGTGGCACAAGTCCAAGGTTACCCATAGGGGAAAAGGCGCCTTTTCCAGAGGTAAGGGGAAAAGTTTCCCCTTGCCTGTGGCTGAGCTGCTTTTGGCCCCTATCCTGCACTGGATACAGCACAAGCCTCCTGGCTTGCCTGTTCCAACACAGGGTAGGATAGTGCCTTGTGTGTTGCACATTGCTAATTATTTATGTCAGAGATGTGTGATGTGTAGTATGCAGGTGCTTGCTTTTATAGTTCATTTATATTACATTGATTTTATATTTACATTATTATAATGGTCTTTATACCATCGGTATAAACAAACGCATCAGTAAAGCAGCTACCACGTTTTCCAGACTCACAAAGAGAGTCTGGTCCAACAAGAAGCTGACGGAACATACCAAGATCCAGGTCTACAGAGCTTGCGTCCTGAGTACACTTCTGTACTGCAGCGAGTCATGGACTCTTCGCTCACAACAGGAGAGGAAACCGAACGCTTTCCACATGCGCTGCCTCCGACGCATTCTCGGCATCACCTGGCAGGACAAAATTCCAAACAACATAGTCCTGGAACATGCTGGAATCCCTAGCATGTATGCACTACTGAAACAGAGACGCCTGCGTTAGCTCGGTCATGTCGTGAGAATGGATGATGGCCGGATCCCAAAGAATCTCCTCTATGGAGAACTCGTGCAAGGAAAGCGCCCTACAGGTAGACCACAGCTGCAATACAAGGACATCTGCAAGAGGGATCTGAAGGCCTTATGAGTGGACCTCAACAAGTGGGAAACCCTGGCCTCTGAGCAGCCCGCTTGGAGGCAGGCTGTGCAGCATGGCCTTTCCCAGTTTGAAGAGACACTTGGCCAACAGTCTGAGGCAAAGAGGCAAAGAAGGAAGGCCCATAGCCAGAGAGACAGACCAGGGACAGACTGCACTTGCTCCCAGTGTGGAAGGGATTGTCACTCTCGAATTGGCCTTTTCAGTCACACTAGACGCTGTTCCAGAACCACCATTCAGAGCGCGATACCATAGTCTTTTGAGACTGAAGGTTGCCAACATAACAATAATGGTCTTTATTATTTTCCCTTGAAATCCTTCCTTCAGCTTCTGATGTTTTAATTTTACCTTCAATGAAACTCTTCTTTCATATGAAGAAACTGTTGCATTGTTTCAAGCCAGTATATTAACAACAGGTTTAACCCAGCGATGTCAGCTTTTTTCAATCAAGTATGAGCTGGGCTGGTTTTAGATTTCTCTCTCTCTCTCTCTCTCTCTCTCTCTCTCTCATACACACACACACAGAGAGGGGGGAATCCATTTGCTTTTCCTTAGAATGCACATGGTGGGAGGTCAGAAAGATTACAACACATACTGTCAAGTGGATGCCCAGAAGTTCTGTGCAATTCAGAATAGTTTTGACAAAAATGAGACAGAAGCAGAAGGCTCTGTTCATGTGCCTGACTTAGATTATTCCTTTATTACTTTCCCAACTGATGCAATCTTGAGCTATTTTCCACTTCTTAAATAGTTCTTTTTCTACCTTCTTATTTTTCTTCCTCTGTACTTCCTATAACTTGGTGCATGTGTGTTTTTCAGTTACTTAAATAATGAAGATATCGGATACATAGCTGCTTCCTTTTCTTGTGCTGCAGAATATCACTTATGTCAGGAATGCAGAATGGAAAATTCCTTGGGGACAGTAAGAGTAAATCACTTTGCCTCGATGGTTGGGGGGGGGGCCAGATTCCCTGTGGAATCCAAATAAATAGCAGGATCCGTTCCATTGAGCAATCTGTCACCAGCGTCCCTGACTATGCAGCTTGTTCCAAAGTGATACTGGGTGGCTGTTATTTAGATTTGTACTCTAATATATGTCTGCTACTGTGTGGAGTGCTGCATTTAGCTGCCTGCAGGGGAGTAAGTGATCACGGAAACTGTGCTTTGAATATAATCCTAAAAATGAAATCCCAAACAAACCAAGAAAGCTTTAATGAATACTGCAATTGTGGGTAAGGGGAGGCATTCTCATTGGTGGATTTTTTTTCTTTGCTCCTTTTTACAGCCTCCTACTGTGTACAAAGCGCCTTCCCGCCTCTCTCTGAAGGGAACAAAGGCCATTGTTCATTTGCATACACTAATTAATTTAATTATATGCAAATTCAAAATTGCCTACTGGTCAGCAGCACTGAGGTTAAGTGCTGCTGTGTGCATGTATTTAGAGAATTAGAAAAAGAAAAAGTGGGAGCCAATATATCTAGGCAGTTCAATTTACAAGTGATACACTGAAGTGCAAACAGCTGAATTTCAGCATATATTCAGGATCTACCATAAATGCTGTCCTAGACTGAACAATAAGACTCTGAAGTTGCATAGAATGATGTATGGAATATTATTGAGGTTCTTTAATGAGTCTGTCTAAAGAATCCATTTTTACTTTAAAAGTATTATTAGAGTGCAACCATTTCTTACAAGAATACGGTATTTGACAGTATTTCCTCATGTGTGAATCAGGGTTTGTTATCTTCAAAGAAAAGCTGTGGTATGTACCAACAAAAACTGCTATTAGTTAGGATGCCAACTGAAATTACTGATACGGAAACAGGAACACAGATATCTGTTATATATTTGATTTCTGATGTGGAGCCAACTTGGAAAATGCACAGAATCCAATACAGTAGCAGTGTAAAATGATTTTTGTCTTCACATGTAAATCTTCCATATCATGTATGTAAATGGAGATTCTTGAGTCATTCCTTTGGTGCTAGAGGTCAAGGAATCCACTTCTGAATATTAAAAACACATCCTGAGAAAAACTGGAATTAGTATGAGCTTTACAGCCCAATCCTACCTAAATCCCCCTCACTAATGCAGCTGCGCTAATGGAACGCACGCTGTTATCAGTGGGAGGGGGGAGACTGGAAAGATCTCCTCGGTGTAAATGAACATTTGCTAACTTACACTGGGGAAAGCCTTCAGCGCTGCGATGTGACTCCTCTGATCTATGCCTGCTGATTAGCAAATGTACATCCACAGCATGTAATGGCAGTGGCAAGAGAGACAGACAGGGTTAGGATAGTGAGTGCACTATCCTAGTGCACGTGAGTACTACCAATACCTCCCCTGGTCCACCTCCCTTCCCACCACATTCTATGCTGCCCACTCTCCCTTTCTCCACCTTGTTCTGCCACCACTGCTGTTACACCTGTCTTTGTAGGTCTGGCGGTGGGCCTCCAGTGCTGCTGCCCAGTGAGGCAGTGCACTTCAGTGAGGAAGTGCACTTCAAATGGCTTCCACTGGAGGACATTTTATTACAGCAAGTGACCAGCAACCCAGTGATGTGTACAGGAAGGCTCCAATCTTCCTGCCACTGCTCAGATAACACATTACTTAACACACTGCCGGGCATGCTTTCGCAGCAGCCAGAAGGCAGGTAGCACTTGCGGAACATACATTCCACTAGTGCTGCAAGTCCTTAGGACTGATTTGTATGAGCAGCTCTTACTTTCATCCTATGTAACAGGTCCACAGAGTTGTATGTAAAGGCTCTTTGTTTTCTAGTTTTATGTCTCCAAATGTAATGTTATAAAGCTTGCTGTCATAAATGAGAAGAAGGTCTTAGAGCTGCTTCCTGCACTTTGACATCTACTTAGGGAATTCTTCCCTATATCACTCCAAAAACTGAATGTCAAATCAGACATGGGCACACTGAATAGGGGCCTCTTTTAAATGTCCCTTACCCATGCAGTTTCCAAGACAGTCTGACACATGTGGAAGCTTTTGCCTGTGCAGCCAGCCCTGAGCCTGTTTACGTACCATAGTTGTGGTGCCTGGCATGTATGTAAAATGGCACCCATACAGATAACACAGATGAACATCTTTACACACATTCTCTCTCTCACACACACACACAAACGGACAGGTGCAGGAGCAATCCTGGAGGCAATGGCAGATATATGGGTAAAGGTTTGTGTGAAAAGGTGTCTGAAATCCCAGGATTCCAGTTTTAGAGATGGAAATAGTCCTACAGAAATGACAAAGAAATACCTCCCACCACTAAAACTGACAATTCTACTATTTTTTGTTGACCTGTGATAGCTGGATGTTCTAACCATGAAAGTAAAGGTGTTGCAGTTCGAGGCAAGGATGCAGGTGGACACCAAAGAGGTTAAGGAGCAAACCTTTATTCCCATTGCTAGCAATGTGTCCCAGTGGGATCTTTCCCAAAGGCTGAGCAGCAAAATACCCAGGGCTCCTAGTTTTTATACATGTCAGATTTACATGACATACAACAAGCAACCTATCTCAACAGCTTTAGCATACCACGTGAATCTCTGCTTCTGCCTGCATCTTCCACCACTCAACATGCTCTACTCTATATGGCATTTAAGAAAGCTGTGGAAAATTACTAAGTGCAAAAGTTTCATCTCTCCCTCCTTGTATTAGCTAAAAGGACACTTGCAAAAGTCTCTTTTCTCTTCCTACCACCTGTCTGTTGCGGTTAAGCTAGCAGTTTCCTGTTTTTTAACTGCAAAAGTTCTGCAAAACGACTTCTTGCGGTCGAAGCTTGTCTCTGCAACACCACTTCCTCTTTAACAGAGACACAGGGGTATGTCCAAGCATTCAGCCAAACCAAACAACCAAATACAAGGCCTACTTTAGCCAAGCCCTCTGTACATGCTCAGGACAGGCTCAAATAACTCTGCTCGTGTTCAAAATCCCAGAAATCTGGCCAGGCACTGTCACATTGGGACGCACACTTCATCACAAATTCATCAGGAGGAACAAAGCCAAGCTAAAGGCTTTCTACAATGCAAGTTCTTTAGGACTGAATGTTGTCACATCCACAGGAAGTGCATGCCAGGATAAAGAGCCTCAGAAGGCATAATCTCTGAGGAACGTTTGAAAGAATTTGGTCACTTTCCTCCTTTATTGAGAATGAAATCTATTATATTCCATTATATCCTGGAAAAGATATGGCACCCTTACTCTGGGGGGGAGGGGGATGTAATAATTAAATGAGGAAAAGGTCCATCATCACTCACCTGCTCCTGATTCTGGAGGTAGCTACAGATTATCATTTTGTCACACATGCACATTTTATTTGCATCTGAAATGTGATAAAATTCTCAGTACCACTTAGCAGGATGATACAGAACACCAGGTTGCCCTGTGATGGGTGTTCACTTGGGGTAGTTTGGTCATCTGCATGGGCTCTTGTGCTTCATCTAATAGTCTTCATTCCAGTCCTTCCCATATTCTCCCTCTTATTTAATGATACATTTCTTGATAACCATCTATTAATTTCAGAACTGCTTTTTCCTTCATTGATAAAGATGGAACCAGTATGCATTTGACAAACAAGATACGACATTCCGGGCATGTTTAGGTTTGTCATTGTAGTTGTCCAGAATACATCTTGGTAAGATATTAGGATCAGATATGACACTAGGGTTTGCATCACCCAATGTGAGAACTCATCGCGTCATTCCCATGATGAACCTCCTCCTGTACTAGTCCATATAAGATGAATTACAATATCATACACACAGCTTAAATACTGTGGCATCACTAGGGTTGGTGTAACCCCATTAAATTTATTTATTTATTTATTTATTTATTTATTTAAATGTATAACAGTACAGGTCACCCAACAAATCAGTAACCAACAAAAAACCAGTGGCCAAATTAATGACACACAACTGAATGAGAGTTCTAGTATTAGCTCTGGTACATGGAAATGAGAATTGACTGAAACTAACACCTCATTAGTTCCCTGTTATGTCATAATAACATCTCATTGGCTCTCAGAACAGTCTCATTGGTCAGTTTTAAGTGAAAGAAATTCACTTTTTGTTACATAAGGCAGTTTTGTTTTCTTTTTCTGGTCAATTGGCCATACCTTTTGATAAAATTCAACACAGTTTGTTTAATTACATTCTGCATGAAATTACCTTTCCAATTATATATAACAGAAATGTATTATTCTTAAATAAAAATTTTCCAGAAGGTTTCCAAAATTTTAGCCACTGGTGGTGTCACTCCCCTGGAGGGTGTCACCTGGTGTGGTCCATACCCCCTAATGCCACTACAGATTAGGACTGCAGGTCAATAGTGTGAGATGTTACTTTGCCACCACAGGCATGTAAGACTGGAATTTAATAAACTATTGTATTATGTATACATTCTAGTTCTCTGTATTCATTTTCCTAATTGAATTAGTCCAATAAATTCTGTTCCTCTGCTACTGTAAATTATTTATCAGTGCAGTTCCTTCTTGCAAATAGGAGCACATTCCTTTGAAATGAAATGAGTTTGGCAAAATCCATTCTAGGATTAGTCAAAAATATTAGAAAGCTTATGTTATATGAAAGAATATCTCTGTCTGGTTGGACTTTTTCTAGGTTTGCTTGTAGCATACCTAGCAAATCTTTATGTTGTCACATAGTTTGTTCAGGTTGAAATACACCACCTCATCCTCCCTCCCCCTGCCAAGTGACTGAAGCACCAGCTCTCCACAATATGAATGATCTGTATATATATAAATTACACCATTACGGCTGCTGGTGTTTAGAGATAAATGTGTCTCTTGACTGTTTGTGTGTTGCACCATCTCTCCATCAAGCACCTCAAATGGCTAAATTATAAAGTGCTTTGAATGCAAATTGAAATGGAAGCTTTAACAGAAAATTACAGTGATTATCTGAACCACCTTTGCTAGTTAAACAAATGTTTGTTCTCTGGAAAAGTGTTGCTGACAAGGAAGGATTGTCATAACAGCTATATTGCTCACAGGCTGTGGCGCTTCTCCTTGTATGAAGAATCCTGAACTAGCTGAGTGGCTCCCTGTCTAAGCAAGGAAAAAGCAAGGAACTGTGTTTTCTCCAAGTGTATTATTTATAATGATTTTCCAGAACAGAATGCAAGGTATAGGATATGTAGGATTTCTAACCAGATAGTGACTAGGTCTCATCTACAAAGTTACTCTTTCATGTTTCTTCGGATCATGACCTAGGCCAGTATTTCTCAATATTTGTCCTCTGCTTTACCACTTCACCTGGTCCGCCTATTGGAAGTACCACTGGAAGTAACTGGGAATGACATCATTGCCACTTACTTCTGGGTTGGGAGGTCAGATGTAATGCAACAAACACCAGTAAGAGGTTAAGAGCCCAATCCTGTGGTCGGCGGCACGGCTTCGTGCTGCCGAGTATAGTTGCAAAAGTGCCGCAAGGCATGTTTGCGGGGCTCACTGCCGGGCTCCTGCCTGTGCTAGCTCAGCACTGGTTCCGCGGCTTGGCACTCTCCCGGACTGCCAGGCTGCAGAGCAGCAGGCGGGGGTGGGGACGGGGGCGGGGAGGAGGCGTTCTGGGGAGGGGGGCGGAGAGAGGGCGGAGGGAGGCATGCTAGGGGGACGGAGGGCGGAGGATCTGCGGAACTCGGATCTGCAGGATCCAGGGCACTCGTACAGGGCTGCGCACCCCACATAAGCACCTTTTCCTTACCGCTGACCTTTTGGGCGGCGGCAAAGTGAGTAACCCCATTGCGGAATTGCTTACCTTACTCGGGGGAAGGGAACGAACGTCCCCTTCTCCCGCGGCCCCTCCCACGGTAGCATGGGAGGTGCTGGATTCGGCGGCAGCCCTCCTCGGTGCCGCTGAGCCTGGACGCCCCGGGCAGCTCAGGATTGGGATGCCCCTGTGGACAGGAGGGCTTTTTCAAGTGCAGAAAAGCATGTTTTGGAGCTTTGGAGAAAAAATAGGCACTTCAAATTTTCACAACAAAACCAGAAATGCCATTTTTTTTTTCTTTTCTCTTTTTAGACATTTGCAGGCATGGGGAACCCTGTGGAGGACTCCTCGGAATCTGTAGAACTCCAGCACTGGCTGCAGGTGAGTAAAAAACCCCTCCTATCCCTGACAGCAGTGTGATCCTGGGGATCGCATTGCTACCTTCCCCCCCCCCCCCCGGCACATACTTACAGTACTCCCTTAAAGGTGTTTGGGAAGCACTGCTGTAAAGCAACCTGCAGACTGCCAGTTCCATCACAAATATTACAATACAGGATTCAGGTTGCAATCCTATACATGCTTATCATTGAACTCAATGGGACTTACTTCTGTGTAGACACGTATAGGATTGTGCTGCTCTGTTTTGCTGTTTTAATACCAGGAGAGGAACTAAGACAAGCCAATAAATGATGTGAAATAGATGAAATAAATAACAGATCTTTATGGCAGGTGGCAGAGAGCTAATGCTTCCTAATCTTTAAAGTATATAGTGCATTTTGAGTTATGGATAATACATAACCCCAAGATGAGTAGATGGGTTACTGAGGCAATCTAAATGTTAATCTCTTGCTCTGTGGGAAAGATAATGTGCTGTCATAGGTGGGGCTTTCAGGGTACGTTGAGGGTGGGGCGTTCAGGGTATGTTTCAGAGAAACATTGAGGATGTTTCCGTACCTGAAGACTGTGTATGATCCTTGCTAAGAACGTTTCTTGTAAGTTTGGGTCAATGGACAACAGTCACACAGAGCTCTTTCTACAACCAACAGGAAAGAGGAAATTACCAAAATAAAGTTACGGAAAATAAAGAGGGCTGCACAAAAAAGGCTAAGAGGTTGAGACTTGATAGCATTATGGCTAACTGGCAATGTCAACTGAACCCAATGCACAAATGAGACCTGTGCAGAATGAGTTTTAACAAGAGTGAGACAAATTCGTACTTTGAATTCATTATGTCAGCTCACTGTCTTGCTGTGAGAATAGACAGTGAAGCATTAATAGCAGAGTGGAGGAGAGAGCTGCTTTTAGGGAGTGGGAAGCAATAGACTGAGTGTACTGGGGGAGTAGGGCAGGTGGGAACAAATATAGAGGCTCTTAGCCGTGTGATTCACTTGCTGAATCATCTGCCTACAGAACCACTTCTGAAGCTTGCAGCACAAAGAGTCACTGGGGGCTCTTGATGTTCTTGTGATGAGCATGGGGATTCACAAAGAAGCTGAGTCAGCTGTGCGCAAAGTGTACAGCTCAACATTACATGAGTATTTCCACCAACAGGCCATGACTACAATAGGCAGAGTGGGAAGTGAGTCCCACACTATGTGAGGTAAAACTACCTGCAAATGTGCATTGGAAGTCTTTTGAGTGAGCACAGTAATTTGCCCAACTGGAATATATATAAGGGGGTACAACAGAGTATTTTGAATAAAACCTACAAAGTTCTTAGCATTAAAGTAGCTACAAGTTGAACTCTTGACAATGGGACATCAAATTTTTGAAGTTCACCTTTCAATAGCAACTTCAGATCAGATCTGGGTCTCTCCAGAGGTTGGGCTCCATCCAAAATGGATCAGTGTTTCAAGCCTGTAGTGGTCCCAGGAGCTCTCCCCACATCTCTTCTTTCCTAAAGCTACCAAGGTGATGGGAGGACAGAAAGGGCTTCTAGAGCTTCCCACCATGGGACACTGGATGCTGCTACTCAGAGACGACTGAGCACCAAGTTAGAAGTGGAGAGCAAGATGGGTCAGGATGGCCTAAGCCAGTGGTACTCAAACTTTTCCGACCAGTGGCTCCCTTGATCCCCGTGGCTGTTGGCCATGACTCCCCATCATGTTCCTGAGGGCTGGAAGTGACATCATTAAACAGGAAGTGGCCAGAAATATTAACTATATTATAATATTATATTTATTATAATATAACATTAAATATTAAATATATATTAACTATATTAATATTAATAATATTAATAATATCATTAATTAAATGCAGATCTTAAAATATATTATTAATACACAGCAATATACATGCTTTATAAATGGTCAGCTGCTGATCACTGTTGGAGACAGGATGCTGGAGTAGGTAGATTTTGTCTGGTCCAGGAAGACTCATTTTATTTGATTTTGTAAGCATACCAATATAATTGTTTTATCAAATGAACTTTGTGAACAACCAGTCTGACCAACATTACACACACACACCCCTGTGGACCCCAATCCAACTAGTCATTTCTCCCATTCTCCTTGGATAGGATTGAACCCTTTATTAATTAAATTAAATGAAATTTTTCCAGCAGCTGGTGAGGAAAACAAAAATAGACCATGAAAATATATCAGAGCTGATAAGGGTTTGGTTAGGAAGCTGATTTGTCTCCTATACTAAGAGATGCACAGTTCAAGCCTATGCATGTCTACTCAGAAGTAAGTTCTATTAGAGTCAATGGGGCTTACTCCCAGGAAAGTATGGATAGGATTGGGCTGGCAATCACTTAATCAATGACTGATAAGTATTCCCTTCAAATAGCAAGATTCATCACTTTAAAAATACAGCCTCTCCTCTTCAGTCAAACAACAAGATTAATAAATCATTTTAAAAACAGTACCCTTTTTCTGCTCTTGGCGAAGTAAAGTGTGTGCTTCTCTCTCTCCCTACCCCTTTGCCAACTGCATGGAAACAACTTTAAGACCCTTGGTGACTGGTAAAATAGGAAGTATTTTGTTTGGGGAGGGAGAGGAAAGTGGGAAGGTTTGGAGATTGAAAGGGGGGAGTGGAAGAGGGAGGGGGTTGAAAAGAGAGATTTCACTTTGATGAGAAGCAATCCCAGGATGGGAACTAGGAACCAAGCAGACAAGGATCAAGGAGGGTTTCTTTCTGATGGTCAGCAAGGGCAAGGACTGCAAGCTGAGCATGCTTGGTACTTGCCAGCTGGGGGTTGGAGTTGAAGAGCTTTGGAAACAACATGCAGCGAACACAGAAGGCAGCAGCCTCGAAGTAGAGGGAGAAGAGGGTGGGGCGACAGCAGCCACTCTCACAGCTGAGCAACTCCTGTTTCTTCTGCTTTAAAAAAAAGCGAAGACGATGGGCAGAAGACGGCCTCGTATTCTGCTCAGGGGTGTGACTGTATTGCTGCTAGAGGACATCCCGCGCCTCCCCTTTCAGCTCCTGGCGCCTCTCTAAAGAGCCGTGCCTCACAGTTTGAATCACACTGGCCTAAGCAATCAGTCCATAAGATACAGGATTTATTCTGAGGCCGGCCTGCTAAATGAACTTTAACTGCGCAGAGTAGCCATAATCTCCAATGGCTGTCACATCACAGCCTCTTCCTCCTGGCTCCATTTCTTTTAAAAAGGCAGCAAATGTAGTCGAAGGAAAGAGGAAGTAGGATGAGCCATTAAACCATATAGTCTTGTCTCTCCCTACTTCCTCTCTGCCTTCCCTGCCCTTGCAAACTTTTGAAATGGCATAGATTGGGGGAAAAGAGGAAGAGGAGAATGGCAGTGGCAGCGATGAAGTAAGCGTGATGTGGAGAGCAGGGGAGATGCAGAGGGACAAGGGAGATAGCATTTGTCAATACCTACTGTGAAAGGTTCTGTCAGGGATCCTATAGAGAGGCTTATTAAACTTGCATGGAAATGAAACTGCACTGTGAACCTATGCGTAGGGCTTTATACCGCTGTGTACCCTGTTTTAGAATGACCACTGCCTAGGAATTCCCACAGGTCATCAGTATAGGACTTCCCAATTGAAATCTATAAAATCTATGGCATGAGGGAAGGATACAGTATATTGTTTTAGAATATGCTTTACTTGATTACAGCAGCAAGTTGCAGTGTTTTACGCGTACGTCACATCGCACATATACCTCTGTGGTCTTCTCTATGGTTTTTGTCTCTTGTGATGTGACTTCTGGCCTCTGGGTGACTCTAATGGTTCAGCAGCTCTGTTTTTAGGGCAACTGTAATAATAAATTGTCTGTCCCTCTTCCTCTGCTAGCTCCTTAGAGAAGAGTTGAAGGAGCTAAAGAGCTCTAAGACGCTGGCAGAGGAAGAGGGACAGATAATTTACTACAGGCAGTTGCCCTAAAAACAGAGCAGCAGAACCCAGAAGAGTTTTTCAGCAATTTTCAACCGCTATGCTCAAAACTCCCACAGCATACCCAGGGACCTTTTCTGGCACACCAATGTGCTGTGGCACACCAGCACATTAAAAATCAGCAGTCTAGAGTAACAGCTTGGGGGGGGGGGAAGAGAAGAAATTAAATTTCTATCTTTAAAAATCAGAGCCTGAAGATGATGATACAAAGTTAAAGACGAGAACAGTGAATGATTGCGATCTGAAAATAAAATATTTCTTCACTAAAAACACTTTTAGACTTTAGTGTAAAGTCTTTTAAAGGATTTTCATGAACTTGCCAATATAATAAAGAAAATGAAGTATCCAAAATAATTGAAGGTCAAATTAGATATTAAGGGACAAACTGAACATTCAGGAGAGATATTTTTGCAGCTTTCAGTGGTTTTCTCTCTTCCCAGCTCACATCCAGTCAGCAGAGTAACTAGAGGGGAGGGTCACAGCACTGTTTTGCAGGCACCTGAATGCACTGTGTCCCCCTCCCTTTCAGAGCCATTCTAGGCAGCTAGAGCAAAATGGAGAAGACAGCTCCATTTTGCTCCAACGGCCTGGAATGGCTCCAAAGGGGAGGGGCCTCTTGCACGGCACATTCAGGCGCCTGTGAAACTTAGTTACCCTCTTCTTGCTATGCTACTGCATCCAGTATCAAAGAAAGAAAGAAAGAAAGCCAGCCAGTCAGCCAGCCAGGGGGCAACTCCTTAAAACAGGAGTCATGGGTTTCAGTCTCTTATTCTGCACACCCATTTTGATATAAAAAGTAGACTCCAGCCCCACTTTACAGGTGAACAGGCCAAGGATTTGTTAAAAGATGCAGATGTAGGGTCCCTGCCCTGGAGGGGCCTGGAGCAGGCTTGTTCCACCCCAGGGAGGCCTCAGATTGGGGTTCCAGCACCCTTGTCCTCCTCCCTAGCAGAGCTGCCAAACCTGGCCTAGGAGCAGGAGCTGTTGACCTCACAGCTCCCTGCTTCACACTGACTGCCCCTCATCCCTGGCCTTCCTGTTTTATGGAGCAAGCCCCCGCTCCCTTTGGCCCCTCCCCTTCCTCCAGGTGGGGCAGAAAAGGCCTTTCCTGTTCCTGGCTTGTTTCCTGCAGTATTCCTCATTTGCCCTGCCAGCCCCCTCTGGCTGGTTGGGGTGAGCCAACCTGCTTTGCCCCCTTCAAGGGCAGGGAAGCCTCCCCACCCTGGGCATGGGGTGCCTGCTCCAGGGTAAGTTGGGGGTCTGGGCATCTGGGAGGGGCCCCGACAGCACAGGATCAGACATCTAGTTTGGGCCTGAGAATGTTGTCATTGAATTAGCCCCCCTTTCGCTACTGAAGTCAAGCTGGAATTTCTAATGAGTTACCTTCTGGGCAGAGGCGGGCAGGAGTCTTTGCATTCTGGCAGAGACATGAGTGTGAAATAACCTTCCTTGGAATTAAAATTTTCATTGCAGTAATACCTTTGGAGGCTTTGCTGGCCAAGTCATATCCAATCAAAGCTATTACACTTGTTAAACCTTTGAAGGTTTGGGCCATTAATTAAGTGACCATGATATTTAATCATTTCTTAAATCACATTTGGAAATGTATTTTTCACTCAGTGATTTGCGCACTTATTTCATCTAACTGTTATTTCTTTTCCCTTTCTTTTTATCTTTTGCCTTTCCTTTATGTTTTCTTTTTAATCCTGCAGCAATTTGGAAATAGTCTTTTCCATCTGTTTTCAATTTTTTTTCCAAATTTGATCACATTTTCTAAAAGGAGGGATCTAATCTTTTCCACAGTGGGTCATAATTTTAGCACCTAGCTAATAATGGTCACATGGCTAGCTTGCGCTGGGAATAAGTCAGCATGCCAAATCTCTCCAAGGGGAAAACACAATGCTGCTAAAAAGCAATGACAAATCAGTCCGGGGTCATGCCTCATATGCAGACTTGGTTTGTGGAAGTCATGCAAGAACACCGATACTGTGTGTGTTTTAACGCACAGGATTATAATAGTTGGAAAATCCGTCTGTGTGCGCGATCTTCTCTGTAAACGTATTCATGGTCTTTCTCTATTTTTCCTGGGTTATTTCATTCTCCAGGGAACAACAGGTGGGGCCAGAATAATGCAAGCAGTGGTCTGCTTGCTGTATTTCTATTTCATGAGAACAAAATATCAGATTGGTTCCATTAGAGATTCACAAAAAGCTCTCCAGACAGTTGAACAAGCTGGTGAAAATGTAAACAGAAGCTAACAATTACAATCAAAGAGCTGATACTATGGACCACCACAGACTTTAAGGCATAGATGATGTGATTTGGTCTAGGGTAGGATTGGGCATCTCATCCAGTGCTGTGAGTTTCCTAGATCAATCGACCTGTCTGTCCCAACTCACCCTGGAGCATCCAAGGCAGGATTTGGGCTGAAAGTGACTCAGCCAAGGGCTAGAGGAATTCCCCTTACTCTGGGTAAAGTGGCAGCAGCCCCAATGGGGCTACTCAGATCTGTGCCACCTCAAGAGGTAGTGCAAATCCGAGCAGCCTGGGACTGCCCAGGAACATGGTTAGGATCTGATATAACCGCCAGATCCTGGCCCCATCTCTCACTCCCCACCCACCCACCCCCAAGAATGCCTGCCCATCCCCAAACAACTCACTCCTGCCTCCTCCCTGCCCTCCCCACACACCCCTGACCCCTGCGTCAGCCGAACTCAGCCAATGCAACTCACCCTCTCCCTGGGGCCTGTGTCAGTGTAGGGAGGCTGGTGCACAGATGTATGCCAGACTATCCCCAACAAGGACACGTTAGGATTGCGCTCTAACTAACCTAGGCTTTGATATACCTCTTTTCTACCTCCTAAGAGGCTCTCAGTGCAACTCACATTCTTTCTTACTTAGACTTAGATCCTCCCACGCCGTTCAACGCATTGGACAGTAAGCGCTCTCCATCGTACTCTATCAATTGCAGCAGCCTTGGCTTCATCCCATGACAGGTTGATGGCTGATAGATATTCAATGAAGGTCTTTTTCCATGTGATCTTGGACATCCTGGTTTTTGCTTTCGCTTATATGGATTCTAGTTCATGGTTGTCTTTGGGAGTCAGGTTAGTGGTTGGTATAAGATACGACCTGCAAATCGGAAGCGTTGTTCAGCCACGGTTTCCGACAGTGGGCGCATGCATGTTTGTTGATGGCCTTCTTGGTTTTTGATATGTTCTCAATACGAGATGTCTAAGTTTCAACGAAGACATTGTTGGAAGACGTTTATCTGTCCGGTGATGTTCTTTGTCATCTTCCACGTCTCACAGACGTATATCGCTGTTGGGACAATGACAGCATGGAGAAGTCATATCAGTGGTCACCAGTCCCAAGCCCAGATAAAAGAGGAAGGTTGGGCATGGGGCTAGCAACCCCACCCCATAAAAATATCCACTGCTACAGAAACAGGGAGCGAAACTCAACTCATATTCTATTATAAGCAAAATAAAACTGAAACATTATAAAACAATCATTAAAAAAGTAATACATAATAAAAAGTCAAACTGTAGCAACAAAAGAGGAGGAGCTCAACCAAAAGCTTATGAAAACAAACAAAAAGCTTCACTAAGTGTGGGACAGATACCACTGAGAGGGTCAACCAAGCCTCCATTGGGAATGAGTTGCAAAGCCTGGGAGCGATGATGGAAAGTCCAGTAATGTATCCTGCCAATAGCCAATCTGAGGGTGGAGAAATGCAAAACAGGGCCCAAGTGATGACTGAAGTGGGGAAATAGATTAATATGGAGAGAGGTAGGTCCTTCAGCTATGGAGGTTCCAGGCCATTTAGGGCTTTAAAGGTCACAACCAATATGTTGAATTGAACCTGGATGCATACTGGTGATCAATTAAGATGATGTAGGATGGGAGTAGTATGTTCCCATGCATGGGCTCCCACTTGGACCCATGCCACATAGCATTTTGTGCCAGTTGTAGTTTCTGGATGTTCTTCAAGGGTAGCCTTGATAAGCTTGTAGAAGGCATTGCAATAATCTAGTCTGGTTGTGACTAAAGCGACTTGCACTGGCTATGTCTGCTTTCCTCAAAAAGGAGTTCAGTTGGCACACTGACTGAAGCTTCCCAAGTGCATCTGGGCCACAGCAACCATCTGCTTACCTAGGACCAGTGGTGGGTTCAAGAGCATTCCCAGACTGCAGGCCTCAGGATGTTATCCATTTCTTGCCTGTTGACTTCTTCACATTCCTTTGTCTCTAAGCCAGTGGTTTCCAGTCACCCATCCAAAGCAAGACCTGAGCAGATCCTATGTAGCTTCTTCAGGTAACAGTCCCAACTGGGTGAACTAAAACCCCTGCTAATTGGGTAAGAGGCATTTTTTCAAGTGGGTGCTCCTTTTTTTAGCAGGGGGAGAGTAACTGGCCCATCTCACCCCAGCAGTGTCTGTTCTAGTGGCTGTCTGCTGGTATTCTTTTGCATCTTTTTAGATTGTGAGCCCTTTTGGGACAGGGAGTCATTTAGTTATTTGATTTTTCTCTATAAACCGCTTTGTGAACTTTTAGTTGAAAAGCGGTATATAAATACTGTTGTTAATAATAATAATAATAATAATAATAATAATAATAATAATAATAATAATAATAATAATAATAATAATAATAATAATAACAATAATAACTAAATGCAGCTAATTCAGGCCCATTATTGAATAAGACTCAACAGAGTGAACCCTGACTTATATGGTAGGTTGCAGCCCACTGATAATTATAAAGTTGAACTTGGATAAGCTTGTCCTAGATAGGAAGAACTGCTACAGCTAAAAAGAAAGTGCTGTCAACATTTGATTTGTTTTATAATTCTTATTACTAGCACAGAAGAAATAGAATCAAATCTAAACTTGTACTGACATGTTTATTTGGAAAGATAAACCATCATGAGTTAAGAGTAAGGTCTTGAAACAAAAATCACTTCAGGGAAGGATGGCACTTTGTTATACCAGCCACTTTTCAATGGATATAACTTTGAAATGATGGTGTAATACAATGACTTATACCACAATCTGTTGCAATTCCATCATTTGCCTGGGTTTGGATGAGCAAACAGGAAAGCGCAAACTTAAAGATAAAGAAACAAGAGTCTTAGTTCCATAATAAAAATGTGAGACAAATATTGACACGGTTCCATTGTCGTGTGTGTGTGTGTGCTTAGAGAAGAAAGACTGCAGTCCTACACCTGCTTACTTGACCGTATGTCCCTCAGAAGCGCAGGCTTGCTTTGGAATAAACCAGGTTACTTTTTATACTGCATAATAACCAGAGGAAAAAATGACTCAGAGGAAAATGATTTGGAGCACAATCCTAACCAGACCCTTGCACAGCCTATGATTGTTGTGAACGTGCCGTAAAGCACATTTGCAACAACTTGTGAGCTGGGTGGGCTGGTACGTCGACGTCCCAGCACCAGAGCCAGTGGCAGAGAGAGTAAGTAAGCTCTGGCCTAGGGAGGCCAGCATGGGGGGTTGAAGAGGGAGGCAGGAGGCTAGAATGGGGGGTGTTTTTGGTGGGGGGAGGGTGGGCCTGGGACTGGAGTGGGACCTGCTTCAGCAACTTATGCTGGATCTTAACACCCCTCCTGGACTGTCTGGCATTATTCTGGGCTGCTCAGATTTGCGCCAGTGATTTCGTTGGGGCAGATTCAAGCAGCCCCATGGGGTGGCTGGCACGTGACACAGGAAACGGGATAGATATTCCCTTACTCCAAGTTGTACCACAGCCACCTTCTAACCTGCAGAGGATATAGCGCAGGCCAATTGGCCTGTCTGTTCCAGTGCAGGTTGGGATTGGGTATGCCCGTCTAAAATAGTCGTGGATGGACTGCCTCCCCCCCGTCAACTGTGATCTCTGATCATGAGGATATAATTTTCCTTCATGGCAGAAATGCTAGTTTCTCTGTTCTTTCTAAAACCCAGTCTGCTTTTGCTGACAGGGGTTTTCTTTCGGGACTTTTTTCTTTTTCTTTTTCCTTTTTTTTGCAAAGCAAGTATGTATACAGGAAAAGAGACGGTTCACACCAGCTTTCTTTGACCTATTTAATAAAGCAGAGCTTCCAATAGCATCACTGCTGGCCTTTAAACATCTTCTAAGCTGCCTGTGCCTTTTTTCTGGGTCCTGCTCTGCCACTGGCTGGATCCGGCTATTTTTGATCCTTAGGGAGACCCCTGATCTTGTTTCAGTCTTTCCCACAAAGGCTTCCTGCTGCTGTGTTGGCTTCACGTTTCCCCTCCCCTCTCTTCATCAGCAGAACTTGAAATTGAAGAAAAGTAGTGGGGAAATTGGGATGTAACCATTCTCAAACACTTGAAAAGTCTTGAATGTGAATTCTAAATACAAAAGCTGAGTGATTTTCTTACCATATCCAGACCCATTTAAATCCTCCTTCATGAGTTACATGCAACTGTTTAAAAATATATGTATTCAAGACAAATATAATATAGATATGATACAGGTTGAGTACCCTGATCCAGAATTCCAAAATACAGAATATTCCAAAATACCAAATTTCTTTGAGTGTCAAAATGACTTTTCTTTATACTTTTTTGTCTAAAGAAATAAAATCATAAACTGTGTTTCATGCACACAATTATTAAAAATGTTGTATACCTTCAGGTTATGTGTATAAGGGGTATATGAAACATAAATGAATTTTGTGTTTAGACTTGGGGGGCGCCATGCCCAAGACCTCTCACTATGTATATGCAAGTATTCTGAAATACAGAAAAATCCAAAATACTTCTGGTTCTAAGCCCTTTGGATAAGGGATGCCCAACATATGCTCAGCTCAGTACAGTGGCTGGGGATATGCATTCCCAGCTGTGTTGCAATGTAAATGGGTTCACTCTTGTCCACACCATCTAGTGTAAACTACCTACTTAACTGGAGATCATGCATAGGTTAAGACCAGAAGCACTGTTGCAAAGTGCTTTATGGTGCTTTTGTGAAAGCATGCACCAGTGGAATGCGTGCTCTGCTGGCACTGGCCTTCAGTAGAATTGGGCAGTAAATTATCGTGCAAAATGTATTATTGCAACTCAGATCTGTCCACTTATCCACAGGTCATGTGCCACATTTACAGCTGAGAAGTCAAGTGGAAAGCATAGCCAGATCCAACAAGCAGAGAAAGAGACCTTGACACATGAAAAGTAAGACCCAGCTTCTCAAGGGCATTTCTCCTTCCGATTGTTACTGTTGAAATTTGGTTTCTAAAGGCAGGTACTGTGTTCCCTGGAGCCCTCTGGAGTAATGGCTTTTCAGAAGTACACTTTTATCTCACAAAGGCAGCCCCCCTCTTATTTTAGACATTGTGGAATCAGCCAAGATTTCACACTGTGCTAAAAGCATTACAACATCGACCAAAAGCGCAAAATGTATTTTAAAAATGGTCAAGGCCATACGCGGAATAGCTGTGGTTTCTGAACTCTCGCCAAGTCAAGTTGGAGGCTCCTCTCCTCCCCCCAGTGAAACTAAAGTACAAGCTGGAAAAGATATGTCTAAAATGACCTGTAGACTGCAGTCTACAATATCAAAGCTAGCAGATTTCTCTGATTGCTTTTATGCACTGAAGCACACTAAAATCAGGATACGCCCTTTATATTTCATTTACCGTTAATCTGCCATTATCCTGTTTCAGGCTGAAATACCTTACACTGCCATTGTACTTTGACTGTTCAACAACACTGGCTTAGGGCAATTCCAGGAGTGGGAGGGACAAAGTCTATTGGGACCGGTACTGGAAGAGGAGAAAAAGTCTTGGTTTTGCATTTAAACAAAAACTAAATTGCTTTTAAAATGAACGTCAGAGGCAAAGAAATTGGATGAATTTTACTTTAGCCCTGGTGTAAATACATGTAAAGACTTCCTGGGGATAAACAAGTAATTGTTTAATTCACATGTTTATGATCCAGTAAAGAACTGGATACTGGACTGCATTCCCATTTCATGCAGCCCAATCTTATCATGATCGACAGCTTATGATCTTATGTGTTCCAGTGTCATAAACAACCAGTGGGTCCCCATGCACACCAATGGCCAACCCAGGGTGCATTGGGGGCTGAGGGGACCAGTTATGTGTGGGTCCTGGGTGGTTTGAGGTGGGGCATCAAGAGGCTAGGAGTGGGCTAGAAGGGGTGGATACTGGTCGCAAAAGTTCATATCAGATCCTATACCCGATTGTTAACCTGCCCCACCCCCTTTCTCTTTTAGGACTTACACCAGTGATAGGTGTTGTGGATTCAAGGAGATCCATAGGCAAGGAGACAATCTACGTCCAACAACCAACCCAAAAACAAAATCTCATGAGTATTATTTAATCCTAACAGCAAAAAAATAGATATCTAAAATGATAACTCTCATTACATCACTTTTTGCTGATATGAGAGAGAGAGAGAGAGAGAGAGAGAGAGCGCAAGCGCGAGCAAGCGCACACCACTATCCATGCTGATTTGACTTCTTTAGGCAGGATGAGAAGACTAAAGATAACTTTGGCTTTCCAAATAAAGCAAGCAAAACAGCCAATTAGCAACATGCATATTCTAATTTAGTGGCTGAGGTGAATAATAATTCTGTAGCACATCAAAGTAGGGCTCAAATGAATTTAACATTCAAAATCTGCCTTGAGGTGGATTCCAAGGTCAGATATTCAAAATGAAACAATCAGAATCAATTTTGTTGCTGCCGCTTGAATATCAATATTGAAGTAAGTATTAAACTCTTCCCAGTGAATTCGTTCTTCCATGTTTCTTCCTACTCTCCGGCGGTAATAGCTGCCGGTCAGGTCTACTACATGGATATACACTGAAAAGCAATATAAGGTCCTATCAGTGTCAGTGGAAGACCTGGGCTTGCACTTATGTCTTTTCTATTGAAATCAAAAGGACTTAATTTTGCTTAACTTGGGCTGGATTGAAGTTGAAAGTGAAGCTTGTGAGGGCTAAATGTGAAAAACCAAGATACTCGCGACCAGTGGCATAGCTAGAGGAGGTGCAAAGCACTAAGTTTTGCAGGGAGCCTTGCCGCAGTGTGCAGATGAATTCTCCCCCTTCCCTTTGGAGCCATTCCAGGCAGTGGGAGCAAAACAGAGGCCAAAACAAATGTCTCTGTTTTGCTCCCACTGCCCCAATGGCTCCAAAGGGGAGGGGGAGAAGCCATCTGCACACTGCGGTGAGACTCCCTGCAAAACTTAGTGCTTTGCACCCCCTCTAGCTATGCCACTGCTTGTGACTCTGACTCAGAATTTACACAGCAAGAATTGCTTCTGTCTAGGAGGCTTTTTGAATGGCAGACAGTGATATGCTGCAAGAAAAATAAAAAAATCTCTATGTTTACCTGTCAAATGTTGGACAGTCTGTTGATGGGCCACAAATGCCTGATGCAGAAATGCCTGGGCAGAAGGGCTAGTAAAAACCGTTTTATGGCCTAGTAACCTTTGTGGAATGATTTCTGCAATGCTGTGAACTGTACCGTTAAAACTACTAGTTCTGATACATGAACAAATGTTTCTGTGGCGAGGTGCTTCATCTTTTTCCATGCTTGATGAGCCTCGAGCCGTTTAAGACACAATGAAAAGGCAGGATATAAAGATTCCAAATGCATAAAATACATTTCCTTCCCCTGCAGTCACCCTTTTCCAAAGCAGTCATGTTTTCCTGCCATCCTGCTTGCAAGCCGACTCATATTGGCAGGAGGCAGTTGCACATTAAAGTGTGTTTGCCTCAATAAACACCAAATTGTTTTATAATCTTGTCTCGCGTAGGTGTTGAACAAGCACAAAACTGTACAAAGGTCCCTCCTCTCCAGCTGTACACAGCGTGACAGAAAACCATAACAGTTCAACAGTCAAGGTCTGCGAATGGCTCGATGATTGCGTATAAAAACACACCAGAGCAGTCCTGTGGGTTTATAATTCCCATCAGTGGCAAATTCTGTTCCTAAAAGAAGGTGAGATGGGCTCCATGTATTCCTCATTTCCACGAGGGAAGTAGATACATTTTTACCGTGATGGATATTGTACTTCTCTGGTGCCATTCCTGCTCACTAAAGAAGACTTTAAGGAGAGAAGTTCTCCCATGCTTCTCCTTCCCTAATGTAGCACATCATCAGTCATTTTACAGATTAACATAAGGAAAGCCCTGGTGCATCACATCCAAAACCCAGCAAGCCTTCCATAGTGGCATCACCAGGTCTCTCTGGGACCTCCACAAGCAGGAGAGAAAGGCATATCTCTCTTCCACCATCGCTCCCCGGCAACTGCCGCTGAGCCTGGAGCTAGTGCATAGCCACTGACAGACCTGTCTTCCATGATTGTATCCAATCCCCTTTTAAAGCCATCCAAATTAGTGGCCATCAGCACATCTTGTGGCAATGAATTCCACTGACTAGTTATACATCTATGCAGACTGTGTGAATAAGTACCTCTTTTTGTCCATTCTAAATATCCTGCCATTTAGTTTCATTGAATGATCCCTCGTTCTAGTATTGTGAGAGAGTGGGAAAAAGTTTTCATTTCTTCGTTTCTACTGCGTATATAACTTTACAAGTCTCCAAAGAGGACTCTGCCCCGAACATGCGATTATCCCAATATTTAGTCTGATTGGTTTTGCTTCTTTTGTGCTAGTTCACTTTGGAAGGCTTATGTCCCTTGTTCTGGTTTTGGTTTTATCATGTCAATTTTTCATTCTCTCCCAGTAACTAGTGTGCTTTGAATACTTGTGTGTTAACTTCCAGCACTGTAGCTCAGTGGCCTTCAATCTTTTTTATGGCATAACCTTGATAGATAGATAGATAGATAGAGAGAGAGAGAGAGAGAGAGAGAGAGAGAGAGAGAGAGAGAGAGAGAGAGAGAGTATGAGACTGGGGACCCACCTTTGAGCCATCACCCTCTTGGACCCTATCCACTCACTCATGCACCATAATGCCCTCCCAGCACTGTTCATTGTAACCCAATATTTTTAATTGAGAGAGCAGAGAAAGTTACCATGAAGCCCGGCACTAAGGAAAGCTATTTTAGCACAATTGCTAAGTACCTGAATAAGACACAATCTCCTAGTACCTGAAGCAGTACACCAGATGCCACCCCCTTCACCTGGTGCTACTCTAGTCCAATGGTCTTCAACCTTTTTCATTCCCATAAGTTGCCATGACCCCATAACTGAGGGGTTGCAACCCCAATGAGGTCCCGACCCCAGGGTTGAAGAACACTACTTATGTGGGAAGGGACTTACAGCCCAATTCTGAGCTGCCAGGCATGCAAGGTTGCCGCAGTGCCAAAATGGCTACCACAGGATCTTCAGCATGCCAGGCAGCTGCTGGCAGCTCCATGGGGGAAGGGGACTTTCATCCCCTTCCCCCGGGTAAGTGAAGTAGCCTTGCAATGGGGCTACTCGATTCTGCAGTGGCTCTTTAGCCAGCACAGAATCAAGGAGTCTTTAGCCAGTGCAGAATCGAGGAACACGGGACTCTGGATCCGGCGGAGCTGAGCTCTGCTGGTCCTGCCCCCTCCCACCCCACTCCTTCCCCCTGCCATGCCTTTTCCTGCCCTCCGTCCAACCTGGAACACTTCCTCCCCATCTCCCCCTGCCTGTCTTACCTCTTTGCTGCATAGTACTTTGCACAGAGCGCAGGGTGGCAGACCGTGGACCCAGCGCTGGAGCTGGCCCGGTGTGGACTCACGCTGGGCTAACTCTGGCACTGGGCCCATGGCAAGGCTCACAAAAGTGCCTTATGGCACGTTAGCGACAGTGCACACCAGTGGTGAACCGACACACCGAGTTCAGGATCGGGCCCTTAACCATCTGCATGTACATGTTGGAGCTGCAGTTTTAAAGAAGGACTACAGAAACTTGCCCCTTTTTGGCTTTTCTAGCATTTAGAGTGTTCGTTCCACATATGTAACAAACTTCAGCTTTCTGGGAGGTGTGGAAAAACCATCATAATTTGGAAATACATTTTGAACCTTTCCCTTTTGAAGGCAAGAGAGGGATATGTCCCATTTTTAGATGGATTCTGTAATCCATTTAGTATTGGACAACATGTGCACCAGCTCTCAGCAAAATCCTATGGAAGGCCCCTCCTCACTTTGATACCTGTAAGTGAGGTTCAAGTGTCACAGACAGAGAGACCAATTTGGCAGTGTTTTCCGCTTGTATCTATCTGATCTGCTTCTCCCAACATTCCTTTGCATTTTTGCATCTTCTTTTTGTGTGTCAGGAGCTTTGATTAACTATTCAAGTGTTTAGACACAAAGAAAGATTCTTTGTTCTCTCAGGTAAATCAAAGACATATGTTTGGGGCATCTGGACTATAAACAGTAAAGCATTTTCAGACTGATGACACAAAGAAAAATTCAAGTTGTACATTAATGTGTACTGTAATTATATATCCTCTTGTATATAAAATGAATATCCATTCATAAATCTTTTTTTTTTTTTTTTGCATCATTTGTGTATGTTTGGCTTTAAAACAGCTTAACCTATCCTCTTCCTTTGGGAATGGGTGGAATAATTAGTCTGAAAAGATAAGTCTTCCATCCTGTGCAGAATGACTTTTTCATTAATCCCATTGAAGTGCCTAGCAAAATGTCCAACATTGTGACATGTTGGATGTGTGTAGAACTAGGGCTTGTATTTTGCAAAGCCACTGAGGCACAGGATGTATACCTTTGTAAATTCTGCAGACACACACTGCATCCCTTCCCTCCACTTCAATGGGTTCCCTGCCTCTGGAAGCCAGACCAGTTTTTCTTCTCACCACAGCAGTGTGAGGATGCGTCTAAGACACCCTCTCAGAGCATGGTACCTGGGGCATTATACCCCCTTGCCTCCTCTTAGCTACTCCACTCTCAGTGTTCCAAAGAATACAATAATATTTTTTATGCCAAAAGATTGAATGGATGCAATTTATATGGGAGAAAGGAAAGGTGTGTCTTTGGGGACACTGCAGTTGTTGTAGCTAAGCCTACCAAGTGGCATTTCCAGATTGCTGGAGGCCTTGTGGCCAAGCACTGGGTCCTTCCAAGTGGACAGTCAAGAGGGAGCTCTTTCCACTCTCCCAGATCAGCGAATTGTGGGGAACATGCAATGGATGACTGGTACTGACAGATTCTGGAGGTTGGCCCAGCCTGTGTTGGGCATGGGCCTCCAGCCAATTTATAACCTGGCTGACCTTTGACACTGCCCTGAACCTTCTCATAACTCTTGCTGATCCCAGCCATTGAAAATCTAGCCTTCTCCTCTCTGCATATTCCTACTTCTTCATCTGCGTTGCTTTTCTTGGATTCTTTCACCAGTAACTCATGACATTTTGGAAGGCCAGTAACAGAAATCTGAAAATGTTCTGTGTGGAGGAGCATCCTATCACGTAAGCCTTCACCTGCGGTCTGAAGCAGTGCAGACACAGGTTTGGCTCCTCTGTCTGCAACCATTGTTTTAAAGAAGTTTCCTAAGTTGATTTGAGCCTACTTTGGACTTTGTATATGTTCTGAATCAAGTTATTCCAGAAGAATTTGCACGGGCAACTCTGTCAATTACTCTGGCGTAAACTGCATTTTAAAACCATCCTTGATGTTACTCTTGTGAAACTTGGCCTTGTGCAGGAAAGAATGGATCCAACATATGTTTGGAATCCTGGCCAGATGAACAGCAGCCATCCAAAGGCAGGTATGTTCTTCATGAAGTGGTCTAAATGTCAGATGTGTGTTGAGATTGTTTCAAGACTAGGTTCCATATGGAGTGAATTCAGTCATTGGTATGTGATTAGATAAAACACTTGTGTGAATTAGTTCCATCCTGATTTTCTTCCTCTCGGCAATGGGGGCACCTCTGTCTTCAGAGAAGAACAGCTGCCATTTTGCACTCATTGCAGTGAGTAATAATAATAATGTTAGAACCTCACCTTTTAATTAGGAAACAAGGCTCTAGCAGTCACACAGCCCAATCTTATGGGGCTGCTGCATCACCACAACTCATGTTCTGGTGGTGCAGCATGCTTTACCACTGTTGGAAAATGTTCTAAACAGAAGCAAGTTCCATTGAGTTCAATGAGACTCCAGGTACATATGTATTGGATTGCAGCTATATGACTGACAGTCCAATCCTAACCTACGCTGGTGCAGCAGGGTTGCGTGGCATCCACCGTATCCATCACCAGCTAGGAGGAGGCTAGAGGTTTCCTTAGGGTAAGGGGTTATTTTTCCCCTTATCCTGTGTAACACTCCAGCCTGTCCAATGGGGCTACTCTGATCTGTGTCAGCTAGATTGCTGGCACAAATCCAGGCAGCTACCTTTTGCTTGAAAATGGAAGTAGCTGCTGATAGGAGATAAGGGTTGTTGACAGAAACCTTGGAGGACATCAAAGGCGGGATGTCCTGCAGGAGGCCAGCTCTGCGTCCAAGGTAAGAAATAAGCTCCTTGGCAGCGTTGAGATCTCTGCAGCACTGTCAGTACCATAGGAGCAGGACCACTTCCCTTAAGGGGGAATGCCCTGCTTCTGGTTCCCCTGGTTGGTTGCAACCCACCAGTTTGGGAACCACTGGTCTAAAGTATTTGAAATCACTTTGGCTCTTGATATATGGGCCAGTTGATCACTGAACAAACTCTACCAGAGACTTTCCCTATGCAGTCCCCATGGAAGTGAATAGGATTTGAACAATTTTATGCTGTGTGTATTTCCTTTGTAACTTGCTCTGTGCCAATTGTGCTGCATTGAACAAGTGTCCTCAATGAAAAAGTCCGCACTGCACTGTAGGTGATTTGTCCCAATGGATTCTGTGTGCCAGCAGGCATACACCTTCTATGTACCTGGAGTCTCATAGAAATGGGTTTCTAGAAACCAGTTTATTTTTTTTGGCAGATGCTCCCTTTCTTTCCTCCCACCCTGACAGTTCCCAATTCATGAAATTTGCCCTTTAGATATGCCTCTGTAATGTTTTTGCACACAGCCAAAAATAAAGACACCATGCACTGAAATTCTAGAACTGTGAATTCCTGGAATGTGCTGTATTTCCTATCCCTTGCTTGTGAAAACTATATTGGGTTTCTTTAGTTTAATTGGCATGTAATAACCAATATATTCCAAAGGGTGTTTATCTTGCTGTACTGTACTATGTTCCAGGACAGAATGGAATAATAGAATTAATTTCTCTGACTTTTAGGTTATAGTTATTGTTTTGCTCTATAGATCCATCATTGCTTTCTGAAAACCAGTACTTGAATTACTTGGAGTGGGGTAGGCAATCTGGGGAGCATAAGATTCTTTCTATGTGCAGAATTCTTCACTTGCTTGCAAATGTGCAAAGGAGAAGGAAAAGGAAAGGATTGTAAAACCGTGACATTGACTGCCATGGCACAGCCGGCTGGATTGACTGCCATGACATAGCCTCTTCTGTCACAGCTAATTAAGTGATAGACTCCACCATTGAAATGGTCAAAGTTGCATCCTGGTTTGGGTTGTATATTCACCCTTTGTTATTCTAGAGTATGCAATAATATAGCACTATCGAATGCACTTTTAATGAAAATGATGCAAGCCAATGCTCCAAGCACATAGGGTGCAATCGTGTAGCACTTTCGTGGGATTAAGCCCCACTGAATACAGTGGGATTTATTTTGAGTAGACACGCATTGCATTGGGCTGTTAGACAAATCCAGATAAGAATTAAGGGCACAATCGTAATGGGGAGGGTTGCAAACATGCTGTAAAGCACATTTCTACCTCCTCAGAAGTCAGCCGTACCAGTGCACAGAGGTGTGATGGCTGTGGAGGCTGGATCCAGCCTCTGTGGTGGCGGAGGAAGGTGAGTCTGCGCCTGCTGAGCTTGGCTGGCACTGGGGTCTGGGGATGTATGAGGAGGGCAGGGAGGTGGTGTTTTGAGGTGGAGGGAGGAAGGGCGATGGTGGACCCATGGGAGGATGGGAGGTAAGTGGGGAAGGGTTCAGGACCCAGCAGTTATGCCTGATCTTGACCCTGTTCTCAGGCAATGCAGGCCAGCTCCAGGCTGCTTGGATCTGCGCCACCCTTTAGATCCGAGTAGCTCCTTGAGACTGCAGCAGCACTCCCTGGGGCCAATACTGTCACCCTCCCAAGTGCATCACCAAGTGCGATCCGCACCCCTGCACCTTCTAGTGACACCACTGAGCCCTGAGTTTGATCCAGCAGGGCTATCCATATGACCGCCACAGTATCCTGAACTCCGTGTTGGGCTGGAAGGCCTGTCACAGAGCGTCTCAAGTCTGTGCCGGCATAATAGCCGGTGCAGACTTGAGAAGCCCCATTGCTGAGCTTGGAACTTGCCCTGGGGAAGGGGACAGAGGAGACCTCTGACTGCTTCCCAGTGCCCGATGCATACAGCAGTTGCTGCTTTGTTGCTGCTGCTCCAGTGGATGCCAGGAAGCTCAGGATTGGGCTGTTAATCTCCTCTTCAATGCCTGTTTGCCATACACCAAATCAGATGCTACTCAAAGAGCCTGTCTGCTGCATTAAGGTTTTTTTTAGTCAGTAATGGGATTCTCAGGAGTTTCCTCCCCAGTCACATCTTTTATTCCTTGTTCTTGTGAAACTTTTGGAATATGCAAAGTATGAAGAAAGCCCAAAAGATTGTGGATTTTTTAAAATTCTGCCATCCATAGAATTTTATAGGAATCTGCTCTTTTGCTGGTCTGGTGGAAATGCCTCTGAATGTCTCACCCACACTGGCAGGGTTGCACGATTTCTGTTTATTGCACATGCCAGACTGAAAGGCTGGCATGATTATACTTCCAGATGACAGCCCTTCTTGCAGTTGTCACTGGAAATGTGAACTGAATCAGACCCTGAACATGAGCCCCCAGAACAGATCCTTATTTTACCACATTCTTGCAATCCCAACGCCTTCTTTCTATCACATCTTCCACAGTTGTCGGTGAATCCAGCCACGGGAAAGATTGTTCCACTAATTGGCACAGACGCTCCTGCTTAGATTTTGCAGAGCCTGCTGATTTGTCATGTGTCTCAAAAATATGCTTCCTAATTGATAATTGGTTCATCCTTCCAAATCCTCTCCAATTTCTTTGTTCTCTATTGTCCCTGCCTACCTTTCACTTGGCATTTGCAGCCTCTTTTATTATCGGAACTTCCCCAAGTATATTTCATGTTTTTCAGCCCATCTGGAATTTTCTTTGCTCTCTGACCTTTGCATAACACAGCAATCATTTTCTAAAAACAAGATGTTTTGCCTTTTATTTTTTTAGTCTTGCAGCAAATGGGTGCTATATCAGTCTATCCTTTATGGCTGCTGAAATTAGAATATTTTCAACCAACGAGGGAAACAAGTTGTATTTTGGAATCATGCCTTAAAGGTCTGGTGTGAAGTATAGTACAAAAGCCTATCCAGAGACAAGAAAAAAAGAATTAAGGTGTAAAACACAATCCTGGACACGTTTTGTGAGATATAGGTGAAGCTGTTTCAGTACCCTAAAATATTGCACAAAAAAGTATTACAGAGGTAACCTTCAGACTCACAGTTCCACACAGACAATTGGATTGTGAACCACCCAGTGAACACTCAAGTCAACAAAGTTGAGAGAAAGGTCTACTTTATTAATTAAAGGTTACAGAAGGGAGAAGCAGAATAAAGAGACCTGCAGTTCTTGCTGCAGCAAAGCAAGCATAATGGCAGCAACTGTTACCCTGCACATGCCCGATCTCGTCTGATCTCGGAAGCTAAGCAGGGTCAGGCCTGGTTAGTACTTGGATGGGAGACCGCTTGGGAATACCAGGTGCTGTAGGCTTATACCATAGTCTTTCGAGACTGAAGGTTGCCAACCAAAGCAAGCATAGTGCAGGGCCTAGATAATTGAGAGGCGCCAGACTTCATCAGGACCCCTGAGCTAGGTGATACCCCCTGACGCAAAGCCTTGCCCCTATTCAGACAGCGCCAGCTTATCCCAGTCAACCCTTGCAAAGAGGCCGAGGCAGCCAACTGCATGGGTCCACTTCATGCCGCTGAGCCTTTGAAGCAGCCCAGGCAGTCTGGGTCAGGGACACCCAGTCCCAACCCCTTGCACCACTGGGCCCCTAAGGAGCAGAGAGGGGTGCTCCACCCTGCCTAATACTGACGTCAAGGCAGACACCAGACAGTGTCTGGGGTAGGCGAAAAAACTGTCCACCAATAGCCAAATTCAGTGAACAGAAAAATTCCCAGATGGTCCCAGCAGACAACCAGCTAAATTCAGTGCTCAAAGGGCGGGCGGGCGGGCGGGCGGGTGTCAGGAATTAGACATGCAGGGCATGCAAAGAGGAGTCCAGCTGCGCTTGAGAGGCTTAACTGCCTCTAAGGCTGCAATCCTAATGACACTTTCCTGAGAGTAAGCCCCACTGAACAAAATAGGACTTATTTCTGAGTAGACTTGGTTAGGTTTGTGCCCTAAGTCATGCTCTGCTTCAACTGGCAACCAGTCCCCCACAAAGGGGGGGGGGGAATCTCATGTTCCTGCTGTGAACCAAATAAACCCTGATCCCATGCTTGCAGCTTGTGATCGGCATAATTTTGGTTTCTGATTTTTCTTACTGAAAAGCAGTTTACAATAATGATAATTATTATTCCAATAACTGAAGAAATTCAAGTATCATATATGAGGCGAGTTGAGCCATTTGCAGTTTTCACTTGTGCTCCAAAAAGCATGGTAATCTGGAAATTAAAGTGATCCCCATGTAGCGCCCCGCATCTTGTGCTCGTTTTACAAAATAAACTCCATGAACCCATAACTTGTCCCAGTCTTTCAGCATGATATTTGGCTGGGGATAGTTGTCCTCATCCCGGCACATATACAACAGGTGAAGCTTCCCCAGTCACTTGCAAGGGATACATTTAATGAGTGTCTTCCCGATGCATCTCTACAAGGCACAGAGTTTCACCAAATGTCACCTCCTAGTATAGTAAAGGTCCAAGCAAACATTCGATTGGAGGTGCAGTTTCTGTTACTATTGCTCCTCAAGCAAATCCTTTTCTCTTCTCCACTTAAACTCAGGGCAATGCAAGAACTGCCATGACCCTCCATCAGGAGGAAGAGTTGCCAGTTTGCAAATTACCTTACTGCAATGTCCTTTTTTCAATCACATATCCTTGTCTGCCATAACAGAACAAGAAGATGGTGATTATTGCCTGAGCACATGCTGATGCATTCTCTCTTCCCAAATACCAAAAAAAAAAAAAAAAAAATGAGCCCAACTGAAGTGGTCATCTCAGGCAGTAGATTGGTGGGGAGAGCAGCATCCAGTGACATTGATAGGGGGGTGCGGGCCACACCAGGTGATGCACATGGGGGGAGGGGTGACACCACAACTGAGCAAAATTTTCAAAATCTTTGTACTTTCAAACAATACCGTCATATTATATGTCATTTGATGTGTAATTTCATGCAGAATGCAATGAAACAAACCAAGTTAAAATATCTCGATTCTATAAAAAGTTATAGCCAAAAAAACCAGTGGAAGCGGGGCAATGGTGCATCACCACACCCACCACCTGGGAACTGCTTCAGCCACTGCATGGAGGAGGTCCATTGTGGGGGGGGGGTGATGTGCTGGCCTCCTGCTCTGGGTGACGTGCGCTGGCCCTCTGCACTGGGTGATGCAAATCCTAGTGATGCCACTGGCACCATCTTTGTCTGCTTACTTCCCTCCACTGATCTTCCTCCTCCTTCCATTCCCTTGAATGGAAATGAGAGAGAGAGAGAGAGAGAGAGCTGAACTAAAACATTGGAGAGTGAGAGGAGCAGAAGCCAACACAACATCAGGTAAGGGGATGTCAGCATTTGACATGCCACCTCAGGTATCAGGAGGTCTTGGGCCAGTCTTGGGCTGTGAGGTGACTCTCTTCTCCCTGTTTGGGGGTCAGTGAAAAAAGATAGACAGTGTGAGCTGTAGATTCTGCACGAGACAGATAGGGAGATGTATTTTGATCTCAGAGAGACTGCGATGGAAACTAAGAGAAGAAACTATCTACCATCACCTGCAGATATGCTTAGGAGACACACATCACTGATGTCATTTGCAGCACATACCGAACTCCATCTAAATGCCCATACTGTGTATTTGTAAACAAAGCAGATGCTACAAAATCATCAGATGCCTCTGGTGATTTCTCCTCTAAAGAAAACCCTAAATCAGGTAATGTTGTGTGCTCATGGGACATCTCACCACTCAGAGAAGAGAGGTGTAAGCACAGGACAGTTACAGTTTGTGAGGAATTGTGCTCTTGGTTTCAAAAGCAAGACTGGAGGTCTGGAAGCTACATCACATCTCTGATACATTGCTATTTGCTAGCTGTCAATCTCGATTAGGCTGCTAAACTGTTCTGCTAGTGCTACTGATTTAACCTTCAGTCCCTAGTTCTGTAGGTGTAGAATTTATTTCCGTATCCCAGCATTAACTCATTATCAATTTAATACATGCTAAGCTTATTGTAAATCATTGGTTGACTCAATTACTTTACTACAGGGCAATCTAGTAAATAACATTTGTTCTGAGAGGATTCTCCTGACTGTCTTTCATATATGTATGAAACACACACACACACTCTTTCCCCGTTTAACAAATTTCCATTGGGTTTCTGGGTGGCAGGGGCAGAGGGCTATCTTGATTAGTCTGACAAACAACCAGCTAAGATGGATGGCTTTTCCAAACCAATCAAAGTCAGATTGCATTGACAGGAAAAAGTATAAAGAGAGTAGCAGGAACAGAATAAATAAAAATGTATGCAGCAAACTGGCTTCCAGACTCACATTAAGTTTCTGTTTCTCCCCCACCCTCTGCCACTGTTGAATGCTAAAGCCCCTATGTAGGGTTACCAGATACAAAGTGGGACAGAGTGCCTATACCTTTAACCATTGTATAGAAGAAGGAATACTGGCAAGTGTAGCTTTTTAATCTCTTCCATGTTGGCTACTTGTAGCCATCCATTTGGCTACTTGGTATTCATTAGGCAGTGTAAATTTGCCAAAAACTCTCTCCTCTGAGGATAGCTAGAAATTCATTTGAGGTTAAATTAAGCCCATGTAATAAACATTATAACTATTAGTTCCTCATTAGTCCTGGTAAAGGCTGTGGATGTCAATGGCTGTACGGTATACAGTATTGCACAAAAATGACTCTCATGAGAATTGATTTAACTTTACATGCCAAATTAGCAAAATATGCCTTCATGGTTTTTTTTTTTTGGGGGGGGGGGGTGTTAAATGTGTGATCAAAAGTGAGTTGATGTAAATGTATCTGTAAAACGTATCTGTAAAACGGTCAAATGTAAAACGGTATCTGCCAAAACATTAGCTTTTCCTTGTTTCATGATAAATGAATTCATATATTGTACATGTTCCACTCCTGTACTTCCCAAGACCATACTTTCTTAAGTAAAAATAGACAGTAGTTCATGTGCTGTATAGGTCAGTAGTTGGCAACCTTCAGTCTCGAAAGACTATGGTATCGCGCTCTGAAAGGTGGTTCTGGAACAGCGTCTAGTGTGGCTGAAAAGGCTGATTCGGGAGTGACAATCCCTTCCACACTGGGAGCAAGTGCAGTCTGTCCCTGGTCTGTCTCCCTGGCTATGGGCCTTCCTTCTTTGCCTCTTTGCCTCAGACTGTTGGCCAAGTGTCTCTTCAAACTGGGAAAGGCCATGTTGCACAGCCTGCCTCCAAGCAGGCCGCTCAGAGGCCAGGGTTTCCCACTTGTTGAGGTCTATTCCTAAGGCCTTCAGATCCCTCTTGCAGATGTCCTTGTATCGCAGCTGTGGTCTACCTGTAGGGCGCTTTCCTTGCACGAGTTCTCCATAGAGGTGATCCTTTGGGATCCGGCCATCATCCATTCTCACGACATGACCAAGCCAACGCAGGCGTCTCTGTTTCAGTAGTGCATACATGCTAGGGATTCCAGCACGTTCCAGGACTGTGTTGTTTGGAACTTTGTCCTGCCAGGTGATGCCGAGGATGCGTCGGAGGCAGCGCATGTGGAAAGCATTCAGTTTCCTGTTGTGAGTGAAGAGTCCATGACTCGCTGCAGTACAGAAGTGTACTCAGGACGCAAGCTCTGTAGACCTGGATCTTGGTATGTTCCGTCAGCTTCTTGTTGGACCAGACTCTCTTTGTGAGTCTGGAAAACGTGGTAGCTGCTTTACCGATGCTTTTGTTTAGCTCGGTATCGAGAGAAAGAGTGTCGGAGATTGTTGAGCCAAGGTACCCAAAGTCATGGACAACCTCCAGTTCATGTGCAGAGATTGTAATGCAGGGAGGTGAGTCCACATCCTGAACCATGACCTGTGTTTTCTTCAGGCTGATTGTCAGTCCAAAATCTTGGCAGGCCTTGCTAAAACGATCCATGAGCTGCTGGAGATCTTTGGCAGAGTGGGTAGTGATAGCTGCATCGTCGGCAAAGAGGAAGTCACGCAGACATTTCAGCTGGACTTTGGACTTTGCTCTCAGTCTGGAGAGGTTGAAGAGCTTTCCATCTGATCTGGTCCGGAGATAGATGCCTTCTGTTGTAGTTCCAAAGGCCTGCTTCAGCAGGACAGCGAAGAAGATCCCAAACAAGGTTGGTGCAAGAACACAGCCCTGCTTCACGCCGCTTTGGATGTCAAAGGGGTCTGATGTGGAGCCATCAAAGACAACAGTGCCCTTCATGTCCTTGTGGAAGGATCTGATGATGCTGAGGAGCCTGGGTGGACATCCAATCTTGGGGAGAATCTTGAAGAGGCCATCCCTGCTGACCAGGTCGAAAGCCTTCGTGAGATCTATGAAGGCTATAAAGAGTGGCTGTCGTTGTTCCCTGCATTTCACCTGCAGTTGTCTAAGGGAGAATACCATATCAGTGGTGGACCTGTTGGCTCGGAATCCGCACTGTGATTCTGGATAAACGCTCTCTGCAAGTACCTGGAGCCTCTTTAGTGCAACTTGGGCAAACAACTTTCCTACAATGCTAAGGAGAGAGATGCCACGGTAGTTGTTGCAGTCACCCCGTCGCCTTTGTTCTTGTACAGCGTGATGATGTTTGCATCCCTCATGTCTTGAGGTACTCCACCTTCTCTCCAGCAGAGACAAAGGATTTCATGCAGCTCAGTGACGATGATCTCTTTGCAGCACTTTAGGACTTCAGCAGGGATGCTGTCTTTTCCAGGTGCCTTGCCAAAGGCAAGGGAGTCCAGGGCCACATGAAGTTCTTCTAGGGTTGGTTCACTGTCAAGCTCCTCCAGCACAGGCAGGCACTCAATGTTGTTCAGCGCTTCTTCGGTGACTACATTTTCTCTGGAATATAGCTCAGAGTAGTGCTGCACCCAGCGTTCCATCTGCTGCGCCCGATCCTGGATGACCTCGCCTGCGGCAGACTTCAGAGGGGCAATTTTCTTCTGTGTTGGACCTAGGGCCTGCTTGATACCATCATACATCCCCTTGATGTTGCCCGTGTCAGCTGCTATCTGTATCTCAGAACAGAGCTGGAGCCAGTAGTCGTTAGCACATCTCCTGGCAGTCTGCTGGACTTTGCTGCGAGCACCTCGGAGGACCTGCAGGTTGCACTCACTGGGACAGGCCTTGTATGCTGCTTGAGCTCTCCTCTTTTCCTCAATGACTGGTGTCAACTCCTCAGAGTGGGCTTCAAACCAGTCTGCTGTCTTGTTGGTCTTCTTGCCAAATATGGACAAGGCGTTGTTGTAAACGGCATTCTTGAAATGTTCCCATCTGTTGGATGCGTTTGCATAGACTGGGCCTGGAAGAGATTCCTCAAGCGCTTGTGCAAATTCTTCCACTTTTATCTGATCCCGGGTCTTGTTCGTATCAATGCGAGGTCTTCCTTCCTTTTTTGTGTGATACAGTCGCTTTGTTTGCAGTTTCACTCTGCTGCACACCAGCGAGTGGTCGGTGTCGCAGGCAGCACCCTGATAGCTGCGTGTGATCTTGATGCTGGGAATGCTGGAGCGTCTGGTGAGAATCAGGTCGAGCTGGTGCCAGTGCTTTGATCTTGGGTGTCTCCAAGAGACTCTATATTGGGGCTTCGTGTTGAAGAACGTGTTGCTGACACAGAGACCGTGATGACAACAAAACTCTAGCAGGCGTTGGCCATTTTCGTTCATCTTCCCAGTGCCGAACTGACCTAAGCAAGTGGGCCACGAACTGTTATCAGCACCAACTCTAGTGTTGAAATCGCCGAGGATGAACAATGGCTCTTTTACGGGGATCTTCTTGATAGTGGTGGCCAGGTCATCATAAAATTTGTCTTTGGCTTCTGCTGGAGACGACAAAGTCGGTGCATAAGCACTGATAAGAGTGACAGGTCCTGCTGATGACTGGAGCTGCAGGGACAAAATTCTTTCACTTCCCACAGTAGGTGGGATGATGGATTTCAGCAGGGTATTTCTGACCGCAAAGCCAACAACATGTTCCCTGGTTTCGTTTGGTGGTTTTCCCTGCCAGCAAAATGAGAAATTTCTCTCCTTGACAGATCCGGAATCTGGCAGCCTAGTCTCTTGAAGGGCGACGATGTCCATCTGCAGTCTGCTCAGCTCCATGTCGATGACAGCTGTTTTGCGTGCATCGTCTATTGCTTGCAGGTCATCAGAGAAGCCAGGTGTCATTGTCCTTACGTTCCAGGTGCCCAGCTTTAGGGCAGGAGCACCTTATGGACCGTGGCGAAGCAACACCTTACTGGCTGGGGACTGCCCAGCTTAAGGTGGGCGGTAGCTGCCCAATGAGATGCAATGATCTCTCCCACCATCGGAAGCAGCCCCTGGCGTCATGCCCTATGCCAATCGAGCGAAGACTTATAACTGGTAACTGCTGCTTCCCGTGTTGTGCCGACGCCGTATGGCGAAGTTGGAGTGTCCTCTCCAGTGCGCGAAGCCTGGGTAAAGAAGGTATGGAGGATAGGCTGTTACCCATGCAGCAAATCCCCCCTCTCCACGTCGCTGGAATGATCCAATGGAAAGGCAGAAACCAATACAGTTGGTTCCAGCGGCGTCGCAGGAGTTGCCAGAACGTGACTGTGTGCAGCCACGAACTGCCTGAGGGACTCCGGCTCCTGATTTTGCCTCGAGATTGACTCCTGAAGCCTTTTCCACAACTGGATGTAGCCACAAGGCAGTGGAGGTTTGGAATCAGAGTTTTCCTTCTCTTAGATGTCTCCCTATGTCTCCAGATGACTGTATAGGTCAGTGATAACAAATATAATGGATGTTTTCCACTCCTTGCATTTTCAGGAATTTGCATTTTGCTGATAAAAGGGTTATGAGTTTTATGTTCCAAATCTGCATGGATCGATGTTTCTGATAATAATAACCCAGAAAATAATCGTTATTTTCTGTCATCTCAAAGCAGTACTCTTGCTATAATAGAATAATATAATATGCTGTGGACCTAAGTGCACTTACTGAGGCGTAAACACCACTGAAATTCAATGAAACTACTTCTGAAGAAACATTCTTAAGCCCACGTTGCATGTCCGGAGGAAAATAAAGCATCTTTGGCCACATGTTTTTTTCCATGCCAGACATAGTAAACTGAGAGTGTCCACCAGATTGGCACTAAAATATTGTCTTTACTGGTCATCTGTTTTGCCTGGTTGGAAAAAAAAATGAAGAAAAATGGGCTTTATTTATGAAAACAATAATTTAAAAAATCATTAATTTCCTTGAAATTAATATTATACTATAGAAATATGACAAGCAACAGGATCCAGAAGAAACTGAAAATGGCATCATTCTATTTTACACTTGTTTTGATACGTTTAAGGGTAGACCATTCCCTGAAAAGACCCGAGGCCAAGTTAGCAAATTTCACAAATGCTCTGATTTGTCTGAGCTTAAATTGTTTTCATAGCTCATGTGCTGCTAGATTTTGTGAGTGCTACTTGTGATGTTAAATAAAAGGGTTGGCCGGTGTGAAATATTAATCATACCTGCCAATAAACAGAAGTTAATATGTCAAGTATTTTTCCTATAATGTATTTCCATCTAATTTCCCACAGATTTGTTTACCCTTTAGTGCAGTGGAGGTAATAAAATCCCTCTGGACTCTATTTGATTCCGCAAGATTTTGTACCCTGCCTTTACACTCTGGGGTAGTCAATTTGTGACGTCTCTCCTTCATAGTGTTGAAGGGGAAGCCGTGAGGATGGAACTGGCTTGAGGTCTATCTGTGGTCTCGAACTTTGTTGTTCCTTACTATGTTGCTTCATTTTCTGCTCTGTGTATGCAAATAAGCAGTTTTGGGACTTGCCTATACATAACATTTGGCATAATTTACTTGGTGGTAATGTGTACCTCATGTTATACTGCATTTAGGCTGTTTTTAGATCCTGGCTTAACTCTTATAAGCTACGTCTGGTTGCTATTAAGCAGGGATGTGCCAATACACCCAAGTCAGCTTCTGAGTCCCTGCCCCCTTTGACTCAACTCATGCACAAGTCTTAATGGGACTTTGGGACTTAGCCAGTCTTTTTGGGACTCTGATTCGAGTCAGAGTTTTTTGATGAATCAGTCAGGCATGGCTCCACAGAAGAACAGAGCTGCTGGTTGCATGTGTGTTTTTGTTGGAGTTCTCATTTAACACTCCCCTGATGTCTCCATCCCATCTGTAAACAAAAGCCCTGCTGTTCTTTGAGTGAGTGCGGCAGTGCAGAAAGCACCGATTGGTTCCTTACAAACCCCAGCAACGAATTTGTTCCTGAGAAAAATGTGTTCTTGAGTCTCAATCGGTTCCCGATAAACACTCAAGAGTTCTGAGTAACTTCTGGTTTCAAAATACGTATCTCGAGTCCATATGAGTCAGTAAAAAACACATGTTTGGCAACTCGAGTCTGAGTCTTAAGAGATGAGTCACTCATTCCTCCTATTAAGTGATAGATCAGCAACTATCGAGAGACGAAATGTTAATATAGATACCTTCCTTATACTGAGTGGGATCAATGGTTTACCGAACTCAGCATTGACTATTGTGACCAGCAGTGGCTCTGCAGCATTTCAGATGAGTTTTTCCCAGTTCCACACAAATATGCCAAGGATTGAAACTGGGGCCTTATGAATATCAAGATAGCTTTTACCACTGAACTATAACCCCTCTTTCTTTTTTTTGTACTGTAGCCTCCAAATGTGCAGAGAAAAATGACCACATATGTAGACTTTGGTAGTATGTTTGCAGTGGAGGAGACGACCAGGTTTGGAATGAATCAAAAAGCAGTGCTGGTGAAATTGATTTGAGTGGAAGGATCTTTCTGACCAACTGGGGTGAAACATGTGATGCAAGGAAATCTAACAAGTGGTTGGTCTAGAACAGCCACCTGAGAATAAGTAGCACAATTTTCAAGACCGCAGTTTGGGGGCAGCGGGGATGTATTTTTAGTCTGCGGCATGGACCAATTTATTTTGTATTCCAGCAAATGTCAGGTTAATTTTTTTTTTCTCTCAAGGAGAATGCTGATTGTGTTTCAAATTTAGCACCAGCTTTGGACTGAGTTTCTAAATTTAGAGCAAATACTCGTTCTGAAATTAATCTTGTCAAACTATTTTATATGTAAACAGTGCAGAATGTTAAAAAGAGAACTTTAATCCTGATTAGTTCATAGTACTTAAAGGGGAGGGAAGGGGGGAGAAAGGATACTTTCCTGTTGAGCAAAAGAAACCTGTTTTATCTGCCAAGTTTCAGCCTCAAATGCAGACATGTTGGACTTTGAAATGTCAGCCAACTAGGCCACTAAGTAACTTGTGATAAACTTTGCTTGTATGCTTAAAAAAAGTTATGTGTAGCCAGACTGCTTGCTCTTTGTCTTTTTCTACTGTGTATGAAATCACTTTAGCATAACCCAGACAAATGTTTTTCTGTCACCTCCCTTTTCTGTCTTCTGTCTAGCAGTTGTTATGCTTTTAGACTCTGGTATCCTTATTATGATTGAACAAAGGATGGCGTCAACCTGAAACACTCTCAAATCATTATTTTATTCTAAATGCTAAAAAATTCCACAGTTGCTTCTGATGTTTGCTATCTGCAGGGATGGCCTCAGATGTTGGCCATGTTGGGCAATTGGCTGATGCCCAAGGCAATAAACAAGAGGGCCCACATGGCTGGCCTGGTCCCCCATAACTCTTTCCCCTCCCATTAACACATTCCCCCCATTTGCCGATTGGGAGAATGAGAAAGCCACTGTCTGCTACTGTTGCCTGGCATTTGGCAAGGGGGTGGGGGGAATATATGACTTTTTCCCAGGTTTTCCAACAACCTGATGCCAGCACTAGAAAAAACCCAATATCTGATTATTGGCAATATTGGAATCAGGACTGCTGAAAGGATTTATAGTCACAAATCTCTCTCTCTCTCTCTCGAATTGCAGCATCAGCCAAACACATACAGGCTCCACATTCATTTTAGATAAAGATTACTGTACCATTCTACCATTCTTCACCTTCTGCTTCTCTCCCCACTTTCTTTCACTGCCCTCTGCTCTCTTTCATCACTTTCTCTTCACATGTTTGTCACAGTAGGTGTGTGTCAGTAGCACAGATCATGGCACAGGAAGCCATAACTCTGTCTTCCTCCTATTGGGCAGTGATCGACATAGGCCTTATTTTTTCAAGAATTAGAATGGAAGCCACAGAAACACTCCATCCCATGACTCTTCATGCCTTTTGAAAATCACTCCCAGGACCTTCTGAAGAGAGCTGGCTTTGCAGTTTTCCATGCAAGCCATGGAAAGGTGCAGTATTCCAGGCGCTCTCATCATTGCCCTATCTGGCTTGGAGCCAATGCATCTGAGGACTGAACCTGCCTGCCCCTTAAAGTCTTTGCCAGAGGGCCTTTCCCCGATGCCCCTTGTTGCAAGGTGTGTGGCAATGGGGCATAGGGTGTCCGGTTGTGGAAGTGTCCACGCTGTGGCCTACTATTCCAGGGGTACATAGATAGGCTTATTTTTCAGCATCTATTAAAGATGTCATACTCCTAAGCGTTCATTTGGAAGACTTTTGTTTTGCTGCTGGGGATGCCATCTGGGGCTGTTCCTGCTGTTATTTCTGTTGATTTTGCCTGTATTCTGATTTTATTGGAGATTTATTGTTTTTCTTATTCATTGATGATTTTAACCTCTGCTTGATGGTTTTAAACGTGCTGTTAGCTGCCTTAAAACCGTTCAAGTTGAAAGGCAGGATTTCGACTGTTAAATAAATAATAAACTGACTTTCTGGTGTGCCTCCATAGCAACCTGGAAGCCAGCCATCAGCGATATGTTGGGTATGGAACTCTAAGCTCAGGCATTTTGACATTGATTTGCACTGGGACCACCAGAAAGTTGGCTTCTGGTGATGAGGCAGACAACAGATCCTTTGCAGAGTCCAAAAACAAGTTGCATGTGCTATAGCAAGCCAAACAGCATTCATGGGGCTGCCTGAGGTCCGGATGTAACATCATTAAGCAGGAAGTAACATCAGAAAGCAGATGATAGCCACAAATAAGCCCTTTGTTCTCAAGTAGGAACTCATTTGCTGCAAATGACAGAATAGAATATATGCCAACTTTGACTGTATTTTCAGGATTGGAGAGAGCCCAATTATTACACTGGGAGAGACCAATTAACTATTGGGTTGTCCTTACTGCCACACTGCTTCTACTGAGGCTTCATTTCACAGCTCAGCAACTGAGAGGTGCTTTGTAAAGTGACACCTTCTCAGCATCTCCCTCTCTCACCTCTCTTGGTCTGCCTCTTTCCCCATAATGTTCCTTGCCTTCTGAGGCCTCCTTCCATCTCTCCCACCCAGAGCCTCCCAAAGCCTTTCAGAAACAGCACTGCTGAAAGGGCAGCACTGGCTAAAGCACTGCTGAAAGGGCAGCACCAATGATAACATGCGCTGGATAAAGAGCTTCCACGGGCTGTATCCAACCTGCAGGCCTTATGTTTGACATCCCTATGTTAGATCACTGCCCACCATCTGAGCCATGTCTGCCATCCTGATTGGAGCATGGGCAAATCCATGCTAAACTAGCAGCCCAGTCCTATGCATATCTACCTATGCATCCATAGGTACACAACCTGTTCAGTCCTAGGTGTGTCTGCTCCATAGTATTGAGTTCAGTGGCACTTAATCCAGGTACATGTATTTAGAATTGCATCCTAGGATTAAAACAGAATGTTCAAAGAATTACTCTTGCAAATTCACTCTTATTTGTGAGTAAGAATCATGGAAGTCAATGTCATATCATTCCAAAACCTATGTTTAGTGTTGAGGTATGAATTGCAAAATATTTTGCTTAGAGACAGTAGTGTTGCTATGGGGTGGCAGTGGCGATAAATATTGCAGGTACCGCAAAGTGCCATGTAAATATTGCTATTGCTGTCCAGAATGGCTCTGATAAAGAATGGGAAGGACCACTTACATGACGCATTGCAGCACCTGCAGTACTTACATAGCTATGCTACTGTTTAGAGCAGTGATTTTCAACCTTTTTCATCTCACGGCACACTGACAAGGCACTAAAATGGTCAAGGCACACCACCAGGTTTTTGACAGTTGACAAGGCACACCATGCTGCCAGTGGGGGCTCACATCTCCCATTGGCCCTATTAATAAATGACCTTCCCCCAAATTCCTGTGGCACACCTGTGGACCACTCGCAGCACACCAGTGTGCCACGGCACAGTGGTTGAAAATGGCTGGTTTAGAGGCATTTAGCAATTTAGCAGATTGAACTATTGCTAAACCGTAATCTGTGATAAATTACTTGAAAGAGAACACTTGTTGGGGCAGATTTGTGGTCAGCTGTTGTCTGGCTGGTTTTATCAAGCAGTTGGCTCATCTTGGAAAATGGAGGCTGCCACTGGTGGGACTGGTCTGTGGTGGTATTCTTCCCTAGCTGGGGCATTCTGAGAATGGAAACCTTGTTTGTATAACATTGATCCAAACCCTGGAAACTCTTTCTTAGTTGATGTTCATGTAGTACTTGTCTAGACAAGAAGGAATGTCATAAACAAAGACCTCAATATTCAGGCCAGTCAGTTTCAAGGTAATGATGTGTCTGACATTATCAGCTGTTGAGTTACTCTGTTTTTCATAACATAGCATCAAATTGGGATAAAAGTAAGCCTGGAAACATCAAAACAGCATGTCTATTAAGTACAGGCTACATATATTTGTATGCTGAATATATGTGTATATTGTATGGCAGTTTCTTGGAGACACCTCTAATGGTCTTTAACAGGTTGCAAAGACACCAATTGTCTTCATTATCTGAGATGTTTCTTCTGAGCGCGCCTCATTCCATCCACATTTTGATTCATGCAGCCAGCTCTTATGCATATATATGTGGAAGTATTCAATGAGGCTGCATGAAATTCAATGGGGTTTACTTCCATTAAAGTGCATAGGATTTCAACCTTAGTTCAGTGTAATCAGAGCAAAGGGGCAGAAGGTCATTTGGCCTGGGCCTCCAGCTCAAAGGAGGCCTCAAATTATGTCCACTGTTTAACTGCTTTTATGATGTTATCATTTCTATTTTTATTATGGCCAGGCCCTCAAAAGCTGGAAGTGTCACAGACCTCTTTGGACCTCGGACAGAGCCTGAGTGTGGTGTCAATTGTCTTCACTTCAACTGATATCTGAACCTGGGTGCTGGGTAAGGAAATAAACACACAACCAGAAATGGTCAACTATGTGCCAGCGTTCCCTCTCTAAGGGGTCTATTAACAAATTTATTTATTTATTTGCAAGATTTGTGTCCTGCCTTTCTCCCACATTGAAAGGAATTCAGGGTGGCTTGATTATAATTATATAATTATAACAGAATTTTAGTATAATGGGGAGAATCTTGTAAGAGGACTATCTGGGTCAGTGAGCTTGGCCACTGATTGTTCTTATATTAACAGTCATATTTCCAAAACCATGAGTTTATCTGTAGAAACATGGCAGATGCGCCAAGGGTGTAAATGATGGGACAGCTCTGCTGTGGCTTTTGTCCTAATAAAAAACCACTGATCTGTATGAGCTAGTGGTGGTGATGCTGGCTAGCAATTGGTTAGTGGTGGTGATGCTGGCTAGCAACTCTCCCTAATGAAGAGAATAAAAAGGAACATAAACTGTGGCAAAAGAAATGTAAGAAGGTGATACTGGAGGCCAAGCGAGACTATGAGGAACGCATGGCCAGCAACATTAAGGGGAATAATAAAAACTTCTTCAAATATGTTAGAAGCAGGAAACCCGCCAGAGAAGCGGTTGGCCCTCTGGATGGTGAGGGAGGGAAAGGGGAGATAAAAGGAGACTTAGAGATGGCAGAGAAATTAAATGAGTTCTTTGCATCTGTCTTCACGGCAGAAGACCTCGGGCAGATACCGCTGCCCGAACGGCCCCTCCTAACCAAGGAGTTAAGTCAGATAGAGGTTAAAAGAGAAGATGTTTCAGACCTCATTGATAAATTAAAGATCAATAAGTCACTGGGCCCTGATGGCATCCACCCAAGAGTTATTAAGGAATTGAAGAATGAAGTTGCAGACCTCTTGACTAAGGTATGCAACTTGTCCCTCAAAACAGCCACAGTGCCAGAAGATTGGAGGATAGCAAATGTCACGCCTATTTTTAAAAAGGGAAAGAGGGGGGACCCGGGAAACTATAGGCCGGTCAGCCTAACATCCATACCGGGTAAGATGGTGGAATGCCTCATCAAAGATAGGATCTCAAAACACACAGACGAACAGGCCTTGCTGAGGGAGAGTCAGCATGGCTTCTGTAAGGGTAAGTCTTGCCTCACGAACCTTATAGAATTCTTTGAAAAGGTCAACAGGCATGTGGACAACCCATGGACATTATATATCTGGACTTTCAGAAGGCGTTTGACACGGTCCCTCACCAAAGGCTACTGAAAAAACTCCACAGTCAGGGAATTAGAGGACAGGTCCTCTCGTGGATTGAGAACTGGTTGGAGGCCAGGAAGCAGAGAGTGGGTGTCAATGGGCAATTTTCACAATGGAGAGAGGTGAAAAGCGGTGTGCCCCAAGGATCTGTCCTGGGACCGGTGCTTTTCAACCTCTTCATAAATGACCTGGAGACAGGGTTGAGCAGTAAAGTGGCTAAGTTTGCAGACGACACCAAACTTTTCCGAGTGGTGACCAGAAGTGATTGTGAGGAGCTCCAGAAGGATCTCTCCAGACTGGCAGAATGGGCAGCAAAATGGCAGATGCGCTTCAATGTCAGTAAGTGTAAAGTCATGCACATTGGGGCAAAAAATCAAAACTTTAGATATAGGCTGATGGGTTCTGAGCTGTCTGTGACAGATCAGGAGAGAGATCTTGGGGTGGTGGTGGACAGGTCGATGAAAGTGTCGACCCAATGTGCGGCGGCAGTGAAGAAGGCCAATTCTATGCTTGGGATCATTAGGAAGGGTATTGAGAACAAAATGGCTAGTATTATAATGCCGTTGTACAAATCTATGGTAAGGCCACACTTAGAGTATTGTGTCCAGTTCTGGTCGCCGCATCTCAAAAAAGACATAGTGGAAATGGAAAAGGTGCAAAAGAGAGCAACTAAGATGATTACGGGGCTGGGGCACCTTCCTTATGAGGAAAGGCTACGGCGTTTGGGCCTCTTCAGCCTAGAAAAGAGACGCCTGAGGGGGGACATGATTGAGACATACAAAATTATGCAGGGAATGGACAGAGTGGATAGGGAGATGCTCTTTACACTCTCACATAATACCAGAACCAAGGGACATCCACTAAAATTGAGTGTTGGGCAGGTTAGGACAGACAAAAGAAAATATTTCTTTACTCAGTGTGTGGTCGGTCTGTGGAACTCCTTGCCACAGGATGTGGTGATGGCGTCTAGCCTAGACGCCTTTAAAAGGGGATTGGACAAGTTTCTGGAGGAAAAATCCATTATGGGATACAAGCCATGATGTGTATGTGCAAACTCCTGATTTTAGAAATGGGTTATGTCAGAATGCCAGATGCAAGGGAGGGCACCAGGATGAGGTCTCTTGTTATCTGGTGTGCTCCCTGGGGCATTTGGTGGGCCGCTGTGAGATCCAGGAAGCTGGACTAGATGGGCCTATGGCCTGATCCAGTGGGGCTGTTCTTATGTTCTTATGTTCTTATGGTTTGTGTGAGTTACTTGTTACGCATCGGGAAAACAGCTACCACGTTTTCCAGACTCACAAAGAGAGTCTGGTCCAACAAAAGCTGACGGAACATACCAAGATCCAGGTCTACAGAGCTTGCGTCCTGAGTACACTTCTGTACTGCAGCGAGTCATGGACTCTTCACTCACAACAGGAGAGGAAACTGAACGCATTCCACATGCGCTGCCTCTGACGCATCCTCGGCATCACCTGGCAGGACAAAGTTCCAAACAACACAGTCCTGGAATGTGATGGAATTCCTAGCATGTATGCACTACATGACGCCTGCGTTGAAACAGAGACGCCTGCGTTGGCTCAGTCATGTCGTGAGAATGGATGATGGGCGGATCCCAAAGGATCTCCTCTATGGTGAACTCGTGCAAGGAAAGCGCCCTACAGGTAGACCACAGCTGCGATACAAGGACATCTGCAAGAGGGATCTGAAGGCCTTAGGAATGGACCTCAACAAGTGGGAAACCCTGGCCTCTGAGCAGCCTGCTTGGAGGCAGGCTGTGCAGCATGGCCTTTCCCAGTTTGAAGAGACACTTTGCCAACAGTCTGAGTCTAAGAGGCAAAGAAGGAAGGCCCATAGCCAGGGAGACAGACCAGGGACAGACTGCACTTGCTCCCAGTGTGGAAGGGATTGTCACTCCCGGATTGGCCTTTTCAGCCACACTAGATGCTGTTCCAGAACCACCTTTCAGAGCGCGATACCATAGTCTTTTGAGACTGAAGGTTGCCAGTGTAGTAACAGTTATTCATTATAAACCATCAATGCCATTAGTTTGCTTATGCAACCATTTAGTGGTTATTTATTAAAAATAAAATTTATACTTGGTTATTGGAAGTACAGTTTGGCAGGGAAGTGGTCCTGGAAGAAATAAATCCGAGAAAACCACACTAACACCAGTCATGGTCTATGTGATGATAGAAAGAAAATATTATTTTTTACATGGCTGGAACCAAATATTATTTAACAGAGCCTTTTATCTTCAGAGATTTCGAGAGAGCATAAAACAATCTGGTTCTTGGCTTCCAGAATGGACACTATAATCAATTTCAGGTTGACGAGGAAGACACCAAAAGAGACAAACTTTTTTCCCTTCCAGAGTTAAATGAGTTTAAAAACAATGGTTTTCATTTCAAAGTGGAATTTGCAACATAAGCTCTGCTGACAGCTCCTGACAGGATGATATGAGGATGATAGGATACACCGCTGATTCCAGGTTGTTGGGGACTTTGGGGCAAAGATCTGTCCTGGGTCCCCCATGGCACCCCTACCTGCCCCTTGATGACACATTGGGTGATGCCACTGAGGGGCATTGAGGGGTCAACTTGACCAGGTGGGCCTTCTAATGAACCTAGGCCAATGGTTTCCAAAGTCCTACTGTAAGTATTAGTAGGGGAGGGTGCAGGGAAGGGGAGAGGAGGGGGAAGCAACACGATTGGGACAATGGTGCTGCTACTGGGTAGGAAAGTGTTTTCTCAACTTTACCTGGGGGTCGCTAAGGTTCTTTGGAGGGTTCAGGGAGCCCGCAACCCTCCTGGCAGCTCCAAAATGCTTTGGAAAAAGAAAACACTTCCTGTTTTAGTTGTGAAACCAGAAGTGATTATTCCTTTTTCAAAACAGTTTGGAGGCTTGTGGAGGGCTGTAGAACTGGCCACAGGTTCATCAGACCCTCCTACCTCCAGGTTAAAAAAAAAAAATCCTTCCCTCCACAGCAGCAGCACAATAGTCCTAATCATTTTGCAGCCGATTACAAGGCTATTCCCCTTAAAGGAGAATGTCCCTTTTCCGGTTCCCCTTGTGGGTCGAAACCCACCAGTTTGGGAACCAGTGGTCTAGGCCCTTGGCCAATGCCGGACCTGGTGTACCTCTGAACCAACCCAAATGGACTCTTTTGTCTGAATATGCCTGGTTCTTTTTAAAGAGAACATTCTGGAGCTTTTCCATAGGGGCCAAATGGCAGTCAGTGAGTTAAGCAGTGTGCGCGCACACACACACTCTATAATACACAGGGAGGCAAGAAGCAGCTGATTCACTGTACTCATTGCTGCCTTCCAATGAAAAATAGGCAGGGTGCCTGCATCAGCAATAGCTGGGGGGGGGGGCAGTAGGCAGAACTCCTTCAGACACTTCAGCTGCAATCATGGCTAGCATCCAATCAAAAGCAGGCAGGGCAGCGGGCTTCCAATGGGGGAAAAAAAGACAGGGTTCCTGCATCAGCAAATGCTGGGGAGCCATGAAAAAGGCAGGAAGCCTACACGAAGGGACCTAACTCTCTAAAGCAGGGGTGCCCAAACCCCAGCCCTGGGGCCACTTGCAGCCCTTGAGTTCTCTCAATGTGGCTCTCAGGGAGCCCCAGTCTCCAATGAGCCTCTGGCCCTCCAGAGATTTGTTGGAGTCCACTCTGGCCTGACGCAACTGATCTCAGCGTGAGGGTGACTATTTGACCTCTCATGTGAGCTGCGGGATGAGGGCTCCCTCCACTGCTTGCTGTTTCCTGTCTGTGATGCAGCAGCGGCAGCAAAGAAAAGGCCGTCTGCCTGAAGATAACATCCACAAGGTCGCCAGTTCGAGGCCACCGGCACCGTGCGACCTTGGAGCAGCTGACAAGCTGAAGCCGAGCAATTCCATCTGCTCTGAGCGTGGGAGAATGGAGGCCAGAATGTGAAGCCAGATCGGAATGAAACACCTTGAATGTAGTCGTTCTTGAAAGAAAGAACCTTCTTTCAATTGTAAAAATCCCTGTTTAAGAAGGGATTTAATAAAGCCTGCCTATGTAAACCGCCTTGAATAAAGTCTTGAATAAAGACCAAGAAAGGCGGTATATAAATACCTGTTGTTGTTGTTGTTGTTGTTGTTGTTTTTTATAGGCCTTGAGCTATCGCAAAACTTTCATTCATTCATATAAGTTCATCTTTAATATATTCATTTATGTAAACTTATGTAAATTTATTCAGATTTTAAATGTAAATTAATTCTTGTTTTCCCCTGCCCCCGACACAATGTCAGATGATGTGGCCCTCCTGCCAAAAACTTTGGACACCCCTGCTCTAAAGCACCAGAGGAGGCGGCTATTGAGCTGCCTCAGGGGACCTGTTGCTGAGCTCGTCCTAGCTCTGAATGAGGAAGAAGTTTTAAAAATTTATTTCTTAGGGGGGAGAGAGTGAAAATATTCTTGTGGCTGTGCCTCCCTGGGCCTGAACCTCACTGCATGTTACTGATGCATATAGGTGTAGGAACATTTATTGAACAGCATCTTGTCAAGGAGTAGGTTGACCTGTCACATGATTGTGCATTCCATAGCAGCAATAGGGATACAACAATTGTGTAATATTGTGTTGGCTTCTCACCATTGCTGCTATGCTTGAATTGTATGTTGTTGTGTTGATTTTTCTTATCTCTAAACGTGAACTGCATCTCTTATATTACTAGCAGGGTCAGGCCTGGTTAGTACTTGGATGGGAGACCGCCTGGGAATACTGGATGCTGTAGGCTTATACCATAGTCTTTCGAGACTGAAGGCTGCCAACCAACCATATTACTAGCCTGTCTGGAATAATAATAATATAATAATAATAACAGGTATTTATATACCGCCTTTCTTGGTCTTTATTCAAGACTTTATTCAAGGCGGTTTACATAGGCAGGCTTTATTTAAATCCCTTATTAAATAGGGATTTTTACAATTTCAAAGAAGGTTCTTTCTTTCAAGAACCACTACATTCAGGTGTTTCATTCCGATCTGGCTTCGCATTCTGGCCTCCATCCTCCCACGCTCAGGGCAGGTGGAATAGCTCAGCTTCAGCTTGTCAGCTGCTTCAAGGTCGCACGGTGCCGGTGGCCTCGAACTGGCGACCTTGTGGATGTTATCTTCAGGCAGACGGAGGCTCTACCCTCTAGACCAGACCTCCTGCCCTGGAATAGCGAGCTATTCAACCGTGGTCTCAAGAACCTGACAAATTATCCTAGCATGGTGGAATGCAGTTACTTTCAATGAAGTATCTTTCTTTATAGGATGATTGTATCTCTGGAAGCCACATGGGACATGAGAAACAGAGCTATATTGCGATGGAACTTTCTACATAAACAGCTTTGTTTTCCACACATGAACATCCATTGAAACATCATTCTTGGATTCAAAATGTCAGTGTTTATTGGGAATTGATTTTATACATCCTTGGTGAAAGTGTACGTCAGTTGAGAATTATTAGAGAAAAGTATTGGGAACAATTTGATGTATGATGGATTATAGAGTAAGATACAATCCATAGGTTGTTCTACTGAATTACAAAGACTTTCCAACCTAAGGATAGATCGCTGGCTGAAAATGTAATTCTTGACGCAGAGATTGTCTTGGCTCGGTACTCGAAATTCCCCAAGGTTCCATCAATCTCACAGTGGCTTAAGAGAGGTGTTGAATCTGTCCGGGAATAGAAAAATCTTACTTTGGTTATGAAAATGAGTGTTGTGCTCTATATGATAGATCAGGGCTGCCCAAAACCCAGCCCCTGGACCGCTTGCGGGGGTCCCCAATCCGACCCCCCATGGAGCCCCCCATCTCCAATGGGCACTTGGCCTGCTGGAGACCCGCAGAGCCCTCGCTGGCCTGACACGACTGCTCTTCGCAGTGACAGCGAGGAAAAGGCTAAGCACTCATAGCATAGCAGGAGCCCTGCCATCTGCAACCCTCCCATTAGGTTGGGGAGGCTGCAGCTGAGTCCAGGTGTCCAATGGGGTGACAAGTCCTGGGTCTGTTTGCCCTACTTTTTGGGTTGGGGGGGTGGGGTTAGGCACTGAGGAGGGATGGGAAACTGTGGGTCTATTTGTGCTACTTGCGTGTGCTGGGGGGCAGGAGAAATCGTGGGATGTTTGAATGCCGCTGGAGAGCATGTCTGCTCAGTAGTAAGTCCCATAGAGTCAGTGGGGCTTACTCCCAGGAAAGTGTGGATCCGATTGGGCTGAGAGTGTGCTGGGGGGGGGGCTGGCACTGCAGGGGAGAAGTCCAGGAGATGCTTGAATGCAGCTGGAGAGCATGACTACTTGGCACTAAGTCCCATAGAGTCAGTGGGGCTTACTCCCAGGAAATTGTGGATCTGATTGGGCTGTGAGTGCTCAGTGTTGGAGGTGGGCACTGCAGGGGAGAACTCACGGGATGTTTGAATGGGGAGGAAACCTACTGCTTTTGCTGGTTGGGGTTGCTGGCAGAGAGGGAGGAAGTTGGGGGTGCGTTTGTGAAGGGGGAAATACACACAGCTCTCTGCCCGCTTCTAAGTTTGTTTGGTGCTGGGTGCAGGCTGGGGGAGGGGGGGCCTGAAAGAGGGAGACAGGCAGCTCCCTTCTGTGTGTGAATGAGGAGAAACAAACTCCTGTCCTGCCCACCCGCTCCCTGGCTGATAGTGTTGCTTTGCAGCTGCTTGTTGCCAGGATTGGGGGGGGGGGGAGAGAGTGAGAGAAAAAACATGCTCCTGCATGGGGGGGGGAAGGAGCCCATGCTGACTCCTCTTAAGTTTGTTCTGTACTTTTCCCTAGGAAGAGGTGTGTTATATGTGTCAGGAATTATTTTAACAACCCCCCTTTTCTGGATCTCATGTGTATTATAAATAAGCTCAGTAAAATTCATTCATTCATATAAGTTCCATCTCTAATATATCCATTTATGTAAATTTATTCAAATTTGAAATGTAAATTTCCCCTGGCCCTCGACACAGTGTCAGAGAGATGATGTGGCTCTCCTGTCAATAAGTTTGGACACCCCTGTGATAGATGATTGCGCAGGAAACTGGAATCCATTCATAAATTATTGCAAAACACAATTCTTTGAAGCAATATGTATTTGCAGTTCTGTCGTGAAAAACAAAAACAAAGATTCATTGAGACTTTGATTCAAAATGAAATTCTGCCCTAGCAGAATTTGAAGGGGGGAAAAAAAGAAAAAAAGCATGTTCCTAATGCTGATTTCAAAGTACAGCATGTTTATACACTCAAACACCTAGTTCTTTTTATAGCCCCTTTCAGTTTAGTCCTATGCCCTACATTTATTTAACACCTCTGTCTATTTTAAGCCACTTATTCCCTAGCATTACCTAAAAGAATCTCACCTTATCTACATGCATTTCTTTAAATAAGTCCTGATTGTTAGTTTAATTATAATTCATTTAAACAGTGCTTCTTAGGCAAGACATTTTATCTCTGTTATTGAAACGGGAATGTGAGCAATAGCAAGTGCTAACATGATTTATAATGTGTCAGAGACTCTTTTGTGATGGAAACATTGTTTTGAAAAGCCGAATGGCTACAGAAATGCTTCACTTCATATCCGAATGCAGACCTGCATAATGAGAGTTACGGCCAAAGCTGTGCACACCACACTATGGAAGACAGCTTTCTATGTGCAGAAGTGAGTGTCAGAAAATGGCACACGTATAAGAAAAAGGTTCAGGAGGCAAGCTCCCTGCCTCGAGGAGCTTGCAATCTCGGTTTCAGCGATCGGAGAGGCAACAGGGGGCAAGAAGGAAAGGGAGCGGCAAGAGTAGTCAGGAATGCAGATCTATTCAATAAATTAATCAGTTAGATTAATTAATTCATTCTCAGTGGGACTGCTTTTTCTATGCAAGAGCCTACTGTGACACATTCATGCACTGGCTCAAATGAGGGAAAGCATACACTTCTCTTCAAAATCGTTATTTGACTTCTATGCAGATTTATTCAGAGTTGATTAATTAATTGATTAACATGCATCTGATTAAACACCTGAGATTTCTTTAATGGGGTGTCAGCCTTAATAGTAAGAGAGGAACATGAGCAAATGCCATTCAGGCTCCAAACCATTGCAAACCATTGCAATCCAATGCAATTCAGGCTCAAACTCAGGGTCGAGACCCACTAGGTGGGTTGCGAGCCAATTTCAGGTGAGTCTCCATTCATTTCAATATTTTCTTTTTAATATATTAGACTTGATGCGACCATGGGATGTGACTGCATTGGGGAAAATGTTACAGGCCTGTACTTTTAGCAAGCTACTATGTATATTCTTTTAACAATGTTAGTAAATGGGAGTTATTCCTGGCTAAGTGTGGGTAGGATTGCAACCTAGGATTGTTAATAATGTTCCTGCCTGATGATGTCATTTCGGGTCATGACATCTCTTCCAGTGGGTCCTGACAGATTCTCATTGCTAAATATGTGAGAACCATTGCTATATACACTTTCGTGGGAGTAAGCCCCATGGAACCTCATGGAACCCCATGGAACAATGGGACCTCTGAGTTTGGTTGGAGATGAGTGCTGATGGGTTAAATGGATTGAGAATCAGGTGCTATAATTATAATTAGGGATGTATTTTGACCTGAAAGGACTCAAGGATTTGTGAATGTTCCAGAAGGAAACCTGATGTTTGGTGGCTCAAAATGCTCAAAAGCACCCTGTCTTTCCCCCCAGACATTTTCAGTGGGACAGAGGGAAGGCAGCAGTTGTGGGTACTCCAAGCCAGCTCTGCTACCTCCCCTATCCCGTGCCACAAGGCACATCAAGACAGGTTGCTCCAAGTCCTGGCAGAGCAACTTTTCCCTGCCAGGACTGGTCTGGGATGACAAGTCCCAGAAGCCCCATAGTGGAAATAATGTTCTACTTGCCTTTACCAGGATTGAGTCACAAGTGACTTTTTTCATTGATTACAATAGTCATAACTATATGACTTAGTCATAACGTTTTTTGGATACGGTTCTAGGACTGGGGACACCTGGGTTAGAAGTCACGATGACTGTATGCGACCTCTGGGTTTTAGAGGTAGGCCATCTCAGGTGCAAGGAAGTGGCAACAGGATACCAGTACCTTATTGTCTTGTGCTCCCTGAGGCAGCTGGTGGGCCACTGTGAGATACAGGAAACTGGACTGGATGGGCTCTTGGCTTGATCCATCAGGGCTTGTGGTTGGAATAGTAGTCAGGAGATGGTTGGGCCTAAAGTCAGGCTTTGCCCCCGAGTCCACAGCAACTTGGCACCAGCACTGATTATGAGTATAGTTTCCAGATACAAACTGGGACAGAGTGCCTTTACCTTTAACCATTATATAGAAGCAGGGTTTTGGCAGCTGTAGCTCAACATGGGAGGGTTTAAAAAAACTACACCTGCCAAAATTCCCTCTTCTATATAATGGTTAAAGCTTAAAGGTATAAGCACTCTGTCCCGCTTTGTATCTGGTAACCCTAGTTATGAGGTTAAAAGGGGAGAATCTTTTGTACCATCCTCAGCTTATTGGAAGAAGAGTGAGAAATAATTGTAATCAATGAAAGCGTTCATGTAAAGGGTCAATTTCTAAGAGGGTTTTATAGAAAGAGAGCTATTCAATGCCCATCTAGACGTTCTCAGTGGATTTCCTAGCTAGATTTGGAACTTTTCATCCTGATATTTTTGAGAACTGAATCAGCTAGTTGAATTTGAGCCTGAAGAAACTGGTAGCTAGATATTGCACTTACTCTTTCATCTTCCCCTTTCTTTTCTTCTATAGTGGCTATTCTTGGTAGGAACAATATTTTGCTTTTGTTTATGGCAAACAAAAGGGATGGATGTTTCAATACATACACTCATGTTTTCAAAACAAAGAGAAGTGAGATTAATTTTCTAAAGTTTTAGCTCACTGGCATGTCCCAGCCAATCAGGGTAGCATCTGAAAAAAGTACACTCCAGTATATGCACTTGCTAAAATCATTTAGCCCTAAGGCATTTTTAGCCAGGGCATTTGGTTTCATGTGTGGAAAAAGCTTCTGAAATTATAGCAAGAAAGGATTCCATATGTGTCACAGTCCCAACCTTGGAATTCATTTATTTTGTCTAGCATGTATACCTAATGGAATTTTTCAATACCGAAGATTCTTCTCGCCACACAACATTTGGCAGGTCCAACTTAAAATACTGGCTCCTCTCCTGCAGTAGTGTAGCTATGGGGGGGAGGTGCAGTTAGTATTGCAGGCGCTGCAACGTGCTGTGTAACTGGCCCCTCCCACACAATGAGTGGGAAGGGCCAGTTACAAGGTACATTGTGGTGCCTGCAGTACTTATCACACCGCCCTCCCCCTGTAGCTGCACTACTGCTTCTGTGACCTCTTGTTCTCATTCCGTTTCATTAGAGTGATATAATTGAGGAAGAAAATGCTGCCCTTGGACAAAGGATCTGAGTTCAAATTCTCATTTTGCCATGAAGCTCAGTAGGCAGCCCCAGAAAAAAAATCGCTCTCAGTAACTTTGTTGTAAGGAAAACTGAAATGACGTAAAAACCTATGGATGGCACCCTAAACTTCTTGGAGAAAGCTGAGGATATAAATGTGGTAAACATAAATAGATATTGCTAACTTTTCTGTTCTTACGTAATTAGGAGACTGGTCCATCATTAAAATCTGGAAAGGCTCTTATAACCATTTTGCCTGCATAATCTCCTTCCACATTAATCACAAAAGTGTCGTCTGACTTCATATTCCATTTTTCCAGAGCCGTGTGTTCCTTTGGAGCTTAAATTTTTTTGTCTTTAAATCTATAATCCCTCTTTGTTTCCAGTGGCTGCAAATAATGGCAAGAACAAGCAAGAAACTCTGTCTGGAGTTATGCTTTTGTGAAAAAAGAAAATTCTGCTTGTGCTACATAATAATTAAGTCATCAAGGAAAGCTGTGCTAACTTGTTTTGCCTTTGTGTCAATTGTGTGTGTCACCTTTGCAACGGATACTAGTGATCAGGCAATACATTTCATGTCTTTAGTGATTGAATACTCAAATATGTATTATTTGCATCATTTTTTTTTTACTGTTCTGGTCCCTGACTGTGTAAGAGACCAAAGGGGTCAGATAAGGAAAAGAGGAGGAGGAAAACCCTTTGAAGTTCCATCTCTGGTTGTAGAAAAAGGCTTGGACATTTGTGGGTATCACCTGTTGAGCTTCATATTTGGGTCCTTGTCCAGAGGTACTCCCATGCAAGAATAAACCTGCACACACACACACACCCTAGTCTAGTGCATGAACCCCACCTATTTTCTTGCTTAGGTAAAATGAGACACAGTTTCAGATTAGCATGCCTTCTGAATTTTTGCTTAAATGAGGAAAGTCAGCCTGGGTGTAAAGTGCATTATCCATACTATAACTCCTCAACATTTTCTGGGGTTGGGGAGGGTTGAATGGGGGCAGAGGAGAGGGCAAAACAGGATGGGGAGGGGGCAGAACAGATGGGGAGGCTGCAGGAGAGGGTAGATCCAGCATCGATGGTGCATGCTGGATCCTATCCCCTCTTTTAACCCATTTCTGCCCAGCCCACACTTGTGCACATTTGATCCCTGCTGCATATATGCAACATTGGGCAGAAATAGCTTAACGGCTTTCCCACCCCTTTTCTCTCCTCAGACTTGCACAAACAAAACCACTTGCTCAAGTTCAAGTTCAATTAATTACTTAAATTTGATTTTGTCATATGGGGGAGTTAAAAATATTCCTGCTTGATCAGGTCACTTTCAGCCATGACATAACTTTCAGGTTAATGATATCGCTTCCAGTGGGTCCTGACAGATCGTCATTCTAAAAAGTGGGTCCCAGTGCTAAAAAGTTTGAGAACCACTGTGGCAGGGGATACACTTGGGCTGTTAGTCATGGTTAACTAGACTTAGGACTCAACATGAATATAAAACCACGAAAAGCACTCTCGTTGAGGGGGGGAGGGAATAATTAGAAGGATAATAGACACACAAAAAGAAACTGTACATGGAATTGAAAGGCTTCCATTGAATATTGACAAATTCTAAATAAAAAATCAGCAAAGATATAACTAGCAGCATGCTTCAAAGAGACATAATTAAAGTTTTAGGTGTAGTGAAACACTTTTGGGGAAGAAGGATGAATGGGCTCTTTTGCATATCAAAACCAAATAAACAGAGACCTCTTCTTCAGAACAACCAAGGCAACCACTTAAATTAAACTTTTAACATGCTGTGTATGTTGTACTATTAAAAATTATCCACAGCTTCACCGAGCATATCAGAATAAATAGTGACTCACTTTAATTCACTTGTAGTAAATGATTTACTGAATTTTAATAGGCTTATTTACAGCAAAAAGATATGAAACTATCTTTGAAAGTTCCTAGCCCAGCAAACCAGTTTCTCTAGTGCTCATGTGCAGCTCTACTGGATGGACCTGATAATGTGGTACATAATGCAGATATATCAGGCTGGGGAGAGGGATAAATGGAAGTGAATGAACTTGCAGGTGAATGGGAGGGGATTTGAGGTTGAACTCCACTGAAAACCATTGATCGAACTCCAGAGAAATGAGTCCAAGCTCAGAATAAATCAAGCTGTTTTCTGAGTTTTGAGGAAAGTAGATTGGTATCCTCCAAGTCCAGTTCCAAGCCTGACTGGGGGATGTTTGTCCCATCACGAAGATTAGCCGGTTTTACCTTTGACTAGATGATGCACAATTTAAATATGAGTAGTTAAGCACCTGTTGCTACTAAAACTTACTCCGAAACGTTTAGATAATGCATTTTGAAAAACAAAACAAGAATCGTGGCACAGAGCAGGATTAAGAACATAAGAGCTGGATCAGGCCATAGGCCCATCTAGTCCAGCTTCCTGTATCTCACAGTGGCCCACCAAATGCTTCAGGGAGCACACAAGAGAGTAAGGTACAACCTGCCTCCTGGTACTCTCCCCTGCTTCTGGCTTCTGAGGTAGTCCACCTCTAAAATCAGGAGGATGCACATATACATATGGACTTTTCCTCCAGAAATTTGTCCAATCCCCTCTTAAAGGCATGTAGTTGAGATGCCATCACCACATCCTGTGGCAAGAAGTTCCACAGACTAACTACACGCTGAGTAAGGAAATGTTTTATTTTGTCTGTCTTAACTCTCCCAACGCTCAATTTTAATGGATGTCCCCTGGTTCTGGTGTTATGTGAGAGGGAAAAGAGTGTCTCTCTGTCCACTCTATCTGTCCCCTGCATAATTTTGTATGTCTCAATCATGTCATGTCTCCCCTCAGGTGCTTCTTTTCTAGACTGAAGAGCCCCAAATGCTGTAGCCTTTCCTCGTAAGAACTGATGCCCTGCCAAAAAGATATTCCAAAATAATATTCTTTTACAGTTTCTGAAAGGATGATTATGAATACCAGAATACCATGAGCTGATCTATTTAAATTTCTCAGTGCCTGGCAGATGCTGGGAGATAAATAGGTGGAATACACTGACACATCCAATGCTGTCCAAATGAATCCTCTTCAGGGTAAGGGGACATTTGTCCCCTTGTCCTAGGGTAAGCCCCAGCAGCTAATATGGGTCAGTCTGGACCTGCACCAGTGATATTGCTGGCGTATATTAATATTGCTGCTGCAGTTGATGACTGCAAGTGGATTGGGCTGAGGAAGGGGGTTAGAATTCAGCATGTGCTTTCATGCCAAACCAGTCCCCCTCCAGGGCCTGAACCACCTAACCAGCCCCATCTTCTCCCCATAATGCCCTTCCCCGACCTGTCAGCCCCCACTCCTTTCTGCCCCTTGTACTAGGTTTACCTGCTCTGGCAGGCCTCCATTGCTCTGCCAGTGCATGTGGGAAGCCTCTGGTCTTCCCGCTGGTGTGCTCTGGCTCCCAGCATCTCTGCAGAGTGCTTTACGCACGTTCCGACGGCACAGACCTTGGATAGGATTGGGATCATGAGCGGCAGTTTCAACCCAAGCCTAGCAAGTAGCACAAACTCAAGAGTCTGCCCATCCCTGTTTAGGTGCTCAAGGGTGGAGGTAATGCTGGTTTGTCATCAGTCTAGAAAGGTATAATTCCCCCCCCCAAACATCTCTCATCATATCCTATTGCCGTCTCTCATCATGCCCTCTAACTATTGACTGAGTCACACTTGAAGAACTGCAGGGGTTTGTTGTAGTCAACTGCATCAATCCAAGACAATTTCATGGAGAGCAAGGGGTTAATCAGCTGCAGTTGCATTTGAGTATCTAGTTGGCTGAGTACAGGTTGTGCAGGCACCAAATCAGCACATCAACTCATAATAGCCTCAGTTGCATTCCAAGCATTGGAAGAATGTTAGGGCAAGGAAGGAAACTCCTCAGAATGAATTTGCACATTACAAGTTGGGGAAATTGTGAGTCCTTTATGTCTGAGCTTTGATGGCATCAATATTATTTGGCTTCCAGTGGTGGATATCAGCGGTTGGAATCAAGTGTGACAAGAAACATGGGTCTGCTGCTCAAAATGACACTCAAATTCCTTCTTCTCCCTCCATAACATTCAGAACAACTCCCTTGCTTTCTGACACCATTTAACGGTACATTTCCCTGCCTTCACAAGGGATGGCAGCCAATGATGTAGAGCAGGGGTTGGGAGGCAGTCGGCCCAATCCTATCCATGTGTTCTGCCACTGTAAATGGCGCGGTGCCGCTGTATATGGCGCACCACTGCAGAATGGAAAGGGAACAGCCAGCAGCTCCCTGTGTGCGCCAACGGCCCATCAGGCAGCACAGCAGCAGGTGAGGTGGCAGTGCAGGAGGCCATAGGCAGTTTGAGATGGGGAGTGGGAGCAGGGAGTGGGCCAGACTGGGGGTGGTTCAAGGGTAGGAGGGAAAGGATGTTGGTTGCAGTCATGCATGCCAGATGCTATCCCCCTTTCTTGGCCTGGACCCCCTTCCTCTCCTCAGACTTATGCCAGCAAAATAGTGTAAGTCTGAAGAGATCCAGAGGTGACCAGGATACCTAGAGCATTTTTTTTTACTTACCACCTACCGTAACATGCAGCATGTGCAACCGCATGCTTTGGGGGAGTGGGGGATAGGATTGGGCTGTGTGTTATGTCATCAGAAAAGAGACTGAGTTGCACTAGACATTGCATAGGTCTATCAGCAAATTCAACATGAGGCTGCTGTTTTGGTAGTAATCACAGCTTTCTTGTTGACATTCAGTCCTGCCCCGTAGCCTAACAGTAAACAAGGGAGTGATATGGCTAATCTCACCTTGCCAAACACTTCCACCCCACTCCCACTGAAATCATGTGTATACCTATATCTTGTGCCTTCCTGCATCTGATGAAGTAGACCTCGTCAGTGCAAAGGCCACAAGAAGACCTTCATGTTCCACACGGTCCTTTGTTGTTTTTCCAAATGATCTCAGACCTACTTGCATTTTGTTTTTAGCTGTGTTACTCTTGGCAAAAGGCAAATCAGATATTGTTGGAATTTATGTTATGACTGGACAATTATCATGGGAACAAGCCCTGGTTGAATTCAAATGGCCATAAATGCATTTAAATACCCTACCCACATGGGTACCAGATCTCTTTTTGCAGGCAATAAACCCCACTATCTATGTGAAAAAATGTGAAAAATTACTTTTATGGGGTTTGCTGAGCAGATTCCACTTCCTTTGCCTCTGAGCCTTACTGAAATTTTTCATAATTTTCCATAAAACGCCTGAAGGATTGTAACTGACATTTTAATACATTTGAATACAAACAACAGCTACACAACCTGGAGAATTTTCTCAGCTGCAAATGGTGGTTGTGTGAAATACAAACATGGCATTAGTATTTTTCCCATGAATGTCAGAAAACATTTTAGACATTGCAATTTCATTTCATTTCATTTGCTTGTGCGCCCATCAATAACCATGTGAGACAGAAGCTTGGGTGAACGGGGCCGTTTTATTTGCAATTACAGAAAAGTAAAGAACTTGCATTGGAAAAGATCTCGATAACCCAGTCCTATCTGAAAGAGGTCACAAGCAGAACTTGAGTTCAGTCAGTGGAAGCATCAGGATCCAGGTGAAAGTGCTTGGGTGTGGTGCACAATGATGCAGTCATTGACGCTACTGGTGAGCGCAACAAGGCAACTAGTGCAATCATTGGCAGCCATGGGTACTCACTGTTGGTGAAGACACCATCTGCTGGTGCCAGAAAAGGCAGTAGAGGGGGTGGGTTGTGGGAGGGACAGGGAAGGGAACAGGAGGAACAGGGCATTTCTGGGCAAGGAGGAAGGTGCAAGGTGGCAGAAGGGGGCAGGATTAGCAGCACTCATGTGCAGTGATATCCCATCTGCCTTCCATCTCTTTTGCCCTCTCACTCACTCTCCTTGGTTCTGTGCTAGCAAGATGTGGAACCAAGGACACTCATAGGGAAAGCAGAGGCTTTCCCCAGGGTAAAGGAACAAGAGTTCCCTTACCCCGAAGAGTCCTCTGCAACTGCCCCCCTTAACCACAGGATGCAGTGTGCGCCTCCTTGAATCAGTGGGGATGGGGGAGGGGATTTGGATAGGATTGGGGCGGAATCTTCTCTTTAAGTGCAGACAGTTGATGTAGGAGAGGCAGCAGTTGATAGTTTATTCCCCAGGATGGGTGTTCCCCTCTTACTCCAAGCAGTCTCCCATAACTGGACACTCTGCACTTTTCAATGCCAACCCTACAAGGTTGAGGCAGCTGGACAGCACAAGCCCCTTTCCCCCCAGCTGAAGAGTCTTTGGAGTGGGCCTCTACGATCCAAGCCTGAAAGCTCCCCAGTCAGCCTCCTTGAGCCTGCACGTCTCTGAGGGGTAGTACTTGGTCTCCCACTGCCTTTGCTGACATCCGGGTGTACACCAACTTCCCTACTCCTGTCTCCTCAGCCCACACTAAACCTGCAAACCAAAAGTGACCAGGGTGGAAAAAAGAACCTCCCACCCAAGTACCATCTGGGGTAGGCGAAAAACTGCCCACTAAGGCCAACCAAGGAGATAGCAAAAATTCCTGCCTGGTTCTGGATGCACCCTGCTAATCTCAGACTGCAAGTTCATTCATTTACTGTTAGGCTTACGGTAATTGTACCGTAAGATTTTTCAAATCTGATACTTATTTTTATAAATTTTGATATCTCAAAATAAAAATTAGACAACAGAATTTGCCGATTTATTGACGTGCCAGAGATCAGTTTAACCCATCTCTGCATGGCCCACAGGTGTACACATTTGGTCCCTGTTGTGTGTATGCAATGTTGGCCAGAAATGGTAAACCGATTTGGTAATAACCGATGTGGTAATAACAATAATAATAATACAGTTATTTATATACCGCCTTTCTTGGTCGTCAGATTTCTCCTCAGACTTTATTCAAGGTGGTTTACATAGGCAGGCTATTTAAATCCCCGTAGGGATTTTTACAATTGAAAGAAGGTTCTATCTTTCAAGAACCACAACAGTCTGTTTCACTCTGTTTCAGGTGTTTCACTCTGATCTGGTTTCACATTCTGGCCTCCATCTTCCCACGCTCAGAGCAGATGGCTTCAACTTGTCAGCTGCTTCAAGGTTGCACGGTGCCAGTGGCCTCGAACTGGCGACCTGAGGATGTTATCTTCAGGCAAACAGAGGCTCTACCCTCTAGACCAGACCTCCTGCCCATCTTCCTGCCCTGGTACCATCTTCCATTTGATGTAGACAGTGTCAAATCTTGTTGTTCTGCCCACCGTTGGCCGTATCAGTCTTTGATTTAGTTTTGCTTCATCCGTTTCTGTGACTGGTGCCTATAGAACCATCTTTGGTTCTGTAGGCTCTGCTATCCTCTCTATGGCTGCTGCCTTCTCTTATTTCTGCCAGCCACTCATTCCATCCACACTCTATGCTGGTGTAATGCTAACGTTGCATGACGGCATTCTAAGTAACGGTGTTACAAGGGAGTGTGAATGATACTGAAAAACAGAGAGTCGTTTCAGAGAGGGAAAAAATAATAATAAAATGGAATGGAAATGGTGAGCACAATTATGACTTGGGCTTTCATTGTTATATTTGCATCCAGCACTTTCTCCGAATAGCATGAGGCAGCGTACATGTTCTTCCATGTTTTTGTCTTCTTACAGCCTTACGAGATAGATCAAGTGGAGACAGTTGGTGACATCACTAGGTGTTTAAACCCAGGTATCCTTGATCCTTGGCCAACACTTCAGTACACCATGCTGGTTGCCTGTGTCCCCATCCAGATGAATTGCAGGTACATCAGGAATAGCCAAGCAAATAACAGCGAAATCCTAACCTGCCTGGAGCAGGCCAGCCAGCTGGCCAGCACTGCATCAAGAGCAGGGCTGGGTCAGGTTGCAGCACAACTCAGAGTAAGAAAAATTCATTCCCCTTACCCTGTGTTGCTTGGCAGCTGCCCCTATGGGGCTACTTGGATCTGCGCCACCTAAAAAGGTGGCACAGATCCGAGCAGCCCAGTGTAAGGTCAGCCACTTAGGGGGGAGGGGTTAGCATCCTGCCTAAATGCTGGATCCTGGTCCTGGTCTTCCTGGGCCCGGTCCTCCCACTGGCCCATCTGCCACCCACCCTCCCCCATCCCAGGGATGCCCCCAGACCTCCCTTCCTCCACCCTCCCTGAACCCCTGTGCTGGCCGAAGCAGGCTGGCACAAACTTACCAGGCACTGGTGCTTGGGAGGTTGGATTTGGCCTCTGGAGGCTGGCACGTGTCAGTGCATCGGCATATTTCCTCCTGCAGTGGTGCAGAAGTGCCTTGTGGCACTTTTGAGACACCCGGAGGCTGGTGCAAGGGACTTGCGCTGGTTTAGGGTGCAATTTTGATTGTGCCCTAAGAAACCCATTCTAGTAATGGTAATGCCCCCCAACTTACCAGGAGGCTCTTTGTGCCCTGCATACATGATTCTGGGAAGGCAATGAAGGCCTGTTTGTGGGCTTCCAGGCTAGGCATCATAATCTCTGCTGCATGTAGACAGGTGATTCCAAGGAGCTCTGGTCTTGGAACAAGGCCAGTGGATGGAACTTCAGAGGCAGAGAGAAGACTTGGTCCCTCTGATCCATCCCTAGGTCGTATAAGAAGGCCAGTGTCCTTGCATTGGACACTGTTGGTTGTGAAATTTGCTATTCAGCCTCCTTCAGGAAAGCCTGTAAGTGTTCAAATGCAGTCAAGGCTGAGAAGCAAGATGTGACGGGCTACATGCAGAATCAGTATGTGAAACAGCTTGGCATGTAAAAGAAAAATGAATGGTGGAGGACGTGGAACAAGTATGTGCAGGGGGGGAACGGGGAGTGTGTGGAAGAGGGAGTGGGTGCCTGTCGGAGCATTGTTTGTGCTTGCTTTTTATCAGAACTTTCCTCTGTTGCTACATCAAAGCCTACACCCAAATGGGCCAGACTCACACAGATCATCGCTCCATGCAGCTGAGAAATACATTTGAAAGACCACTGTCGACAAATTACGAGAACAGAGGTGGCAACTATTATCTGCAGCACCTCCTCTCCTCTCATCTCACGGCTTTCATGTTCTTGCAATCATCAGGTTTTGCTTTAAAAGCACTCCCAGCATCTCTGCATGATGGTGACATCACCCCAATGGTATGTTGGGTTCTTGCCAAGTTACTTCTAGGCTTCCACTTTCAGGGTTTCCAGCTGTCCAAATCAGCAACAGTCTCTTTGTATACCCAAAACCACAGAACTGTAAGGCTGCAGATCCCTTTGTCTAATGGTTTGCCCGTGTATGCTTTTCATTCTCCCTCAGGTTCTGGCATATAACTTCTGCAATGAATGCCCTCGGCCTTCTGGAACTTGTTTCTTTGCGATTCCCTTCTGTGCAATGCTGGCTTCCATCTGCAGCACTTTTATTCTCAAATGCTGTGAAGTTCATGCATGTTGTTGCCTTTCCTCGCTTGTCTACAGTGTAGCCTTTTTGTCTGATCACAGTTGGTTTTCCATTGACCTCTTTTCTTGTTTATTTACTAGGGGCTGCAACCAGTTGTGATTTGTTCACACATAGCCTGGTTTTCAATAGCTTGCATGCATGCCGCATTTATTTATTTACTTATTTATTTATTTATTTATTTATTTATTTATTTATTTATTTATTGACCATCATGGAATATTTTTATCTTTTGCGGGGTTGCAAACTTCTGATTTGAAGATCTTAGTATATGGTTGCATCAGAGAAGAGCTTGGGGTACTTTAAGGAATGAAGCCTGGAGATTCTGAACCTGACAGCAAAGGTTTTCTGATTGGAGCAAAGGATATTCTGAACCTGACAGCAAAGGTTTTCTGATTGCTCTTGTGGCCTATGCTGGCCGAAATGATGAATGGAGCCCATACGTGGTGTGGTGTCTACTAAAGGTGTCAGCAAAACTCACCAGAATCACGCTCAGATCATGCTTTGGGGACTTGTCTGTAGACCTTGGGAAGGACCACTGGGGTTTTTTTGTCCTGGCATGTCAGCAGTGTAGGGGATGGAAAAAGCTCCCTTCTGCCCTCTTGATGGCTAGAGTGCTGCCTGGAATACACGAAGCTGCCTTTACTCAGAATTGGCCCATCTAGCTCAGTATTGCCAATAAACAGAGGCCCTTCTGTTTATTGCGTTTAAGGCGTTAGGCGTGTAAGGCGTTAGGCAGGAATTTTTTCCTACCCTACTTGCAGATGACCAGGATGGGACCTGGGATCTTCCATATATCAAGCAGGTGCTCTACTGCTGTTGCTGCCCTGGTCAAGAAAGTTAAGGAAAGTAGGGAGAGTTGGGATATTGGGGAGGGGGGGCTGGGTGTTGGCATGCACGTGGATTGACTTGTGGGAAAATTCCTAAGCTATTTACAGCTTAAAAAAAAAAAATGTTTGGCTTATTTTCAAGCCAGTCCAGCATGAGTGTGGGGAACTTGCCTAGAAATCTCTAGTTTCCAGAGTTGTGTATTTGATTTCTAGCTGTCCATGGAAGTGATGTAAAAGCAAACTTTACAGATGCTGCCTGTGCAATTCCATGCTGCTGTCAACTGTTGTATATTCAGGACTATGTTACAGTCCTCAGCTCCATAGAACCTATGGGGATTAGGAATGTAGGAAGCATTAGACATAACTTTTTCCTGCTAACTGGGCTAAAGGGTACCTTTTAAGTGGTGGTTCCCTTATACTTAGCAGGGGAGAGAAATGATCCATATTCATCCCAGCATAGCATTTTTCTGGCTTCCTGGACTAAGAAGTGAACCCTACAAAGGGCATTGAATCAAGGAAGAGTAGAGGAGGAATCTGGAGCATTTGGGAGTGATGGAGGTGGGGAGATAACCAACCAGGTGGTACAGCAGGGAGGGAGTACTTACTGGCAGGGAGAGAGTACTTACTGAAAAGACCAAGGCAAGGTGCTTGGCTATCCGGGATTTCAAAGCCCCAAGCAGCAATCAGCACCTGGAGCTGGGCCAGCCTTACAGTCCAGTCCTGAGCTGCTTGGCACCCAGAGGAGCAGTGGCACCAAAATGGTGACTACTGCATCCTGAGCACAGCAGGCAAGGAAGCAGGCCCCACAGTGGAGCTACTTACTGTACTGTACTGTAAGTCTGTACTGGCTATTTAGCGGCACAGAGTTGAGAGGCCCAGTGTCTGACCAGGAGGCCCGATGCAGGGTTCTGAATCCAGAGGAGCAGAGCTCTGACAATCATGCCTTCCTCCTGCCCCATATCCTCCTCCCCACTTTCCTCCCCCACCCTACTTCCCTCCCCCCTCCCCCCACCCTGGAATGCCTTCCCCCCCCAACTCATCACCACCCGGAGTTCTTCCTTTGCTCCAGACTGTGTGGTGGACCTTTGGCTGGCGCTGACTCAGCATGAACTGGCGATGAGCCAGCGCCAGCGCTGAGGGCATGCTTTATGGCACATTTGCAACACTTAGCACCAGCAGAGGGCTGGCACTGAATGTTCCGGATCGCGTCCTTAGCTAGAAGCCTAATTGGAAACATTTTTGCAGGACCCCAGCTTCACAGTCAAGGTCTGTAGAATCTTAGAGATATAAATGCAATTTATTATAGACTCTGTGTCTCTATGGTAGAATCAAAATGTGCACTTTAAAAGTGCATGTGAGTTAATGGACCAAATTGGTCTAAGCACATTTTAATATAAAGTTCCATATAAGACTAGGGTAGATTACCCTAGCATGGAGCTCCCTTAGAGGTGGGGTGCAAATGGGAACAATGGGTGCAGTTGGCTTAAGAGTTGGCCCAGGCCTGGAGGAAGACAAAGGAGGCTAAGAGAATGTCATTGAGTAAGACAAAGCAGGCCAAGAGAATGACCTAGATGACCTAAATGGAACAAGACCTGGTTTAGACTACCCTTCTGGAATAATAAACCTGAGTGTATTACTTACCTCATGTCTCAGGGGAGCCTGTTAGATGTGGTGGCATCAAGGGCATGTGGACATAACATCCATGCAGCAGAGTCATCCATCTGTTGGTTCTCTGCTGATTTGTTTAGGGCAGGCGTGTCCAAAGTTTTTGGCAGGAGGGCCACATCATCTCTCTGACACTGTGTTGGGGGCCAGGGAAAAAAAGAATTAATTTACATTTAAAATTTGAATACATTTACATAAGTATACATAAATGAATATATTAAAGATGAACTTTTATGAATGAATGAAAGTCTTGCAATAGCTCAAGGCCTATAAAAAGGCCTTGCACAAAGTAAGGCTAGCCTTTCCTTTGCTGCTACTGCTGCATCACAGATGTGAAACAGCAAGCAGTGGAGGAAGCCCTCATCCCACAGCTCACTGAGAGGTCAAACAGTTGACCTCATGCTGAGAGTGGTTGCATCGGGCCAGTGTGGGCTCCAACAAATCTCTGGAGGGCCAGAGGCTCATTGGAGACTGCGGGCTCCCTGCGGGCCGCACTGAGAGGCCTCGAGGGCCACATATGGCCCCAGGGCTGGGGTTTGGGCACCCCTGGTTTAGGGCATTGGTTCTTGCACATTTAGCACTGGGACCCACTTTTTAGAATGAGAATGTTGGGACCCACCGGAAGTGATGTTATGACCGGAAGTGACATCATCAAGCGGGAAAATTTTTTAACAATCCTAGGCTGTAATCCTACCCACACTTACCCAGGAGTAAGTCCCATTTATTATCATTGTTAAAAAAATATACGTAGTAGCTTGTTAAAAGTACAGGTCTGTAACATTTCCCCAAATGCAGTCACATACCATGGTAGCATCAAGTCTGTTAGATTAAAAATAAAATATTGAAATGAATGGGGACCCACCTGAAATTGGCTCATGACCTACCTAGTGGTTCTGATTTGCAGTTTGAGAAACACTAGAGTGTTAATCTCTACTGTAAAATAACATTCAGAATCAAAGCTTTTTATTTGTGTAACTAATACCTACCGATCTCATAATTTGTAATGAGAAATGAAGGCACATGATATCCTTTTCAAATGAATGAATATGAGCTAAACTCAGGATAATCTATTGAGCTGCAGGTAACATTAAACAAAGCAGAGCCTAGCCTGCCTGCAGTTGCCATGGGTTCATGCCTCTTGACACGCGAAATTGTGCAGGTTTGCTTCCATTGGGACCACATTAGCATTGTTGTGAAATGATAAGTAATACAATAAAGTGAACTCAAAACACAGCCACTCAGTCTTGATGAGGATATAGATTGACTTGTTCTACTTGGTGGAAAACCCTCTGACCCAAAACATGCCATTCCATCTGTCAACATTCAGGGAGCAACAGCAGGGAGGAAGAATAAATGATACGACTTCAGAGGAGTAACTTTTCAGAAATGTTTGCACAGCACTTAATCTGTGCTTTGTACTGAAAGATAATTTCCCACCTCTTACCAAGGCATGGACAGGTCATACGGATGAAAATGGTTTTCTAAAACAAGCTGGTCTCATGGAAATCTCTATACTTTCTGGGGTTCCCCCTCCCCATCTCCTGATATTTAAACACTCAAGAAAGGTAAATGTTTATTCTGGTCAGCCTTCCCCCAAGACAATACAATATCATAAATCTGGCATCCAAGCTGGTAACATTCAGAAACCATATTCAGGTTGCTGCGTTATGTACACTTACTTAGGGCCAAGCCCCACTGAATACAGTGGGGCTTAGGGCCCAATCCTAAAGGCCCATAATACCAGCGCTGAGTTCCAACACCAGCACTAGGTGCCATAAATGTGCTGTAAAGCATGGAGGAAAGAGTGCCTGCACCAGCCCAGCACCTGTAAGCCACTGCCAGGAGGATGGTAAGACCATTGGGTGGTGGTGCAGGATTTCAAGGTGGAAGGGAGGCATTCTAGGGAAGGGGGAGGATGGGTTGGGGGGGAGGAACCAGCCTGGCAGGGGGGTAGGATCAACAGAGGCCTCTTCCACTGTATCCTGTTCTCCAACAAGGAGCTTCTCAAAATAGCAAAATAGCCGGCGGAAACTTGAGAAGCTCCATTGCGGGGACTGCACCCTTACTCCATAGCCTTAAGATTTCAAAGAACACTTGTTTTGATTTTACAGTTACTTGGGAGTAAAACCCATTGAACACAACAGCACTTCCTTCTGAGAAAACATGCAGAGGCTTGTACTGCAACAAAGCTACTCCGCTGGAATGTGTGCCTACAATGGACCACCAATGTGTCAACGTGTCAGGGCATTTTTGAGCCGCATAGGCAGTCTTTAATTAAACTACTTGACTGCGCATTGGCCTTTTTGACCCTTTAATGATGGTGTTTGGTTTCCTTGTTTATCTGACTGGCTGTTATCATGCTCTTTACATTCCGGATGTACTATCTTTTCCATGCGTGTGTGTAAAAAACTTCAGATCACAAGTCAGTAAACAAAGTAAAGCCCTTGAGAAATATCATGTTCTGAAGATACTCTTTTGGAGGAAATGAGTGACAGGAAAGAAAATGTGGAAGAATAATTTTTGTAGAATTCGTTCATTAATTCTTGCTTTGCTTTCTATGAAAAATATCTGCTGCAAACGAAACACATTTCATTCCTTACAGTGTGGAAAACATTGCAAAATATCTTATTCTAAGACTGCAATCCTAACCACACTTTCCTGAGAGTAAACCCCACTGAACAAAATAGGACTTAGTTCTGAGTAGACCTGTTTGTGTCCTAAATGTTATAATCTTAATTTGTTCAAAGAATGGATTAGATTTCACTGAGGTCCTAAAAAACGTTTATCGCACTTGTTTTTGTTGTGTTCAGCAAAGAGTCCTTGTGCAGTCTCACTGAACTTGTGCAGTCTCACTGAACACAGTGGAATGCGTTTCATAATAAGAGTGCATAGGATGGGGCTTTATTCAGGGAAAGGCTGTAGTTCAGTGGTAGAGCACATGCTCTGCCTGCAGAAGTTCTCAGATTCAACTCTTAACATTTCCAGATAGGACTGGGGAAAGTCCCCTGTCTAAAACCCTGGAGAGCCACCAGTAGCGGAGCCAGGGGGCGGAGCTGTAAGTGCTGCCCGGCTCCGAAACTTGTCGTGTAAGCTGCCCCTTCTCCTTGCAGCCTGTCCGGGGGCAAGAGCAATGTGGAGGGGATGCCTCTGTGTTGCTTTCGCTCCTTGGAATTCCCCTGAGAGCGGGGAGGGGGGGAGCTTACAGTGCTTACAGTTTGACCCCCCCAGCTCCGTTACTGAGAGCCACTGCCAATCTGTGTAGACAATTTCAAGCTAAATGGAGTAATGATCTGACTCAGTAGAAGCCAGCTTCCAATGTACCTTTGCATGTATAATATAACTTGATATAAACGAATATGTCTCATCCTGCCCATGTGTTTCACAGACACCATGACGTATTGTTATAGTCACGAATGCCACAATCCTCTCTGGCCTTGCGCTGACTGGACAAGCACATTGCACCAGTGCCAAAGTTCGTGGTACCAGTGGAAAGGCCTGCGCCTGCCTGCCAGCACCAGTTGAAGGCCTGTTCCCGCTGGAGCAGGTATGCTCTCTGCAAACCGGCTGAGCTGAGAGGGAAGGGCAGAATGATGATGGGGAGGGGTGACATGAAGGGCTGAATTTGCATTTTTCCATTCATAAGATGTGAATTCATCCATTGCTCACTATTACTACACAGTACATCTAGTCAAGTTTTCCAATTGCCGCGCATTTCACTCAAGTGCGCCCAATCTGTTCCAAAGCCCCGTCTCTTGCAAAGCAGTAGTGTCACAAATAATGTAATGTTCGTCAAGCTCACACTTCAAAAAAGAATGGAAGTTTCTCCCAACATCTGCTGAAAATATTAGCAGTGGAAACAACCAAACTGGTCAGTGCTATAGTATTTCCTTTGTACTATTCTTAAAGTACAATATCATGCTTGCAAAGGAATATCTGTGAAACATAATTCTTTTGCCTTTGTTGGGCTGGAGAATACGCCGGAATGTTTCAAGTAAGTAACTGCAGTTCTTAAAACAAGCACACCTCAAAGGCGTCCTGAAGCATTTGTGATGATGATTGTTGTGCTTTTATAGCAGACTGATGATTCATGAAGAAATGTTCCTTTACATTCTATACGTTACTTTTACTCCATTAACTGTTAATAAAAAACTCAAAAAAAAAAAGAATATACAATTTTAGAATCCAGTACTTTTTCGGAGGGGGGGCTCAGTCCCCTGAGCAGTCCGCAACACTGCATGGGCGCAGCAGTTAGGGCTTTTGCCCCCTTGCTCCCAGTCCACTGGCTGCCACTGGCTGCCATACTGACAACTAAAATGCTATGATTTTAAACAAAAACAAAAGCAGCCTGCAAAAGAAGCCAAACAGCTGAGTTTGTACCAAGAGCACAACAAAGACTGACATTTCTTTCTCCAATTCCTTTTCAGTGTTCAAAGTACCTGTTTCACTTGCTGAGATTTCATATTAAAAATGTGGCATTCATGCAGTATATGAAAAACTGTGTATAGATTCAGAACTCCTTGAAAAATACGCTGCATATATCCAGCGTGCTAGTAGATCACAGTTGGTTATTGAACAAAAGAAAAAAGAGACTCCATCAAATGTTCCTATTGCAGCAGTGTGCACAAAAAGCCATGCTGAAAACACTCAAAAATAATATCCCGAATGTTACAATCCTATTCACACTTTAATGGGAATAAGCCCCACCAAAAACCTGGGACTTACTTCTGAGTAAATATGCATTGGATTTTCCTATAAGGTGTCTACAGTGATTCTATGTACTACTGAACATGTGATATGTGGTCTTTAATATAACTTGCATTGTTACTAATTTTGTTTATTTGTTCAGAACTGTGCTTTAGTGTGATCACTCATGAGATATTATACGGTTTAAGTTCAAATAGCTGCTCAGTCCCCACATTAGTCATCAAAGCAGGGGTAAAAAGGCAAAATACTGAAATGTAATGCAATAATAATTGACTTGCTGACTGGTGTACACATTCAGGGCAACATTTCAAATTCAAACCCCAGTTTGAATCTGAAAATAATTTTCAAGCAGACTGCCAAAGATACAATATCTGAGGCATGGTCTACACATGAGGTAGAAAGAGGTGGAAATGTGATAGCAGAATAATCATTTCAGATTGCTAATGAAGATTTTTGAATGTCCCTCAATTTTTGAAGGGACAAATTTTTGTCCCTCAATTTTTGAGGGGGGGTATGTTAAAAAATGGTCACCTCCGTTTTTTAGCCTGCAGTGAGAAGATCACTGTACTATCACATCAGTCTTCTGTCTCATGTTGCTTTATGTGTCGACGAGATTGAGAGATGTAATTTGATATGTATGACTGCTATGCTATTCTCTGTTTGAAGTATGAACATGGAACATGGAAGAAATGGGTTATGTCAGAATGCCAGATGCAAGGGAGGGCACCAGGATGAGGTCTCTTGTTATCTGGTGTGCTCCCTGGGGCATTTGGTGGGCCGCTGTGATATACAGGAAGCTGGACTAGATGGGCCTATGGCCTGATCCAGTGGGGCTGTTCTTATGTTCTTAACCCTGCACCTATTTGCAATGGGGACAAGAGGATTTTATATTCATATTTATTTATAAAATAAATGCAATATCTGCCTTTGAGCTTGAGGTGCTGGAATGAAAAGGTGTGTACAATTCCACATTTCATATTTAAACACACACTTATTTTTAAGGGGGCAGGGAAAATGACAAAACAAAATATAACATGTGATTGTCCTTGAGCACTGACATGTATCACTATGAGACCATATATATTTTTTACTATAATTCTCCTTTAGAGTCTGAATGCCAGCTCAGCCCCAGCACCTGTTTTACAGAGTAAGGGGAGGGGAGGAGGACAATTCACAAGTCTGTTTAATATTTGCTATATTTTAGTTCCATACTTGGTATCGGATGCAGTAACATTAAAAGATTTCTGAGCCCCCAGAACAGTTTTATTACTTGTTTGACAGCCGAAAGTAATTTAGTTTTTGTTGAAGCTGTTTTTGGAATATAATGTTCAATTGGCGTAAATCTTTGGTTACTAAAACTGTAATGTGAGAGTATTGGGCATTTCTTTTTAGATCTAAACTGAACAGCTTAATATGTTAATGGAGAGATTTTAATTTGTGTATTATTCTTGGTAATAATGCTGTCTATTTAAGCCTTCCATTAGAAGTCCGATGCAATAATTTAACAGAAAATGTCAATGGAACCCTATCAAACTGTTCCTGCTAATTTGAAATTATGGATTTTGAAAAGATCTCTTCCTTAGACATTATTATTACTGGGGGGGGGGGGAAAAGCATCCATTAAAATCAGACTTTAGTCCTAAAGCTTTCGTAGACTATAAAAAAAGCAGAGTTAAGGAAATAAGCCAATACTTCAGGTAAAGAGCTTGGAGTTTTTGCTACGGAGTCCATGTAATATTATTCTGCAAGTTAAAGGGGGACTTCTGGTTCATCGGCCATTGTTAGTAACATAGCTGGGGGAGGGGCAAAACGGAAAGTACTGCAGGCGTCGCAACACACTCTATAAGTGCCCCCCCCCATTCGCAGGAGGCAACATTTGGTTCAGTGAGTACCTGTGTGTTGCTGTTGCTGACTGGAATGGCTCCGGTGGCAAGTGGGAAGGGGCATTTAGCATCTTGCAGTACTTACTGTTTTGTCCCGTCCCGCCCCCCCCCAGCTGTGCAACTGTTAGGAAAATTCTTGTTTAAAACTCATGGCAAATGGCAAACAATGGTAAAAATATGGATACATATATCCATATTGTCCTATGTATACATGGATACATACATAGGAATGCTTTTTGTGTGCTTCATTCATTCATTCCCTGCCTTTCCTTTGCTGGAGCAGATGCCCGAGGTGGCTTACAATTTCAAACTTTAAACAACAACAACAAAAAGCAAAAATACCACAATATATACAAGAAGAAGAAATAAATAAAAAACAAAAAAAGGGCATACAGAGGCACAGGGGGCAGAAGACACATCACACTCATGCACACACACACACCCACACACACACACACACACAAGACTAAACAACTGTTCTGAGTCCTCACTGAAAATCCATGAGGGAAGAGGTACTTCTTTATTTCCCCAGTAGGGAATTCCATAGTTGTGGTGCTACCACAGAGACAGAATGCTCCCTTGCCGCCATCCCTCTAACCTGGGATTAAAGTGGTACTTGAAGGAGAGCCCCTAAGACGATCTTAGCAATTGGGCCGAAATGTATGGGAGAAGTTGGAACCTCAGATAACCTGGACTATTCTCTGGTTTTTTGACCATAACGTTTGATAGAAAGGAGATATTTCGCTCTGTTTTTTGCATTGCATTCCTCTCAAAATTCTGCATCCAATGGTATATAACATGAAGGGGTTAAACCTAACCATTGTGATTTTAGTGTGTCACTCCTCCTGTGCGCATCACCCGGCGTAGCCCGCACCCCCCACACCCCCCTAGTGATGCCACTTCAACCTTGTTCTCCAGGGAGAGCTGTGAGTCTAGGAGCACTCCCAAACTGCACACCTGATCCTGCAGGGGGTGTGACCCCATTCAGAATGGGCAGATGGCTTAGTACTTGCCCTCCTGCTTTTTATTGTACTATACTGTGGCAAATAGTTCTGAATAAAGGGTCTTTGTGCTTTTATCTGTGGAACAGTGCTGTGGAGCAAGGGCCCACTTGTTAAAGTCCTCAAAATAAAACCTGGCATGGTGGGATTCATAAAGAAGCCACCTTTCTTTCATGGGTGTATATGGTATCACAGGCCTGCATTGAGTTGGTGTTCTGTAGCATGCAAATTAGATTTTAAAAGAATGGTGTGAAGAGTGAATGCAATAGAAGCAGATGATATGAGTAACAATCTTTGGGACACACAGGGGAACTTCCCTGCGCTTCTAGTTCACGCCCAACTAAAATTCTAAATTAAAAACATAAACTAGAAGCATTGCAGAAGTCTTTGTGTTGGTGTGGCTTAATCTTGATTACTATGGTCCTAGAAAATTGGGGAAGAAATCTAGAAGCTGGTATGATGTCCAGTGGTTATTTGGACCTTCCACTCCACATGATTCCTTGCTGTTCACTTTCACTATACTCACCAGAAGGTATCTCTTTCAAAGACCAAATGCCACTGAGATATATAAAGATGATCTTTGGGGATGGCAGCAGGAGGAGGGATTTCAGTCCACAAGTGGCTATTCCTCAAGACCACCTAAGTTCATGGCCAGCTTCTTAGCTCTATGTACGCTGAGGCTGCAACCCTACTGTATACACACCTACCTGGGAACAAAGGTTACTGAGCTCAGTGGGACTTGCTTCTGAGTAGATTTGCACAGGATTGTGCTCTGAGGGTCCAATCCTGCACCCTACTAGTGCTGGCGCTGAGCTCTAGCGTTGGCACTGGGTGCTGTAAACATGCCGTAAAAACAGGGTGAGAGAAACCAGTGCAAGAGGGGGGTGGGACCGGTGGAGCTCTGCTCCGCCGTATCTTGAACTCCGTGTCAGGCTGAAAAGCCCAACACGGAGTCTCTCAAGTCTTCATTGGCAAAATATTTTTCTGGCACAAGCCTGCTCAATTCTGTGTCGTCGTCCCCCTTGGGGCTTGCCCCGGGAGAAGGGAACAAAAGTCCCTTTCCCCCAAGAAGACTCCTGGCAGTTTCCTGGTGCCCGCTGGATAATAATAATAATAACAATAATAACAGGTATTTATATACCGCCTTTCTTGGTCTTTATTCAAGACTTTATTCAAGGCGGTTTACATAGGCAGGCTTTTTATTTAAATCCCTTATTAAATAGGGATTTTTACAATTTGAAAGAAGGTTCTTTCTTTCAAGAACCGCTACATTCAGGTGTTTCATTCCAATCTGGTTTCACATTCTGGCCTCCATCCTCCCACGCTCCGAGCAGATGGAATGGCTCGGCTTCAGCTTGTCAGCTGCTTCAAGGTCACACAGTGCTGGTGGCCTCGAACTGGCGACCTTGTGGATGTTATCTTCAGGCAGACGGAGGCTCTACCCTCTAGACCAGACCTCCTGCCCAGCATACAGCAGTAGCTGTTTGGCGCCACTACTCTAGTGGGCGCAAGGAAGCATAGGATTGGGCTGCCCGTGACTATTCATTATAAACAGAATGGCCGATATACTAGCTGAACAACCCAAGGGCAGAAATCCTGATGATACTGTTATAATTATTTTGACACATATACAGCTGTGTCATGAATCATGAAAGGACTTCTAATTGGCTTTTGTCTGTCCAGATAAAGGAGCAGTTTTAAAAACTGCAGCTTGTTCCCAAACACAAGGGAGATCTTTCACTGTTGTCATTGTTCCTGTGGCTTTTAAATTTCAAATAAGAAGATGATGTGCTTCCATTTGCATACAGAGCAGTAAGTGTAATAGGACCAATCACATGTTATGTTCAACAGACATGGAAGGTGGAAGCAGGATCACACCTGCTAGCTCATGTCCTAGGCATAACCTATGAAAGAGCTTACCTGCATATAATCTGTAAATGCATATGTTCTCTATACATGATCTGACTCTATATTCCTTGGAGCACAGACATCTAGCATAGGAAGCACATACATGTGCAGCCTGTATGCGTGTATTCTCTCTCATAGAAATACACAGGCGGCAGGGACAGCAGCAACAGTCACAATTGTCCAGGACTCATTCCACATATGTGATCATCACCAACATACCCCCAATAAAAACACAAGGCAAGATTTAGATTAAAACTGGGCCACAGTTATTGAAGTTAATGTCCAAACTGTAAACCCTGCAACAGTCCCTGTCTTCAGACACTCTTTCCTCCTTTAGTGCAGGCACCTGTTGAAACTGTATTTGAAATAACTGTTCACTGTTTAACAAAATAATGACAATGATAATGATTATGAAAAAATAAAAAAAACAAAGGATATGGGAGCATCACTTAAAATGCTACATGTTTACTATGCAGAAATCAGTCCCACGTAGTAAAAGAAATGAAAGGCCCTCAGAATTTTCTAAATATAATACTTGACTTTGCATGTAATGTGATGATAGCACATGCACTGATTGAATTTATAGTATGTATTGTGTATACATACTGGTAAATGGACACAAAAGCTGCATGCACGGTTTTGGGTTCTTTCTTCATATATCTCTGAGTTCTGCATTCCCCCCCCCCCGCCGCTTAAGGGATTGCAAGGGGATTGCTGCCCTCCCGGTTCTGCTTGTGCTCTTGTAGTGAAACTCAATAAGTAGAATTATTATTATTTATTATTATTAACAGTATTTATATACTGCTTTTAACAAAAAGTTCACAGAGTGGTTTACAGAGAAAAATCAAATAATTAATGGCTCCCTGTCCCAAAAGGGCTCACAATCTAAAAAGATGCAAAAGAACACCAGCAGACAGCCACTAGAAAAGACACTGCTGGGGTGAGGAGGGCCAGTTACTCTCCCCCTGCTAAAAAAAGAGGAGCACCCACTTGAAAAAGTGCCTCTTACTCAGCAGAGGTTAAATTTAAAGATTTAAAGAATTAAATCTTTAATAGAGTAAACACAGGCTTAAAAGTTCTGTGAGTTCAGGAGGGACTGATCCCCTCATGGATATGAAAAGACAGGCTTGTTTTATTTTATTAACTACATTTCAAAGCCCTGCTTGGCTGTTCCTTTACCTTAGTTTGATACCTGATATTTGCTGCTATTAGGTGAAAATTATGTGAAACAGCTGCAGTGACAGATAAGATTAATTATCTTTTGCATGGCTGACATTTAACCCTGCTTGTAACTTGGGCTGCTTGATCATGCTTCTGTAGCAAAAAGGCAGGGCAGACCAGGGCTGAGAGGCTGCCCTTAGTAGGAACTTGTCTAAGTGTCACCTGGTAGGACTTTAACAAGAAGTGACAAGAAGTGGGATAGTGTGTATATTAAATGTATATATATATATATACAAATGTATACAAAAGCCCACAAAAAAAGGAAGAATGAGATACAGGAGAGCATTATATTTTACACTGTCGTACACACAGTCAGCTTCAGGTAGCAGCAGCAGTAGCATAGCTGGGGGGATGGGCTGAGTGACACAATGATGCCCCTGCATCATGTCACTCTCCCCCCCCCCCCGTGCCTGCACTGTCACCCCTCCTTCATGCATGTGTGGCCCTGGCCCTGGAAATGGCTCTATTTGGAGCCATACAGAACCATGGGTGGGCGGGAGTGCCAATTTTGCAGTGTTTTCCTCACGCCAGAAGTGCATGTTCTCACTCCACCCCTCCCCAGTAGAAATGGTGAAAAAGTGCCATTCTACCGTGTGGGGAAATGTGCCCCCCCTGGCCCCAGCTTAGCTACACCACTGAGTGGTAGGGTGATACAGAATCCATGCATTGCATCCAGAAGGTCCATGTTCAGTCTTTAGCATCTCAAGGCAAGAGTGGGAAAGACCACTTTCTGATTATCTCTGTATATGGCTTCTTTCTATGTAGATATGTATGGGGGGGGGGGGTCAAAGTAGTGGTGGAACTTTGCATGCAGAAGACCCCAGGTTCAATCCCAGGCATGTCCAGGAAGGGCAGAGAAAAATTCCTGTCTGAAACTGTGCTGAAACCAGTCAGTGTTGACAGCTAGGTGAACCAATAGTTCTGATTAAGTATGAAGCAGTTTCCTGTATATGATTACAACAACATCTCTTCCTTTAATCTGCTGTTAGGCTCTTAACATTATGGTCCACAGCAGCCAAAAAGGCAGCATCAATCGAAGGAGAAAAAGCAAATGGTGGCCATTTTGGAGACGCTACCTGATGAAGAGAGATTTCCCTTCTAATGTACTTGGCATAAAATCCTTTCAGTCAAATCTGTTTTGTTAATGCATGCCATAAACTGGTTTTTAGATGTGAAGAACAAGCCTGTGTTCTTGTGCCTGTATTGGCATCGCCTTTTCATGGAGGACAACAGTGGCAATATGTTGCCTCCGGTGCAGAAGCAGTATAACAGTGAATCCCAATGGTAGGGGAGCAGCAGTAGGAAAGGAACATGCTTCAGCTCCTGCTTATGGACTCCTTAGAGACATCTAGGTGACTACTGTGACAATCAGGATGCTGGACTGTCGGAGCCTTAATCCAGCAGGGTGTACCTTCTGTTCTTATGCTGCCTTGGCACCTACTCCAAATTATGATCATGCATGGATTCCTGTTTGTTGTTGCACTCAGGAAATTTCAGATGGAATTCTTGTCTGCCCTTAGAGATTTGCAGTAACATATCCCTGTGTTCAGTATATTTGTTGTGTTCAGAAAAACAAGTCGGGAGAAGCAAATATTGGACAGTGGTGGCCACTTCTTAGGCACAGTAATCCAACTCATGGAGTTTCCTCTGGAGCTTCTCCATATGGTTACGGAAGGACTGAAAATCTCTGCGATATTAAGTTCTTTTGCATAAGCTCTACCATAAAGCTTGGGAGATGCAGAGAGTCTCTGGAGTCCAATATAGAAGCAGAATAAGGTCTGTTTCAAGAGAAAACCACTACTCTGGAAAGCTGCAAATCACAAGTATATTGTCAAATTTGTCAGACTGTCACTTAGGGTCTCCAATGTCTGGAAAAAATGGCTTGGTCTACTCCTGTGCCTTTTCTGCAGTTTGGGGTGCAGAAATCAGCCAGTGTAGAATTCACAGCTTGTATCATGAGCAGTACCAATCGCTGCACACCAAGCTACGATTAATGACATATACTTATTTATAGTATACATTTCCTCTGTCACAGCAGTCTATGCCCATGGGCAAATGGGCAGCCCAATCCTAACTAACTCCCTGCACAGCAATACAGTGGCACCGATGTGGTTGCCATTGTATTCTGCAGGGGAGTTTTGGCCTCTGGAGGCCACCTCTGTGCAAGGAAACATTTGTTCCTTTGCCCCAGGGTAAGCCGCAGCAGCCACTTTGGGTCAAATTGAACCTGCAACAGCTTGATAGTTAGTGCAAGTCTGCATTGAGCTGTGCAGCTGGATCAGGCCTGGGAAGGGGGTTAGGATTTGGTGGGCACTGCTGCTGCCAAACCTGCCCCCTTCTGGAGCCCTCCTCCCTGCCCTGTCACCTTCCCATTCTGCTCAACTCTTGCCCCATTCCACCCTCTCCTGACCTCCCTCCTGACCTTTGTGCAATGCACATGCTCTGGCAGGTGTCCACTGTCTGCTGTTGTGCGGACCCAGTCGCTTGCCACTTGTAGTGGCGGCCAGGCTGCATGCACTAGCACATTTGCGACAGCTATAAATGCTTGTTCTGGTGGCATAAAGGCGCTTTAGGATTGGGCTGTGTGTCTCTTTATTAGGTGTAAAGCTAACACAGGAGACAAGGAAAATGTTTAGGTGGAAGAGAAATAATTTCAGACTTATTCCTAATTTCCTGTATTGTTATGCCTGTTCAGCTGGTGGAATCAATTACTACTTCATGTTCTCATTCTCAATATCCTTGGGGATGCCATTTCATGCTTAATGTGTGTTTTAAGTTTCAAAGGCCTGCTCTTGAGTATAATCAAGATTAAATGGCATAAAAGCAATGTCCCCAACAGAGTAACCTAACCAAGACTGCAATCCTCTGCTCACTTACCTGGGAGTAAGCCTCATTGAACACAGCGGGTGTTCCAAGCAAACATGCATCAGATTGTGCTGAGCACATTATTGAAACTGATACATCTAGATGCTTTCAATGACTTTAGTTGTAACCAGCTATAGCTGGACTAGAGCCAAAGGGTCCAATCCAATTCCATTAAAGTTCATGAAAAATTTGCCATCAATAGCCTCTGGATCACATCCAAATCATTCAAAAGTATATGTTGTGGTTCCTTTTTCATATTTCATATAATGAGAGTTATCGGGGAGTCTGAAAAATAATTGTATGTGGTATAAAATGGCAGAGGGGATATTGAAGAGCACATCCTACCATCCCTAAGTGGTGCCCCTCCATATCCTGTAGGCTTTTGTTAACCCTTGTTTGAGTGCAGTAAGAAATGTAAAAGAAAGGAAGCAGGGCAAAGCTCATAGTGATTTCTGGGATAGCAACAAACTTCTCAAAAGTAGTGAGAGTCGAATTTAATTTGCTCGGAACACTGAGGTCTGGTTTACGCATCCAAGGGAATGAGATGTTGCTTGAGCACATTGCACTACTTGAGATAGCAGATGAGGAATTTTCAGCTTCTGAATACTTCACACCATGTTTAAAAAAGAATCCCAACAACTTCCTGCAAACAGAAAAATAGCACAGCAGAAAGCTCAATAAATGCTGGGAAGGACTATGTTAATTTTCTATTTGCTGGGAGAATTCAGTTAAGAACATAAGAACAGCCCCCCGGATCAGGCCAATGGCCCATCTAGTCCAGCTTCCTGTATCTCACAGTGGCCCCACCAAATGCCCCAGGGAGCACAACTGATAACAAGAGACCTGCATCCTGGTGCTCTCCCCTGCATCTGACATAACCCATTTCTGAAATCAGGAGGTTGCACATACACATCATGGCCTGTAACCCGTAATGGATTTTTCCTCCAGAAACTTGTCCAATCCCCTTTTAAAGGCATCCAGGCCAGATGCCGTCACCACATCCTGTGGCAAGGAGTTCCGCAGACCTGCCACACGCTGAGTAAAGAAATATTTTCTTTTGTCTGTCAGTTGTGTGGTGACACACAGTTATGTGGTGTCTGCCTATAGACTGGAGTGATACAGCCCATTCTATCACCTCATTCTGCTGCATGCATAGACCATAGCTGCCCAATCCAATCCCCCACCATGCTATAGCATGCAGCTGCTCCAAAAAGGCATGCAGTGCATACCATGGAAGCGGGGGGAAACCTGAAGGCAAACAGGAGGCAAGTAAAAAACCTTCTCAGTCCTGCAGCCATAAATTATATGATACAATTGGGCAGCAAGTCTGAGTTCTGTGTAATGTAATTCCTATCTGCCAGCAACCTTAAAAAAATGAAAGCATAGTCAGTCTTCAGCATTCGTGGGGGTTCTGTTCTCAGAATCCCGCAGATGCTGAAACCCACAGATAACCGAACCTGCGGGTTGGGGCTCTCACCTGACCACCAGACATGAATGGAAAAGCACAGCCTCCCCAAGCCTCATAAAGGCTCCCATACATGACCGGAAGGTGCTTCCAGTCATGTCCAGGAGGTCAGGTGGAGCCCTCTGGCGCGAGTTCCAAACCTGTGCTGAGTCAGATCCGCAGGTCCAAACCACAGACAAACAGGGCCCATCTGATGGCTGAGAAAAATAAATAAATGAAACATGGCCAATTAATTTCATAATGAAAACAAACAAAATCACTGAGAGGAGAGAACCAAAAGATATTCTCAGCCGGTACTCAGAAATTGGGTCGACTCTTTTCATAAGGATAAGAAGAGTAGAGAACGACCTTATTTGCAGTGTTCAGCTGAGTTAGAATAGAAACCTGAAAGCCGGGAGCTGGCTGAAAGTGTTAACTTGATTTAATTCAGTGCTCTGGCCCACACCTGTTGTTCTCAATATATCCAGCTCTGCAACATGACCCCCCCGAGTAGTGAGAGGTAGCTATGACATTTGGCTCTACGTTGGCTTCTGGTCAGTGAATGAGGGTGAGCCAAAGAAGAGGATAACTTCTGCTCTGGCTATCCCTCTCACGCAGCTTTCGTTCTAAAATGAACTCAAATTTGCCTGGCACTTACATCCGCTGACCTGCGAGCATTTCCCGCTAATTCTAGATATGTGGGATCTGGATTTGTTTGCTTAATGGAGAGGGGAGAGCATTCTGCACATGTTTAACATTTCTTTTTAGAACGATTACCTCACATGTTGGAGGAAATGAAATCTGGTTCTGAAAATAGGCGTGTGAGTGTGATTGAGAAAGCGTCTTTCCTATTTTGTATGGTTTTTCTTTCAAATGTGTAGAGTCAGCCTTCATGGCTTCCTGATCCAAGCAAGGCCTTTTGGCTAGACTCTGCTGTCAAACGTATGCTTGTTTGCCCAAGTCTGGTAGTGCTGTGGTTTTAAACGAACACAAGACTGCTTACTGTATGGAAACAAAATCCAGTGCTGAAATATAATATTTATTGTGATGGCTTTTGAAACAGTGCAGACTTATCACACCAAAATTCTCCAATGCTGACAACCTAAACAATTTTCGATCCAGGGAAGATTTAGCCAAGCAAGCTTCCTTCAAGGGTTGCAACTTAAATATGAATGTTTCTGGCTGAAGCACTTTTAAATAGCTTCATGCATCATGCTCGCAACAGGACTATGCTCTTGCCGGTTCACAGAGATTCAAGGGCAGATATTCCCAGTATGAAGTAAATGGAGTAAACGAATTCCCAGTAAACGGAGGAAACTAAACCTGTTGAATATATACCTGTCACCCCATGATTGAAGGTTCAAAGTGTTGCGGCCCAATCCTCTAGGCCTTTTGCAACAGCAGAATGAATTTCCCCCAGTTACAAGAGAAGACTGCACCACTACTGGGCCAGTCCAAGCTGTCGCCATATAACTCTACAGTACTTTGCTCTACTGCTGCTACAGAATCCTATGTACTCTTCCTGAAATCTTATGTGCATTTCCTTAGGAGTAAGTCCCATTGAACTCAAGATGTTCTTCAGAGTAAACATGTATAGAATCAGATTGGAAAATGTTTTCTATAATAATAATAATAATAATAATAATACTGACTCACCTTACAGGGTTGTAGTAAGCATTACATCAAGATACTCATGAATTGCTTTGCCTACTCAGAAGGTGTTTTTAAAATTTTATTCTGCTACTTGTGACAGCAGCCTGACCAAATTACACCTCTAGATCAGTTCTAGATCAGTGGTTCCAAACTCCTACATGGGAGTTGGGAACTTAATAAGTCTTTGTGGGGAAAGGGCACCACTGATGCCACAGTGATTGTACTGCTGCCACGACCAAGAGGCTTCTTGATGTACCTGGGGGACAGCACTGGCCTTTGGCAGGGTGCAGGGGGCTCACAGCCCCCTTTGCGGACCTCCCTGCTGCTCCAAATAGCTCTTATCTCCGCTTCTGGTTTTGCAATCGTAACCCAGAGGTCTCTCCTTGTGTTAATCATTTCTCATTGCACATAAACACTGATCAGGAGGGTGGCAGGTCTTTGTCAGCATGTCAACTATATAGTGGAGCTAAGCAGGCAAGCTATCACATGCAAAAGAATGTCTCATGTGATAAAGTATCATTCTGAGTGAGGGCAATGCTTCTAGCACTTACTTTAGGTAGAAACTTGGGAGAAAAAGTGGCATCCATCAGTCACTAGGAGGGTTGCTTCCTCTAGGAACTTGAAACAGGTGGTGATAACTTTTTTTTTTTAAGTCCAACCTTTCACTCTCTTGCGTCACCCCAAATTTCAACTAAAAGCGTATTTGACTTCAAAAACAGATAAATAGTGCTCAGGTGCTATTTGCCATTGAATGGCATTTGAAGAGTTGAGGGATTTTTCTTCTTCTTCCCCAGGGCAATACATGTTGATGTCACCATTCTAGAAGAACGAAAAAGTGGATTCCTCAAAATGACTTTAGAGTCACATTTTGAAATAGCTGTATCTATTACATAACTCACAGAATGCTCAGCAAAGATGTAATTTCCATCTTCTACAATCATAGGGATTTCATCATGAAGTGTATTGAAAACTTCTAAGCACATCTTATTTTTGAATCCTTTCCCTGTGTGTGTAATTTAAGGCACTTAAGAGCACTTGAGGGGAAGACAGCTATCATTGAAAAAGCTGGGACATTGTAAAGAGGAATGGATCGATGTTTATGTGTCATGTCGCAGGAGCAACACAAAGCTCAGTTACTCTTGCCACTACTAATGTTTGAACTCAGGGGCCTTCTGAGACAGAGTTCTGGTAAACATCAATGGGCCAGACATTACCAAAGCTCCATTTCAGATTAGCTTGCAAAATGGATTTAACCCTGGTACAGTTTCTGTTTCGTAAGAATGAGTGCAATTAATGGCCCAGTCCTATGGAGGCCAGCCTGCAGCAGAACATGGATTCTGCTGTTGGAGACTGTTGTGGAGCGCCTATAAAGCACACTCTGGCAGTGTGCTAAGTAGCGTGCTGTGTGGACGATGGCAGGAAGGCTGGAGACTTCCTTCCCATGCCAGTGGATCCCCAGCCACCTGTTGATCAAGTCTTTAGCAGCTCGTTAGAAGTGAAAGTGGAGTGATTGCACTCCACTTCTGGTTTTGCGGAGGTGGGGCATGATAGTTTCACTTTCACTTCTAACAAGCTGGGGAGCCCTACAGGTGCTCATGCAGGGCTCCCCGCACCCCAGGAGGGCTGCTGCAGGGACTGGTGAGTGCATCCCAGTCCCTGCAGCCCTCCTGAGCGGCGCGATCCTGGGGATCGCATTGCTGCCTCCTCCCTGCCCTGCCCCTTAAGGGGAAAGAGAACAGGGCCTTCAGGCTGGGGCATCGCAACACCCCAGTTTGAAAACCACTGTCTTAGATCTAAGCCCCCCAAATCTTTCATAGTGAAAAACCATCCGTCCTATTCTCTTCATAGCACCTGTCATACTACTGGTTTATCCAAAATTATACATTGCATGGAACTGCTGACATCAGAAACATTACATCCTGCTTTTGGGAGAAATAGCATGCAAGCCGTAGAAAGGGAAATAACCTTGCAGAACCTCCACCAATATCGTCTTTCTGAGCAGTGAATGCTTGGGGGACCAGGCTCCATAAATTATATATTTTTACCATTTTCAACTTTTCAGGAGGAAGTGCAGTTGAAATGTTTTAGCAGGGATTTAAACTCTGGGAAAGCAGCTTTTTTATTTTTAAAGACTTGAGAACTCTATATGAGCCTTTCTCAAAAGGCAATTTAATTAATGGTAAGTGAATTTCCATACTACTGACTGCAAAGTGCTGTAAATGAGGCAGCAAATACAGCTGCTGATTTAAATGGCAAAAATGTGGTTGTTGGGCAGCCCAATTCTAACTAAATTACAGTGCAGCAATGTAGTGGCACAGGCTCCCCTGCATCGTGCGGGGGAATTTCAGCTGCTGGGAGTCTTCTCAGGTTAAAGGGACATTTTCCCCTTGCTCCAGGGTTAGCCCCAGCAGTTGCAGTGGGTCAACTCCAACCTGCACCAGCAATATCACCGGCACAAGTCCAACTTGATCTGTGTTGGCAGATCAGGTCCAGGAAGTGGGATAGGATACAGTGTGTGCCCCAATTCCGCCCGCTTCCCCAGTCTGATTTGCCCACCGCCACTCTCGCCTTCACCCTTTCCCCTCCCATTCCACCCCTCCCCATCCATCCCCTATCCCTGTATCAGAGTTATGTGGTTTAGCAGGTGCTGGTATGCAGGGGAATGCTCTGGCCTTCCTGCTGGCATGCTGGCTAGTAGTAGTGTCGCTAAGTGCTTTACAGATTGGGCTATCGCTTCTGTTTGCTTGGGTGGGTTTGTCCACACCTCTTTTCCTTTCTTTTGCTCACAGTCATGTAATAAGAGTATAAAGGTTCTTTATCCAACCTATCTTAATGACCATATTTTCTCCCATCATAACTACAGCAGGAGCATGTGGACCTGAGACCTAAGTGGCCCTTATATACCCTGACATTTTCAAGAATGCTTCATTTGTTCACTGTCTCTGCATCTTGTCATTATGCAAAAAGAAGGAATGGTGTGGTATAGAGCATATTAGGCTGACACTATTTCTCCTCCCAGTGTAGATATCAATTCCCATTTCAGACCTGGGCAACAGGGATCAGTGGTACATCATCATTATAAATTCCCTTCATAACAGACCTATGGAAATGTAATAGGACAGACATAACCTTTAGGTGAAAATGGCTCCCCTGGTCAATGTTTCGATTCCCGGATGACAGAATTGCAGAAATGTGGAAAGATGAATAGCTACAATAAACAACAATGCTGTTGACAAGTCTTAGAATGTTGTTCTTTTTCCAGGTCACGGCATCCTGGCATTTCTTCCTCATTCTTTGGGCAACATCATTATCGAAAACATATTCCTAACTATCTGGATCCAGTCCCCATCGACAGCAGAAAAACAAGGACAGTTGCATGAGTAATTAGAGTGCTTTCTGTTTTTTGTTTTTTTCTTCAGTCGGCTGGTATTTTTAGGAAGCCAACATAATGTGGCCTGTCACATACTGTGCTGACTTGATGCCAAGCATCAGTTTCCTCAAACTGGCAGACTAGTAGAATGATCCAAGAGCCAGTTGAGATGCAAAAGACCAAACTTCAGTGGGACCAAATGATCTTAAATTCAAAGAGCTCACATAAAATACCCTTAGGGATCCAAGGCTCGAAAACTAAAATCATCAGCCTTTTTGAAATACATGGGGGCTGCCTTACTTTCCTTTTCTTTTGGATTTTTCATTTCAAATTTTCACAGTAACAAAACTACCACAGTACCTATTCCTTTCCTTTCCACCCTGGAACTCACCTTACGCAGGTGTTTCAAGCTGCAGAAAGTGGCACCCCACTCAAGCCACTTACCTAACAGCTCCTCTGAATCGATGTACCTTTCCTTTAATCACATAGTGACATAGTCACATACTAGGAAATTCCTGTGATTATGTTATTTGGTCATAACCTAGTTTAACTGTTTGGTGTGGATCGGTTACCAATGGACTTTCAGTTGCCAACTACCAATTGCCACCTTCCCTCTCAAACTGTAGCAGGCCTTTGCACTGGCAATTTGGTGAATGACTTACCTCTGCCAACCTGCTCTAATTAAACTGTTGTACTGGCAACATCTGTGGAAAATCAATCAAACACAGTGTTTATTATTGGAATTAAAATGCATCATAACCAATGCATAGATTTCTACTGATTACTATACTCTGGAAGATACAAGCTGTGCCAAGTTATGCTCCCTAGGCATTTAAAGCATGTGGCTTCTGCTTTTAGTGCATGCCCCACCTTAATAGTCTGATGCTCATATGAGGAAATAAATATGTAGTAGGAACATTAGAACCTGTAGTGTCTGAGGCCAGCACCCTCCCTGAATAACATGAAGCACGGACATGGAACATTTCTTTTAGCACTTGTGGCCCAGACCTATGGTCTAGTAGCGCCAGTGGAGTGCGTGCTCTTCCGGTGTGCGCAGAAGTGCCATAAAGCAAGAACGCGCAGTGCGGGGGTGGCAGAACCACCCCATCGAAGTCTGTGGAAAAGCTCCACAGCCACCTCACTTGTTTACACCTGAGGAGGCTCTCCTTACACGTGAGAAAGCGGGTCAAAGGAGAGCCTCTTCAGGAGTAAAGAGAGCCTCCTCGGGAGTAAGCAGGCGGGGCAGCTGTGGTGCTTTTCCATGGACGATGGAGCGGTTCTGCCTCACCTGCCTTCCCCGCACTGTGCGTTCTTGCTTTATGGCACTTTTGCAACACTGCGCAGCAGAAGAGCATGCACTGCATTGGCACTACTAGACCATAGGACTGGGCCACAAGTGCTAAAAGAAATGTTCCATGTCCGTGCTTCATGTTATTCAGGGAGGGTGCTGGCCTCCGACACTCAGGTTCTAATGTTCCTACTACATATTTATTCCCTCATATGAACATCAGACTATTAAGGTGGGGCACGCACCACAAGCAGAAGCCACATGCTTTAAATGTCTAGGGAGCATAACTTCTCCCTCACCTGCTGGTCCCGCACTGCATGTCCCTGCCATAAACTGCTTTGCAACAGTGTTAAGGCCAGGAGCGCTGGTGGGAAAAAAGAGCCCTTCCACTGACTCTGAGAGAAACTAGCTTTTTCCATATGGGTTAGAGCTAAGTGCAAGTAGCATTTGGCCCCCTGACAAATAGTTCACCTTCATCCATCAGCCCATTCCTGATCTCTGTGGTTACTTTGAAGGAAGGCATTTTTTAACATGTCTACTCAGAAGCAAGTCTCATTGAATTCAGTGGGACTTACTGCCAGGTATGTGTGTATAAGATTGCAGCTTCAGAGTCCTTTCCTTTCTTATCATCAGTCTACATATTGAAAGAGCATCACGACAGATAAAGGGCACTTTGGCTCGGGCTGACTTCTGTTTATGTTTAGGATGGAGTCATGAATGTGTACGGTTCTAGCTTGGAAATCTAATATGTGGGACAAAGTTCACCATTGCACCCAGAAATGTCATTGCCATTTTGGTGTCCTCCACCCATTTTTTTTTCCTGATGCTGCCACTGTGTATATCGGAGACAAAACAAATACTTGTATGATGTTCACATATGTAATCTGTACACAATTTTTCCAGCACTTGTGAAGATGCAGGCCTCAGAAACAGGTCTGTCATGCACCCAAAACCATCTCCCAGATATGATGAGGCGATTTAGTGCATCACACCAAGGCTGAAATTCTATTCACATTTCTTGAACATTAAGACCCATTGAGGGCTTAAGCATGCATAAGATTGTATTGTATACAGGTATTCCAAAACTTTCAGCAATTCTATGCGCAGTGAGGCAGTGATTCTCAAACTTTTAGAACTGGGACCCATTTTTTAGAATGAGACTCTGTCAGGATCCACTTGAAGTGATGTCATGACTGAAAGTGACATCATCATGCAGGAAAATTTTTAACGATTCTAGCCTGCAGTCCTACCCGTACTTACTCAGGAGTAAGTTCCACTTACTATCATTGTTAAAAGCATATGCATAGTAGCCTCTAGTACAGATCTCTAACATGTTCCCAAATGCAGACACATACCATGTGTCATGTCGAATATATTAAAAATAAAATATTGAAATGAATGGGAAACCACGTGAAATTGGCTCATGACTACCTAGTGGGACCCAATCCACAGTTTGAGAAACACTGCAGTGAGGGGTTGTCTTTCAAAAAAGAAAAGATGAAACATGTCCCACATGGCTGTGTTTGATATTACTGTGATATTTGCAACTGTTCTACTTAACCATAACTGAAATATTTTTTGCAACTGTTCTACTCAACCATAGGAAATATTGCCAAAGTAAGTTCACCATGTAGGCTGTATATCCTTATTTCTTTGGAAATGAGGTGCATAATATTATGAAAGGCAGTAATCAATCATATACCATAAGTGTCCTTAGGAAAGTTCTGTAGTCTGATGATTGTTCGTTGCCAGAGAACAGTAATATTGAGGGTTTTTTTTAAAATGGTTTTTCATGACATAATCAGCGTAATTCGAAACTTTGTTCTAGACTGAAGTGAAAACTTGGGCTGAGGTATGCCAACCCCAGAGTAACAGTACAAAAACCCTGACCTGATGCCAGCATTCCAGTGCTGTGTTGCCAACAATAGCACAGTCTTATATGCCAACACAAACATTTAGGGTCAGGGTGTTAGGTATGGATTTAATGAATATAAGAGTTCATTCCAGCTGAAGCACCTGAGCAAATAAGGAAGCTGTTGATTCCTTTTCAAAAGTACACATTCCCCCCCCCCCCCCAGCAATGGACTACATAAAATAGAGATGCTCACACATACACACCCCAGCTATTCAAATCCATATACCTATTCCATCTTGGCACAGTTGATTATATGTAAGTGTAGGAGGCTGGCTAATTGCCCAATCCTACCACATTATAGCATGCAGTATAGAGGCTGTGTTGCATGCTATGGTGGTGGTGGGTGATTGGACAGCCTGGAGGAGGGAAGAAAATATATTTATTTTTTTTTACTTATCCCTGGTAGGCTGCCCAATTGCCTATTGGTCTCCTTGAACTTTCACCAGCTATATAGCTGGCAGGTGTGAAGACAGCCAGGGGCTGGGCCAGGCAGAAAAAAAATATTATTTATTTTTTGGATTTGTAATCAGTCTTTCTCTCCAAAGGGCACCCAAGATGGCTAACAAAAATTCGTAATATATTTTAAAAAATTGTAAAATACAGTTAAAAGCTGATGGTTGATAAGACAAAAATGTCTGATAAGATCTGATGTGCGCAAAGGGTACAGGACCCACACCCTTCCTCCC